>NC_088784.1:30506027-31133318 GCF_958450345.1 Calliphora vicina
AATTTTTCAAGACATACAATTTTTGAGTTAAAGCATTTATTTGTATATATATATATATATTCCACTAAATCAGAGAGTTCTTGACCGATCTTGTTGAAAAATTGTGTCTGAATTACTATCCAATAGGTCTAACCTTGGTGACATCGATTTGCCATCGAGCTGCTACGATACTAGACACGATTATGGATGTGGTTTTGTAGTCAGCAAGATAATTAAATATCTTGTCTCCACGTTCACTCCAGTGGACGAACGGATAGCTACTATATGCATCAAGGCGAAGATTATTTATATAAGCCTTATTTGTGTCCATGCCGCGGCGGAGGATAAGGACGAGGAGGTCAAATATAAATTTTATGAGCGCCTAGAAGAAACATATGACTATGCGAAAATCTGAAGGGAGGAGATACACGATCCAACAGTCGGCAGATTCAGACTTCACGAAGACACCTGTGATAACGGCTTGATACTAATATCCTTCGCCGTGGCACGAAACATGGTAGTGAGTAGCACTAGGCTTAAACATCTCGATACTTACAAGGAAACTTCAGCATCCCCTGATCAATTAACGAAGAACCAAACTCACATTGTTGTGGTAGGAAGGTGCTAGACGTGCGTTCGAGCCGAGGTGCCAACATTTGATTTGCATCAGTACCTTGTTGCTGCTAAGGTTCACACTCGTCTAAATTTAGAGAGAAATACACGAACGATCCAACAGAGGAAGTTGGACGCCAAAAAACTGCACTCACAACAAAGTGCTACATACTATTCCACTCAACTAATCCAAATGCTACAAGAGTGTACTTCTTATCCCGATGATATCTGCGCAGAATGGCTACGTATTGCACACTCCATGGAACGATCAGGAGTTACGCAATCCAATTGCAGAGAAATACGCTGCATACCTGGCAATACTGCAGTACGCTGTAACGCGAAGAGTACGTTACAGCGTACTGCAGTGGAAAGGCGAGAGTGTGAGGAGATCGTATGCGCCAAATATAGATGTATAAGCCTCCTTCCTAATGCATACAAAATTCTGACGATCGAACTATGTGAACGATTGAAAATAAATGTCAGCGAAATAATAGGACCCTACCAATGTGGCTTTAGACCTGGTAAACCGTCCAGATATTTACATTACGACAGATTCTTTAGAAGACCCAAGAAAACGAATCCACACTTATCACTTGTTCGTCGACTACAAAGCTGCTTTTGACAACCCGATTCGAACAAAGGTATTTACAGCCTTGTCTGAGTTTGGTATACCTGCAAATCAGAATGACTGATACAAAATCATTGGTTAAAATAGGAAAAAACAACAACTTTATAAACTAATAGAGGTTATGTCACATGTAATTACATATGTACGTGTGAACGTGGAAATTATGAAATGTATTGAATACATGTCCCAATACATATGAAATACATACCGTGTGACCCTCTTTAACTAATAAACATTATAAGTATTTTATATTGTTTTTGGAATAATTTTATACCATCCTAATGCTTTTTGTTCAATAAAATTCACTATCTTATTTCTTTCAAATAAAGAACAATTAAATATCTTTACGACGATACCGAATACAATCGTAATTAACAATTTGTTCTAAGATGAGATACGATCCCAAACGTTTGGCATCATTGTCTTATCGTGGAAAAAACATTTTAATTACGAGGTATCAACATATAACCAGCTATATATTGAAGTATTTGGATGTGGATGAATAAAAAATGGAAGAAGTTTATAAATTTTACATATCTGAAATGCCCTATTTTGCGATTCTACAGTGTCGTTTATGAGCAATCTGTGGGGTCCATGGTCAATACTTAAACCCAATTATTCCTCTGCTACGCTAGTTAGAAATGACAGATTTATAATATTTTCATACTGATCTACTGTGCAATGTATAATTTATTTTAATTATAGACCAAGGTTTTCATTGAAAAAGTTAGTTATTCGGTCACTACCAACCTTTTGTTGACACATTATGGCAAATTGCAGCAAATTCAAATACCTTTATAGCAAAGCCACAAACCATATAATAAGTATCTATTGAATACGATCTACTGTAGCGCCTTGACAAACATAAATTATCAATTTAAATTTTGTATGCAAAATAAAAAATAAATGTATTCTCCTAATATTTATTTGACATCTTTAAAACAATAAAATAAAAAAATACTGACAATTTTAATTTGATGATAAATTTATGGCGTTTAGTAGTTTGTTAGTAGAGAAGGTGGAGTGAATATTAAAGGTAAAACACAGATCGGCATAAATCAATTAAAAAATCACGCACTTTTTACATGGCAAAATTTATAGCAAAGTAACCTTTAGATGTTTCTTTTTCGCTGCTTTTGTGGTGTGAATCCATTTTACTAGGTCAATAAATAAAAAATTACGTAAATTTTTTATTTGTTTTTATTGATAATTCTGCATTAATTATGTAAAATGATATGCACAGACATAACAAAATACTTTTTTTTATTTAAGTTAAGCTACATATAATATTTTAAATTTTAATAGTTGTTTTGTTTTAGTACCTACTTTATCATGCTGATTTGCTGACAAACCAGTCTAAAATTCACGTGGTCGATTTTGGCGATTTAACAATATAATTATGAAAATGATAACAAAACAAAAAATTTAAGAAAATTTAATTTAAAGAAATTTTAAGGTTTTTGAAACAAAAAAAACTGTATTAAACAGATCACATAAATTATAGAAGGCGTCCAGTAGTATGAATTATATACTGTCGCACAGTGGTTTAGAACTTTTTTATTTTAGAAATAATTCGATAAATCGTGAACGATTTGAGATATATTAATGGAATTTAAAACTGTCAGAGCTGAGGTGTTTCTACCCTATACCAACATAGTGGCGAGGGTGTATTAGGTTTCTGCAGACGAGCAAAAAATATTGTCCCAACAGCCAAAGTATACTAATCTGATCAGGATAACTTTCTGAATCGATTGAGCCGTGTCCGTCCGTTCATGTAAAACTTGTAATCAAACTGCAGGTCGCAACTTAGAAGATTATTCGATAAAATTCGGCACATACATCTTTATTGACGCAAGAACG
The DNA here is from genome assembly GCF_958450345.1 of Calliphora vicina. Taxonomy (NCBI): domain Eukaryota; kingdom Metazoa; phylum Arthropoda; class Insecta; order Diptera; family Calliphoridae; genus Calliphora; species Calliphora vicina. Next base: position 30,509,107 of record NC_088784.1, read on the forward strand.
AACACTACAGAAATCGGATAGAATCGATGCATTATTTCGCCTAGCCCCCATACAAAAGTCCTCACGAAATAGGACTTTATCTGTCATAAATGTGTGATTTATATAGGTATCCACAAAAATTTTCCCACATATAAGTTTTATATAAAAGGAAATGACATTTAAAAATTCGTTCAATAACACTGGATTTTTGCAACAGAATAGCAAACCTATTATTCTGAAAGGGCATGTTGAGTAAATCATTTTTGTAGAATAAACTTATTGTCCAGCTGGTCTGAATTTTTTTTTTTTGCAGTGAGTCTTTATAGGATCGGAAAATTATATTGTGAAAATTACAAACGGAATGATAAACTTATATATACCCTTCTCACGAAGGTGAAGGGTATAAAAATGATATAAGTTAATGTCTAAGATTATTCTTATTGTCAGAGTTATATTGTGGAATTTTATGGGGACAATTTGTCCATTTTTCGAGAAAATAAAAAAAAAAATCTTCAAAAAATTACATTTAAGGATTAAAATATTCTACGAAAATTTTTGTCGAAATATTTCAGTGAAGGTCACCAAAGACACTAAAGTTGTAAGTAAGGTCTTTAGGGTTAATTAGAAAAATTACACGCCAGCTTGGGTCTCACAATTTGTTAAAAAATCCCCAAAAATCTATTTATTATCCTAATGAGCTGACATTTAAAATATAAATAGTCCTTGAGAAGATCTACAAAAAACATATATACATATGTAGGTTCTCGCTTTTAGGGCAAGAGTTATTTAGGTTTATTTATTTATTTTTGTAAAATATTGCTTGATCTTTTTTTATTAGATTTTAGATATGTACAATTTTAACGGTTAAAGAAATTATAACAAAATTTGGAAATAATGTAGATCCATATTTTGGACACTTTTTATTTTCAAATACCGAAATTCCAAAAAGTGCCTACTGTGACGTTATTTACAGTGTGATATTAGAATTACTTTCGTATGTATTTAAATAGGATATAGGGTTATATGAATATGGACCTTTTTCGAGTATCGGTACTCTGCCTTTTTAGAATTTTTTACTCAAATCTAAAATTGTTTTTTTAATTGGTAAAGTTTGGTTAAGTCTGGAGGCGAATAGGACCACTTAAGGGAGCTAAGTTTTACTTTACTCACTTTTGCATTAAGTTCTCTTTTCAGATCATATACAAATTTTATATAGTCTCGAAGAAAATTTTTTTACAAAGAAAAATTATAGGCACTTTTTTGGGAAAAAACGTAAAAATACGGCCTTTTTAGGTGTTCCAAATTTGGATGCTTTATTTACAACATTGGTATCTTTGGTCACCCCCACTGAAATTTTTCGGCAAACATTTTTGTAGAATATTTTAATCCTTAAATGTCCTTTTTGAAAGGACTTTTTGATTTTTTCGAAAAAAGGGTCAAATTGATCCCTAAAGAGATGAGATAGAGGGTTAAGATCTTCCACAAAAATGATCTGCATAAAATTCCACAATATAACTCAATAAAAATTCTCTCAGACATTAACTTACAACATTTTATTCACTTAGTATAATGTTCCCTTCCATCAAAAAATAAAAACTTTGACCGACTGTAAACAAAATCAGACCAGCTGGACTATAATTTTATTCTACAAAAATTATCTACTCAACATCCCCTTTCAGAATTTGACAATGTAATTAGTCATAGCTGCCATATAAGGTCCACAGCTGAAAATAACTTTAACAAACATAAATCCCTTCAAAATGTTGGTATCCAAATAAAATTCAACACGAATACGTCTCATGTATATATAAATCATGCCACCAAATTTCATGGCGATTATTTCATAATTAGTCGTAGCTCCCATTTCCGAAAATCACTTTAACGCAGGCGCAGATCCAGGTCAACCATTTGGGGGGTGAAATTGAAATTGTTCTAGACTTTTCCATTTATTAAATTTTTTTATATGAAAACATTTCGGTTTAGGGGGATTCCTATTTCACCCCCTCTGGATCCGCAGCTGCTTTAACGAGTATAAATACCTTCAAAATTACATACCCAAATCATGATGATCGGGCGATTAGTCGTAGCTCCGACCTTATAAATACACATCAAAATAAACAAAAAAAAGTCGGCCGAAATATAATGTTTCTAAACCACTGTGTGTCGTAATACGGAAAAAATCAGTTTAAGTTTTATATATCTATTTAATAGATCTATCTATCATATGTATTTATGAATAAAATGCCACTGCATTGACAAATCATTGTATTGTCATTTGTCAAATAAAAATTATTTAACAAGTTGGTCTTAATCATGGTCAAGTGTGTGCTGAGCTAGCGAGTACTCAGTAGTTGGTATTTACTCTAGACAACAGACTTGCATACCAATAAATTAGTACTTAATCTTTGTTGTTGAATTTTTTTAAGTTTGTTTTTTTTTTTTGTGTTATTTCTTTATTCTAACCTACATAATGAATCAATTCAGTAACAGCGATTATCACATTATTTATAGCTATTTTGCATATTATATGAACATGTAGTACGTAGTATGGCTTTTTTAAATTTTAAAACGAGTGTATTGATAACAAATGTCATTGTTATTTAAACAAACACATATTTATTTAGTACAATGCAAATTGGTATATCAGTTTGTACAATAGTATGCAAGTTAGAATTTACAAGAAGATACAATGATGGTTCTTTTATTATTTAAATAAAAAAACAAGTCGTGTGTAGACGAAACTTCTCCACTACTCATCTGCTCGGAACGAAACTATAACTCATTTAAATAAGCTACACATATGTATGTATGTAAATATTGATCTGTCTATAAACAAAACATACAATAACAATTTTAGTTAAAGACTAATTTCCAACACTAAGATAATTCATATTAAAACTATAGCCCTGCAGTTCTGAGGGACTGTTCTACACCTATTCCAATTGTATTTCAGAAGTTTCTAATTGTATTTCAGAAAATTCTAATTATATTTCCGAACATTTGGATTGAATTTCAGAAATTTGCAATTATATTTCTGAATTTTCTAATTGAAAAAAAATTTCAGAAATATCCAATTATATTTCAGAATTTTCCATTTTTATTTCAGAAATTTCTAATTGTTTTTCAGAAACTTTCATTTGTATTTCAGAATTTTCCAAATGTATTTGAGAATTTTCTAATAGTATTTCAGAAAATTAAAATTGAATTTCAGAAATATCCAATTATATTTCAGAATTTTCTAATTGAATTTCACAATATTCCAATTATATTTCGGAATTTTCCATTTTTATTTCACAATTTTCTAATTGTATTTGAGAAACTTCCATTTGTATTTCAGAAATTTCCAATTGTATTTCAGAAAATTCCAATTAAATTTCAGAAATTTCCAATTATATGTCAGAATCTTCCATTTTTATTTCAGAAATTTCTATTGTATTTCAGAAATTTCCAAATGTATTTGAGAATTTTCTAATTGAATTTCAGAAAATTCCAATTAAATTTCAGAAATTTCCAATTATATTTCAGAATTTTCCATTTTTATTTCAGAAATTTCTAATTGCATTTCAGGAACTTCCATTTGCATTTCAGAAATTTTCAATTGTATTTCAGAATTTTCCAATTGTGTTTCAGAAAATTCCATTTGTATTTCAGAAATTTCGAATACAAATGGAAAATAAAAATAGAAAATTTCTATATAAAAATTGGAAAATTCTGAAATATAATTAGAAACCTTTTAAGTATAAATTAAGAAGTCGGAAATACATTTGGAAAATTCTGAAATATAATTGGAATATTCTGAATTACAATTAGAAAGTTATGAAATATAATTGGAAATTTCTAAAATTCAATTGAAAATTTCTGAAATATAAATTTCTGAAATTCAATTTGAAATTTCTGAAATACAATTAGAAACTTCTGAAGTACAATTGGAAATTGTGGAGGATAAAATAACTACCTTCTAGAGTGCAAAACAATTGTAAAGTGACTACACACTAAATTATTTAGAGACACTAAAGTGACAATTGACTTCGCCCTAGAATACCTGGGATGTATAATGTAATCAATTAAGTGAAAGATATCCAATGACTAAAATATTTAAATTGGAGTTGGTCTAGTAATTAGACATTAGTTATAACTAATTTCTAAAAGGCATACATTGTCGACTTGTAAAACTGCTGGATTGTTTTAAATATTTGATATTATTAATCACAATTGCTTACAAATATTTACAAGTATTAACTAATATATTGTATTTTGCAACTATGTACTTTAAGATAAGACAATTTGATAAATCCATTCATTATTAAGCCATAGTACTTGAGTATATATAATTTAAGGCGCTACCTTATAAGTGCACACATGTGTTTAAAAACTGTGACGGATATGGATGAAAAGCATAAGTGTCACTCACATTAATGTCGATATTAAAACAAAAGAAAAATATATAATCGATATTGCACATTTTCCTTTAGTTTTTAACATAAATAATACTTTGAAAAATAATACTAAATTTCAATGAATTAATGTAAAAACTATTGTAATACAAATTAATTAATTCATAAAATTAATTAATTTTCAATGTAATTATAGAGTTCAGTGGAACACTTTGTTCTAAAACTTGGTTGATTGGTTATTAGAAGTATTATTGATTTCGGAAAAATCCCAAATTAGATTGTGATCAAAATCTAGTTTAAACAAGATTTCGGGCAGATGTAAATTGGTAATCACACGAATTTGTAATGCAATATGATTTCTGTTGCTATAAAATAAATATGCAAAATTTATCCTGATATCAAGATTAATAAATCAATCATGATCGTTAAAGAAATTTTTGGAAAAGGAACCTTACAAACTATTATGATATGATGCCATTTTATATGAAATTTATTTTGTCCAAATTTCATTTATAGGAGAATAATGCTCCTAAATTTGTTTTTCGGCAGTGGGTCTTATATGAGAGCTATGATCAATTATTGAACTATCCTATCAGAATTTTGTTGTATTTGTCCGATCATTCCCTAATTTAGCATAACATATTCCTAATATATTTGATTTATTTGTGATGGTTTTTGAAAAAGCACTATTCTAAGAGGAGATTTGTTTGGGAACTAAGATAAACAGTGGACAGTTCAGAACTAATTTCCGGACACGTACCATTACCAAATAATTACATATGCCAAATTTGATTAAATTAGCTTCAGAGTTATGAGATCGATTTATATGGGCAGATAGATATTCAGACTTTGAAAGTGTTATTTAGAGTCTATTAATGTACTTAAAGGTGGGTGTATGGACTATTTGTCATTACCGTTACAGACATCATCACAAATGCATAATAACATCCCTACTGTAGTAGTGTATGGTATTAAAATAAACAATTGATTTAATACGGTACTAGAGTTTAGTTGAAGTTTTTATTTGCTCGTGATTAAATATAGGGAATTTTTTATACAATAGATTATCTCTTTCTTGGTAAAAGTATCAAGAATTAATTGATTAACAAAACACTTAAGAATGTCATATCTGTTGATTTAAATGAAATTTGTCAAGTATTAGTATCAACTCAAATTTTTTTATTTTAAAAAACAATACTGAACACTATCTGCAGACAATTAACAAATAAAATTGATATGCAAAAGTATACAAGAATTGATGAATTTTCTTAATATTGCGGGATTTCGTTAAAGAAAACTTTCTTAAGCATTAAGAAAACTGTTTTATGTCTCTCCTGAACACTTAAAAGTTTTTGTGTTAATACAGCATTGTTGAGTGCGATATAATATTGTATAATACCTTGATTTTTACCCAAAATTTATATTAAAAAAATAACTTTGGGAAGCTTTTAGATTCAACTCTAATCTGTCAAAAATATTTTCTGAATTGTCTGTGTTGAAATAATCATCCGGTTTTTTGGCATTTTTTTTCTAGTGGCATTTTTAAATGTCGGCTTAAATATTTATACCCTACACCACCATAGTGGGGAGGGTATTATGCGTTTGTGCAGATGTTTGTAACGCCCAAAAATATTGGTCTAACACCCACCTTAAAGTATACCGATCGACTTAGAATCACTTTCTGAGTCGATTAAACAATGTCCGTCCGTCCGTCCGTCTGGTTGGCTGGCTGGCTGTCCATGTAAACCTTGTGCGCAGAGTACAGGTCGCAATTTTGAAGATATTTCGATCAAATTTGGTACATATTACTTTTTCGGCCCAAGGACGAAGCCTATTGAAACTGGCTGAAATCGGTCCATTATTTCACCTAGCCCCCATACAAAGTCCCCTCGAAATTGGACTTTATCGGTCATAAATTTTTAATTTATCTATGTATCTACACAAATTTCGCTCCAAATAAGTTTTATATATACAAAACTCATGTCACCAAATTTTGTTACGATCGGTCCATAATTAGTCATAGCTCCCATATAAGGCCCACTTCCGAAAATCACTCATGAATATAAATTATTGATATTTTAAAAGAAAAATATTTTTACTCATTTACTTGGTGTAGGGTATTATATGGTCGGGCTTGACCGACCATACTTACTTACTTGTTTTTTTTATAAATACGTCTAATAGTAAGAGAAAAATAAATACAAATTAATTACTGGACGTGGCTTAACCCCTTGTGGACCAAGGCTTTAAATTGTTGAAAAAGTTTTATTTTTTTATGAAATATTGAAAATAAGGATTTCAGGAAGTTATTTTCAAAATTTTAACTTTGTGGAGGACCTGCAAGGAACCGAAAGGGACCTTCAAGGATCCGAAAGGGCTCTGGTACCGTAGGGTCAGCATCAGCCAAATGATAAAACAACTCATAGATTTTTGTTTAAATTTTATTAATATATTAATTAGTTTTGTAACTTTTATAACATTTTTTATTACAAGTCTATTTTATGGTATTTTACGAAACAGAATTTTTTAAGGTTGCCTGAATGCCGAACCTAGTGGTTCAAATTATCGTAGAAATCATTTTCAAATATTGTAAATTTATCAATTTATTTGGAAGTATTGAAAATGTACCAGTATATAAGGGTTTCGGTTCAATATTACTTGTTTATAGTTTAATTAGAAGGAAGTTCAGAATGGTTTTATACTTAACGCTACAATTTGGAAGATTTCGATTTGAGCTTGGTTCAGATACCTCAGTATCGTACTTAACATGATGTATATACGGTATTTATTCTGACTCAAATATATGGGGGATTTCATGTCGAGTGAACCAGCTTTTGAAATCGATGTCTTCCGCTCGGGATGAAATTTCACAAAGGTTAGTTCTATTGGATAGTAATTCAGACACAATTTTTCAACAAGATTTTTGGAGAACTCACTGAATTAGAAACAGAGTTTTTTTTTTCATCCATGTAACTTATTACCTATTGTTCTTAGCAAAATGTGGCCCAAATAGTTTAGATTGCTATTTCTTCAATATTTCGAAAAAAAATTTTAAAAGATAAAAATATGTTGACTTTTTTTCAGAAATCAAAAAGTTTTTGACTTTTTTTCAAAATGGATTCTTTATTTTTGCAAAATTAAATACTTTGTCGACTTTTTTTTATCAAAATGGACCCTCTTTTTATTTTTTTTTTTGGAAAAATAGTTAGATTTTGCAAAAAAAAGTCAAAAATTATATGTCTTGAGTTACAAAATATTTTGATCAAAAAGGTCTTCAGGAAAATATCTATGTTTTCTGTTGAGAGAAAAAAGGGCCCATTTTTTTCTAAAGATTGAAGAAATAGCTATCTAAACTATCTAATAAGTTACATGGATGAAATAAAACACCTGATTGGCCAAAATGTCAAATTTTGACCACCCCTAACTCATATAGTTCTTCACCGATCTTGTTGAAAAATTGTGTCTGAATTACTATCCAACAGAACTATTCTTGGTTAAAATTGTGAAATCATAAACCGATATTGACCATTTTGAATAACAAACAAACTTTATTAAAGAAGTTCAGCCACCTAGATACATTCGTTTGGGCCCTATCGTGTTTTCAGACAGACGGACATAGCTAGATTGTCTTAGAATCTTACGAAGACCCAGGATATACATATATACTTTTTGGTTCTACGACCAATATTTCGATATGTTAAAAACGGAATGACAAAAACTATATAACTCCATCTTTTTTGATGGTGGGTATATAAATAAATTATTTAAAAATATAGAAGGTTTTGCATTCAGAAATTAATTTTGTTCAAGATAGGTAAATTACAAAAATGTCAATAAAATTGTAATTTATACCACAGATGTTTGCTGAATATTTTGCTATTGCCTGAGGCAGTCTTCACTTTTTTGCACCTGGTTCCTAAACTAATTTGCAAATTAGTTTCTGATGGCTGTTCTGAGTTTATTGGGTCATAGTTATCCTAAAAATAAATTATTCGACAACTTTTTTTTTAGCTTTTTAAAGTTTGCGGGTTAGGGGTAAATATATTTCCAACTTTTAAATTTGAATTTCAGGGGATCACATTTTATGAGACACAAAAGTTAATTCTTAACGATTCTAAATTATTTTCTATATAAAAAATATAAAATTTTTGTATTGTTTTTATATTTTCACTTACCTTTACTTAAACAACTCCAAATTATTGTATATGTACCGATAATTCAATATATAGGCTTTAATCATGGAACTGTAGTAAAACAAATTTTATTTCTGTAAATTGATACTGATTTTTTTTTATTTCACTAAACGCGCTTCACAATTTCACTTTAAATTTATGTTTATTTTGTTTTTCAGTTTCCTTTTTTTGTATTAGAATATATCGTAATATTTTTGAATTGATAGCTTTGTTTGTAACGGCAATAAAGTCAAGTGTTTATTTAAATTTAATAAAGTTTTTCTCTTGCACAAATTATTAAACATGTAAAATAATTCCAATTTTTTCAATTTTAAACGTAAACTATTATTTGAAAATTGTTGCGTTTCGAAGGCAGTTTTTCGAGGAGGCGTTGAGGTAAATTTCAATCTCATAACTTTTCCCATACAGGTGGATAGCAAATGTTAAATAGAATAATTAAATATGTTGTTTTAAACAAGAGTTTTTTTTAAAGAGTTTTTGGTTTTAAGTTTTTTTATTATTATCCGTTTATTTGTGTTTAATTTTTTGAAGAATTAAGCTAAATTTCTGACATGACCTACACGTCGGCAACTAACGGTATTAGCAAATTTTAAAATATACATTTATATTTCCCAATATACAACACTTTATTAAGATTTGAGGGAAACAATTTTATTATATAATTGAGGGTGAAGTTAATTTTTTTCTTTTTTTCCAGGTGCTTTTTATTTGAATTTAGAATTTGTTGTGCAAGTTCGGCCAATTATCGTTACTGATTTTCTTTCAGTGTGCTGTGATCGCTCTCAACTGAGTTGTCGTATGTGTGATGTGTCCAACTGACTGATTTTCCAGCAGTTGCTGCAATGGATTTTATAGATTTTCGTTTTTTTAAATAACTGTTTTATTATCATACTTACGTACTCTTCTACTTGGGGTTTTTGTCTATGTGTGCTTTTTTTTATTTTGCGGCGAATTCAGATTTTTATTTTCACTTGTTTGTACGTTGATTGTATGTTGTTTTTGCTTCACGTAAGTGTATGTGTTATTGTAGAATACATTTCTAAGATACATTTTTCTTACACATATTCACACAACTTGGAAAGAATTGTGTAAAAGGTGTGGCCAGATAGTGGGATTGATTGATTTGTTTGAGGGAATATGAATTTAAAAGTCAGTTGGTGAATAGTAATGTTAAATACATATTAATGTTGAAATTAGAATAGTAAATTTAGAAGGATTTGTGTTTAGAACAGCGATCGGCACTCACAGCTACCAGGGGCCAAACACAATCGAATGTGTGCGAAACTCGATAGAAATATGAAATGAGAAACAAATTGCAGATTGTATTATAATGCAACATTACAACATATAGTAAAGTCATAAGTTATGTTCATGCCAACCACTACATAGTGGGAGAATTTCACAAAAAGTGGAAATAAATTTGTAATTTTTAAAATTTTAACAAAACTTTTCGTGGTTATATAAGAGGTAAGGGAAAGATATCATGGACTGACATGGACTGTTTTCAAAAACATTACCCTTTACCATTACTGTACTGTATATATGTATATTTCTAAGATAAATTAAAATTTACTAAGGTTTCTATTAAAATACAGTAAATTGCAACTTTAAGCATTAAAGTATAACAAAACAACTAAAAAAGTATAGTCGGATAAGCCATATAATACCCTACACTGAGTGTAAGGGTATATATATTCTACAAAAATTTCAATCATTTTTTTTTCTTGTGTGATTACTTCCGAAAATTCTATGGGACATGCGCGGATCCTGGGATCCCAGATTGGTGGGGAGGGTAAATTAAACTTATGCTTTAATCCAAAAAAAATTTTAAACTTATTTGTGGAGGAATTTGAGTAAATACCTATAGAAATCAGACATTTATGACAAAGAAATCCTACTGTGGAAGGGCATTTGTATGGGGTCTAGGTGAAATATTGCACCGAGTTAAACCAGTTTCAATGGTCTTCGTCATTGGGCTGAACGGAATGTAAACGTTTAATCGAAATATCTTCAATATTGCGCACAAAGTTTACATGGATAGCAGCCAGTTAGATGTACGAATATCGTTTAATTGACTTCGAAAGTGATCCTGAGTCGATCGGTATACTTTAATGTGGGTTTTGGATAATACTTTTGGATGCTACAAAAATCAGCACAAATGCTATACCCTCTTGACTATGGTGTTGTAGGGTATAAATACATTTATTGAATTTGAATAATTAAAAAAATAATTATAATTTTTCTTTTAAATTTAACTGTGACTTTAGCATCTTTAACATTTCTCTCGAAGGTCGAGACTTTTAGTTTTTGTTCTGTCAGCTGTTTTGCGAATGATGTCCTAATTTTAGCACGTGACATTTTATGTGTGAATTTTTTCCTTTTTAAATCAAAGTGTAACTAACTTTTAGTCGACCGATCTATTCGAAATATTTTTTATTAGTTCTTTTTAATTAGTTTTTCAATAAAATCGTATCATAATTATTGGTTTTTAACCTAAATCGGCAACAATTTCCTGAAGCACTCTGCCTTGTTCCTAAACTTAAATTAGTTTCTGATGGCTGTTCTAAGTTTATTGGGTTATAATTACCTTAAAAGAAATTATTCGAAACATTTTTTTATGTATATAAAGTTTGCGGGTAGAGGGTTAAAAAAAGTACAAAATTTGCAAAAAAAACATTTCAATTGGTCGAGACAGAAATGTCATACTTTTCTCTTTTCGGATGAATGCAAATATAACCTTGGCGCCTGAAGGAAAAGAGACTGGACCTAAAATACACAAATAAGACAGTCATGTGTGGCGGTGGCAATATCAGGGAAAGGTATGGGCCCAATTCATATCATAAAATGACAGGAATCGGTTGCTGATTTATTGAAAAGCGTGTTCTAAGTTGCATGCGCAAGACCCATATCTCAATGCAATAGAAAACGTATGGGAAATTGTAGCTCGAAAACACGGACTCAAAATTATACCACGAGGGAAGCTTTATCAGATGCGGTTATAAGGGAATGGCAAACTTAACTAAAACTAACATAAGTGCTCGTTATAGTAATTATCTGGCCAGATCCAGTGCTTACAATCGCCTCAGTAGTCTATGACCCTCAAATGACAGCAACACCCTGGCAAGGGGATTTGGGTGATCCAATAGTTATGACAAGTAGTTTGAACTGGAGAGTTTGATCCCCTCGCATATTATGGGAATATTGAGATCCCTATGGATATTACTATTGCGAATATACCATGGGTCACCTATTATTGTCCTTAAGAGTGCTGACTGCATTCTTTGCAATTTTTCAACGTTAGATGGGGAGGCTGTTCCCCATAGCTGAATGCCATATAGCCATACAGGTTTTATAATTGTTTTGTACAAAAGCACTTTGTATTACAAGTCTAGAGCAGACCGTGGTCCAATTAACCTGTACAATTAAACTGACTTTAATTTTATTTGTGTAATATTGGCTTCAATATGATGGGTCCATGTTAAACGGCGATCAAGATGGTTACCAAGATATCTCACAAGGCTCACTTCTGGAATTTTGATATTATTTATCTTTATGGAAGGTCAATTTTCTAAACGTAGAGTAAATGTAAAGTGAGTGCATTTTGTTGAATTGACTTTTATCTTCCATTTTTCCAGCCATTTTTCCAAATTGCCGATGTAAAACTGGAGTTGTTCAGAAGCTAAATGCGATATCGTCTACAAATGTAGATGTTTGAATCAGTGCGCTCGTATACAGGGTTAACCGATTCGTGATAACTACCGAATTTGTTGCCAATCGAATCACACATACAATTTTTCGGTTCTATCATCAGAAAGACCATTGATAAAGAAGAATTACGGTTGAAGCAACCAAACTATTGTTACCCTTTCCAAAATTTTGTAGCCACAACTGTAAAATTCGGTCACTAAGGTAGAATCATTCGATTGGCAATAAATTCGGTTGCTATCACGAATCTGTTTTCTCTGTGTAGGCATATCTGCAGTATATAAAATATATAGTTTATGTTTCGACGTGACGAGATCACATCTTTTGATCTGATTTGGAAAGATCTTTCTTGTATGTAATTTTTAAGCAGTTTATGTACATTCGCAGGTCCCAGACGAAGGCTTGAGATATGTCAATAAATAATGCAGAGCATTACTACTTACTCTCGAAGGTTTTCCGAATAAAAATAGTTATCCGATGCACCTGTTTGATAGTACTATGTTTCCTTCAGAAACCAAATTGATGATCAGGAATAATGTAATTTTCGTAAAGATGTACGGACTATAAGGCTCTCAAGTAGCAACTTTTCAAAACAGTTTTGAGAATACTGACAACAGGCTAATGGGAAGTTAAGTGACATCTTTTCCCGGTTTTGATATCATAACTATCTCAGATATTTTCCATGAGGATGGGAAATATCCCATTGAGTTTAAAGATGAATAAAATAATTCTCAGTGCTGGTAGTAATTTTATTTATACCAGGGGGGTTACTGCGTAACTCAATCCGAAAACGGAAATGTTCGAAAATGTGTGCTAAATACATTGCAATTCGAAACGATTTCCTTTCGAATCGAATTAGGGAGTAACCCCCCAAGTGATTTTTCAGCCTTTAGACCTTTGATTGTCGTCTTCACGGTAGAGCACCAGGGGGTTGCTTCACATTATTTATAACATTGTCACTAAGGCCGGGTAACTTATCAAAATTTTAAACATAGTTAAGCCATAATCAATGTTTAAATATATTTTTGTTCATACAAAACAAAATATTTAAACATTGATTAAGCTTAACTATGTTTAAATTTTTGATAAATTACCCGGCCTAATAAGGATGTAAATACATCATCCAAGTGGCTGGCAAATGCCTCCATTTTTTCTGAAGTATTTTTTGCCCATTCTTTTGCGATTGAATATGTAATTGGACAAGGACTACCAACAAAATACTGTGATACAAAAAGGGCCAGACAACTTTTGTAAAAATGAACCCGTAGTTGCCATGGTTTTTTCAATACCCTTATAATAAATACTTTTAAATTTGTTTTCTATTTTCAGAATTTAATTTATTACGTTCTTATAAGTATTTTGATTATGCTGCAATACTGATAAAATCCTGCGAAAAACGGCAACATTTGTCGCTAGTCCCCATACAAGGTCACTCTCAGAAAATGAGTTGAATATTCATAATTGCCTAATAATAAATATCGTGATGAAATTGGACATAAACAAGTTTTATATGAACCTAAATGAAGACCTCTAACCGGTTTATAATTGAGGCTTAGTAAAAGCAAGTATTAAGTATCCATCAAAAGATAGCACTTTGGACTATTAAGTCCAAAATTTAAAGTAAACTGTACTTCTTCTATAGCCAAAAGAAGTTTTATTAAGAACCCTTTATAAATTGCATTTCCATTTTTATTCCGAATTCTTCCAATAGGGTATTATCAGTTCTTGCTATTAACAAAATTCTAAAATTTAACTTATTATCAAACATGTTTTGTATTGACATTCTAATCTGCTAGACCTAACACTGCAGTGTGTGTATAAAATTACATTTTATATCAAATGCACTTTATAGGTGGTATACGATCTAATCTGGAACGTCTGCCCGTTAAAAATGATTTACATCGGTACAATTAAGATAACTGTATTGTTTTTTTTCACCCTTTTCATTATTTAATCGTTCATTTAACAATTGTTAGACAAGATTTGAACAAACCACTGAGTTTTAGAATAAATAATGAAAAACAAATACTTAAAAATGGGTAGGCAACAGCGTCACAGTTTATTGTGTTTAAAATTTAATCTATGAAATCACAGAAAAATATGAAATTGTTTGTTAAACACTTTTAATCTTGCAATACTTTCAGAAATTAATCAACTACTAACCTTTTATAAATTCAAAAATTGTTTATAAACGTGGGGATAAACTTGTAAACAATTAATCAGTTAAGTCTCAAGAAACAATTATTTAGTTGTTTTAAGAAACTAATCATTTGGTGGATTTTCCATAAAAATAATTCCTAACAATTAAGCCCATGTCGTATTAAGCCCATTTTTTAGTTGTTGTGAAAATTGGTGTAAATCTGGAAAAATTTATATTTTTTTCGTAAGAAAAAAAAACGTTCACCATTATTTATGCCTCCCACTGTCTTCTCTGGTTCATTTGATTTTTTTAAATAACATCATTAATGAAAAATGTCAATAACTGATTTTTTTTGTTAAAATTTTAATTTATTCAGTGCTAAAAATATTCAAAATCTAACTAAGCTATTTAAGGTTTTTTTCTAGCTAAAAGTACACGAATAAATTTAAAGGAAATATATCACCAATTTCAATTTAATGGTAAATTCCATTAAATCTATAAGAAATTATTACCAACCGAACTATCAAAAAAAGGTTTAAATAAACAAATATTTGTATAATTGGCGCCTCGAACTCACACGAGCTTCGATATACGTAGAAAAGACTCCCCCATTATAATAACAATATAATAATTTCAAAGCGAACATATTTGTTTTATAAATTTAGCTACATAATAATAAGTATTGGACGAAAATTATATTGAATTGAAAATTATAAGTTTTAATAGCTGCCTTTAATGATCTAGACACGATTTGTTAAAGTTTTGAAAGTTTATTTTATTAATTTCAGTTTAAATTTTATAAATGGTACTTAATTATTTCGCTTTAAAATTTGTAATGGCTTTGTTTAGTTTTATTAGTAACTTGTTATGGATAATAAATGTTTAATAATAAATCAATAGATTATTCTTAATTTTCATTATAAAAAAGTTTTAGTATTATGACACCTAATTATGTGGTTCTCTAGATTTTAAATTTTCTGGATATTTCACTAAATAAAAATATTTCTCTAATAAAATTATTAAAAAGGAACAGACCGCACTTTGGTAAGAAATACATGTAAAGCATCTAAACATATTATTATTATACCCTTCACCTTCGTGAGAAGGGTATATATAAGTTTGTCATCCCGTTTGTAATTTCCACAATATAATTTTCCGACCCTATAAAGTATATATATTTTGGATCCTTATAGATATCGGAGTCGATTAAGCCATGTCTGGCTGATTCATACATCAATATATCCGTTATAGACCCGGTTCAGTTGCTATTTAAAATCCAGAAAATTGGACCACAAATGGCTGAGATATACGGAAAAAACCAGGAAAACCTCTATTATGGACCTATATCTGGATAACGAAGTCATTAATATAGACAATATGGATATCTAATGATTGATATTTCAAAGACCTTTGCAACGACGTATATAAGGTCATAGTAAGTTGGACCTACAATGGGTCAAAATCGGAAAAAAATATTTTTTAACCCGAATTTTTTTTTCACCAACAGTTTTTTTTTCGCAAAATCTTAAAAAAAATTTGAAAAAACAAAAAAAAAAAATTTAAATTTAAAAAAACAATTCGAAAAAAAAATTTCCAAAAAATTAAAAAAACAACTTTGGAAAAAAGAATAAATTTCGTATACCTAAAAATATTTAAAATTTTTATTTTAAAACTTTTCAAAAATCCAATATGGATAGCAAAAGATCTGATGGTTCATCGTTACCCTGTTTCAAAAGCCATTAAACATTATAAGAAAGACTTGAACATTGAAATAAAACGTGGATCCGGAAGTAAAAACAACTCTTTCGAAGAGCACAGAATACTTTTATCAGAAAAGCAGTTCGTAAAGTTAAATGTTCTGATTCTTTTGGTCGCAGGGCCAAGTTTAAAAGATAATTACGTTTGCATTCAAGTCAAATTCCAACAAAATGTTTAAGTGCCTGAATTTTTGCGGCCTTGGTATTTATTGGGAGGAATTTAAGAAAAATTCGGAAGTTCTTACAGTCGGCTAAACTACAGCGAAGTCAAGAAGAATTCGGGAGTTCTTGAATTTGATTACAAATACTAACATATGAATGTAAGAAAAATTCGGAGGTTCTTACAATCGGCTAAAGATGCAGCGAAGTCAGGAAGAATTCCGGAGTTCATAAATTCGGCTACGAATGTAAGAAAAATTCGAAAGTTATTACAGTCGGTTAAACTACATCATAATCGGGAGATTCGGCTACGAATGCAAAAAAATACGATTATAAGAAGAATTCTGGAGTTCTTACAGAAGAATTCTGGAGTTCTTACAGAAGAATTCAGGAGTTCTTGAATTCGGCTACGAAAATACGAAAGTAAGAAAAATTGGGGAGTTCTTACAATCGGCTGTAACTACAAATAATTCAAAAAGAATTCGGCAGTTCTTAAATTTGATTACGGCTACTAACATACGAATTTATGAAAAAATCGGCGGTTCTTACAATCGGCTAAAAATACAAGAAGTCAAGAAGAATTCGGGAGTTCTTGAATTCCGCTACCTGATAAAAAAAAAAACAAAATTCATCAAGAAGTTTCTTGTCTGGCAAGGCATTTGCAGTTGTGCGCAGATATGTTTTAGTCATATGATTTCCTCATTATGACAAGAAGTTTTTCAATCCGGAGTCACAAGGCAAAGCATATAGCATTGGAGAGAGTATACTACCTCATAAGCCGATTATGAGACTACCAAAAATATATCGAATCTGATATGAGTACAGGATTTGCAATTGGTCAAAACCCAATTCGACCAGAGTTGATTAATGTTGCTGAAGAATTACTATTATATTTATTGTATCAAAATTTAAAATGGACAATTTCATTCAATCAAAATATTTTGGAAGTAAATCTGTCATTTCTAACTGCCTGACTTGATTAACACGTAGGCTTTTCTATTTGCTTCCTAGAAAAAAGTAACCTACAATGTTTTTATATTTTTTAAGAGATACCACAATAAGGTTAGCTTTAAAATAGGGATTTCTGTAGTTCCTTCAGAATTTAACCTATTTTTTATAAAAATTTTGAATTTAGTTCTTTTGAATAAGTGTTCTAAAATTGCAAAGCTGAGATTCCAAAACGAGCAACAGTTTTAGATACTGTTTTATATTTCAACTCAAGTGTATTATTTTACCAACCCCGGAATGTGGACTTAATGGACAAAATTCCAATAAATAGCAAAACTGGGATTAATATTTTTTTTCGGAATTGCCGGATTTATTTTTTCTAAATCGTATATTTGTTTCTAATTTAAAATCACTCTTTATGTATTCCAATTATTTATATGGATTTTTCTCATTAAGAAATATTAAATATTAACAAATTTGTATATAATTCTTTGACTGAAGGTCCAGATCATCTGCAATATCTCTAGAGCACAAGTAGTTACTGAATGCAATCAGGAGTTTTCGTCAGCATCTATGGATTGACTTGGTCAGATTATAGCAAAATAATAAAAAAAATACAATTTTGAAACTAAGTACATTTTATTTTCTTCTTATCTCCTAAAAACATTTAAAATATATTTTTAAAAAATAATTTTCTTTAAGATATTTTGGAACTTTCTGGATTTAGTAATGTATTATCTAAAAATAAATAAACTGGCAACGTAATTATCTCTATTTATGTTTATCATTCTTATCAAACAGCAGTTAAACTTTTATTGCAATTAAAATTCAAAACAAACAAACAAGTGCAATGGAAATATTTATGTCTTTAACAAAAACTAAAAACTTTTATCCATAGATATAAAATCAATTAAAATATTTCATATATTTGCATATTTTATGTGTATTTTTACACACATAATACAATATAAATGTAAAAATGTTAAATTAACTAACCTGTGTAATAAATTTAAAACCGCCAATCGCCTTCATTCTTGAAAACTGTCAGTCATGAAACCAATAAACAGACAAAATAACACAGAATATTATGAATTGCTAATTAGCTTAAATTTACACTATTACGTCTTTTAAGTTTAACATTTTGTTATTGTTAACATAATTTATTGGTTTTTTATTTGTTTATAAATTTAATTCCTAATAATGCAATAATTGTCTCACATTGAGTCAGTATCAAATTTTATTTAAACTGCAGGTAGTTGAGTGTAGTTTAACAAAGATAAATATGTATTATGTATTCATTAAATAAGTGTAATATTTAGATTTATATGTCATTTACATATTTGTTGTGGTTATTTGAAAAATGTTTAAGGTTTTTGTTTAATTAAAGCACACATTTATATGATAAACTAATGTGTCCCACCTTAGGGTCCTCACGTTTCTTAAATCACTAACGATTATATTTGAGTAGGTGAAGTGCAAAAATCGCTCGTTGCACATAAGCCGAATTTTGGAAAAACGCGAAAAACATGTAGCTGCTGATTAAATTGACCAAATTAGTCGATTCTTAGATGTATGTAACTCCATTCTTGACTAAAACTCTACAGTTGAAAAAATTAAATAAACTGCAAAAGCCAGAATCAATAGTTATCTCATTTTTTTTAATTTTTGTAACGAAAGAGTTTTGAATCTCACCTACTCATTTATAATACATTCAATATTAGGTTAGGTTCCATGGGTAGCCATTCTTCAAGAAGCTCACTTGGGTCCATTCAAAACTGATCCCATTGTGATACCCAAGGGGTAAACAGCAGGGTATTTATTATAGGTCCGTTGTCTCCAAGTTAAACCAACCAGCTTCCCTGATGAAGGAATAGATTCATCTAAGACTCATCTTTGATAGCTCATCCAGTCATGCTAGGAACGGAATTCCGAGTATGCGTTCCCTCAGGTGTATCAGAGCCGGGCATTGGTAGAATAGGAGAGACACCGTCTCCTCCTCTTCATCATTATTATAACACAGGAAGGTTCGTTGGTCCAACATTTTTGTGCAGTCTCATACAGTTTCTGCTGAACAGCATCTAAAGAGGGAAATACCAGAAAAGGGATCGATCGCCTCATCATTCATCATCGTACCCTTTTTGGTCAATTCATCTCCTATACAATTACCCTTATTTGCATCGTATCCAGGGGCTCATATAAGCGTTATCCTATAATGTCTCGCTATCTCATTAAGGGATACCCGGCATTCCTCGGTTAACCTAGATGTCGTGAAGACACCCGCTAATACGTTAACGGCAGCCTTGATATCAGTAAATATACATAGTATATCACCAGATATTCGATAAAACCTCAGTCAGTTGGATGCACGTTTAATAGCAGTAAATTCCGCCTGAAGAGTCGTACAGAAGTTAGGTAGCCTGCAAAAGGATTTTATCCCAAAGTTATCAATAAAGAAACCTCCACCGACCCTGTAATGGTCGACTGGCTTTTGACTATAGATTGTCGTTTCGGTTAACAGTGAACTTAGCGTTTAGCACGTGCTTGCAATAGGTCTAGCTCGTCGGATGGGGAGGGGGTCTTGCTAAGTCACTGCCGATCCACATTACCAAAGAAATCACGTGCTTTAAGGAATATTATAATATGAAATTAAGACCAATAAACTATTGAAATAAAAAAACAGACAGGGGGACATGTGTTTTTCTTACGTTTTCTATTTAGTCGGGTTTATGGGAATTGATGTTCATATTCCTCTGCCCTTAGCCCTACCATGCTACAGTAAATTTCCTTTCAAGGTTTCCGGTAGCCCCAATAAAAATATGAAATGGTTTGGTTACATTAGGGATAACAAATTAGTTTATTATGGAATTCATTTTCCAGATAATTATTTCAAAAGAATATAAAATATTAAGGTATAATTCATTATAATAAAGTCATTAAGAATAAATTATTAATTATATATATATACCAATAGTTATAATTAAGCATCAAATCAAACTTACAATTTTTCTCCGTGTACAGCTGAATCAGGCCTGCTTCTCTGCTTTCGAGGAGTATAAAGTCTCTTAATACTAACTTCCAAAAAAAAATATTTCAATAATTCAAATCAATTACAAATGAAAAAGATCTTAAAGCAAATTTACAAAACAAAATATAAATGAGATAAAAATTAATTTTAAAGCCGATTAACAGGAACAAACGAATAATATAACGTAACAATTAACAGCAAAATCATTCAAATTAAAGAGAATAATAAATGTCAAAAAAAACAACTAAACAATTTAAGAGAAGGAATTAAGAATTATGTTTTTTTTTATGTATTTAAGCACGATTTACTAAATTTACACTTAAAAAAATTAATGGGCAGGATTTACAAAATTAATATTTTATTTTTAGGTTATGTATTATGAAGCATTTAGGTTTCATATACATATATTCTTGAAATAACTATTAAGTTAATAAAATCATTTTCTTTTTTTTTTTTAATTAGCAAAGAAGAATACACATTTTAATAAAATAAATTTTTATGGGTATTATAAAGTTATTTAAAATGTTGCTTGGAGTATGAGAAGACTTTTGTTCAAATCACCACAAATCCGATCCACATGGGTGGGGGTTTATTTCTAGGGCCCTCGATTTTAACCGTCTATGGTATATGTTTAAAACCCAAGTAATGTGGAAATTTGTCCACTGGAAATCCAGGATAAGGCCAGAAAAGTTTCCTTTTAAAAATTTGTAGGACCTGTTGCCTGTACTTTTATTCACTTAGAAAAAAAAAATTACACTTAATTATATGTCCCGTATTAACGACTTAATATCTTCAATAATCTGTCCCTTTTTCAATTTCATCGTCGCTAACCTCACAAACTTGATTTCAATCATTTAATTTGAGTAAATCCCGTTACTTCGAAATTGAATAATGTAACATTCACTCAAAAAAAATAAATCATTAAATAAGAAACTCTCACTCATAAGTATTCTCATTCATCAAATGCTCATTCATAAAAACACTCATTCATAAGTATTCTCATTAATAAAATTCTCACTGACAAAAATTATCAACTGTTATGCAGAATAAGAAGAAATTTATAATAAGGCGAGGAAAAGTGAAGAGGAGAAAAAGGGCAAAATAATATTACACTGTTTACATTGCAAATCAAAAAGTTTTGCATTCAACCGTCACAAAACAGGCAATTTTGAATTTTCAAAATAAAAAGGGAAAATTGGCTGGAAACGGTCCTTTCAAGATTTTGATTCCGGATTATATGATGCTCGCAGATCCTTTGCATGGAACACACCCACATCCTTTCCTTTCATGTCAACTATTCGGTAATTACAATACCCTATTTTCTTTAAAATCTTGGACTTTAAAAACTTAGGCGCTAACTTGCTATTGTACCCAATGGCCTTGTTGCTCTGTGAAAAATTTCGCCTATAAACGATATCTCCTTCCGAAAAATTTACAGGGCGTGTCCTTAAATCGTATGTTTTCTTGTTCACTTTGTAAGCTTTCTCTAAATTTTCCGAAACCAAATTGCGAATTAAGCATAGTTTATCTGAGTTTTCAATAACATCTAATCCCTCTTCTAACAAATCCAGCTTTTTCATAATGTCGTAGGATTTACCATGGGTGACCATTTGTTGTCCGAAAAGGACATAATAAGGCGAAAAACCTAAAGAAGTATGGTACGAGCATCTCAGAGCTACGCCAATCTGACTTAGGTGTTGGTCCCACAAGCGGTGGTCTGTTCCTAGATAAGATCGGATTCCAGCTATAATTGATCGGTTTACTCTCTCCGAACTGTTGGATTGTGGAGAGTAGATGGCCGTAAATATATGCTGGACTCCATACCTGCTCAAGAAACTTTCAAAAAGTGAGGATTTAAATTGTGATCCATTGTCGGTCACGACGACCTCTGGAACACCAAATAAATGAAATACGTTTTCCTCAAGAAACTTTATAACAGCAGTAGTATTCATTTTACGCAATGCCTTAAATAAGGGATATTTAGTAAAATGATCCAATACTAAGAAAATAGCCACATTGCCCGTTTTCGAACGGGGATAAGGTCCAATAAAATCAAGATACAACCGCTGGAACGGCCTAAACGATTTTATTTGTGTTCCCATAGGTGGTTTAAGTATGGAATTTGGGGCCTTACACTGTCGGCAAACTTCACAATTTAAAATAAATTCCCTGACTTGTAGAGCCATTTTTGGCCAGTAAAAATTACGCCTTAGTCTTTCCAACGTCTTACCTACACCTCCGTGAGCAGCCATGGGGGAATTGTGAGCGCCTGCGATCACACAAGAGGCAAGTTCCTGTGGAACTTGCTCAGTACGTTTATATACGTACGTATATAAACTCAGTACGTTTATATACGTATCCGTCTGCGACCTTGACATCCGGAAACTTATTTTGATTTTCCTGAATTTGGTGGATTAATGCTAAATAGGTAGCCGAAGTAAAGTATGGAGATTTTAAGTCAATCTCCGGCTCTATGGAGTCAATACTATCAATGTGTTGTAACTCTAAGTTTTCGTTTTCCGACGGCAATCGGGATAGAGCGTCCGGAACAATGTGTTGGCTTCCCTTACGGTGTACTATGGAAAATTGGAAGCCTTGTAGTTTGAGCGACCAACGGGCGAGTCTACCATTTAAGTCTGACTGCCGCATTAACCATTTAAGCGAAGCATGGTCTGTAACAACACAAAAGTCGTGGCCCTCAACATATTCCCTAAATTTTTCTATACTCAATACGGCAGCCAGACATTCGAGCTCCGTTATAGAATAATTTTGTTGGGCTCTATTTAATTTGTGAGAAAAAAATGCAATTGGTCTCTCATCACCGTTTTCGTCCTTCTGTGAGAGAACTCCACCAACACCAGTTTTGCATGCATCACACGAAATAATAAAAGGTTGGTCAAAGTCAGGGGTCACGAGTACGGGAGCTGTAGTTAGTTTTTCTTTTATAAGATCAAACGCCCTTTGAGCCTCTTCATTCCATTGGAATATTTT
Organism: Calliphora vicina; assembly: GCF_958450345.1. Taxonomy (NCBI): domain Eukaryota; kingdom Metazoa; phylum Arthropoda; class Insecta; order Diptera; family Calliphoridae; genus Calliphora; species Calliphora vicina. The sequence continues at coordinate 30,532,398 of NC_088784.1, forward strand.
CGATTTCCGGGTGAGATCGGTTAAGGGACTTGTTAATGAAGCGAAATTTTCCACAAATCTGCGGTACCACCCTACGAGGCCTAAAAATTGGCGGACTTCCTTTACGGACCGAGGGACAGCAAGTTTCTGGATGGCAGACACTTTATTATAATCTGGTTTTATACACCCCGAACCAATAGTATAACCCAGATATCGCAACTCTTTCATACACCATTTGCATTTTGATATGTTTAAAGTAAACCCTGATTTACGAATTAATTGTGCAACTTCTATTAGCAAAGAAATGTGGTTATCAAAGCTATCACTCACTAAGAGAAGATCGTCCAGGTAGACGAAGACTTTATTTTTCAGGTGGAAGGGAATTATTATATCCATAAGACGACAAAGCGTCTGTGGAGCGTTCGTCAAACCAAACGGCATAACCTTGAATCTGTACAGAGGCCTATTGGGTACTGTAAAAGCTGTCATATCTCTAGACTTTTCATCAAGACCCACTTGCCAAAATGCATGTTTCAAATCTAGAGAAGAAATAAATTCAGCTTTGGGTAGTCTGGACAATATCCCATTAATTTTCGGTTGTGGATATGCGTCACGAATTGTAACGCTGTTAAGTTTGCGCGAATCCAGACACAACCGAAATTTTCCTTCCTTATTAACGCACGCTACTGGGCTACTCCAAGAGCAAGTAGGTGGAGCGGGTTCAATAACCCCTAACTGCAGCATAACGTCAATTTCCTCGTGAATTTTCCTCTCAATTGCCGGCGACACAGAAAAGTACCTTTGCTTTATTGGTCTTGTACCAGGCTGAATTTCTATGCTATGCTCTAATACAGATGTTTTTCCCAGACCATCCTTCTCAAAATCAGGAAAAAGTTTAATTACATTATTCAAAACATCTCAAAACATTTTCCTCACAAATTTGCCCAAGTTCCTCTATTTCACACATTTCCTTTCCAAGAATCTTATCCGTAAGTCCAAAAGAATGCCAAAAGTCGATGCCTAAATACAAATCCTGTTTTAAATCTGGAATTATATATAATTTAATGTTTTTCTCCATATTTCCGTACTTAATATTAGTTTCCTTATAACCCAAAATTCTATACTGCTGACCTCCTGCCGCTTGAACAAAATTATGAAAAATTTTATAAGGAATATTCTTACTGAGAAATTGTTTTGCAGCATTACCACTCAAACAAGATAATGATGCTCCAGAATCCAATAATCCAAACAGAGACATACCAAATACTGCAATTCGTACGTAAGGCCTTTTATCAGTATCACATTTTTCAATGGATTCAATACTAACTTTAATTTTATTTTTAGATTTTCTCAAAAGATTGTAATAGTTTCTAATTCGCATAGAATTTCTCCTTCTACGTTTATTAAAAGAATTTAAATTGAATTTATCCGAAAAAGAATCGCAAAATATTCTGTTTCTTGCTAAATTATATAATCTTACGCGTTCGTGATATGGTTTGATAGGAAATAATTGTGGTCTATATTCATTTTCATTCTGAAATTCAGTTGTCTGTGTGCTAATATTAATTTTGTGGTCTTTCCCATCATTATTAAATATTTTCATTGCTGTTTCGCTCTCGAGCGCAGACTGGTGTCCTCGCTGACGCTCGGTTTTAAGTTTCCCTGGCATCTACCACATTGAGGCTTATAAACACCTATCTCCCCACAACCATAACAGAATATAGAGCGTTCTTTCATACAATCTACATATCGGTGGCCTTCCTGTCTACAATTCCAACAAATCTTCCTTCCATCCTTAAATATCTCGTCCCTTGGCTTCCTTAGTTCACTAATGTCCTCAACGAATTCCTCCTCACTCAAATAGTTTTTATCAAATTCAAGGCTATTAATCTGCCTTCTAAAATTTTTCGGATTCTCACCTAACTCTAGACTTAAGGCTTCTCTTCTTAATACCAAACGACGCAAGAGAGACACGTTATTAATTTGTAAATAGAACAATTCTTTACGAATCTGCGGTTTAAGATTCCGTCTTAATATTTCCGTCATATCTTGTTCGTTAAGGGGATACTTTAAACGGTCGCTTAATTGCAAAATTGAGTGGTAAAAATCATCAAAACTTTCGTTAATACCCTGTTTTCTGTCTCTCATTAATTCAACTATATCCAGATCAGATAAATGATCACTAAAATGAGTTTTCATAGCCCTGCATAGATTTTCCCATTCTATATGATTAACAGATCTTCGGTATCTCCAGTACCATTCCTTCGCTTTCGATGTAAACAAAAGGTGACTATGATCGCAAACTAACTGGAAATCGCCCCCCAAACAATCCTTTGTCAGAGAAGTTATCATATAGATAAATTTTTCGACTGGTAAACTTGTACTAGATCCACTAAAAGTAACATTCCAATTACTAATCAGACTTGCAACTTTTCCATTATTAGCAAGGAACGAAGATGATAACGGTCGGTCACGAACACCATGAACAGAAGAAACCCCTTGAGCACTATTGCGCTGTGGCCCAAAACTGGAATGAATCCTAGTGTCCTGTGCTGAAGTAGTAGTTGAATTATGTGAAGTGGGACCTGGTAGTTCAAAATTCGGAGGATTAAAGGTGCTGGGTAAACTTTCCTTTGGCCAAGCTGGCTCCCTATTTTCATTTATATTGAAGTTTGTGAACTGATCCGATAATCTCTTAACCACCTCCTGAAGCTTAGTAATCTCAGCCTGAAAACTGTTTTCAATATCTGACCTAATTCTATCTTCTAAAACTCCTAACTCTAAATTATTATTCACAATATCTCTCTCATTTCGAATTCCTTGACTCATTGAAATATACCTACTATTCTGATTTAATGGTCTACTTCCTTTTTTATGTCCTGACAATATTCTTTCAACGGGTGGATTTACTGTTTCAACAAACAATGCGTTTGCATTGGGATTTGAGTGAACATATTCCATCAAACTATTCCTTGTAACAGCCTTACGACATCGAGGACAAAAAGGTGATGATTCTATATATTGAGAAATACATTCGCGGTGAAAAATATGTCTACATCTCGTAGAAACTAAAATACTTGTGTGATCATAATTTACGTGGCAAATTGAACAAATATTAGTCTCAGTCTCCTGAGCATCAGGAAGATTTTCCATACTATGACGTAGTGGCATACTTTTATTGAACTGTTTGAAAAGTTAAAAAAAAACTCAGTAAAGTTCTACGCAAATTTTAAATTATGTACGATTCAAAATATAAAAATTTTTCGAACCCACAAATAAATTTTTTTTTTTTTTTTTAATTAATGGAATTTTTACTTTTTATATTTATGTATATTTAAATATGTATTTTCATGTAGCCCTGTAACCAAACCAAATCATAAAATAATAACCACGACTTAAAAAAAACACAGAAATTAAAAAAATATATATTGTAGACCTTTTTGAACTTAAGTTGTCATTCGTAACATTTATTTCGGATAGGAATATGTTTTCCATACACAACTTCCTATAGTCCTAAAATAAATGGCGAAGTTATATACAAATTCAAAAGACCGTATCCAAATTCATTGAAACGATATGAAATTTAAATGGAAACATAAAATCAAATTACAATTTCGGCAACATATAAATAGTTATTTAAACATATTTAATGAGAATTCCAGAAAATTGCGACAAGATAATACGTTTAAAAAAGAAAATTTAATAGTGGAACAGATATGGTATTCTTTTACCGAGGTGTTAAATCACGTAAATTACAATAATTCATTGATAGTAAATACATTTCATCCATATCATGCCCCACGTTGGGCGCCACTTTGTAATGGTCGACTGGCTTTTGACTATAGATTGTCGTTTCGGTTAACAGTGAACTTAGCGTTTAGCACGTGCTTGCAATAGGTCTAGCTCGTCGGATGGGGAGGGGGTCTTGCTAAGTCACTGCCGATCCACATTACCAAAGAAATCACGTGCTTTAAGGAATATTATAATATGAAATTAAGACCAATAAACTATTGAAATAAAAAAACAGACAGGGGGACATGTGTTTTTCTTACGTTTTCTATTTAGTCGGGTTTATGGGAATTGATGTTCATATTCCTCTGCCCTTAGCCCTACCATGCTACAGTAAATTTCCTTTCAAGGTTTCCGGTAGCCCCAATAAAAATATGAAATGGTTTGGTTACATTAGGGATAACAAATTAGTTTATTATGGAATTCATTTTCCAGATAATTATTTCAAAAGAATATAAAATATTAAGGTATAATTCATTATAATAAAGTCATTAAGAATAAATTATTAATTATATATATATACCAATAGTTATAATTAAGCATCAAATCAAACTTACAATTTTTCTCCGTGTACAGCTGAATCAGGCCTGCTTCTCTGCTTTCGAGGAGTATAAAGTCTCTTAATACTAACTTCCAAAAAAAAATATTTCAATAATTCAAATCAATTACAAATGAAAAAGATCTTAAAGCAAATTTACAAAACAAAATATAAATGAGATAAAAATTAATTTTAAAGCCGATTAACAGGAACAAACGAATAATATAACGTAACAATTAACAGCAAAATCATTCAAATTAAAGAGAATAATAAATGTCAAAAAAAACAACTAAACAATTTAAGAGAAGGAATTAAGAATTATGTTTTTTTTTATGTATTTAAGCACGATTTACTAAATTTACACTTAAAAAAATTAATGGGCAGGATTTACAAAATTAATATTTTATTTTTAGGTTATGTATTATGAAGCATTTAGGTTTCATATACATATATTCTTGAAATAACTATTAAGTTAATAAAATCATTTTCTTTTTTTTTTTTAATTAGCAAAGAAGAATACACATTTTAATAAAATAAATTTTTATGGGTATTATAAAGTTATTTAAAATGTTGCTTGGAGTATGAGAAGACTTTTGTTCAAATCACCACAAATCCGATCCACATGGGTGGGGGTTTATTTCTAGGGCCCTCGATTTTAACCGTCTATGGTATATGTTTAAAACCCAAGTAATGTGGAAATTTGTCCACTGGAAATCCAGGATAAGGCCAGAAAAGTTTCCTTTTAAAAATTTGTAGGACCTGTTGCCTGTACTTTTATTCACTTAGAAAAAAAAAATTACACTTAATTATATGTCCCGTATTAACGACTTAATATCTTCAATAATCTGTCCCTTTTTCAATTTCATCGTCGCTAACCTCACAAACTTGATTTCAATCATTTAATTTGAGTAAATCCCGTTACTTCGAAATTGAATAATGTAACATTCACTCAAAAAAAATAAATCATTAAATAAGAAACTCTCACTCATAAGTATTCTCATTCATCAAATGCTCATTCATAAAAACACTCATTCATAAGTATTCTCATTAATAAAATTCTCACTGACAAAAATTATCAACTGTTATGCAGAATAAGAAGAAATTTATAATAAGGCGAGGAAAAGTGAAGAGGAGAAAAAGGGCAAAATAATATTACACTGTTTACATTGCAAATCAAAAAGTTTTGCATTCAACCGTCACAACCCTACTACCCCTTTTTGAGCCGTCAGTATACATATATCATTATGACTTCGTCAGGGGGGAAGACTTCGCGCTGCCATAAATCCCTATTCGGGATTAAAATGTGGAAATACCTGTTTTGATCCTTCTGTTGTCCATTCTGACCAACAGGGTATTCATAGCCAAATTCCACAGAAGTGGTGGCATGCGGGGTTCCACGATTGGCCACTTTCCGACTAACCGGCGAACACATAGATCCATACCAAGTTCATCCATTGCAGATAGAATGACATCGGACCTGACATTGTTAAAAGCTCCTTTAATATCGAGAGATGCAACAAGTGAATACTCCTTATGTGATAGCGGCTCTTCAATGGATCCAACTAACGAATGTAGAGATGTTTCCACAGATCTGCTCTTGATGTAGGTATGTTGGGATTTAGAGATGAGTACCGTCGGAATGGTCATTCTCAGGTATACGTCAGTAATTCTTTTTTAGGATTTTCAGTAAAGGATGGTCTATAATCCTTTGGTTAGTATGAGTCGCCTTACCTTCTTAAAGAATGAAGACTTATCTAAACCTCGTCCACCATGTATGAATATAGGTCCATCTGATACACGCTGTGTATATGTTAATGAACCTTAAACAGGTCGAAGCTTTTGATTGAACACTGGATTATTTCCCTGTTCACCGGAACAGAGTTTCCACACGGAGCAACAGAATTAGCAGCCCTATTCACAAACTCATCGCGGACTTGGAGGCAGCCTGGGATTTATTAATTAGTGTCTATTAGGACTTCAAGTGTTTATATTCAGAATCCATCTACCACTTGTTTTCTGAATATAGCTTGGTACAACCGGAGAGATTGATATAATTTAACGTAATCGGTTAGTCTCAGAGGATCCTTTCACGTCGCTACAAAAGTCCCTCCAGGCTTTCCTTTTCGCGAAGGTTCTTGAAATGATTCACTGAGGACTTATATGAACAGTTTAAGACACGTCCTTCTGGCGTATGCTATTTCATGATCCTACTTTTGCGGATGTTTGGCCTACAGAACAAATTAGTAGCCGTAAGTGTCTCAACTGCTACCAATATTACTGCATTCAATATTACTATAAAGAGTCTTCAAATAGGGACTTCCGAACTTTGACAGTTGATAGCGTCCACATTGTTAAATTGCTTGATAGAAGTACTTGCGAAATGAAGTTTCTTTTCAAAACCTTTAGACAACAAATGTTAGCAAAGATTATCGTTATATCAAACTGAGTGTTCTGAGAGTTTCCTACCCGGAAACCTGATTGGTTCTTTCGTATAAGATTATTTCGATTGTTCGATTTATAATTATTTTGTTAAATATTTGTGTAATGAATGGTAGTACTGCTTATTTATTTTTAGAAATAGTATTGTATGCTAGATACCAACTTAATCTTAATCGAATAATTTCTTACGAATAATTATTCGAACAATTTAAAAATGTCCATTTTCGAATAACGAATAATTCGAAAAATTTTATGTAGAATAATCGAATAAAACGAATAAATGTTTATATATATTTAAATTTATTAAATTGCTTAAAATTTTTCATAATTTCAAATTTAAATAAGTAATAATGACTCACAAAAATTGTATTGTTTCTGAAATTCGACAAATAACTAAAGACAAAGGGACTTTCGATCACTGTAAATGAGTGTTCCGATAGCTCCTTCTATAAATATATAAATATTACTGCAAGAACTGGCGAAATATTAGAAGAATCGCAATTAATAATCAAAATAATAACTTAGATTAAAGTGGAGTTGAATGTAATGGAGAATGTGATTTTACATTTCACCCTTTAATGCATATTGTTGCCAATTGTCTACATTCCAGTTCCACTTAATTTTAGACGAATATAAGCTTGATACTAATTCAGATTCTAATTCCGAAAAATCAAATGGAGTACGAAAAGTTTCAGCTAAAGAAATTCGAAATCAAACTAAAGCTAAAGGAAATATAATAAATAAAAATCAACTAAATATTTGATACTTTATAGAAAAATAAATGTAAAAATCATGCATTTAAGGGTTAAATAGATGAAGGTCATGATCTTAAAATATATGTATATAAGTGATGTTATTAACCGCGTATGTAAGTGTTGCAAAATATTTAATAAATCGAATGATAAACACAAATATTGCAAACTAACGTTTTGTTGCAAGATACATGATTTTGAACATCGTTAAACATCTTTGTCTAACATGGTAATAAACATGCACTTCCTGACTTCAATTAGCCTCGTTCACTGACAATTATATCAAACTTTGGACAGATTCCCTTTATTGTGTAATTCCCCAAGACCACTTTATTAAGCAAAGATTCGGCAACGTTGATAGAGCTTGATGTATAATACAATTTGTTATAAATAATTTAGAAATAGTGAATAACTAATTTACTAAAGAATTAGTTACTCAATTTAAAACCCGAATTAATGTCCAACTAGCTCAATTTTTTTGAAGCATAGCTCCAAAACGGAAACTGAAGAGTTTGCTAGTCAATTGTTTTGTAGATTGTTCGGGAGTTAATCTGATCAGAATATTTCTGATGAAAATTTAATGATGGACTTTGTTTTCGACCGTTATTTTTTGTTTTTCTTTAACAATAAAATATTAAAAAACCGACATCAAAGCTTCATTCCATACTTTTTTTAAAAAAAAAAGTAAATTATTCGAATAATTCGATTAATTTTAAACGTGTGATCGAATTATTCGAACAAGTTAAAATTTCTTATTCGAATTATTCGTTTTATTCGAACAAGAGAAAAATCGAATAATTCGAATACCCTACTAGGTACCTTAGGTTGCACATCTTGCCACAATTTCGTTTTCATTTTAAACTTTTTATTGACATTGTGCATATTGATTAAACTCTATAAAAATTGTCATTATGAATATTAATTTATTTAGAACACAACTTTAAGTATTTTAGATATACGCCTCCACTTTTTAATTGTTTAAACAAATTTGTCTCTATTTTTTCAAAAATAAAAATTAAGTTGCCATCCACAGTAATCAAGATGTTAATATGTACTTTATGATCATTATTATAATCGTAAACATAATATGTGCTGTAAACTTCAGCGTCACTCATTTAGTATAAATATTTACATAAAAAATAATAGTGTTTTTATCAAAATTTTCCATTTAAATGAAATATTTTAAATTGTTATTAACTAAATGATTAGACACATAGTTATGGAAAATATTTGTAAGTATAAATGTAAATCTTTAATGTTTTAAATATTGACATTACATATTTGGAGTAACTAATTCGTAAGTTTGGTATTTTAATAAATAATTATATATTCTTTTACATACATATGTATGTATATTCAATTTAATTGTTTTGCAAAGTTGCATAATTACGTTAACGCAATCTGGGAAAGTATTCTTAAATAATTTTGGGCATAATTGGAACACAGTGTATAAGTAACAATTTATTTTTGGGGTTCCTGTAGTAAAATGTTAAATAAAATTTTGTAAAATTTCTAATCCTGTTTTGGGGGTCCTCATGAATTTGATCTAAATATTTAAACACATGTTTTAGTTTTGTGGTATCAGAACACGAATATGAACCACCTTTCCAAATTTTATATGGCGTTTCCTATATTATGGATTATAAATAGTCAAAAGAGCGAGGACATTTTAGAGGGCACTAATTAAAATTGACGGAATCCAAAAGCGGTATGGATAAACCAAAATATGTCCATGTTAATATCACGAATATCCTCTTTACATGCAACTTCCCAGCACACAGCGGCGTAGAATCAAAATTTTTTGGAAATAAATCTGGCATTTCTAAACCGCTGGTCTGATCGGCATAAAATTTGAGTATTCAAGTTTAAGTTATTAAAATGGGCCCTTCAAATCCTCCAGGGGCGGCGCTGTTCTTAAAGTAATTTTTTTTAATAAAAAAAAGAGTTAAGTCCATTTCGTCTAAAAAAACAGCAAAAATCTACTTTTGAATTTTTGAAATTTTAAATTGAAAATCGTTTATTTTTTGATCCATAATCACTCTGAAAAATTTTGCATATTATTGATAATTTAGTTGTCTAACTAACAAAATAGATTCGAGTCCATTCGGTCCAAAAGTACGCCCCATATTTTTAAAAAAGCGGACCAAGGTATGGCAAAATTTAAAAATGTCTATTACTCGGAAATTATAAGAGATAAATAGCACACGCCGAGCGCTTTCAAAAAGATAAAAATCTGAAATCGGATGGGACACAAAAAATGGCACGTATTTCAAAATTTGTTGAAAGTACCCTACTTTGATAGCTAAATAGCGCCGCCCCTGGATCATTTGTAGGGTCCATTTTAATAACTTAAAATCGAATACTCCTTGTCGATGCCCACGTCATTTTCTTCCAATCAGACTATCCTAAACGCCCAGACTTATTTCCAAAAAAATTATATTCTGCCCCAATGCGCAGCAGTTAAGCAAGTAGTCAATATATCCATATAGACAAGAATTGTCCCTAATGTTTTATCAATTTTCGGACTTAAAATTTTATATTTTGGGTCATTTGACTGTTATGTGCCATTTGTAGTTACTTTATACATCCCAGGTAAACTAGCGTGAAGTCAATTTTATCTTTAGTGTATCTAAGTAACCTAGAGTGTAGTCACTTTAAAGGTTTATTTTGTACCGCACTTTAGAATGTAGTTATTTGTCCCACCAGAAGTTATCTATTGGAGAGTTGTCGGTGGTTTGATTATAAGTAATCGGTTATTGGACTGTCTAGATGATGTTTTTTTTAAAGGACTATTTGAAATTAATTAGCTGATGAAGTAACACGTTTGGTAGGTAGTATGGTAACTTACCCTATGCAACCGGTATGCGAATCAAATGCCAGCTATCAGACAGTCTCATTGTAATTCAAAAGGGTCAATTAAACCCCTGCTTAGGACATACACGTATTATAATAACTAGTCACGTAACTAGTTGTCACCCTAAGTCATAGGAAAAATCAAGAGTTCGGGAGAGTCTCATGGAACTGATGGATAATTAAAGATACAATACAGCCTTTTATGACGTTGCACAGTGGGGCAGAATCAAAATTTTTTGGCTGGTTCAATTGGGATAAAATTTGACGTAGCCAAGTATTCGAGTTTAAGTTGTTAAAATGGGCCCTACAAATGCTCCAAGGGCTGCGCTATGGAGGCTCAAAGGAGGGTACTTTCGACGTGCCATTTTTTTGTTTCCCATCTATCTGATTTCAAAGATTTTTATATTTTTGGAAAGCGCTCGGCTAGGTCTTGAAATTTGAAAATTTTGCCATACCTTGGTCCGCTCTTTTGAAAACATAGGGCGTACTTTGGGACTGAATGGACTCGAATTTTATTTAATTAGACAACTAAATTACCAATAATATACAAAAGATTTCAGAGCAATATCAATTATGGATCCAAAAATAAACGATTTTCAATTTAAAAATTCAAAAAATAGAAGATTTTTGCTGCTTTTTGGGCGAAAAGTTGACTTAACTCTTTTTTTATTAAAAAAAAACTTTCTTTAAGAACGTATAATAGTTTATCTTGACGGAGAAGATTTTGGTATAAAAAGCATGTCCTATTTTTTGAATATGTCGCTTAAAAATGTTGGTATACACACAATATTCAACATAGTTAACTTTAATATAGACGTAAATCACACGACCGAATTTCATGGTGATCGGTCCATAATTGGTCATAGCTCCCATATAAGGCCCACTTCCGAAAATCACTCAAAAATATAAATTATTGAAATTTTAAAAGAAAAATGTTTTTGCTCTTTTACTTAGGATATTATATGGTCGGACTTGACCGACCATACTTTCTTACTTGTTTTTATTTGTTTAGATAAGTTAATTTTCGGTCTTACAAAATATTTCAAGTCAATATCTCAATTAGATTCAAAAATATGCCACTTTAAAACTCCGTTATTCAAAAATATTATGCCGATCGGAATAGCCGTTTAGAAATGCCAGATTTATTTCCAAAAAATTTTGATTTTGCCATACTATGTTCTGCCAACAAACATACTATATTCTGTCAAGTTGTGCTATGGCATATATTTAAATGTCATAAATGACGTAGGAACAGACCAAAATAGCGAACTGGATAAGCCGAAGAGCTGGGCCATTAATTCTAGTTTGGGAATAGTCTAAATACGGATTGTTTTATTTACAACACACTTCTTAATTCCGTACATGTACAGAGACTTCGCAGTAGGGTGGGTCAATTTTTTTGACTACTAAGCGTATAGCAAATTCCTAATCTACGGAAAATTCTAAGAATTTTTCCAGAAGAAACCATGGTTCTAAAATCAAAATCGAGCTTCCGGTTTTTTACGAGAAGATTTGGAGCTCAAGATTTTTTTTGCTAGGAGACCTCGGGTATGTTCAATTTTAAAAATAATAATATTTCTTCGTTTGTGTTCCGATTTCAAAAAATTACATATATATAGAATCTTCTCGTCTGCACACTGTCTGGTTTTCACTTAAAAGCGTTTTCGCTAAAAAAAAACTATTTCCTAGAAAATCGTAATGTTAAAGAACTATGACTTTGGAACTAGTCATGTGATATGTTTTGTGTTATGGTATATAAGAATCGGCACACCCGAAATCTTTAACTTTTTTGTGTACATAATGCTTCCTTCCTCAGATATTATACTATATTCATCAATAAATTTTAAGCATTTACATCACGTTTGTTAAAACATTTGGTATAAATTAATGACTTGTAATCATCATAAATTAATGTTATTAAATTACAGACTATTCAAATGAAAGCAATTAATAAATGTTAAATATAAACAACGCCTCTTAATAAACTACAAATTTTAAGAATCTATATTCAGGTTGTGATTGGGAATGAATCATGGATGTTCCAGTTCCATAATATACGGTTTTATATATTTGGTTTTCAAGCAACAACTTAGTTGTGTTTAGATTGCATTTCTAAGGTTTTTAAAAGAGGGTTGCTTTATGAAATTCTCAAAAGGTCTCTTCGCGAAATAGATACAAATCCTACTTCCTTTACAGCCAAACACCAAAAATATACATTTTATCGGTTCTATTCTAATTTTGATTTAAATATCGGCAATTCTAACAAATCTGCCGCCGTTTGTCAGGTTTAACTCAAGTTGAAGTTTAATTGTCAGTTTGCGACGTGTCATCCTATGACCATTCTATTCTACCGTAATATAAAATGCGTCGGTGATGCAATATCTATTTAGTTACAGGTTATACATATTAAATTCTGTTTAAATTTATTACATTTTACAATAAAATGTAAATTACAATTTTAATATTCTGTTTGCTGAATAGAAAACGCCATGTATCAACAGCTTGTCAAACAAACAAAATGTAATTTAAACAAATTTTCTAACAACATTTTAAATTATATTCAGTGAACCATAGATTTAGATGCATAAATAAACTATTGATTTTCATTACTTTTATTAATTTTTAATTGTTTAGTATTTTAACAAATAGAACTCAAATGGTTTTAATAATTATTTACAGAATTTATTAGCAGATTGTGTTTAGTGGACTTTAACGACAACTATTAATTACAGTGCTAATGTTAAAATATTAAATTATTTTGTATAACAAATAATGCGGTAAAGTACCCAAATTTTATATTATATTTACAACTTAATCAATCAATCAATGTGGTAATTAAACTGCTAAATATAAATTTTAGATCATCTTAAGTTATGTAAAGGCTGAGTATAAAGAAGGTAGGTCAAGATCAAATTCCATTATAGTTTTTTCTTGTCTTAAAAAAAACCGGTTAACCGGTTTATATTAAATTTTTATTTAATAGAAATTTAGCATTTTTGAATTCTTTATGGAATTATTTTATATCTTTTACTAAATGTTGTCAAATGCTACAATTTTCTAAAATATAACTACTTCGATTAGTTACAGCCTTCATATAAATTGTAAAAGAAAACTTTTTATACTCGGGGTAGGGATCATATGGATGGGCTTGACCGACTATAATTTCTTATTTATTTTGTTATGCAGATGTTTAAGCTCATTACATACTTCGATCTTTCGCATTTAGAGTCTATCTAAAAAGAATCTATGATTTTCTAGTACACATCCGTGACATGATCTGCATTTAAAGTACTTTACATAGTACTATATTTAGCAGAAGGGCTGATCAGTTATGAAAATAAGTTTCGGCATGTTACAAACCAAATGTAACTAAATGGCATCACATGTCAATTGGATCAGTCAGTTAAAAGTTAATCTCCAAAATATTTTGATTCAGCCCCACTGTGCACTTTAATGTTATGGCCATAGAGAACATACATAGAGCGGAAACACTCCTGTCAAAGACCTAACTCAGTTGTCAGAAACCTAAGTGATGAGAATGTATACCGATAGACTTGTAATCTAAGTCTATTAAACGATGTCCGTCCGTCCGTCTAGCTGGCTGGCTGGTTGTCTGTCCATGTAAATCTTGTGCGCAAAGTACAGGTCGGAATTTTGAAGATATTTCGATCAAATTTGGTACATATTATTTTTTTGATCCAAGGACAAAGCCTATTGAAACTGGCTGAAATCGGTCCATTATTTCACCTAGCCCCCATACAAATATCCTCCCGAAATTGGACTTTATCGGTCATAAATGTTTAATTTATATATGTATCTCTACAAATTCCGCTCCAAATAAGTTTTATATATAAGAAATTCATGTCACCAAATTTTGTTACGATCGGTCGATAATTAGTCATAGCTTCCATATAGACCCGATTCCGAAAATCATTTTAACGTCCATAAATTTCTTAAAAATGTTGGCATACACACAAAATTCAACATAGTTAACTTTAATATAGACATAAATCACACGACCTAATTTCATGGTGATCGGTCCATAATTGGTCATAGCTCCCATATAAGGCCCACTTCCGAAAATCACTCAAAAAAATATTTTGCTCTTCTACTTAGTGTAGCGTATTATTTATTTTTTCATATTTATTTATTTATTTTATTATATTCATATTTATTAATCAGAAGAATTCACTAAATAATGATGCTGGGTTTGGTTAACAGGCAGGCGTCTAATCGAAGCAAGAAATGGCAGCTCACTTGGGTCCATTCAATAGGTCCCTTTGTGTTACCTGAAAATACAGAAATAGAGAGTACCGGTAACCTATTCGCAGGTATGATCAAACAAATTTAATTTAATTAACGGCAGTTCCAAAACTCCATTTCAAATTTAAAAAAAAAAATTGTGTAACAAATTTCAGAATTTTTTGATCATCTTAATGGGGTTTATAGAGAATATAATAGGGAATAAAAATATGAAAATGTTATGTCAATATCTCATCTATTTTATCAGAACCTGCGATTTAAATTTTGCGATTTTCGGGAAAAACTAATTATTTGGCCATATTTTGGCGAATGAGCCCAATTTCCTTACTGTTATGAATTTTAAATAAACCCATTCAGAATATTATAGTACACATAATTTTAAACATACTCTGAAAGTTTTACTAAAATCGGAAAACGTTAACGCTTAAATCGTGAAAGTCATATATTTCAATATTTGTAATTTCTAATTGAAAGATAGCGAAACGTTATATATTTTTAGGACGATTTTAATGAAACTTTAGAAAATTGTTGCATAAAGTCTAGTATTTACAAAATTTGTTTTGATTTTAAAAATTAAGATGACAAAAGATGGCAAATTATGAAAAAAGATGACATATAGAGGACACAAATTTTATAGATGAAAAAATTACTAATTCCCTGTTTACATTTGGATAACGGAATCCCACATTTTGCCAGATCATCTGCAACACAGTTGTCTAAAATAGCTCCATGTCCACATACAACTGTTGTCTCGCCATCCTATTTAAGGATGCCCGGCATTCCTGGACTATATCCTATGTTGTGTTCACACCTGTCAGAGATTTTATTGCAGCTTGACTATATGTATATATATGAATATCCCTGCCTGATATCTTGTTATAACTGAGGCAGTTAGCTAACCGATATTTCAGTTTGAATAATACTACATTCATTTGGAATTCTAAAAGATAACCTAATTCCATATTCCTAAATGTAGACACTTCCACCAACTCGATCTCCTTTTCTAGAGCCTTCCGTATAGACAGAGAGACTCGTTGTGTTAAGTGGAGGTCCATCCATTAATTCCATGTTGTGTGGTATTGAGAAATCAAAGTTTCTCGATAGGAAGGGCCTGGGATTGCAATAATCCATATTATCTGGAAGATTCTGTATACTTCCCATTATACTGGCGTTTATTCTAAAACCGAGAGACATCACTTGGCATCATTGCATCAGAATGATGTCTCCAAGTGTTACAATTTTATACTTAATTTGCTTTAAATTATTAAAACACACAAATTTTACTAATAGTAAACATTAGCTAATTAACACTACTAAAATGTTTTTAGTTTTCTGTCTGGAATTAATTTGAATACTTGAAATAATAATAAAACGTGTTAAATTTCTTGTTATTTATAAGAAAAAAAAACACAAAAACTTTTATAAATTAAAACAAATGTAATCTCTCCCTTGATAAGAAGCACCAATTCTATGTATTAATGTTTTTTTATTCTAATCATCCCAGGGATCATTTATTTAACAAACAAAAAAGTGGGTGATTATCTTTCTTATCTCTGTAAACATTTTTGAAATTTTGAATGGAATGGAATCTTCAAATACTTTCCATGCATCATAAACGAAGGTAATTTTTTAGATTAAAGAATTTCTTAAGAACTAAATTATTGATTGACTACTTCATGGCTTCCTACTACTCGAACTACTCGTATTTATTAATCCATAAAACAACAAATCAAATTTTCAACAGTTTTATTGTTAAACAATTAAAGCGTTAATAAGTTTTGATTAAATTTATTGCTGTTTAGTTGTGTGTTTACTATTTATATGACGTTGATAGATGTCTATTTGAAAATGAATAGAAAGAAATGATTGTACTCGTGAGTAGAAAATAAAAAAGCGCGTGTGTGTGCATTTGTTCTTTTCCATTGACTAATCTTCAAGTGCCTCAAAATAGGCAAGATAATTATTGCAGCACAGTGGTAAGATATCATATAGAATTAGGTTAGTTTTCTTTAATTGGATTCATATATCGAACTAAATGAATTACAGTATTTTCGATTAATTGATTCACGCATAATTGATTAAGAACTAATTCAAAGAAAAATTCCATAAATTCCTTATAGGAGCGAAAATCACTAAACCGATCCTCTTGAAATTTTTACTGTGTATCTGGAAGGAACAATGATTTCAAGTGGGCGTGGCACCTCCCATACAAAGTAAATGGTTATTATGGAATAGCTGGTGAGCTATAATTGTGAAACCCGTAAATCTTCGTGGAATTATTATGTCGAAATGTCTTCTCAAGTGTATCCACCCACTGACACAACATCACGTTGAGTTGATATGGATTCCAGGACATGAGAGCATCCGGGAAAATGAAGTATCTGATGAATGTTCAACCAACGGGTCGTCCCTGGACGTAACTGATAGATGAATGGGCTTTGAGAAAGACGGAATTCAGGTGTTCAAATATCCAAAATGCTCTGCTTCACTCTGACAAAGGATACGACCAGCACTCTTTTGTATCTTAGTAAGAATTCGATTAGGCTTCTTACGGGTATAATTACTGGACACTGTATGATTGAACACATGTCGAAGCGTATGGGTTACCCACGTTATAGCTATTGTAGAAGTTGTTTAGATGAAGAGGAGGAAGAATCGGTACAGCACCTTCTATGTGAGTGCCCGGCCTTACAAGAGCGAGGACAACTACATCTTGGTAAATCTGTTTTTCATGATCTGGACTATCTCAGAGATGTGTCACTAGTAAATATGATCAGATTTATTAGAAGTACCGGTTGGTTCTCACGGGGACCACAGGAAACACATAGCAAACGAAATTCGGTTGGGAAACTATTCTTATTTCATGTATGAGTTCTCAGCATAAGAGCTGTAGTGTTTTTAAGTGCCACAAGGCCTCCGAGAGAAGTCGCTAATTTGCGAGCAACTCACGTAACCTAACCTATTTTCGAACTATAAATGTGACACTCATCAAACTTTATACGAATCAACTTGGCACTCGACTTACAGTAAAAAATTAACGAACAATCTAATAGAGGCAACTGGGAAGTATAAAGGGACAGATGTATTGCTGCACGTATTCCAATGATAACTACGGAAATGCCATTTGATTTTAAGCCATTACAGTTTCCTTTTCGGGTTCATTTCGAAAAAAAGGTTTAGATTTTGCAAAACAAAAGTCAAAAATTGTATGTCTTGAGTTACCAAACATTTATTTTGATAGATATCCAACTCGCATCCCACTAGGCGAAAAAGTCGAAAAAGTTTTTGATTTTGGAAAAAATATTTCAAAAACCTTTTTTAAGAGATAGATATCTAAAATATCTATTTGGGACACATTTTGATAAAAACAATAGGTAATAAATTACATGGGTGTTGCTGAGTTGACGGCCCTTGACCGAGTGAACTCGGGTCATTTCGGTGCGTAGAACCGGCTGTCGTGGGTATGGTTACATGGGTGTCGATTCGGCTGGTTGGCCAAGCTTCAAATACGATCTCTTAAGCTTCGGGTTATTGTAATGGATCCCTCACAAGTAATAATTCGGTGCCAAAATTATTTTCTTTTATAACGTTCAAACATCGGACATGCAAAATTGTCTTTCAAGGTCTCTCGTCTTCAATTCTTATGGTACCCAATTTCACAGCTTTTGGATGATTTTGCAAGCTCTTGTTGAGTTTTACAACAATCTTCATGGAGTAATGCCTTCAATTCATGGTCTTAAAACTTTTTTGGCTGTCCTGCGCGATCTTTGACTTCCGTATAAAAACCGAGTTCAAAAGTTACGTCATCTATTGTAAATCCCGCATTTTTAAGTCATACACCCAATATAAATTATGGTATATCTCTATATTAAGCGTTAGTTTGAACAAGACAAATATAGAGTTGTGTGCGGTTGGAAGAACCCTTTCAAAAGTTGCCCGATATTATATATTTTGTTTTGAGACACAAAATCAATACGTTCAAAAAATTTAAAAAAAATTATGATCGGCTTAATGTTTTATATATTATTATTTTAATAGTTTTTTTTATAAACTCATCTCATTGTGCGATCAATAAGAAGAGTAAGCTTTTGAAAAAAAGCTTCATTAATTATATGCGCCAAACAGTATGCTACAAATTTTTAACTTTTCAGGAAAAATCATTAATTAATTTAACAAACTTTTTGTATAATTAGTTAGTTGCAAACAAAAGATTTAATATTTTTGTGATCTTTTGTTTTACAAAAGCATGCTGTTAATTTAGTTTATTGACCCAGTTTATTTAACAGTAATAAAATAGAATCGGTCAATCACGACATATCCACATAGCCTTAAAAGTATGTAAACACCAGTGAATGAATTGATTTTTTAAGATAATGAAAATCAAAAAATCTGTCCAGATTAGACCGAATATTACGTTCGGTTCTGAAAATATAAAAATAAAATTCACTGGTGTTTACTAACTTTGGAGGCTGTGTGTATGGTAACTAACCAAAACTTGTCACGTGACTAGTTCAGAAAATATAGGGACCGGTTCTAACAAGTTTAATCTTTTAATAGCGATAAACTAGAGAAAAAGTAAAAGTATCATTGGACTTATTTGCAGTTTAAACACAAGCAGACTTATTATCTCTAAACTCTTTATTAGCATCCCACAAATACAAATTTTATTATACCAAGTAAATGGTTGATAATTCATATACTCTAGAAAATAAAACTTAAAAAAAGTTTTCAATAATGATTTCTAAAAGAAAAGGATCAATCATAAAAATAAAAATTATTTGAAAAGCTTGTAACTTCAAAAATAATAATTATTTTTGAAAAAGGACTTCATTATGTTACTCATAATGTTTTGCACTTTACGTTAGAACATAAAAAGCTAGGTTAGTTTATATGGGCAGCAACTTGTGTCCTTTATTCCTAGATCTCATTATGTGAGATCTCTAAAAAAATGTTGATGTTCAGTTTAATGGATTCATATTTTCAATTTAATTCACTCATGCCCTCATCATACTTTGTTGGACATAAACTATTCCAGAGATGTTCAGAATTGAATGTATTAAAACTTGAAGCTTTTGAAAAAATATTAATAAAAAATTATTAAACTACATACTTAAAGTAGATTTAATTTGGAAAACAAATGTTTTTG
Organism: Calliphora vicina; assembly: GCF_958450345.1. Lineage (NCBI taxonomy): Eukaryota > Metazoa > Arthropoda > Insecta > Diptera > Calliphoridae > Calliphora > Calliphora vicina. Next base: position 30,552,157 of record NC_088784.1, read on the forward strand.
AATTGTTTTTTTTTAATATTTAGCGAAAAAAACTTTTGGTGAAAAAAAATTCGGGTTAAAATTTTTTTCCGATTTTGACCCATTGTAGGTCCAACTTACTATGGTCTTATATACGTCGTTGCAAAGGTCTTTGAAATATCTATCACTAGATATCCATATTGTCTATATTAATGACTTAGTAATGCAGATATAGGTTGTCCTCGTTTGTTCCTTATATCTCAGTTATTTGTACACCGATTTTCTCGATTTTAAATAGAAACCGAGCCGAAAGAATTCCGGAGATATTGATGTATGAATCGTGTATGTATGTTATTTGGGGACTTCGGCAAGTTGATTTCGACAGACAGATAGATTAATCGACTCTGCTATCTATATGAATCCAGAATATATATACTTTATAGGGTCGAAAATTATATTGTGGAAATTACAAACGGAATGACAAACTTATATATACCCTTCTCACGAAGGTGAAGGGCATAGATAACAACATGAAGGTTATAAAAATACCTTGATTTCGGTGTTTTAATTCAAACTTTCAAAAGTCAGATTATTATTTCAAAATCTCAGATAATTTTTATAAATATTGACCGGAATATATTTCTTCGAATATTTTTCGCTTAAATAAAATCTTCTAGACCTGAAAATAAAATCAAAAATCAGTTTAATTGTCGCTGAGGTCTTGAAAACAAAACTAACGAACAATTCTAATTTGTCCCAAAAGGCCACATCAGAAGCAAAAAAGAGGCAGCGCATTTGTCATCTACAACATCGAACAGGGTAGATACCAATATCTTGAAATGCGGGATATTGCGGTCAAATTAGGGGAAACTGATAATAAAGATCAATATCTTGAAATAAGGGATCCTGGGATCAGGTAAGGGGAGCTCTATGTAGATTGATTTTAATAGTGTTTATTTTCAGTTAGTACCTACATGTCCCGACATCTGGACCAATGATAGTCGTTTGGTCTATGGGACAAACTGACTTATCCACGTTCTGCACCACACACTTATTATATCTGTAGATAATTCCACTAGTTAGTATCATCATAGCGAGTCATACCCCCATTTTCTCAATATCTGCTTATCGTTTTTCGTAACTGTCAGTTTATCGTCACGATAAAAAGTAACCAGAGATTGAGAAAATGGTGGATAGTCTAATTAACTACACAATCTGGTCAGTAATAGTTTAGCTGGGATCAAATCTCTTAACAATTATCGTTTATCTGAATCGACATAATGATTTAAATGTTTCTGAACGTCGCCAGAATGGAGCAAGATTCTTAATGACTTCTCCGTATTCCGTAGGATCTATTTTACATAACTAAACTGATTTAACCGTAAATACGAATCTGCTAAAACAAATATTATCACAAAATAAACATATTAATCAGCTTACTTCTGTAATAAGGCAATATAAAACCAACAAAAGAAAATGTTAAAATGGTAGTGAATTGGAAAGAGGGATCTATTGAAAATTGTAATTTTTCTCTCACTGTGCAAACAACAACCATTGAAAAGTGGTCGCATAACGTAAAAACAATCATAGAGTTCGATATTACTTTTTGAAAACTGTCATATGTTGCATGTCTGTAAAAATGTGGGTTTGAATTTTCTGAAAAATTACGACTTCTTTAATTATTCTAAAATATAGGTTTTTATCAGGAGTTAAAAATATGAATTGAATATTTTAACAAAATTATGCAAAGCTTATAATAAAACCAAATATAAATAATATTTCTCATACATATGTATCATATTGAGGAACTCCTCAGGAATAATAGGCAGTGATCTTTTTAAAAACTGCTTATCAGTTTCCAGATATGTATGTATTTACAAAACTATATGTATCATAGGTCTAGCATCAACTAGCTTTAATTTTGTTGTCTGACTCTTATCTGTATTAAACATATGTTTATGTTTATACTCTTGATAATTATAAATTGTAAACAATTGAAAACACTAAATAAGTCTGACTAATGTAGATCTAGGGAAGAGGGTCAATCATAAAAATAAAAAATATTTGAAATGCCTGTAACTTCTAAGCAAATGATTTTTTTCGAAAAAGAATGTCAATATGTTATTTGTCGTACTTTCTCATTTAAAATGATATATAATATGAACACAATGATGAGTCATCATTTTAGTATTAAGACAAATATAATATATGTAAGATCATCCCAATAAAATATTAAGAATCATGTAAATATTTTATATCCTTTCCATTAAATAATATACATGGGATCTATACACAATATAACCATGTCTTTCAGAACAGAATAACTATTCAAAGTCAAATATCTTTTAATCTCTAATTATCATCAAAAGTTTAATCTTTTAATAGCGATAAACTACAGAAAAAGTAAAAGTATCATTGGACTTTTTGCAGTTGAAACACGAGCAGACTTATCTCTGAACTCTTTATTATTAGCTTCCCACAAATAAAAATTTTATTATACCAAGTATGTAAATGGTGATAATTCATATACTCTGGAAAATAAAACTTTAAAAAAGTTTTCAATAATGATTTCTAAAAGAAAAGGATCAATCATAAAAATAAAAATTATTTTAAATGCTTGTAACTTCCAAAATAATAATTATTTTTGAAAAAGGACTTCATTATGTTACTCATGATGTTATGCACTTCAAGTTAGTACTTAAAAAGCTAGGTTAGTTTATATGGGCAGCAACTTGTGTCCTTTACTTCTAGATCTCATTATGTGAGATCTCTAAAAAAAATTTGAATTTTATTTTAATGGATTCATATTTTCAATTTAATTCACTCATGTTCTCATCATACTTTGATGGACATAAACTATCCCAGAGATGTTCAGAATTGAATGTATTAAAACTTGGAGCTTTTGAAAAAAATATTAATAAAAAATTATTAAACTTGTTTTTGAATTGTTTTTTTAATTTTTTTTTAAATATTTAGCGAAAAAAAACTTTTGGTGAAAAAAAATTCGGGTTAAAAAATATTTTTTCCGATTTTGACCCATTGTGGGTCCAACTTACTATGGTCTTATATACGTCGTTGCAAAGGTCTTTGCAATAGTTATCATTAGATATCCATATTTTCTATATTAATGACTTTGTAATGCAGATATAGGTCAAAAATCGAGGTTGTCCTGGTTTTTTCATTATATCTCAGTCATTTGTGGACCGATTTTCTCGATTTTAAACAGAAACCGAGCCGAAAGAATTCCGGAGATATTGATGTATGAATCGTGTATGTATGTTATTTGGGGACTTCGGCAAGTTGATTTCGACAGACAGATAGATTAATCGACTCTGCTATCTATAAGAATCCAGAATATATATACTTTATAGGGTCGGAAAATTATATTGTGGAAATTACAAACGGAATGACAAACTTATATATACCCTTCTCACGAAGGTGAAGGGCATAGATAACAACATGAAGGGTATAAAAATACCTTGATTTCGGTGTTTTTATTCAAACTTTCAAAAGTCAGATTATTATTTCAAAATCTCAGAAAATTTGTATAAATATTGACCGGTATATCTTTCTTCGAAGATTTTCGCTTAAATAAAATCAAAAATCAGTTTCATTGTCGCTGAGGTCTTCAAAACAAAACTAACGAACAGTTCTAATTTGTCCCAAGAAGCAAAAAAGAGGCAGCGCATTTGAAATCTACAACATCGAACAGGGTAGATACTAGGGTATTCAATTAATCGGGTTTCTGGTTTAATTAATCGAGCAAATAATTAACCGGGGTTTATATTTATTCGGTTAATAATCGGTTCATTTAAAATTATTCAATTAACCGAATAATTTCTATTTTCATTTTAAATTGAAAATACAACAACGAATTTTGTGTACAAAAACATAAAAAAACAGCAAATAAGGTATTTGAGATAATTTTCTTAAACATATCGCCTATTTGCTGCAACAACGTCATAACTTAAAATCCGTGTTTTATGAACTGTTCTTTAATCTTTCATATAGTTTCATCAGTTTTCAAAAAAGTCAATTATTTTTTGTGTGAGAGTGTTTTTTTGTTGTAAACATCAAAATTAAAATTCATGTTTTCTCGTATATTTGATAAGTAAAAATTTGGGTTTAATACAGATTAGAAAGATATTAACATCTACTATTTATATTTCTGAAATCGCATGATTTGTATAATTTAAACGATTTTTTTCTTTAGATTTAATAAAACTTTTCTTGGAAAAAAACTCTCTCGCTGATTATATATGTTGAAGAAATCAAAAGCATGGATATTTCATTTTTGAATTGTTTTAGATTTTGATCAATTTAATAGTTTCGTTTAGTTATGATAAAAGACTCATTTCAAAAAAAGTTTCGTCCATACATGTAAATACAAACAAAGTTTCAAATACATGTAAATTAAATATGTCAGTTGTTATACATACTCACTAATCATGTTTATTGGATGTTCAAAAATATCTAATTTTAATTCGAAATTTGTCTTTGAATTGAAATGGAAAAATAAATACAAAAAAATTGTTTAAAGTGCAAAAAAAAAGAATTTCGGTTAATCGGTTAATCGACACAAATTAATCGGTTTATTTGTTATTTGAAAATCGGCAATTTCAAATTATTCGAACAGTCAACCGTCCAAAATTAATCGGTTAACAAATATAAATAATATTTCTCATACATATGTATCATATTGAGGAAATCCTCAGAAATAGTAGGCAGTGATCTTTTAAAAAACTGCTTATCAGTTTCCAGATATGTATGTATTTACAAAACTATATGTATCATAGGTCTAGCATCAACTAGCTTAAATTTTGTTGTCTGACTCTTATCTGTATTAAACATATGTTTATGTTTATATTCTTGATATTTATAAATTTAAAACAATTGAAAACACTAAATAGGTCTGACTAATGTTGATCTTGGGAATAGGATCAATCATAAAAATAAAAAATATTTGAAATGCCTGTAACTTCTAAGCAAATAATTATTTTCGAAAAACGATTTCAATGTGTGATTTGTCGCACTTTCTCCTTTAAAATGATATATAATATGAACACAATGATGAATTATCATTTAAGTATAAAGACAAATATAATATGAGCCCAATAAATTAAGAATCATGTAAAGATTTTATATCCTTTCCATTAAATAATATACATGGGATCTATACACAATATAACATGTCTTTCTAACAGAATATCTAATCAAGGTCAAATATCTTTTAATCTCTAAATATCGTAAAAAGTTTAATCTTTTAACAGCGACAAACTTGAGAAAAAGTAAAAGTATCATTTGAATTATTTGCAGTTGAAACACAAGCAGACTTATTATCTCTGAACACTTTATTAGCATCCCACAAATAAAAATTTTACTATACCAAGTAAATGGTTGATAATTCATATACTTTGGAAAATAAAACTTCAAAAAAGTTTTCAATAGATTTTTAAAAGAAAAGGACAATCATAAAAATAAAAATTATTTTAAATGCTTGTAACTTCCAATATAATAATTATTTTTGAAAAAGGACTTCATTATGTGACTCCTATCGTTTTGCACTTCAAGTTAGTACATAAAATGCTAGGTTAGATTATATGGATAGCAACTTCCATTTAATAAAACCTGCTCACTTGTGTCCTTTACTCCTATATCCCATTAGGTGAGATCTCTAAAAAAATGTTGAAGTTCAGTTTAATGGATTCATATTTTCAATTTAATTCACTCATGTCCTCATCATACTTTGAAGGACATAATCTATCCCAGAGATATTCATAATTGAATATATTAAAACTTGAAGCCTTTGAAAAAATATTAGTTAAAAAACTACAGGCAACATCAGCCATGAAAGGGTTAATTTTTTATTTAAATAATTAAAATGCTTTAAGTAGATTTAATTTATTGACCACAAAACGTTAACCCCAAAATTAGTAGGGTTCACTTCAGAAATGCATTTCCTCGTACCCGCCAGACTTAAACAAAAATCAGTCCATACTTTTGCACACTGTGGCAGTACCGACTGCAGCACATCTCAATCAAAATAATGAGACAAATTTTGAGAATTATTTTTTAAATTAATAGACATTTGATTGCAATTCCCTATAAAGTATTTAATTTTAATGTAAGAGAATTTTATTGTATTTAAAATTAAAGCAAAAATTTATCTTGATTTCGGTATTGACTTTATTTTCAATTAGGGTTTGGGGTCCGGGTATTCCCGTAAAATTATTGTCGGGAAATTTAAAATTAATTAAAAATACTTTAATATATTTAAATATGACATCTCTATTCGATGAATTGCTTGTTCCAAATATTAGTGGAGGTTTTAAACACCATTAAGGATACAGTAGAAGCATTAAGCCGAAATGAAACCATTTTTCTGATAGGTGATGCTATTCTCTTCTTATGAACAGCAGTTTTCTAAAAATTCTACGATTTCTCAAAAAACGGTTCTTTCACTTAAATTAAACTTAAAAACTTCAACATTAAAAGATAAATTATAATATAAAAACACAATGTTAAAAATTTAATGGATTCCCGGGAATCCCGGGAAATGAAATTTTTCATTCCCGTTTCCCGGGAAATTAAATTATCCGGGAAACCCCAAATCCTATTTTCAATTCAAACTTTCTAAAGTCAGATTACACAGGGCAACAAAATTTATAGGCTGTTTAAACCACTACACCATTTTGATGTATTGTGGTTCCAGTAGTAGAAATATGGTCCAAATTTTAAATTCTATGGAGAAGTTTTTTTTTAAAATTGAGAATTTTTTTTTATACGTTTTCAACTCATTGTGAATAAATTCGAAAATAATCCATCGATTTTTATGATCTCGATATCTCATTTTGTTGCCATTACATGTGGCTTTGTGATAAAGTAATAAACCTGAACAAGTTCTGCCGTTTTCGATTTTTATGAGTTTTTAAAACATAAAAGTTTGGTATTTTCACGTAAAAAATATATTTTTTGCTTCAATTTGTTATTATAACTCCGAAACTACTGAGCCGATTAAAACGCAAGATTAAAGGTTATATAAATTTGAACTTTTCTAAGTTTACTTCAATAATATCGGATTAACATTTTTTGAGTTATCATAAATTATGTGGAGAAACATCTAAAAAAAATCACAATTTTAGAAAAAAACAAATTTTTAAAAATCTATCCATAGATTTAAAAAATTTTACCATTTTTGTACGTACTTAGGTAACCACGATACATATAGTGGTTAGTGAAGCCTTTTTTTGCTTTAACCTGTGTTATTATTTCAAAATCGCAGAAAAGTTTTATAAATACACACATAAGTTACTAAATATTGACTACGAGCTCTGATATCTGTGCTCACTAGAGTGCTCCAAAAAAATAAAATTGGTTAATTTCCATTTTTGTACTGTTATTGTGAATACTAGACTTCATTTTATATTTTTCTTAAGTTTCATCAAAATCGGCCCAAAAATATATAATATTTCGCTATCTTTCCATGAGAAATTCCAAATATTGAAAAAATTGACCTTTGACCTTCACGATTTAAGGGTTAAAGTTTTCCGATTTTAGTAAAACTTTCAGACTATATTTAAAATTACCTGGACTATATTATTCTGAATAGCTTTTACTTAAAAATCATTACAGTAAGGAAATTTTGGTCATTCCCCAAAATATGGCCAAAAAATTAGTTTTTCTCGAAAATCGCAAAATTTATATCGCAGGTACGGAAAAACAATAGGAGGTATTGACATACTTTTTTCACATTTTTATTCCCTATTATGTTGTCAATAAATCCCCATGTGATGATCAAAAAATTGTGAAATTTGTATAACAAAATTTTTAAAAATTTGAAATTGGAGTTTTGAAACTGCCGTTAAAAAAATTTAATTTTTTTGGTCATACCTGCGAATAGGTTAACGGTATCCTACGAGGACAAAAACTCATATACAAGTAAATATGGATATATTTTAAGTAAAAATGAGCTTTTATTTTAATATTTCTCAAAATATGTTAATTTTGTTCATAAATTTCTTGTTCTAGTGGCCTGAGACACGTTAATAGCCTGGTAATTTTTTAAAAACTTTAACATTTTTTCACCAATTTTTGTCTTTTATATCTTATTATAACGACAATTACGTATACATTTCGATTCTTTTAAATTAAATTGTAAAAGTCATTATTTAATGGCAAAATTTTTACAAAAACTGAAAAAATTGCATATTTTCCCCTTGTAAATGCACCTCAAAACTTCAGCGTCGTTGCGCCACCAGTTAACGTTACCCTATCATCCTAATATTTTACACAATGTGTTTCTAGAATACATAGAACAATTCTAGAGGGGGGACGGCCTGCACGTAGAAAGTTTTTTTCGTCCATACAATCTTGGAGCACTCTAGTGCTCACGGGGCACTGCTTGATAGGTGCGCATGCTAGGAGACTGAATACTCCATTTAATAACTTCTGTAGGAGTTGCCATGATGACGACGAGGATGAGACGGTTGAACATCTCCTCTGTATTTGCCCTGCCTAGCAAGGGGCTCGGACTGCGACAATAGTTAGTCCATTCTTCCACGGCCTAGCGGATCTATCTACTCTGGATGTCAAAAGGATGGATTCGTTCATTCGTGCGTCAGGTTGATTCGCCATTGAACCCAGTTCTGACATGTGAAGGACCTCTTGAAGTCCTGAGCATGATCCTTAGGGTAACACAAAGGGACCAATTCATGGACCCAAGTGAGCTAGTTGATACTGGCTGCCTTTATAACATAACCTAACCTACATAAATATAAAAGCGAACCAAAGAAATACAAACCTTTTCGGTATGATTTTATCTAATAAGTTAACAATACCATAATAAAAGTTTTATTATAAAACCGTTGATAAACAAAACATATTGAAGCAAAAGTCATAATAAGATTTCACAAACAGGGCTTTTTGAAGAAAAGGGCTGGCTATAAAACTAAAAAATAATTGAAATGCCGCACAGTGCTTTGTTCAATGGACAAAAATCAAAAACAAGATCATGTCTTTGATGTTAATGAAACTTATATTTTTCAATAGACAACTAAATAACTCATTCGTATAAAAAAGACTTATTTATAAATATCTCTTATTGTCGCCACTAGAGGTCGCTAAAGTTAGTACATTTTCAACATAAATTTTATTGAGAAAAATATATTTGTTTTAAGTTTAACTAAAATTATTGTTAAAAGTTCGTTTTAAAAGATATAAACTCGCGATTGGCTGCAAATGAAAGAATATGAATGTGGAATTATGGAAAATTACTGTCTTTGTCAAAAAAAGGTAACTTCTTAGCTAATAGTCCTTTTTGAAAAGGAATTTCAATACGAAATTACACTAATAATACACTTTGAATTGATAGTTTAAAAGAAAGAATTAAAACAATTTTAAGATCTTGTGAATATCCTTAATATTTGTAAAGATAAATGCATTTCGTAGTTAAATGGATTGCACTACAGCTTTTAAATAAAATTAATATGTTCATTTAAATATCTAACGTAATAATTGGGAAAATTTTAGAAAACTGCAATTTGTTTTAGTTTTGACTACTAAAGGGTCTTTCTTTAAATGTGTGTGAGATATCATCGAAATTTGTTCTTCTTTTGAAAGGCCTGTGTTATTGTGTATGGAATATATATAATGAAATTTTCGCCGCGGCTTCTCTGGGTGGTGCTAATCCGTGACTCTGGCGCATAAATCAGCCTAAATTTTACCGATGGTAGGCGATATGTTGGCTGGAGAGCCCCTGAGAAGTTGGTAATCATCGACCTATCAACGTCGTTCTCAAAAAAATATGAACTGATGACGCCGCCAGAATTAAATCCATTGCACCAAACAAAGAATCTTTCGGGACGTATTGTACGTTCTAGAATCTGATGCTGATTAGACGTCCCAAATTCGAAAAATATTTTTTGTTGACGTAGTCATTCATCCAGAAACGGGCCTCATCACGTAAAATGGGCTGAGCTTCGCCGTGAGCTTCGAACATTGACCGAACAGAACATGCATTTTGATATAATAATTTTATCATTTGCACGTGCTGTTGAACGCTATATTCCTCTATGGTGATTTGGCAAAACAGCCAAATTCGATAGATGTAGCTTCGTAAGTAAGTTCTGAACTATTGGAAGACCCTTTACACATTTGTTTGATACTAAAAAAAAAACAAAAACAAAGTTTTAATGATGTGATTTATTTTTATCTAAATATTTAATATTATACACAACATTTTATTATGCAGAGATTAATGGTTGATAAAATAAGCCACATTTCAAATACATTTCAATAATTGTTATTTTGGCTGAAAAGTATCAATCATAAAAATAAAAATTTTTATAAATGCCTGTAGTCTTGAAATGAAAAGCCTGTTTTGAAAATGGATTTCGTTTAGAGATTTGTTAGGGTTTGTGCTTTCCAATGAGTTTTTAAATTAAGAAAATATAGAAAAATTGTCTTTTAAATCAAAAGTAATTGATGGCTAATTGATTCATAGAAATTTTTTTTACGCAGTATCGTTATATAGATACAATATTATAAATATAAACATTTTACATCGATATCTTTATTGTATACATGACAACAAATATAAATTTCTAATAAAAAACAATTCATTCGATATCATTAATTACTTTCCCACAAAGGTCTGGGTTAATAATAAATTCGTTTATGTTGTTTTTGTAGTTTTGTTTAAATATCTTTTAGTATTTCTAAAATTTTCTTTTTATAAATTGTGTTTACTTTTTTAAGAACAATTTCACCATGTGTAGTTGTTACAATTTAGTGTGAAAATAAATAAACTGGTTAACAGAAACCACTTAAACCACGATTACTGGATTGCATCCATACACTGAGGGAAAAACGACGTTGCAAAATCGACAACTATTGGTGTCATTTTGACACCATACGGTGTCACTTTTTTTGACACCGTACGTTTACAATTTGTAAACAAACGGGTACGAAGCGACAACGCAATGTTGTTAAATTATTCGCGACGCATTTTTATAAGTGTGTTTTAATTTTATTTACATTAAAAAATTTAAAATATTTTAATAAATAATAAAGGGTAATAGTGATGCAAATAAGTTTAAAAACCAAAATATAAAAGAAAGTGTAATTGTGTTTGATTGCGAATTTGCGTTGATGAAGATGAAGATCCAGGCAGTGAAGATCCACGATAAAATTCCAGATAAAATTAGGTCGTGTGATTTATGTGTATATTAAAGTTAACTGTGTTGAATTTTGTGTGTATACCAACATTTTTAAGCGATTTATGCACGTTAAAGTGATTTTCGGAAGCGGGTCTATATGGGAGCTATGACTAATTATGGACCGATCATAACAAAATTTGGTGACATGAATTTTGTGTATATAAAACTTATTTGGAGCGGAATTTGTGGAGATACATACATAAATTAAACATTTATGACCGATAAAGTCCAATTTCGGGAGGACATTTGTATGGGGGCTAGGTGAAATAATGGACCGATTTCAGCCAGTTTCAATAGGCTTGGTCCTTGAACCGAAAAAATAATATGTATCAAATTTCATCGAAATATCTTCAAAATTGCGACCTGTACTCTGCGCACAAGGTTTACATGGAGAGCCAGCCAGCCAACCAGACGGACGGACGGACATCGCTTAATCGACTCAGAAAGTGATTCTAAGTCGATCGGTATACTTTAAGGTGGGTGTTAGACTAATATTTTTGGGCGTTACAAACATCTGCACAAACGCATAATATCCTCCCCACTATGGTGGTGTAGGGTATAAAAAATGTAAAAAATAAAGAAATTGTTATTTATATTAATTACCAAAAAAATAGAAAGGAACAATTGTCAGATGTCAAATCGTACACGAACGTTGTCAAATCGACAACGGATGGTGTCAATTCGGCAACGGAATGGTGTCATTTTTTCGTTGTCATGTTGACACCGTTCGTGTACAATTTGTACACATACGGGATTGATACACTATTGACACCGAATGGTGTCAAATTGTATTTACCAATAACTATTCGTTAGCCGACTGAGAGCCGAGGCATTTATCTCGTCGGATCGTACTCATTAGCTAGTCATAGACAACAAGTTGTAGTAAACCGATGAGAGCTGAAGAATTTATCCATAACTAGTCGTAATCCGAAGAATTTATCTCGTCGGATTATACTCGTTAACTAGTCTTAACTTATAGAGCAAACCAATTCATCTCCTTTGATTACATCCGTTGCATTTACTTTATAATAAATCGTTAGCCAACCGAGAGCCGAAGCATTTATCTCGTCGAATCGTCTATTAAAAGTTTCGTCCATTAACAAACACATTCCAAAGACACAAGACAGGTAAAGAAGATTTCAAAGAAAGCAGATCTTTGAGATCCTGTTTTAGAATAGTAAAGACAATTCAGATTATTAAAACTGGAAATTAAGAGAAATTCAATTTTTTTTAGAATTTCTATACTAAATAGAGACTTCAGAACTTTTTTGATTTTATTAATTTTTGTGTCTAACACGTTTTTAAAGTCCCCCTTAACTTTTAATCATACATTGTGAAAAGGGCCTTAAACATTCACCCATATCGTGAAAACATGTGAAATTTATGTTCCCATGAAATATCCATTTCCTTCGATGTGAAAATTGCTATCGTGATATTCCCCTGAACTTTTCATTCACAATAGTTAATTTTGTTCGTAACAGCTGTTTATTGTTTACAAAATTCCATCAAAAAATTTCACATCATGTTGAATTTTTTCACGTGAACAAAGTTTATGAACGAAAAAAGTAAAAAGGGAACATATTTCAAGTGAAATATTGTTTACATTTTTATTTGCAGAGTTGATTTGATATATAACAATTTAATAGTTTCAGTTTTGTGACGCTTCTAAAGAATTTTACTTTATTTAGATCTTTGCGATTTTTTGTTTTTGAATTTATTAATCACATATTATCTTAATAATAGGACATTAAAATAACTTAAGTTTATAGAGGTTATTAAAATGTATTTAATAGATAATTTAGAATGCTTGTTAACAAAATATTAATAATGCGCTACAAATGTTATCAGTCACTGTTGCACATCTAAGTAGATATCTGCATTTGGTTTTGAATATTTAAACTCATAAGTCTAAAACAATATTATAATATTCAGAAGAAGTTTATTTGAAGGCTGCAATGTCCACTTTTTTAGTTTCCCATTTTACGGTGAGGCCCATTTTATATATGAGTTGTTATGAAAAGTTACGGATTCGCAAAGATCTAACAAAGTCTCCTCAAATGAAAGCTTCATATCTATAATGTCGTCGATTTCAATAAATATAACAGTTGTAAAGAAAAGTTGAGGAGTCGCTAAGATCGAACATAGACTCCTCAAATGTCAGCTTCATATTTGTAGTGACGGCAATTTGAATATATGTGTATAACAGCGAAGCTACGAGATGCGACCAAGTTGAACGAAAAGAGTCGGTCAAGATGGGATCATCAGTTTTTGAGGAAGAATCTGTTTTATCGAACATTGATCGTATTAAGAACTTTATAACCAGCTCGGGTTGATTCTATGAGTTACAAGATCCGAAACGTTGTGCTAAAAGAAGCTCGTCAACTTCGTTCTACGGGTCTATTACTACTATTCGATAAAGAGTCTGATTTACATTGATCGCATTATGAACTTTAAAACCAGCTCGGGTTGATTCTACGAGCTACAAAATCCAAAACGTTGTTCCACAACAATGTCAACTTCAGTCTACGGAACTACTACAGTATGCTAAAAGTTACTGAAATCTAACCTTCTCATATACCTATAATCTAATACTAAAACAGTTGGTATCACGAATTGATCAATCCAAATACACCCACTCATACGCTTTCATGAACTGACTAATAAAATAAGAAACCAATTATAACCTGTAGTACCCCTCTTCCCCACACCGAGACTTTGCGGAACGATAATTTGTTGTTGGTAACGATGATGATGATGTTGATGTTATCTGAACTGAATGCTCTTATCATTTTGGGAATTCTCTACAAAACGTAAAGATCACTTCACACTTTGCTTATTACAAGACTGTCTGTCAATCAGACTCTATAAGTTATTCGTGTCAACGTTTAAGTGAAAAATTAGCAAAAATTAAAAAAAGAAATAAATAATAAAAAAAAAATTATTCAATATTCCTATAACTTAAGAACAAGTAAAATAATATATAATAAAATGAGTAGAGAAAATGGTGCTTTTGATAATCCTGGTTTTATGTCCTCCAAAGTGGACTTGATCACAATCAATTCGGCGGAAAGTGAAGAAAATATTGAAGTTAGTATTTTTTTTAATTTGTTTAATTTAATTCCTTTTTTACACCCTTCACCTTCGTGATAAGGGTATAATAAGTTTGTCATTCCGTTTGTAATTGCCACAATATAATTGTTCGAACCTATAAAGTATATAAATTCTGGATCCTTATAGATAGCGGAGTCGATTAAGCCATGTCCGTCCGTCTGTCTGTCTGTTGAAATAAATTTTCTGAAGATCCCAGATATCTTCGGGATCCAAATCTTCAATAATTCTGTCAGACATGCTTTCGAGAAGTTTCCTATTTAAAACAAGTAAGAAAGTATGGTCGGTCAAGCCCGACCATATAATACCCTACACCAAGTAAATGAGCAAAAACATTTATCTTTTAATATATCAATAATTTATATTCGTGAGGGATTTTCGGAACTAAGCCTTATATGGGAGCTATGACCAATTATAGACCGATCACCATGAAATTTGGTCATGTGATTTATGTATATATGAAAGTTATTTATGGTGAATTTTGTGTGTATAACAACATTTTTAAGAGATTTATGCACTTTAAAATGATTTTTGGAAGCGGGTCTACATGGGAGCTATGACTAATTATGGACCGATCGTAACAAAATTTGATGACACGAATTTCGAATATATAAAACTTATTTGGAGCGAAATTTGTGGAGATACATATATAAATTAAATATTTAAAGTCCAATTTCGGAAGGACATTTGTATGGGGGCTATCTGAAATAATGGTCCGATTTTAGCCAAAAATTTAAAAATTTTTTTTTAAAATTTAAAAAAAAAAATTAAATTTAACAAAAAAAAAATTTTAAATTAAAAAAAAAAAAATCAATTTAAAAAAAAAATTTAAAATAGCAATTCGAAAAATATTCTTTCCAAAAATTTAAAAAACAACTTTGGAAAAATAGAAATAAATTTTGTTTACCTAAAATTATTTAAAATTTGTATTTTGAAGTATAATTTTGTGAAGGGTATATAATATATATAAGAATATAGCTCTCTTACTTCTTTAATATTATATACTTTGAAGAAACTTTAATTTTACTTTCAAATTTAACTATTTACTTTAGAAAACCTGTGACTCCATACCCAACAATGAATCTCAAACACCACCCAGCCGCGATCGTTGGGGTAGTGGTGTAGAATTTTTAATGTCCTGCATTGCCCTGTCCGTAGGCTTGGGCAATGTCTGGCGTTTTCCCTTTATTGCTTTGGAAAATGGTGGTGGTGCTTTCCTCATACCCTACATAATAGTATTGACTCTGGTGGGTAAACCCATCTATTATTTAGAAATGATATTGGGTCAGTTTTCCAGTCGAGGCGGTGTAAAAGTATACGATTGTGCGCCCATAATGAGAGGTAATTTGAAAACATAACTTTAGCTAAAGGAAAATATTAATTATTTTTTAATATCTTTTAGGTATTGGTTATGGTCAGGTCATGTCTACGTTTTTCATAACCACCTATTATGCCTCTCTAATGGCTTTGACGTTACGTTATTTAATTTTATCATTTTATGCGATATTACCTTGGAGCTATTGTCGCGATGAATGGGGTGATCAATGTATAGACTCCAGATTCAAGAGCGAGGATTCATTGTTGACGCCAGTGACAACAGAGGCAATTAATGGTTCGATTAAGACGACATCAGCGGAGCATTACTTTTTGTAAGTATTATTACTATTTATTATAGTGAACTGAGTTGATTTAATGGACTCCACCCGCACAGTGCGAAATTTAAAATAATTCCAAATTTTTCATTTTTATTCGATGCAAAATATTGTACTCTATATGAAATCTAATAGATAAGTAGTTACGCTTTTATTTTATATCTAAAAGCTTTTGAGAAATTCACATTTAAATATAATAATTTATTTTTTTTACCAGATCAAAATCTTTTCAAATTTTTTATCTGACTATCCGTTTAGAAATTACACATTTATTTATATTTTTTTCCAAACTCTTCCTATTGTGATCCGTCTGTCTATATGGGCTTGAGATCAAACCAAAATGTCGCAATTTCGTTAATAATTTATTCAAATTTTTACGTGCATTCTTTGACCCAAGGACCAAAGCTTATCGAAATTAAAAATTTTGGCTAGAAGTCGTACAAATGTGTTTTAAAAACAAGTAAGAGAGCTATATTCGGCTGTGCCCAATTTTGTATAACTTTTACGACATTTACTTCAAAATAAAAATTTTAAATATTTTTAGGTAAACAAAATTTATTTTTTTCAAAAGATTTTTTCATTTTTTGTAAAATTTTTTTTTTTAAATTTTTTTTGTTTTTTAATTTTTTTTTTATATTTAGCGAAAAAAACTTTTGGTGAAAAAAGAAATTCTGGTTAAAAAATATTTTTTCCGATTTTGACCCATTGTAAGTCCAACTTACTATGGTCTTATATACAGTGGTGGCCAGGAATTTAAGACAAAAATTGTTTGCTAAATTCCATGTAATTGTCAATTATTTTTTCAAATATTTCCACAAATACGTATGCATGAGGACTGTTTTAACACACAAGTGTGTTTTATTCGACTGTGTCCATTCATACATATTCACCATGAACACATACAATTTTTCTACAACTTGACCAACATTTTTTTTTTAAATAAACATATTTTCTCACATTTATATCATTATAATTTTATTATTATAAAATATTCGGACCATGTTATTAACAGCGGATGTTCGCTGAGGTGGGTCAACGTATTTCCGAATATCTTTGTCCATATATGTTTTACCGATTTTTCCAAACATTTTTCAGAAACTAGAAACATTAATAAATTTCATACCCTTAGAGGTCCTTTTATTTTGGCTCTATCGCACTTACAATTCAGTTGATGAAAAAAATTCAAGTATTTGTCTTAAATTGGTGGCCACCACTGTACGTCGCACGGTGGCTCATATCTCAATTTCATCGGCCAAAAGTCCAACTTTTTGTTAACTCCGATTTCAAAAATTTTAATGCCATTCAATAGTAAACACATTGAAACTAAAGCAGCCAAAAAATTAGATAAAAATATTGTCAATTGTGTGCGTGGTATGCTGTTAAAGTCAAATATTTTATGTCATTTTATAAAAAATGTGATTTTTGTAAATTTGATCGGAAGTAAATTATCATTACTCGCAAACTATTATAGATAATTGGATGATTTTTCTTTTTTATGTTGGTAGGATAATAGTCTTTAAGAGCTGATCTGATTGTTTATACCTGATGTGTTATTAATTTTTTTTTAGGTACTATATTTTAGCCAAATTTTAATTTCAGTGGAATAAAAGTGCTTAGGGTCAAAAGGGGTTAAACAAATTTTACTACCAGGAGAAAGTCCAAGGTGCCCTCTTTAAGCGTATATATACTCATTGGCCTGTTTTTTTTCTATTTTTATTTTACTTGTTCATATGACTGGCGCAAAGTACAAGTCGTAATTTTGAAGATATTACATTTTTATCATACATACATATCATATTTACATACATTTTTTTGGCCCGAGGACGAAGTCTATTGAAAATTACTGAAATCGGTCCACTATTTCACCTAGCACCCATACAAATGTTCTCCCAAAATGATACTTTATCGGTCGTAAATGGTTAATTTATATATGTATCTACACATTTTTTTTCCAAATAAGTTTTATATAAACCGAATTAATGTCACCTATTTTTATGATGATCGGTCCTAATTTTATGATGATTAGTCATAGCTCCCATATAAGACCCGCTTCCGAAAATCACTTTAACGAGCATAAATCTCTTTAAAATTTTGGTATAAACACAAAATTCAATAGAAATAACTTCCATATAGACGTAAATCACACGACCTAATTTCATGGCGATAGGTCCATAATTAGTCATAGCTTCCATATAATGCCCTCTTCCGAAAATCATTCACGAAAATAAATTATAGTGTAGGGTATTATATACCGAACATACTTCCTTACTTGTTTTTATCTGCTGATAACTTTTTTAATAAGTATAGCTGATCCAAAAAACAAAAAATTTGCATTTTCATACAATGCTATACAAAAATTAAAAGTTCAACTTTTACCTTAAATTGCGCAACTGCTGAACCGATTTTAATGAAATTAAAACTGGAGAAAAATTCAAGAAGTTATATGTCCACAAAAAAAAAATTTCTAAAATATCTCAATCGGTTCAAATGTTACAGAGTTTTGGCCGATGAAAAACGAAAATGAGCCACTGTGCGTCGTTGCAAAGGTCTTTGAAATATCTATCATTAGATATCCATATTGTCTATATTAATGACTTAGTAATCCAGATATAGGTCAAAAATCGAGGTTGTCCTGTTTTTTCCTTATATCTCAGCCATTTGTGAACCGATTTTCTCGAGCCGGAAGAATTCCGGAGATATTGATGTACGAATCGTGTATATATGTAAGTTATTTGGGGGCTTCGGAAAGTTCATTTCAACTGACAGACAGACGGATGGACATGGCTTAATCGACTCCGCTATCTATAATCATTCAGAATGTATATACTTTATAGAGTCGGAAAATTATATTGTCGAAATTACAAACGTAATGACAATCTTATATATACCCTTCTCATGAAGGTGAAGGGTATAATAAGCATTTAACGCTAATAAATATCCCGTTATGAAGAGTGGTCCAAGATTATATGTATGTATGAAGAAATTAATCTTCAAAAGTTCTTGGAACATAAAAATACAGGCTGTCAACTATTAGTATTGCCGGACATTATTAACGCGTGCAGCATTGGCTTTGAAGTTTGGTTTGATAGCAATGTGAAGTAAAATATGGGAATTAACACTGGAATATGAGGTGCGACAATTGTCTATTGTCTATTTTAAATACAATTTACAAAAACTCTTCGCTTATTAACTGAATGCAGGTCACATTTCATCTTCAGTTGTTTATAGTTTATTCAGATTTAATCACAAGAAATCACCAGGTTTCTAAATCTATATAAGTATTAGAGTTATTTTCAAAAATTTTATTTGCGGCTATCATAATTTTTCTGAAGGTTTTTGCGTAAATGAAAATAATGGCGTCCTTTTTTTTAAAATATTCACTCCTGTGGTGGTTCAACGCACCTAAAGTCGCGCATGTTGAGCACATTTTTCTGTAGAGCAAAAACGGTTGAATATATTACAAATATGATTTTATCAGTCAATTCTGCATCAAAAATTAATACAATTGATGTTTTTTGAATCCTTAAAAATAGTTCCAAAAACTCACAACAGATGGCGCAAATTTCATAAAAAATAAAAACTTAATTTTAGTTTTTTTAAACATTCACGATGAAAAGGCATTTTATGCTTAGGAAAACGGCACCAATATTTCCTTTCTATCGCTAACCATTAAAAAGTTATGGACGCCATTATTTTTATTTACGCAAAAACCTTCAGAAAAATGATACCCGCAAATCAAATGAAGTGACCTGGTCACAAAGGAACTCTAATAAGTATATAAAAATGGATGTATGTTCCGTATGGACTCAAAAAGGACTACACCGATTTCGATGAAATTTTCAGGGAATCTTCAGAAGAGCCTAGCGGGTAACACTGTAGTCAGATTTTCGGTCTGTGGGCGGAGGGCGTGGCAAAAGCAAATTTTTACAGCAGTGTAATTATTAGAGTCCATGGTATGTTTGAACATCTTCCAATTTTCGAATTTCAATTATACAATGGAATTATAAATCTACATTGCTATTAGATATACGAAACTCCAAATCTTGAATTCTGTAATTTTCAGTATTTATACATCCCCTTAGCCCAGGATTATTGAAAACGGAAGTCTGGATTTTCGGGATTTAAGATTCCTCACAATTTTGCGGATTTGTTTCAACAAAACAATAGAAATCATTATAAATATTTGTAAAATATAAAAAACTAAGGAAAACTTATTTGACTGAAAAAATTTCATATATTGCAAATCTAATAATTTAAATATTTACATTATTATACATATATCAACGACTTGGCAACAATGTTAACAAATTTAAAATATTCGTTTATCTTTTCTTAACAGCAAAGTTATTTTACATGAAGCACCCGACATAGACGATGGCATTGGTGCCCCCGATTGGTATCTGGCTCTCACATTGGCCTTTTCCTGGGCTATCATTATATCGATTGTTATATGTGGCATCAGAACTTCCGGAAAAGTAGCCTATTTCTTAGCTATATTTCCCTATTTCATTATGTTGGTGCTGTTAGTGCGCTCCTTAACTTTGCCTGGAGCATTTGATGGTGTTTTGTATTTCCTTACACCCCAATGGGATAAATTACTCGACGCTAGTGTTTGGTATGCTGCCGTAACTCAAGTATTCTTCTCGTTGACAGTTTGTTATGGTGTGATATTGATGTATGCCTCGTACAATCGGTTTGATCACAATATTACCAGGTAAATATTCATTTTAAATTAAATATTGTTATATTATAGTTTGGTATTTATAAATATTTGTTATACATTTCAGGGATTGCACGATTGTTACTACTTTGGATACCTTTACATCTCTACTCTCGGGTATTATTATATTTGGCATTTTGGGTAATTTGGCTCATGAAACGGGCACTACGGATATTAGAAGTGTAGTGAAGGGTGGACCTGGTTTGGCGTTTATTTCATATCCAGATGCTATCGCGAAATTTACAATGGTGCCACAAGTAAGTTTGATTTGCTGTAAACGAAATAATATTTACAAGTATTAATACGATTATTTTTATTATTTGTTTAATATTACGAAAACGCCTTCTTTCAAAGAATTTAAGAAACTGCATATCTTTTAGAAAATCTTTTAGATTTTATAAAGATGTATTTTAATAATTAAAATCAGTGATTTATTAGATTAATGGCTAAGAAAAAATGCATATATATATAATTACATTAGGGTTTCAGAACTTTATAAAGATATCTATTTGCTCTAGATATTCTATGATATACCAGTTTAGCTAGAAACTTAAAATGAGCTGCTTATAAAAATCGTCCACAATACTTACGCCTAATAAATCAATACAAGAAGTAGTTATTTTGGCAATCAGTAAATTTTGATTTACCACAAGTTAAGATTTGTGTAGAAAACCAGGAAGATAATACTTGTAGTCTAAATTAGTATTAATAAAAAAACAGTTTGATTTTGAGGGAATATATAAATTAAAATGTGACAGTCGTGTGAACCTCTTCATTTTATGAAATTATATAAAAAACAATCAAGTCTTTTTGGAGATTAAATTAATTTCGTTCTTTTTATACCCACCACCAAAGATATGGAGGATCGTAGACCCACAAAGGTTCCGGGTCCTTATGAAATTCTAAGGCGATCTAGATATGTCCGTCCATCTATCTGTTGAATGCACGATAAGTCTGTCAGTGGCGGCTGTAGAACCTATTTTACTGGAAACGATTTCAAATATGCTACTATTATTACAATCAGATTTTCGGTTCAGCAGATATAGCCCTTCATAGCCACTTATTTTCAGTGTTCAAAAAAAAAACAGAAAATTTTTAGGTAATTTGGACCGCTTTCAGATACAGTATCTCGAAAACTAGGTAACGGATCGTCATTCTTTTTGATTCTATTGATAGATCTAAAAATTATACTGTTTGCTTTGTGTTGCTTGTATCCATGTAAATCGATATTTTCCAACTACCCATATTTTCAATATTTTTCAACATATCAAAATAAATGAACAATTTTGTTTGGACATATTTTGTAAATAAATCTAACTGGGTAATCCGATATAATTCGAGAAAATGTTTAATTTTCATATATTTTGATCGAAAAGCTGCTATTACACTTTACTTCATAGGAAACAAGTTTCTTAAGGAACTGTCTGTCTGTTGAAATCAATTTTCTGAAGACCCCAGATATCTTCGGGATCCAAATCTTCAATAATTCTGTCAGACATATCTGATTACTAAGTCATTAATATAGACAATATGGATATCTATCTATCTATGATAGATATTTCAAAGACCTTTACAATGACGTATACAAGACCATAGTAAGTTGGACCTACAATGGGTCAAAATCGGAATCAAAAAATATTTAATCCGAATTTTTTTTCACAAAAAAAATTGAAAAAAAAATTTTTTTTAAATTTAAAAAAAAAATTAAATTTAAAAAAATAATTAAAATAACAATTCGAAAAAAAATTTTGTGAATAAATGAAAAAACAGAAAAAAAAATTTTGTTTACCTAAAAATATTTAAAATTTGTACTTTGAAGTATAATTTGGTGAAGGGTATATAAGATTCGGCACAGCCGAATATAGCTCTCTTACTTGAGTAACTTCTGCTCCCTATAGGATTTTGCGATTTTACTATCTGTAAATTTTCTGAGCTGAGACCTTACTTCAGAATTAGAGCCTAGCCAGTATTCTATACAATGAAGATCGATTTTCTCCTTCCTCTATAAAATGAGAAATAAATTACTTTACTTCTTCCAATTTATCATCAAAAAATTTACAAATGTTATCTATATATAGATATATATGGGGCATTTCATGTCAAGTGAACCAACTTTTGAAATCGATGTCTTCCGATCGGGATGAAATTTGCACCAAGGTTAGCTCTATTGGATAGTAACTCAGACACAATTTTTCAACAACATCGGTCGAGAACTCTCTGAGTTATAGGGGGTAAAATTTTGACAATTTGGTCAAACAGGGGTTTTTTCTTATCCATGTAACTTATTACCTATTGTTCTTAGCAAAATGTGTCCCAAATAGTATAGATAGCTATTTCTTCGATCTTTCGAAAAAAAATATTTAAAAAAAAAAATAAAAAATTTTTAATATTTTTTTTCCGAAATCAAAAACTTTTTTTTTTTTTTTTAAAATTTTTTCTCTTTTTTTTTTTTTTTTTTTTTTTTTTTCTTAAAATAAAGTTTAGATATTTTCCTTGAACACCTACTTGGTCGCTTAGTGGGATGCGAGTGGGATATCTATCAAAATAAATATTTTGTAACTCAAAACATAAAATTTTTGACTTTTTTTGCAAAATCAAAAACTTTGTTGACTTTTTTTTTCAAAATGGACCCTTTTTTAATCTTTTTTTTTAGGTCAAACAAAAGCTTAGATATTATCCTTGAAGACCCTTTTGGTCGCTTAGTGGGATGCGAGTGGGATATCTATCAAAATAAATATTTTTAACTCAAGACTTACAATTTTTGACTTTTTTTTTTTTGCAAATACGATTTTTTTTCCAAATGGGCCCTTTTTTTAAAATTTTTTTTTGTCAAAAGAAAGCTTAGGTCCATTCCTTTAAGATATTTTTAGTCCCTTAGTGGGATGCGAGTGGGATATCTATCAAAATAAATATTTTGTAACGCAAGACATACAATTTTTTAATTTTTTTTTGCAAAATCAAAATTTTTTTCCAATATGGGCCCTTTTTTAATTTTTTTTTTTGCTCAAAAGAAAGCCTAGGTCCATTCCTTTAAGATATTTTTAGTCCCTTAGTGGGATGCGAGTGGGATATCTATCAAAATAAATGTTTTAACACAAAAATTGTATGTCTTGAGTTACAAAACATTTATTTTGATATATATCCCACTCGCATCCCACTAAGCGATCAAAACCATCTTAAAGGAATAGGCCTAAGCTTTCTTTATAGCAAAAAAAAAAATTTCAAAAAGGGCCCATTTTAAAAAAAAGTCAAAAAAGTTTTTGATTTTGCCAAAAAATCAAAAATTGTATATCTTGAGTTACAAAATATTTATTTTGATAGATATCCCACTCGTATCCCACTAAGGGACCTAAAATATCTTAAAGGAATGGACCTAAGCTTTCTTTTGACTAAAAAAAAATTTTTAAAAAAGGGCCCATTTTGAAAAAAAATTCGAATTTGCAAAAAAAAAGTCAATAATTGAATGTCTTGAGTTACAACATTTTTATTTTAATAGATATCCTACTCACATCTTCCTAAGGTCTTAAAGGAAAAGACCTAAGCTTTCTTTTGAGCAAAAAAAAATTTTTAAAAAAAAAGTCCCATATTGGAAAAAAATTTCGATTTTGCAAAAAAAAATTAAAAAATTGTTACAAAATATTTATTTTGATAGATATCCCACTCGCATCCCACTAAGGGACTAAAAATATCTTAAAGGAATGGACCTAGGCTTTCTTTTGAGCAAAAAAAAAATTAAAAAAGGGCCCATATTGGAAAAAAATTTTGATTTTGCAAAAAAAAATTAAAAAATTGTATGTCTTGCGTTACAAAATATTTATTTTGATAGATATCCCACTCGCATCCCACTAAGGGACTAAAAATATCTTAAAGGAATGGACCTAAGCTTTCTTTTGACTACAAAAAAAATTTTAAAAAAAGGGCCCATTTGGAAAAAAAATCGTATTTGCAAAAAAAAAGTCTAAAATTGTAAGTCTTGAGTTAAAAAATATTTATTTTGATAGATATCCCACTCGCATCCCACTAAGCGACCAAAAGGGTCTTCAAGGATAATATCTAAGCTTTTGTTTGACCTAAAAAAAAAGATTAAAAAAGGGTCCATTTTGAAAAAAAAGTCAACAAAGTTTTTGATTTTGCAAAAAAAGTCAAAAATTTTATGTTTTGAGTTACAAAATATTTATTTTGATAGATATCCCACTCGCATCCCACTAAGCGACCAAGTAGGTGTTCAAGGAAAATATCTAAACTTTATTTTAAGAAAAAAAAAAAAAAAAAAAAGAGAAAAAATTTAAAAAAAAGTCAAAAAAGTTTTTGATTTCGGAAAAAAATATTAAAAATTTTTTATTTTTTTTTTTAAATATTTTTTTTCGAAAGATCGAAGAAATAGCTATCTATACTATTTGGGACACATTTTGCTAAGAACAATAGGTAATAAGTTACATGGATAAGAAAAAACCCCTGTTTGACCAAATTGTCAAAATTTTACCTTATACCCTTATACCTTTACCCTATAACTCAGAGAGTTCTCGACCGATGTTGTTGAAAAATTGTGTCTGAGTTACTATCCAATACAGCTAACCTTAGTGCAAATTTCATCCCGATCGGAAGACATCGATTTCAAAAGTTGGTTCACTTGACATGAAATTCCCCATATATATAAAAGAGTAACGTTACTGACTGACTGACTGATTCATCATCGCACAGCCCAAACGGCTGAAGCTAGAGTCACGAAATTTTAACTGTGGGTTCCTCCCTACCCAAAACTATCCGATAAGAAGGGATTTTTGGAAACTCGAACGTTTAGGGGGTAAAAAAGGGTAAAAACGGGTAAATTCGGTAACCTTATATCTTCAAAACTAATAAAGATACAAAAAAACTTAAAATTGAATGTTACTCTATTCAAAAAATAAGCTGACAGGTGTTTCGTACTTTTTCGAAATTCGAAACTTTTAGGGGAGAAAACGGGTAAAAACTGTATTTTGGTACTTTTTTGGCACCCTATGTATCTTTTAAACCAATAAACATAGAATCAAATTTTAAATCGTATTCTTTACTTATCAAAAAATAAAAAATATAAGTTTGGTACTTTTTGGAAATTCGAACATTTAAGGTATAAAAATAGTGTTTATTTTTGGTACTTTTTCATAAAATATGTTTTTCTATAATTTGACATAGACATACGAATATTTTATTATGAGCTCCCACCACGTTACAGAAATTTATTTGAATAAAATTGTACCACCTCAATGGGGATAAAAAAGGTACCAAAAAAGGGATAAAATCGGGAAAATACATTATATTTGAAATTATTAAGCCAATTTTGATAATAGCCAATTTTGATAATTTTTTTAACGTTGGTTCCATACAAAAATTAACTAACAGGGTGTTATTTGGAACTCGAGTAAACAGTTTGGTACTTTTTAAAACATATTTATTCTTGGGCACATTAACACAGATTTTAATATTTTCAGACATAAACAATTTTGGCAAAATGGAATATTGTTAAATTTCAAACTTGAGGGGTGTTCAAGGAAGAAAAGGCAAATTGGTACTTTTCTCCTAATGGTACTTTTTAAACATTTTAAATTAATTCAGTTATCGACATTAAAGTTAGCTGATATGTATCTGATTGAAGTTAGTGTTAGGAATAGGGGATAATATTTAGGTACCAAACTGTGTGAACTGAACTATAGGTACTTTTTTGTTCTTCTAATGGTACTTTTTTGAAATTTCTATAACAATGGACTTAGAAACATGAAATTAAACATATATGGTCCTAAGTGAGTGAGAATTCTAGGGGGAGACTTTTTGGTACTTTTTCTATGTTCTAATGGTACTTTTTTGAATTTTCTATAACTATGGACTTAGAAACATGAAATTAAGCATACATATATGGTCCTAGGTGAGTGAGAATTCTAGGGGGAGACTTTTTGGTACTTTTTCTTTATTCTAATGGTACATTTTTGAATTTTCTATAACAATGAACTTAAAAACATGAAATTAAACATATATGGTCCTAAGTGAGTGAGAATTCTAGGGGGAGACTTTTTGGTATTTTTTCTATGTTCTAATGGTACTTTTTTGAAATTTCTATAACAATGGACTTAGAAACATGAAATTAAACATATATGGTCCTAAGTGAGTGAGAATTCTAGGGGGAGACTTTTTGGTACTTTTTCTTTATTCGATTGGTACTTTTTGTAATTTCTTCACCAATGAAGCTAGAAACATGAAATAAAGCTTATATGGAACCGAGTGAGTGGGAAACCACAAGTGTGGACTTTTTGGTACTTTTTATACCCTTCAGCTTCGTGAGAAGGGTATATATAAGTTTGTCATTCCGTTTGTAATTTCTACATTTTTCATTTCCGACCCTATAAAGTATATATATTCTGGATCCTTATAGATAGCGGAGTCGATTAAGCCATGTCCGCCTGTCTGTCTGTCTGTCTGTCTGTCTGTCTGTCTGTCTGTCTGTCTGTCTGTCTGTCTGTCTGTCTGTCTGTCTGTCTGTCTGTCTGTCTGTCTGTCTGTCTGTCTGTCTGTCTGTCTGTCTGTCTGTCTGTCTGTCTGTCTGTCTGTCTGTCTGTCTGTCTGTCTGTCTGTCTGTCTGTCTGTCTGTCTGTCTGTCTGTCTGTCTGTCTGTCTGTCTGTCTGTCTGTCTGTCTGTCTGTCTGTCTGTCTGTCTGTCTGTCTGTCTGTCTGTCTGTCTGTCTGTCTGTCTGTCTGTCTGTCTGTCTGTCTGTCTGTCTGTCTGTCTGTCTGTCTGTCTGTCTGTCTGTCTGTCTGTCTGTCTGTCTGTCTGTCTGTCTGTCTGTCTGTCTGTCTGTCTGTCTGTCTGTCTGTCTGTCTGTCTGTCTGTCTGTCTGTCTGTCTGTCTGTCTGTCTGTCTGTCTGTCTGTCTGTCTGTCTGTCTGTCTGTCTGTCTGTCTGTCTGTCTGTCTGTCTGTCTGTCTGTCTGTCTGTCTGTCTGTCTGTCTGTCTGTCTGTCTGTCTGTCTGTCTGTCTGTCTGTCTGTATGTCTGTCTGTCTGTCTGTCTGTCTGTCTGTCTGTCTGTCTGTCTGTCTGTCTGTCTGTCTGTCTGTCTGTCTGTCTGTCTGTCTGTCTGTCTGTCTGTCTGTCTGTCTGTCTGTCTGTCTGTCTGTCTGTCTGTCTGTCTGTCTGTCTGTCTGTCTGTCTGTCTGTCTGTCTGTCTGTCTGTCTGTCTGTCTGTCTGTCTGTCTGTCTGTCTGTCTGTCTGTCTGTCTGTCTGTCTGTCTGTCTGTCTGTCTGTCTGTCTGTCTGTCTGTCTGTCTGTCTGTCTGTCTGTCTGTCTGTCTGTCTGTCTGTCTGTCTGTCTGTCTGTCTGTCTGTCTGTCTGTCTGTCTGTCTGTCTGTCTGTCTGTCTGTCTGTCTGTCTGTCTGTCTGTCTGTCTGTCTGTCTGTCTGTCTGTATGTCTGTCTGTCTGTCTGTCTGTCTGTCTGTCTGTCTGTCTGTCTGTCTGTCTGTCTGTCTGTCTGTCTGTCTGTCTGTCTGTCTGTCTGTCTGTCTGTCTGTCTGTCTGTCTGTCTGTCTGTCTGTCTGTCTGTCTGTCTGTCTGTCTGTCTGTCTGTCTGTCTGTCTGTCCGTCTGTCTGTCTGTCTGTCTGTCTGTCTGTCTGTCTGTCTGTCTGTCTGTCTGTCTGTCTGTCTGTCTGTCTGTCTGTCTGTCCGTCTGTCTGTCTGTCTGTCTGTCTGTCTGTCTGTCTGTCTGTCCGTCTGTCTGTCTGTCTGTCTGTCTGTCTGTCTGTCTGTCTGTCTGTCTGTCTGTCTGTCTGTCTGTCTGTCTGTCTGTCTGTCTGTCTGTCTGTCTGTCTGTCTGTCTGTCTGTCTGTCTGTCTGTCTGTCTGTCTGTCTGTCTGTCTGTCTGTCTGTCTGTCTCTCTGTCTGTCTGTCTGTCTGTCTGTCTGTCTGTCTGTCTGTCTGTCTGTCTGTCTGTCTGTCTGTCTGTCTGTCTGTCTGTCTGTCTGTCTGTCTGTCTGTCTGTCTGTCTGTCTGTCTGTCTGTCTGTCTGTCTGTCTGTCTGTCTGTCTGTCTGTCTGTCTGTCTGTCTGTCTGTCTGTCTGTCTGTCTGTCTGTCTGTCTGTCTGTCTGTCTGTCTGTCTGTCTGTCTGTCTGTCTGTCTGTCTGTCTGTCTGTCTGTCTGTCTGTCTGTCTGTCTGTCTGTCTGTCTGTCTGTCTGTCTGTATGTCTGTCTGTCTGTCTGTCTGTCTGTCTGTCTGTCTGTCTGTCTGTCTGTCTGTCTGTCTGTCTGTCTGTCTGTCTGTCTGTCTGTCTGTCTGTCTGTCTGTCTGTCTGTCTGTCTGTCTGTCTGTCTGTCTGTCTGTCTGTCTGTCTGTCTGTCTGTCTGAAGGCCCCAGATATCTCCGGGATCCAAATCTTCAACAATTCTGTCAGACATACTTTCGAGAATTTTGCTATTTAAAATCAGCAAAATCCGTCCATAAATAACGGAGATATGAGCAAAAATCCGAGACAACCTCTGAAAATTTCATCAAAAAACACAATGTATTGCATGCTTTGACAAAAAAACAACAAAACGTATGCTTGGATGTGCAAGCTTTGTGTATTTTGTTTTTTTTTGTGTTTTGTTTCTTTTGGCGTTGTTTTTTTTTTATACAACTAAAGTTTAGTTTGGTTGTGTGGTGGTTTTTTTGACAAAAAAACAACAAATCGTATGTTTGAATGTGCATGCTTTGCGTATTTTGTGTTTTGTTTCTTTTGGCGTTGTTGTTGTTTTTTATACAACTAAACTTTTGTTTGGTTGTGTGTTGGTTTTTTTGACAAAAAATCAACAAATCGTATGTTTGAATGTGCATGCTTTGCGTATTTTGTTTCTTTTGGCGTTGTTGTTGTTTTTTATACAATTAAACGTATGTTTGGATGTGTGTTGGTTTCATTGCCTTGCGTATTTTGTTTTTGTTTTTTCTTTTGGTGTTTTGTTTCGTTTGGCGTTGTTGTTGTTTTTTGTGTTCTTGATAAATTTAGGATGCTGTACGCTGAAAGTGGGCAATGTACATACAGTCAGCGTCTAAAGAAAGTGTACAACTTGTTTTTACATTTAAAACATTTTATTTACATATTAAAAAACAATTTTTTCTCCAGTTCTAGTATATTTAACAAAACATTTAATTGTTCTCTTGCAATATATAAACAAAAAACTAATCTATTTCAACTGCAACAAAAACAGTAACAACAAAACCAAAAATACTCCATTTTTAACGCGTCAGAAAAAAGTGTACACATTTAGAATTGCAATAAGATTTTTCTAGCTACATACAAAAATATATTGTTTTTCTTTATTTTTGCCTAGATTATAATATTTTGTGGATCTTGCTGTTAGTCTCATGAGATTTTAAGATAGTAGCTTTTCTTGTTTGATCGCGAGAACTTAAAAACCAAAATGGGAAAACAAACTGCAATTGAAACAAGAAAGTAAGTCATAAAATTTAAAAATGAAGGCAAATCGTCACGTGAAATCTCCTCTATAATAGGAAGAAGCCATAATACTGTAAAAAAAATTATTGACAAACAAAAAAATTTAGAATTTTAGAAGATCAGCAACGTGCCGGAACACCAAAACGCCTTAACAACCTTGAAATACGATCGATTGTGAGAGCAGTGAAGAAAGTATTCACAGTAAGTGCAGTAAAAATATGCGAAGAATTAACAGATTCGTCTGGAGTGAGAGTTAGTAACAGTACGGTTCGCCGAGCGCTACACCCAAATGCTCTATATGGTGGAGTTCCGAGAGAATATCCCCACATTTCCAAACGAAATAAAGAGCGACTTCGAGAATTCGCAAACAGGTATAAAAACCAAGAAAATTGTTTTGGAATAATGTGCTGTTTACGGACGAAAGCAAGTTTGAGATTTTCCGAAGTAAAAAAAGGAGTAAAATTTGGAGAAGCAAAAATCAAGAGTTCGACCAAAAAATGTACTATCCACCGTAAAGCATGGTGGTGGTTAGGTGATGGTGTGGGGGTGTATGGCGGCAAGTGGAATGGGAAAACTTATATTTATTGATAGTTTGATGAGAAAAACCGATTACCTAAACATTCTTATAGAAAATATGGAACCCATCATTAGAAAATTAAATCTAGACCGAATCTGGATCTTCCAACAGGACAACGATCCGAAGCATACTTCTTAACTTGTTAAAGAATGGTTGTTGTATCAAACACCGAAACAACTGGAACACCTCCCACAGTCACCGAACATTAATCCCATTGAACATCTGTGGGAGCATTTTGACAGACAGATCAGAAAATGAAATATTACCAGCAATGACTCTCTACACGAAATCCTGCAGGAAGAGTGGTTCAAAATCCCAACATAGGTGACATCAAAATTAGTAGAAACAATGCCAAGGAGGCTTGATACTGTTTTAAAACCCAAAAGATGTCAAATAAAATACTAAACACGTTTTTTCTTCTAATTTCCCTAAACTGTACACTTTCTTTTGACGCGTTAAAAATGGAGTATTTTTGGTTTTGTTGTTATTGTTTTTGTTGCAGTTGAACTAGTTTAGTTTTTTGTTTATATATTGCAAGAGAACAATTAAATGTTTTGTTAAATATACTAGAACTGGAGAAAAAATAGTTTTTTAATATGTAAATAAAATGTTTTAAATGTAAAAACAAGTTGTACAATTTCTTTCGACGCTGACTGTACATATATACTAATTATAAAAAATAATAATGCATCCACAACAAAGGTGAAGGGTATATAAGATTCGGCATAGCCGAATATAGCACTCTTACTTGTTCTATATTCTAATGGTACATTTTAGAATTTTCTTTAACAATGGACTTAGAGACATGAAATTAAGCATATGTGGTCCTAAGTGAGTGAGAATTCTAGGGGGAGACTTTTTGGTACTTTTTCTTTATTCTAATGGTACATTTTTGAATTTTCTATAACAATGAACTTAGAAACATGAAATTAAACATATATGGTCCTAAGTGAGTGAGAATTCTAGGGGGAGACTTTTTGGTACTTTTTCTATGTTCTAATGGTACTTTTTTGAAATTTCTATAACAATGGACTTAGAAACATGAAATTAAACATATATGGTCCTAAGTGAGTGAGAATTCTAGGGGGAGACTTTTTGGTACTTTTTCTTTATTCGATTGGTACTTTTTGTAATTTCTTCACCAATGAAGCTAGAAACATGAAATAAAGCTTATATGGAACCGAGTGAGTGGGAAACCACAAGTGTGGACTTTTTGGTACTTTTTCTATATTCTAATGGTACATTTTAGAATTTTCTTTAACAATGGACTTAGAGACATGAAATTAAGCATATATGGTCCTAAGTGAGTGAGAATTCTAGGGGGAGACTTTTTGGTACTTTTTCTATGTTCTAATGGTACTTTTTTGAATTTTCTATAACTATGGACTTAGAAACATGAAATTAAGCATACATATATGGTCCTAGGTGAGTGAGAATTCTAGGGGGAGACTTTTTGGTACTTTTTCTTTATTCTAATGGTACATTTTTGAATTTTCTATAACAATGAACTTAGAAACATGAAATTAAACATATATGGTCCTAAGTGGGTGAGAATTCTAGAGGGAGACTTTTTGGTACTTTTTCTTTATTCGACTGGTACTTTTTGTAATTTATTCACCAATGAACCTAAAAACATGAAATTAAGCTTATATGGACCGGAGTGAGTGGGAATCTACAAGTGACTGCTTTTTGGTACTTTTTCTATATTCTAATGGTACTTTTTGAATTTTCTGTACTAATGGACATAGAAATATGAAGTTAAGCATATATGGTCCTAAGTGAATGAGAATTCTAGGGGGAGACTTTTTGGTACTTTTTGTTTATTCTAATGGTACTTTTTTTAATTTTCTATAACAATGAACTTAGAAACATGAAATTAAGCATATATGGTCCTAAGTAAGTGAGAATTCTAGGGGGAGACTTTGTGGTACTTTTTCTTTATTCGATTGGTACTTTTTGTAATTTCTTCACAAATGAACCTAGAAACATGAAATCAAGGTTATATGGACCAGAGTGAGTGGGAATCTACAAGTAGCTGCTTTTTGGTACTTTTTGTGTTTCATTCTAATGGTACTTTTTTAATTTTCTATAGCAATGGACTTAAAAACATGAAATTAAGAATATATGGTCCTAAGTGAGTTAGAATTCTAGGGGGCGACTTTTTGGTACTTTTTCTTTATTTGAATGGGACTTTTTGTAATTTCTTCACCAATGAACCTAGAATCATGAAATAAAGCTTATATGAACCCGAGTGACTGGAAAACCACAAGTGTATACTTTTTAATACTTTTTCTATATTCTAATGGTACTTTTTTGAATTTTCTATAACAATGGACATAGAAACACGAAATTAAACATATATGGTCATAAGTGAGTGAGAATTCTAGGGGGAGGCTTTTTGGTACTTTTTCTTTATTCGAATGGTACTTTTTGTAATTTCTTCACTAATGAACCTAAAGCCATAAAATTAAGCTTATATGGACCCGAGTTAGTGGGAAACCACAAGTGGGGGATTTTTGGTACTTTTTATATATTCTAATGGTACTTTTTTGAATTTCCTATAATAATGGACCTAGAGTTTCCAAAATATCGAAGAATTTCAAAACCGCGTTTTCGGTTTTAAAAAACTAAAAACCGATCGGTTTCGGTTTTGTGATAATTTATTAAATATTAAGTATTATAGAAACAAAATTAGTTGATAATATAGGAAATGATATAAAAATCTAAAATTCAAACTTGACGGGTTATGGTTTAGTGAATGCGAATTTAAAAGTGATAATCAATGGTACTATTTCCTTATTGCAATGGTACTTTTTGAATATTTTATAATAATATACCTAAAAATTTAAAATTAGGAACACATTTTGCATTTTCTATAATAATGGACCCAGAAATATGAAATTAGACATTTACAATTAGATTCACAAAGTGAGACTTGATAGTACTATTTCTTTCTTCTAATTGGGGTGGCGAATCGCACCGGGTCAGCTAGTTAAACATAAATATATTTATATATATATGTTT
Organism: Calliphora vicina; assembly: GCF_958450345.1. Taxonomy (NCBI): domain Eukaryota; kingdom Metazoa; phylum Arthropoda; class Insecta; order Diptera; family Calliphoridae; genus Calliphora; species Calliphora vicina. The sequence continues at coordinate 30,585,866 of NC_088784.1, forward strand.
AAATGATTTTCGGGCGTGGGTAATATATGGGAGCTGAGTCCATCATTAATGAACTGATTCTTTTAAAATCTGGTGGTCTCACTTTTAAGTATGTATATGAATCTTAGTTGTGCAGAATTTAAAAAGTTCCAAAAATTTGATCTGTGTTTTTAAAACCTTGTAAAATCGACGGAAGGAATAATTCCGAGTATAATAGGAGTTAAAATCATCAGCACAAACGTATAATACTGTGACCACTATAGTGGTGTAATAAAATTTATCTATAAAATTTATTTAGAAATTCTTTATTTATTTTCATTCATTAATAATTTCAGATTTTCTCTGCCCTATTCTTTCTCATGATGTTTATTTTGGGTGTCGGCACTAATGTGGGCAACATTACCAGTGTTATAACGGTGGTGTGTGAACTCTTTCCCAACATAAAAAGATGGCACATAGTAATTGGAATATGTACAGCATCCTACTGTTTTGGACTGATGTATGTAACACCAGGAGGACAATATATGTTAAACTATATTGATTTCTATGCTGTAACCTTTGTGGCCATAGTATTGGGTATATTCGAATTAATATCGGCGGGTTGGGTCTATGGTAAGTCCACTCAATAACTTCAATAATTAAAACTTAAGATATAATAAAGTTTTATTTTATTTTTTTCTCAGGTGTTAAAAATATTTGCCGTGATATTGAGTTTATGTTGAATATCAAAACCTCCCTGTATTATAGATTGTGTTGGGGTATTATTACACCTGTTTTTATGGCCGCGATTTTAATTTACACTTTGGTGAAGTATAAACCTTTGGATTATAATGGTGTTAAATATCCCGCATATCTTTATGGTAATTTGTTGTAATTTTGTTTATATAATTCAAAATATTAATTATTTTTTTAACCTATTTAGCATTAGGTTGGTGTATCTCAGCCTTTGGCATTGGCCAACTGTTTCTATGGGCCTTTATTGGCACCTACAAGAGACCTGAAGCCAGACTTTGTGATCGCATCAAAAATTCCTTTAAACCTTCTAAATATTGGGGCCCTCTGGATCCATGCACGCTTAAATTGTATAAGCAGTCAATAGATGAATCAAATATTTGTGGTTCTTTAGGAGGGACAAAAACAGGCTTTTGGTATAAAATTTATGACAACATATTTAATTAAAAATATGTATGTGTATTTTCATACACAATTATATTATTTAAAAACTATATTAGTTTATTTAAATTCAAATATATTTATAAATTTTATCTAGATTTAGCCATACAAATTATAAAATTATAAGTTTGCAATCAATTCTAAAAGCCAAGATTTAAATTTACTTAGTTTTAAGGTGCCATTTCTACAAGTCTTGTCTTGTGTGCCGCACTGTATTATGTCCGTGACTAATAATAGTAAAATAAATTTAATAAATAAAAGAATTGGGACATTCAAACGGTCTGCTATTAGGTCGTATTGTCATATTGTCCTAAAATATTATTTTAGTTTAAACACATTTCTGTTGTGTTTCAAACAAAAAAGTTCAAAAATAATAAGACTTTTTGAACTATGTTTATTGTTTTGTCATAAAATATTTTTGTTTGCAGCACAACAGAAATTTGTTTAAACTAAATTAATATATTAGGACATTATGACAATACGACCTAATAGCAGACCGTTTAAATCCCCCAAATATTTTTTTTAAACATCTTAAATAGAAAAATAATTTAAAGAAAGCTTCATTGGTACTGTTGGACGTAAGGCTATGATATCAGAGAACTTTTAGAAATAGAGTTCTTCACGGGAATTCTTGGAACGTGAAATTGTGCGAGAATTCCCGGGAATTATTTTCTTTAGTCTTATGTGATGTCTTTTTTAATAATAACAAGTTCATTATTCAAATTATTCCAAAAACTCGTGAATGTTCAGGGCTGTCACAGAATTCAATTCCGATCGAAAGTGGAATTATTTTAGTATTTTGCATTTTCACAAAGAATTGAATTTTGTTTAATATAGTTGTGGTTTCTTCAAGTTTTAATTAACATATTTACTTAATTTTTGATTTAATAAGCATAATATTGCCAATTCAAAATTAAAAAATAAATAATTTTTTATATTTTGCGAATTAACAGAATTAATAGGAACCTAACGAAGGTAGAACAAAAGTTAATGGAAATTGAAGCCATTCCGATACAAATATCAAATGCTGACTGACAGGTTTGTATATAACCAAAATTAGTAATCGAGTCAATTTATCTCTTTATATTAAATTTTTATTTTTTTCAAGGCGGGAATTCCTGGGATCCCGGGAAATGAAAAAGGCGCGGGAAAAGAAAAACTCTACTTAGAATGCATAAGAATCAATGTTGGTCGAGTTATTAGTCAACTCTCTTTCCACGCATCCTTTCCGATATCATTACGTGATTCCACCCAATTTCTGATATTACTATGTTGTGCAACACGAAAAAAAATACGGACGCCACTACCTGATAAAAGACCAAGAAAAAAAGTCCCGTGTCTCCCAGCTTTGCCCAAAGTCATGAACTTCGGTGTAATTTTTACAAAAAAGTGATCATTTTCTCAGGCTCATATCTTGCAAACAATTGGGAATTTTGATTTACTCTCTGGAGCAAAGTTGTAGCTCTTGTCATAAAGAAAAAAAATTGTCAACATATAAAATCAAAAAAACTTCAAGATTAAAATCGCAAAAAACTTTAAAAAAATAAATTTTTTTAAATTTTTTTCCATAGGTAGCAAACCGTTCAAAATTCAAGGAAACAATCAACTACAAAAATGTACCTAAGATCTTAGTAAACAACTTTCTAGAACATATGAACTTCCTACGAATGATTCTTAACACCGCTTAGATAGGTCAATATAAGTTGGTAAGAAAAAACTAAATGAATTAAGTGTTTTGGGCCATAAACTATTAAATTACTATAAACTAAAGCATACTTTTAGGCAGCGTTAAAAAAATATTTCTAAATATTTTTTTTGGATTTTATAGTATGTTCACAATTTTTTTTTATGACAAGGGCTACAACTTTGCCTCAGAGAATAAATCAAAATTCCGAACTGTTTGCAAGATATGAGCCTGAGTCAGTTCATTTTAATATCCGGAACACCCTTCCTATTCAATGCTTGTTCTCCATAGGACGTGTTTCCGAAGGCCCTATTAATGCATATGGGGCAATAATTAGCAACGAAGATTCTGCTTGCCAGAATTCGATTAAAATTTTTAAGTATCCAGAAGGATATTGATGGTTTCCTTCGGAGATTGAGTGTACATTCCATTCGGATGTTTTAGCGTACAGACACCATTGATACAATCCTGAGATGAGGTCTTCTGTAGCATCAGCAACATTTTCTCGCAGTAGTCCCGCAATGTTGGTAATTTTTTATCTGTTCTAAACGAAGCGCACGAATAACACGAACAGAGTTGGCTCTCAAGGCGTCAAGTGTTGCTGTCTTATCAGCATAAACCAGTGTCTTCACGTAATCGAGAAGTGTCAAATCGCACGACCATGGAGGCCAATTTACAGGTGAATTTCTCGAAATCAAGTTATCACCAAATTTTGATTGCAATAAATTGATGATTGCGGTCGCCGTATGGTACATAGCGCCATCCTTTTGATAACACATCTCGCCTTGATTAACCTTCGCTTTACCAAAGGTTTTTTATGTACATGGTTTACCAATACCCACCCGGGTGACACTACACTTCTATAAATATATGCGACGAACGAAATTTTAAAAAATTTAAAAAACCTTATAAAAAGTTTAAAATGGTTCTATTAAATTCTATAGAACTCTAGAATTTGTTCAGTGAGTACAAATTTCATTTAAATCGAAACAAAATTAAAAAAAATATTAAACCAATAAAATCGATGTGGTCACCCGGGTGGGTATTGGTAAAGCGAAGGTTAATGACATTCATATTATCAAACTAAAATCATTGATAATGGTAAGGTAACGATATCTATTGACCGTAACGCGAGCTGCGACTTAATTTTTAAGGAAATAAGGACCGATGATACGTAAAAACCGTACCATACGCATTTTGCATTTTGCTGGATGTAATGGAGTATGTATGGTCTGTTGTGGATTGGCCTCACTCCATATGTGGCAATTTTGTTTATTAACAAACCCGTTATGCCAAAAATTAGCCTCATCGCTGAATAAAATTTCGCTATAAAACTGTCGTCTATAAGTTGCGCGAATCGATGAATAATTTTCAAAGTAAATTTGGATTCTTTGTTAGCGTTGTTCAAGCGTCAATATATTCATGATAATTAGCCAGAGTAAACTGATCACAAATGTCAAATAGTGAGCACAGTATGACAAGTTCGTTTGACAGGGCTTAAGAAACTTCAATAAAAATAAAGTACAACTGTCATGGAATTTTACTATTCAAATTAATTCCGAAAAATCATGTTTTATATCTGATACATTTGTTATATGGTTTCATTCAAAATTCATTAAATTTTAAGTTAAAATCAACTACAACTACAAACCTATTCCACAAATCGTAAAACTTCAAAAAAGAGTATTAGGAAAAAAACAACCCAAAAGCCACAAACTTTTTTTAGTCAGACTTTATCTAAAAATTCAGCCTGTACCGCAATAAAAGTTTTATTATACGATACAGAGGCAAATTGTTGATAAATAAAACTTATTGTAGCAAAAGACATAACAAGATTTCACAAACAGGGATTTTTGAAGAAAAGGGCCAGCTATAAAACTAAAAAATATTTGAAATGCCTGTAACTTTTTAGCTAATAGTTCTTTTTGAAAAGGAACTTCAATATGAAATTACACTAATAATGTACTTTAAATTGGTAAAATAAAAATTTAATTTTTAAGATCTAGTGAATACCCTTAATATTTGTAAGATAAATGCGGTTAAATAGATTGATTGTGATACAATTTTTGAATAAAATAAATGTTCATGCATATGTAAAATCGAACAAAATTAATGAAAACATTTCAGGAAACGGCAATTTGTTTTAGTTTTGACTAGTAAAGGGTTTTGCATTAAGCGCTTGCTATCTTTAAATCTAAATAAAAACAAGTAAAAGAGCTATATTCGGCTGTGCCGAATCTTATATACCCTTCACCAAATTATACTCCAAAATACCAATTTTAATTATTTTTAGGTTAACAAATTTAATTTTTTTTTTTCAAAGTTGTTTTTTCATTTTTTGTAAAAAATTATTTTTTTTAAATTTTAAAATTTTTTTTGATTTTTTTAAATTTTGTTTTCTATTTTGACCCATTGTAGGTCCAACTTACTATGGTCTTTGAAATATCTATCATTAGATATCCATATTGTCTATATGAATGACTTAGTAATCCAGATATAGGTCAAAAATCGAGGTTGTCCTGTTTGTTTCCTCATATCTCAGCCATTTGTGGACCGATTTTGCTGATTTTAAATAGGAAAATTCTCGAAAGCATGTCTGACAGAATTATTGAAGATATCTGGGGTCTTCAGACAATTGATTTCAACAGACATACGGACGGACATGGCTTAATCGATTACGCAATCTATAAGGATCCAGAATATATATACTTTATAGGGTCGGAAAATCATATTGTGGAAATTACAATTACCCTTCTCACGAAGGTGAAGGGTATAAAAAGTGTGTGGGAGATATCTCGAAATTTTTTATTCGTTTGAAAGGCCTATCGATATGGAATATGATGTAGTACATCGCTGGTTGCATACAAAATATCGAATCTTCCATCCCAGCAAAAAATATTCTGGATTTGGAAGCAATAAATATGACTACTGCATCTTCTACTGCTACATTAATTGCATCCTAAAATTGTTGCCTTACAAAAATGATTTTGGAAGGCATACATTAAGCTATTCGTATAGGTGGTGAAGAACTTAGAAAAAAACCAGCGCTTCTTGTTAGGTAATCACTGGGTCTGTAAAATTGTATTGCTTCTCAGTAGCTCTAAAATCTATGTGCACAATTATTTGCACATATTTAATTCGATGAAATCAGGTTAATTTTAAAGCTGAGAAATATGCTTATTTTGGATTCCTTATGCAGAGCCTCTACGCGAGGAATCCCATATAAAAATCATGTAGCCTTTCATGCGAAGTGGTAGCAGTATACAAGTGCTCTCTGCCTTACAAACCTGCTTCCGAAGAAGCACCATTTTTGCTGGGATGACTCTGGCGCATTAATCAGGCTGAATTTGACCGATGGCATGGGATATGTTGGTTTTGAGGGCCGCTGTGAAGTTGGTAACCATCAACCTATAGCGGTCTTCGTTGACGGTGATGGCCTGATCAACGTCGTTCTCAAAGGAATATGAAACGATGAGGCCACCAGAATGAAATTTGCACCAAACAGAGTCTTTTTCGGAATGCATTGGACGCTCATGGGTCGCATGTGGATTGGTATTATCTCAAGTTTGACAATATCGTTTGTTGACCAGAAAAGTTCCTCATCACGTAAATGGTCCAAGTGCGGATCGTTGACCGAACAGAACACTCATTTTGATAAAACAATTTTATCATTTGCGCGTGTTTGTTGAACGCTATATCCTTCTATGGTGACTTGGCAAAACAAACTGCATAAATGACAGCCAAATTCGATAGATGTAGCTTCAACAATATGGCCGCTATCAACTGTCAAAGTTTGGAAGTCACTATTGGAAGACCCTTTACATATTTGTTTCACATTTAAACAAATTCAAAAAACAACATTTTAATGATGTGTTTTTTATCTAAATATTTAACATAATACTAAACATTTTATTATGCAGAGATTAACTGTTGATAATATAAAGAAAAATATATGTAAGCCACATTTTAAATACATTTCAATAATGGTTATTTTGGCTGAAAGGTATCAATCATAAAAATAATTTTTTTTAAAAATGCCTGTAGTCTTGAAATGAAAAGCCTGTTTTGAAAATAAATTTCGTTTAGAGATTTGTTGGGGTTTGTGCTTTCCAATGAGTTTTTGAATTAAGAAAATATAGAAAAATTGTCTTTTAAATCAAAACTAATTGCTGGTTAATTGATTGTGGTTAATCAATTTCATAGAAAATAAATGTTTGATATGAAAAATTGCAAAAAAAAAAACAAGTAAGAGAGCTACATATATTCGGCTGTGCCGAATCTTATATACCCTTCACCAAATTATACTTCAAAATAAAAATTTTAAATATTCTTAGTTAAACAAAAATTTTTTTCTTTTTTTTTGTAAAAAAAATTTTTTGAATTGTTTTTATTAAATTTAAAATTTTTTTTTTCTTTTTTCAATTTTTTTATTTAGCGAAAAAAAAACTTTAGGTGAAAAAAATAGGGTAAAAAAATATTTTTTCCGATTTTAACTCATTGTAGGTCCAACTTACTATGATCTTATATAAGTCGTTGCAAAGGTCTTTGAAATATCTATCATTAGTTATCCATATTGTCTATATTAATGACTTAGTAATCCAGATATAGTTCTAAAATAAGTCAAAAATCGAGGTTGTCCTGGTGTTTTCCTTATATCTTAGCCATTTGTGGATGGATTTTATATATCAACCGAAGAATTCCGGAGATATTGATGTATGTAAGTTATTTGGGGGCTTCGGAAAGTTGATTTCAACAGACAGATGGACATGGCTTAATCGACTCCGCTATCTATAAGGATCCAGAATATATATACTTTATAGGAAAATTGTATTGTGAAAATTACAAACGGAATGACAAACTTATATATACCCTTCTCACGAAGGTGAATGGTATAAAAATAACTATTTTTATTAATTCTAGGTGGGGGATATACCCTACACCTAAATTGGTATTGTCAGTTTAAGTGTATTTTTAAAATTCCTATAAAATTATTTTTTTTCATTATTTTTAGATTCCTCTGTGTTTGAAATATTGGAGTAGGCTGCCATAAACGTGTTATTTGTATTTTCTGTTGCTATATTTGATAACAATGATTTTTTTTACGCAGTGTCGTTATATAGATACAATATTTTAAATATAAACACTTTACATCGATATCTTTATTGTATATATGACAACAAATATAAATTTCTAATAAAAAACAAATCATTCGATATCATTAATTACTTTCCAATAAAGTTCTGGGTTAATAATAAATTTATTGAACTTGTTTTTGTATTATTGCTTAAGTATCTTTTAGTATTGCTAAAATTTTCTTATTATAAATTGTGTTTACTTTTTTAAAAACAATTTCAACATATGCAATTATTACAATTTAGTGTGAAAATAAACAAACTGGCGGTTAGGTTAACAGAAACCACTTAAACCACGATTACTGTTCGTTAGCCGAACAAGAGCCGAAGCATTTATCTCGTCGGATCGTACTCATTAGCTAGTCATAGCCAATAAGTTGTAGTAAGCCGATGAGAACTGAAGAATTTATACATAATTAGTCGTTATCCGAATCATTTATCTAGTCGGATTATACTCGTTAGCTAGTCTTAACTTATAGAGCAAACGAATTCATCTCATTTGATTGCATCCGTTGCATTTACTTTATAATAAGAAGTCGTTTGCCGACCAAGAGCCGAAGCATTTATCTCTTCGAATCGTATATTAGAAGTTTTGCCCATTAACAAACATATTCCAAAGATGCTCTTTGGTAAAGAAGATTTCAAAGGAAGCAGATCATTGAAGAATCTGGACAGACTTAGCATACCCCGGATGGAAACAAAAACTGCATCACAATACTTAAGGCGATAAGTTTGGTATTTGTTCTCGAATTTCCTGTTTTAAAATAGTAAAGACAAATTCAGATTATAAAAACTTTAACTTAAGTGAAATTCAATTTTTTTTAGAATTTTTATACTAAATTGAGACTTCAGAACTTTTTTGATTTAAATAACTTTTTGTCTAACACGTGTTTAAAATCCCCCTTAACTTTTAATCGTACATTGTGAAAAGAGCCTTAAACATTAACAAAAAAAATGTTTACATTTTTATTTGCAGAGTTGATTTGATATATTTTATAGTTTCAAAATTCTTTTGTGACTCTTCTAAAGTATTTTGTTTTTATTTAGTTCTTTGCGATTTTCTGTTTTTGAATTTATTAATCACATATTATCTTAATAATAGGACATTAAAACAACTTAAGTTTATAGAGGTTATTAAAATTTATTTAACAGATAATTTAGAACGCAAGTTAACAAAATATTTAGAATGCGCTACACATATTATCAGTCACTGTTGTACGTCTAAGATGATTTTTATTATAGATCTGCATTAGGTTTTGAATATTTAAGCTCATAAGTCTAAAACAAAGTTATGATATTCAAAAGAAGTTTATTTGATGGTCACATTTTTAAAGATTCTAATATTTATTATATTATTATGTCATAATGTTCTAATATTTCAAGACTCGGCGGCTCGGTTTATCCGAATCGTATGCATTTGGCGCATGTCTCCTCAAATGTCAGCTTTATATCTGTAGTGACAGCGATGTTAATATCAAAAGGGTCTTCCAATAGGGAATTCCGAACTTTAACAGTTGATGTTGGCTGTACTTTATTCCGTTTGTTTTGCTAAATCACCATGGACGGACATTACATTCAACAACACGCGCAAATAATAAAATTGTTTTCTCAAAATGGGTGCTCTGTTCGGGAAACGATCCTCATGCTTCGCTCATTTTACAGAGAGGCCCTTTTTCTGGATGAATGGGTACTTCAACAAACAAATTGTCTAATTTGTGAAGATACCAATCTACACGAGATCCAAGATCGTCCAATGAATCCCGAAAAAGTCTATGTTTGGTATTGATCTGAGGGCATGGTAATCTCATGTGGAGTGAACTAGCAACCGATATCGTGTGATTTGACCCGTTAAAATTTTTCTTGTGGGGTTTCCTTAAATCGCAAGTCTATGCGAATATGTCACAATCGGCCTTTTAAATTAATAAAAAATGTCGATGATATCTCACACATACTTTGTTTTATTCAAATCTAAAGATATGAAGCGCTTAATGAAAGACCATTCATAACAGATGTTATGAAAAATACAACATCTTAACATCTAAAGGTCTGTGATTTGAATATATAAGAATCTCAAATGTCAGATTCATATCTATAATGTCGGCGATTTGAATAAATATAACAGTTGTAATGAAAAGTTGAGAACTCGCTAAGATCTAATAATATGATTTATCGGAAATTGATAGTATTGTGAACGAGCAACGAATTCTGAAACGTTGTTCCAAAACGATGTGGTCAACTTCAGTCTGATCTGATCTAACATTTTCATATACCGAAAATCTTAACATTAGGAATCACTAATTAAGCAGTACTAGTAATGGAGCCTACCAGATGTTGCAAACGAATTGATCAATCCAAATACACCTACTCATACGCTTTCATGAACTGACTAATAAAATATGAAACCAATTATAACCTGTAGTACCCCTCTGCCCCACACTGAGACTTTGCGGAACAATAATTTGTTGTTTTGTTGTTGGTAACGCTGATGATGATGTTGATGTTATCTGAACTGAATGCTCTTATCATTTTGGGAATTCTCTACAAAACGTAAAGATCACTTCACACTTTGCTTATTATAAGACTGTCTGTCAATTGGACTCGATAAGTTATTCCGTGTCAACGTTTGAGTGAAAAATGTGCAAAAATTAAAAAAAAAAATAAAAAAATATTCCTTAAGAACAAATATATATAACTTAAGAACAAATAAAATAATACTTATTTAACAAAATGAGTAGAGAAAATAATGCTTTTGATAATCCTGGTTTTATGTCCTCCAAAGTGGACTTGATCACAATCAATTCGGCGGAAAGTGAAGAAAATATTGAAGTTAGTATTTTTGTTTAAAATTGTTTTATTTAAAGAATGATTAAACCAAAAAAAAATAAGTAAAAAAAGTGAATGAAAACAAATTTGTTTTTTTTATCATTTTAATGATGTGTGTAAATTTGTTTTGCTTGAATTACCCAGCATAATTTGTATGGGGTCTAGGCAAATATCATTTGTTTAAAACAAATTATTATTTGTTTAAAACAAATTATTATTTGTTTAAAACAAATTATTATTTGTTTAAAACAAATTATTATTTGTTTAGATAGCGTTCTGTGTGGGGCAGTGCTGCTAATTTAGCCATTTTCAATCTTATTTAGCCAGTAAAAAAATAATTTAGCCATTTTTATTTTCATTTAGCCATTTTATTTGTATGATTAGTTTTTTACATCCTATAATTTGCCTAACAACAGGCAACTGTAGTTGATATGAAACTTTAATTTGTGTATGCTTAGGTTATTTCGTTGTGAATATTTTGAAAAACAAAGGCAGTCTTCCTTTAAATTAAATATGTCTTCTTTGGATAACTAAATTACTTTGTTTTTCAGATTTTATTTTGTATGCTTAGGTTTTTGCATGGTCTGTAGTTTGCTTAACACCTGGCAACTTGAGTTGTCAGGTGTTTGGTCACCAACTGCTTTACACTAGAATGGGAGTTGTGTTAAAAGCGTAGAGAAATTATGAAATTAATGTTTCAAACAACGCTTCTTGATAAATAATCCCTTTTAACTTATTAAGCTTTAATTACACTGTCCAACAGCATCTTTGGAATAGAATAACGACCCTATAATTCTGTAAGGGCATGTTGAGTAGATAATTTTTTATATAATAAACTTATAGTCCAGTCTGAATTTTTATACTCTTCACCATGAGTGATAAGGGTATATATAATTTTATATTCTGGATCGTTATAGATAGCGAAGTCGATATAGCCATGTCCGTCTGTCCGTCTGTATGTTGAAATCAACTTTCCGTAGCCCCCAAATATCTTACATACATGATTCATACATCAATATATCTGGAATTCTTCCGGCTCGGTTACTATTTAAAAACGACAAGATCAGCCCACAAATGGCTGAGATATAAAGAAAAAACCGGGACAACCGGAAAACAAATAAATAAAAAAAATTGGAAAAAGCTTTTTCAAAAAAAAAATAAAAAACAATTTCGAAAAAAAAAATTTAAAAACAATTAAAAACAATTAAAAACAAATTAAATTTTGTTTACCTAAAATATTTATAAAAATTTATTTATTTTATTTATCGAAAAAAAATTAATGTCTGAGAGAATTCTTATTGTCTGAGTTGGGGATAACTTTTGTGGAAGATCATGACCCTCTATCTTCTCTCTTTAAGGGTAAATTTGACACTTTTTTTCGAGAAAATTAAAATATTCTACGAAAATTTTTGCCGGAAATTTTCAGTGTGGGTTACCAAAGATACCAACGTCGTAAATAAAGCTGTTTACTAGGGTATCCATTCGACTAATGATCGTTCGATTAATCGAATAATTTCTTACGAATAATTATTCGAACAATTTAAAAGTGGCCAGTTTCGAATAACGAATAATTCGAACAATTTTATGTAGAATAATCGAATAAAACGAATAAATGTTCATATATATTTAAATTTATTAAATTGCTTAAAATTTTTCGTAATTTCAAATTCAAATAAGTAATAATGACTCACAAAAATTGTATTGTTTCTGAAATTCGACAAATAACTAAAGACAAAGGGACTTTCGATCACTGTAGATGAGTATTCCGATAGCTCCTTTATAAATCTATAAATATTATTGCAAGAAGTTACAATTCTAAAAACAAATTTTTTAAAATTTTTAACTTAGGACTTGAACTAATGAAAATAAAAGGTACGGAATAAAATAATTGTTAGTTAGTTGGCGAAATATTAGAAGAATTGCAATTAATAATCAAAATTTTAACATAGATTAAAGTGGAGTTGAATGTGATGGAGAATGTAATTTTGAAACGGTCGTCGAAAGTGATATTGAGGATGGTTTCTAATGATTACATTGAAATAGATGAAGGCCATGATCTTAAAATATATGTATATAAGTGATATTATTAACCGTGTACTTTAGTGTTGCAAAATATTTAATAAATCGAATGATAAACACAAATATTGCAAACTAACGTTTTGTTGCAAGAAAAGCAAGGAGTTCGTCTTATACATGATGTTAAACATCGTTGCACATCTTTGTCTAACATGGTAATAAACTTTTTGCGTATTTGTAAATGCGTAAATCATGCACTACCTGACTTCAAATTAGCCACGTTCACTGGCAATGATATTAAACTTTGGACATATTCCCTTTATTGTGTAATTCCCCAAGACCACTTTATTAAGCAAAGATTCGTCAACGTTGATAGAGCTTGATGTATAATACAATATGTTATAAATAATTTAGAAATAGTGAATAATTAATTTACTAAAGAATTAGTTACTCAATTTAAAACGACATAATAATGAACGACATAAAAAAGTTCTTAATACTTTTATATTGTATTTGAATTCAGGATCATGTCCAACCATCTCAAATTTTTTAAACCATAGTTCCAAAACGAAAACTAAAGGGTTTGCTAGTCAATTGTTTTGTAGATTGTTCGGGAATTAATCTGATCAGAATGTTTCTGTTGAAAATTTAATGATGGACTTTGTTTTCGAATGTTTTTTAACATTATCAATACTTGAATTGTTAACTTTAACGTTATTTTTTGTTTTTCTTTAACAATAAAATATTAAAAAACCGGCATCAAAACTTCATTCTTTACTTTTTTAAAAAATTTAAATTATTCGAATAATTCGATTAATTTTAAACGTGTGATCGAATTATTCGAACAAGTTAAAATCTCTTATTCGAATTATTCATTTTATTCGAACAAGAGAAAAATCGAATAATTCGAATACCCTACTGTTTACGCTTAATTAGCAAAATGTAACGTCACATCAGGTCTCACTTTTTTAAAAAAATCGCCAAAAACAACTTGCTAACAGTTATCTCGCCCCTATAAAGTTACACACAAGGTTGAACATGTGAAAATTAACGTATTTTTTAAGATTTTTCCAAAACACATTTTGCATGGAATAATAAAGAATAACGTTAAAATTTTTCAAAAGAGAGCAAGCAATACAAGCTTTTTGCATAAGCAGTTGGTATTGGTGAAATCCTTAGGACTTGAGGATTAACAGTTTAGTGAGGTTAAATAATATCATGAATCTTTCGGACGTCATTTACCTTAGAAACTAGAAAATTATAATATAGGGATTTTCCATGGACACAAATATAAAATTTGAATTAATGTACAATTTTAACGGTTAAAGATATTATAACAAAATTTAGAAATCATGTAGATCGAAATGTTCTTAAATCAATGGTATCATAATTTTTGACATTTTTTATTTTCAAATACCAAAATTTCTAAAACGGGGAAAATGTGTTCCAAAAACATTTTGAAATCGTTTCGAAAAAACATTAATTGTTTACACGAAAGTATTACAAATATTTTATTTCTTTGTTGATTGATATTTTTCTGCAACCTTTATTTATATTTAATATTTTCTTGATATTTTTGTTTGCACAACACATTACAGGGAAAATTCGTTCTTTAGCCGTACTGTCAGTATGTGGAATAAGCTTCCTCCTGAAGTCTTTCCTGTCGCTTTCAATATAGGAAAATTCAAATCAAATGTCCACAAACACTACTCCCTCTATCCTCCCTCCCATAACCTATTTTCCTAGTTCCAACACAATGCTTTGCATGAGTAGGGGTCATCCCCTGACTGCTGGTTCAAGAAAAAAAATATTAAAATAAAAGTTTTTGAATTGTTTTAAACAAATTTTGAATACCGACCGTAAATCAAAAAAAATCATTGGTTTTTTTTTGAAAATCTAATACAAATTTTGTTTAGACAATGAAATTGTATTAGGATACTTGACAAATATTAATACTCAGTATTGCCGTCTATAAATACCTTAAACAAGATATGAGATTATACAAATATGGAACTTTTTTACTCATACCTATTTTTTTTTTTAATTCGTAAAGTTTGGAGAGGTATGGGGGCGACTAGGCCCGCTTAAGTGAGCCAAATTGTACTTTACATGCTTTTGCATTAGGTTTTGTTTTCGGATCATAAACAAATTTTATATAGTCCCGAAGAAAGTTTTTTTCCACAAAAGAAAAATATAGGGATTTTTTGGGAAAAAACTTAAAAAAGACGGCCATTTTTACATGTTCCAACTTTTGATGCATGTAACTTTTTATATGTACAAGATAACGGTTAGAAAGTTGTTTTGATTTTATTCAGAATTTTATAGCAGAAATAGCTGATATTTTTAAAAAAAATTTCGACCCTCCATAGCTAATATCTAAAAAACAAAAAAAAATAAATCGAGTAGAATTATAAACAAGTAAGAGTGCTATATTCGGCTGTGCCGAATCTTATATACCCTTCACCAAATTATACTTCAAAATTTTAAATATTTTTAGGTAAACAAAATTAAATTTTTTTTCCAGTTGTTTTTTGAATTTTTTGAAAAAAAAAATTTTTCGATTGTTATTTTAAATTTTTTGTTTTTTTTAAATTTTAAAATTTTTTTTTTTTAAATTTAAAATTTTTTTTTTTTTAAATTTAAAAAATTTTTTTTTTTAAATTTAAAATTTTTTTTTTTTTTAAATTTGAAAATTTTTTTTTTTTAAATTTTAAAATTTTTTTTTTTTTAAATTTTAAAAATTTTTTTTTGTTTTTTAAATTTTTTTTTAAAAAAAAAAAATTCGGGTTCAAAATTCTTTTCCCGATTTTGACCCATTGTAGGTCCAACTTACTATGGTCTTATATACGTCGTTGCAAATGTCTTTGAAATATCTATCATTAGATATCCATATTGTCTATATTAGTGTCTTAGTAATCCAGATATAGGTAAAAAAATAGGTCACAAATCGAGGTTGTCTTGGTTTTTTCCTCATATCTCAGCCATTTGTGGACCGATTTTGCTGATTTTAAATAGCAAAATTCTCGAAAGCATGTCTGACAGAATTATTGAAGATTTGGATCCCGAAGATATCTGGGGTCTTCTGAAAACTGATTTCAACAGACAGACAGACAGACAGACAGACAGACAGACGGACAGACAGACAGACAGACGGACATGGCTTAATCGACTCCGCTATCTATAAGGATCCAGAATATACTTTATAGGGTCGGAAATGAAAAATGTAGAAATTACAAACGGAATGACAAACTTATATATACCCTTCTCACGAAGGTGAAGGGTATAAAAATAAATAAATAAACCTAAATATCTCTTGAACTAAAAGAGAAAACTTACATAGGTATGCACGTTTTTGTAGATCTCCTTAAGGACTATTTATATTTAAAATTTCAGATCCTTCGAATCATACTTGAATTAAAAAATATGAGACCCGAGATGGTGTGTAATTTTGCTAATTAATCGTAAAGCGCTCTATTTGGAACTTTTGTGTCTTTGGTGACCCCCACTAAAATTTTCCGACAAAAATGTTCGTAATATATTTTAATCCTTTAATGTCCTTTTTGAAAGGACTTTTTTAATTTTCTCAAAAAAAGGTTCACATTGACCCCTAAAGAGATGATAGAGGGTGTGAACCTTCCACAAAAATGATTCCCATAAAATTCCAGAATATAACTCTGACAATAAGAATTCTCTCAGACATTAAATTACAGCATTTTTATACCCTACACCACCATAGTGGGGAGGGTGTTATGCGTTTGTGCAGATGTTTGTAACGCCCAAAAATATTGGTCTAACACCCACCTTAAAGTATACCGATCGACTTAGAATCACTTTCTGAGTCGATTAAGCGATGTCCGTCCGTCTGGTTGGCTGGCTGGCTGGCTGTCCATGTAAACCTTGTGCGCAGAGTACAGGTCGCAATTTTGAAGATATTTCGATGAAATTTGACACATATTATTTTTTCGGCTCAAGGACCAAGCCTATTGAAACTGGCTGAAATTGGTCCATTATTTCACCTAGCCCCCATACAAATGTCCTCCCGAAATTGGACTTTATCGGTCATAAATGTTTAATTTATATATGTATCTCCACAAATTCCGCTCCAAATAAGTTTTATATACCCAAATTCATGTCACCAAATTTTGGTACAATCGGTCCATAATTAGTCATAGCTCCCATATAGACCCGCTTCCGAAAATCACTTTAACGTGCATAAATCGCTTAAAAATGTTGGTAAACACACAAAATTCAACATGGTTAACTTTAATATAGACATAACTCACACGACCTAATTTTATGGTGATCGGTCCTTAATTGGTCATAGCCCCCATATAAGGCCCACTTCCGAAAATCACTCAAAAATATAAATTATTAAAATTTTAAAAGAAATTTTTTTTTGTTCTTTTACTTAGTGTAGGGTATTATATGGTCGGGCTTGACCGACATGGCCTTTCAGAATTATCGCTATTCTGTTCCAATCAAAAAGTCTCAATTTGTTGGACAGTGTTATTTACTTAAAATAAAAACTAATTGCAATTATGCTTTTAATATTAAAATTGAAGATCCTTATGAAATTATAATTTCTTTTTTTAATATTATATATTAATTTTACTTTAAAATTTAACTATTTACTTTAGAAAACCTGTGACTCCATACCCAACAATGAATCTCAAACACCACCCAGCCGCGGTCATTGGGGAAGTGGTGTGGAATTCTTAATGTCCTGCATTGCCCTGTCCGTAGGCTTGGGCAATGTCTGGCGTTTTCCCTTTATTGCATTGGAAAATGGTGGTGGTGCTTTCCTAATACCCTACATAATAGTATTATTTCTGGTGGGTAAACCCATCTATTATTTAGAAATGATATTAGGTCAGTTTTCCAGTCGAGGCGGTGTAAAAGTATTCGATTATGCGCCCATAATGAGAGGTAATTTGAAATCATAACTTTAGCTAAAGGAAAATATTAATTTTTTCTAAACATCTCTTAGGTATTGGTTATGGTCAGGTCATGTCTACGTTTTTCATAGCCACCTATTACGCCTCTCTAATGGCTTTGACGTTACGTTATTTAATTTTATCATTTTATGCGATATTACCTTGGAGCTATTGTCGCGATGAATGGGGTGATCAATGTATAGACTCCAGATTAAAGGGCGAGGATTCATTGGAGACGCAAGTGACAACAGAGGCAATTAATGGTTCGATTAAGAAGACATCAGCGGAGCATTTCTTTTTGTAAGTTTTATTATTATTACGATTTATTTTAGTAAACTGTGATGATTTAATGGAGTCCTTCACACAAAAAGTGGAAATAAATTTCTAATTTCATATGTTTCCTTTGTAAGAAATATATTTGTAACACGAAACATTATTATTTTGTTAACTTTATCATAGTCTATTAGTATCAACAATATAGTATCTCTAAGTGGCCAGATTTTTGAATTCGAAGCATTATTATTGTATGCTTAGGTTATTTCAGTAATTACTAGGCTATTCAATTAATCGGGTTTCTGTTTTAATCGTTTAATCGTGAAAATAATTAATCGGGGGTTTGATTTAATCGGTTAATAATCGGTTAATTTTAAATTATTCGATTAACCGAATAATTTCTATTTTAATTTAAAACTGAAAATAAAACCACGAATTTTGTATACTTATTTAAGCATTTTATTAACAAAAAGAACAAAACAAACAAAACATAACAATTCAACAAAAAAGTTACTAATAGCTAAAAAAAATATGGTATTTGAGATCCTTTTTGTAACACATGTTAGTTTTTTTTCTTTAGTTTTAACAAAAATCTCTCTCGAGGGCCTATATTCAAAATCCTCTATCTTTGATTTTCACGAAAATTACTTTTTGATGATAAAATGTTCAGTAAAACAGCCCTCTATCTTACACAAATAATTTTTCTGAATGCAAAACCCTCTATCTTTTCAAAAAAAATATTTTCAAATATTTTTTTGAAATAATTTCTTAAATCAAACTTCAAAAAAATTTACAAAAACAAAATAATTTTTTCTATAATTTTTTTGTTTAATATTGTATTAACGCTATCTGAAATAAATCAAGTTATCTTAAATAAATCACGTTAAAAACTGACAGATGGCATAAATGAAATCAAAATAATTAATTTATATTAAAGTGCAAAACCCTCTATCTGATCATTTCATACATACACATTGAATATTTTTGAAAAGGAAAACCCTATATCTATCATAAAGTCCACAATAATGCAAAATTTTAAAAACAAATTATATATGAGAATTCAGTAGCACAGTGGTCCAAATGCTCAATCTAGCCGGAAAAAAGTCTTTTGAAAAGCCGTATCGACATAAAACTTTGTACTTTGTATATTTCATCAGTATAAACAATCTGAGAAAAAAAATTTTTGGGCATGAATGTGTGTTTTTGTATGTACATTTTTTCGTGGGTTTGGTTGAAGCCTATAAACGGCGAAATGGCTGGACCGATTTTCCTGAAATTTTCACACCGCCTTTCTGTATGTGTTGAAGGAATTAAAGGATACCATTCATTAAAAAATTTGAAGCGGGCAAAATGCCACGCCAACCTTAAAAATAACAATACAGCTCCTTCCTTGTAATGGACATGTTAAACTCTAAATGAAATAAAAATCGTTGAGGCAAAAAGTGGCAGCTAACTTTTTACACATTAAAAAGCTACATATATATAGATGACGACAACATAAAAACTAAAGCTTAACTCTGTTAAATTACCATTTGAAATTCTAATAGAATTTGGACATTGAACAAAAATTTCACATTTAAAACACACATGTACATAATTGCATTTTTATACCCTTCACCTTCGTGAGAAGGGTATATATAAGTTTGTAATTCCGTTTGTAATTTCTACATTTTTCATTTCCGACCCTATAAAGTATATATATTCTGGATCCTTATAGATAGCGGAGTCGATTAAGCCTTGTCCGCCTGTCTGTCTGTTGAAATCAATTTTCTGAAGACCCCAGATATCTTCGGGATCCAAATCTTCAATAATTCTGTCAGACATGCTTTCGAGAATTTTGCTATTTAAAATCAGCAAAATCGGTTCACAAATGGCTGAGATATGAGGAAAAAACCAAGACAACCTCGATTTTTTACCTATATCTGGATTACTAAGACATTAATATAGACAATATGGATATCTAATGATAGATATTTCAGACATTTGCAAAGTTGGACCTACAATGGGTCAAAATTGAAAAAAAAAATTTTTAACCAGAATTTTTTTTCACAAAAAAAATTGAATAAACAAAAAAAAATTTTTTAAAATTTAAAAAAAAAATGTTAAAATTTAAAATAACAATTGAAATTTTTTTTTCCAAATAATGAAAAAAACAACTGGAAAAAAAATAAAATTTTGTTTATCTCAAAATATTTAAAGTTTTGAAGTATAATTTGGTGAAGGGTATATAAGATTCGGCACAGTCGAATATAGCACTCTTACTTGTTTTTCTAAACAGAACATATTTTATGAAAAATTTAAACAGTGATTTTTACTCTTACCTTTGTTATATTAATTACACCAACAATTTTTTTTTAATTGTTCTTATTATTTTTTGACGACAATTTCACTTGCACTGTTAAATGTCGCTTGAGATATTAATTTTTTAACAAAGTGGCAATTACTTGTTTTTGAAGCAATGTATCAATGCTAGTGTAGCTATTTAAAGAAAAAAAAATATGCCGTTATGTACTATGGACAATTGTCAACATATTACCATACAAAAAATTTGCTTTTGAAACATTTAAACAAAATTACTTTTTTCCGGCTAGATTGAGCATTTTGACCACTGTGAGTGGGTGATTTTAAAAAATATTGTAGAATACCGAATTTTAATAACCCAAGTAATACGCGAAAAAACTGTTTTTTTGGCTCTCCTGAAAAGTTGTGTTCTTATGTTGGAGAAATCGATGATAAAGAATATCTAATGTCTCAGTTCTTTTTTTAGTTTTTTCTAATTATATAAAATCCTCCATTACTTTTAATAGTTTCTTTAAGTTCTGATAAAAGATTTATTAGGACAAAGCTAATCATTGAACATTCTAGAAAAAAAGGTCATTTTCCAATTCTTTAGTTTCAGTTTTGGAGCTATACTTCAAAAAACTATTGCTAGAAGGGAACGTTCATGAGTTAAGAAATAAATTGTGTTTTTAAAAGTATACATATTTCTATATAAAGTTAAAAAAGAAGTTTCGGTTAATCGACTCGAATCGAAATCGAATTAATTGGTTTAACCCTTTCGCTACATTGTATCCATATGGATACAGTTTAGATTTTTGCACATAACTTCGACATTTATGAATATTTTTAAAAAATAGTTTTTGAGTCTATTTTTGGAATATATTTAGAGATGTTTACAATTTATTTCATTGAATTATCGCTATGCGTGTTCGATTGATAGCAATTTGAAAATGTGTGAAAATAGATTTTTGAATCCAAATTATTTTTTTCAAAAAAGTGCCTTCGATTTTTTGCATATAAAATTTTTAAAAACTATAATTTTGTAATAAAAATGATTTAGAATGCTTAAAAATATATTAGGGAAATACAAATATAAAAAATATTAAAATAAAAATCACTGGGGGCTTCAGGATAAGCTTCCAGGACTAAAAATTTAATTTGGAATAACGGATAAACCAGGATACGTAGGACCTTAATATTAATATCAGTCAATATTGATATCAATACCAACCATATAATATACTTAAAACATCTATTAACACGTCCAGTTAAAACTTGTAGCGAAAGGGTTAATTGTTATTTGAAATTCGGCAATTTTAAATTATTCGAACAGTTAACCAACCAAAATTAATCGGTTAACCGATTAACGGTTATTCGACTGAATACCCTAGTTATTACTTAGTTTTATTTTTCTTTCTCAGATGTTTGCTTAGGTTATTTCGTTTTGAATATTTTGTTAAACAGGCCGTGTATATCTACAGATAAAATATAATTTCATAGTATCACAAAATTACTTTGTTTTTTACTTTTTATTTTGTATGCTTAGATTTTTCATAGGCAAGTCTTGTTGCAATTTAATAGAAAAATAGGACATGTTTTTTATACCAAAATATTTTCCGTAAAAATACCTTACAGAAAAACATAAAATGGTTGTACATATGTTCTTAAAGAAAGTTTTTTTTAATAAAAAAAGAGTTAAGTCATCTTTTCGCCCAATAAACAGCAACATTTTTTTAATTGAAAATCGTTTAGTTTTGGATCCATAATTGATATTGCTCTGAAAACTTTTCTATATTATTAGTAATTTAGTTGTCTAACTAACGAAAAAATTCGATTCCAGTCGGCCCAAAAGTACGTATTATACTTATAAAAAAGTGTACCAAGATAAGGCAAAATTTTTAAATTTAAATTTTGAAATGCCTATAATTCGGAAATAGGAGATAAATAGCACACGAGATTCAAGATTTAGCCAAGCGCTTTCCAAAAATATAAAAATCTTTGAAATCGGATGGGAAACAAATGGCACGTGTTTAAAAAGTGTACATGTTGATGTAACCCTACTTTGAGCCCCCATAGCTAATGCAACTGCATCCTGCATATTTATTATTTCTTTACATGCTTCACGAATCTTTTTCATTTAAGGCCACTAATTAATTAATTTTCGAATAAATTACACAATGAAATACTAAGTCTTCATTGCTATTAGTGATTTATACAAATAAACAACTAAGGAAATCTTATTCGACTGAAAAAATCTTATTATACATCAAGAACTCAACAACAACTTTAATATATTCGTTTTTCTTTTCTCAACAGCAAAGTAATTTTACACGAAACACCCGACATAGACGATGGCATTGGTGCCCCCGATTGGTATTTGGCTCTCACATTGGCCTTTTCCTGGGCTGTCATTGTATCGATTGTTATACGTGGCATCAAAACTTCCGGAAAAGCCGCCTATTTCTTAGCTCTATTTCCATATCTTATTATGTTGGTGCTGTTAGTGCGCTCCTTAACTTTGCCTGGAGCATTTGATGGTGTTTTGTATTTCCTTAAACCACAATGGGATAAATTACTCGACGCTAGTGTTTGGTATGCTGCAGTTACTCAAGTATTCTTCTCGTTAACTGTTTGCTATGGTATTATAGTAATGTATTCCTCATACAATCGGTTTGATCACAATATTGCCAGGTGAATATTAATTTTAAATTAAATATTAGTGTTTGTTATTTATAAATATTTGTTATACATTTCAGGGATTGCACGATTGTAACTACTTTGGATACCTTTACATCTCTACTCTCGGGTATTATTATCTTTGGCATTTTGGGTAATTTGGCTCATGAAACGGGCACTACGGATATTAGAAGTGTAGTGAAGGGTGGACCTGGCTTGGCGTTTATTTCATATCCAGATGCTATAGCAAAATTTACAATGGTGCCACAAGTAAGTTTGATTTACTGTAAAAGAAGTAATATTTACAAGCATTTATATGATTATTTTTATTATTTGTTTAATATTACGAAAACTCCTGATATTTTAGAAACTGCTTCTCCAATCCAAGAATCCAATCATTGCACATAGGTCTGGCGAACCACATTTTTTGGCCAAAACTCAAAACTCTTTTTCCTATATTTGTTGTTAGGATGTAGTAGCAAACACTTCAGATAAACAAAAAAAATATTTTGTTTTTACAAACTTCAATTAACCGTTATTCTATGAAGGGAGAAAGTTCAATGTTTTAAGTGCAGTGGTAAACTGAAACACGTGGTGTAATTTTTTGTTTTCTTTGAGTCACATATTACACGAAAATAAATAAACTTTTTAAGTCAGTTAGTTATGGATATTAATGACGATGGAAAGTAGTTAAATTTTTAATACTGAAATATTCAATAAAAATTATGGTAATAAGAAATTACATAAAAAACTTTCATAACCTAAAAATCAGTGATTTTAACTTTTTATAAAAAAAAATAGTATATAACTTATATAATTTCAACCGATTTCAACCAACCAAAAACGCACAAAATTACAGTGATATTTTGTGCTTACGAATCATCAATAACTTTCTGCTAGTTTTTGCTTATTTTGAAGAAATCAATTTTTGTTTCAGGATACTTTTACTTTAAAAATTGTGATTTACTCATAATTATATAATGTATATAACATACATAATTTCAACCGATTTCAACGAACCAAAAACGCACAAAATTACAGTGATATTTTGTGCTTAGGAATCATCCATAACTTTCTGCTAGTTTTTGCTTATTTTTAAGAAATCAATTTTTGTTTCAGGATACTTTTACTTCAAAAATTGTGATTTACTCAGAATTTGGCAGAGTGGAAGTAAAAACAAAAAAAAAATTAAATTATTAAAAACTTAAAAAAAATTATGTTTTTTGTTATTAATTGTATCATTTGTATGAATTTATGTATATAAGTGAATATTTTAGTTTTGGCCAAAAAAGTGGGTCGCCAGACCTATGTGCATTGTTGGAATCGGTTTTGAAAACGACAGAAAAAGTACAATGGTCTCGTGACATCGAAAGTTATCTGTTTTATATTCGATCTAGAATTAAATTCTTTATCGATTAAACAAAATATTACATTGGATTTCATAAGTTAAATGTACCTCTTTTGTCGTTTTCAAAACCGATTCTATGACAACCCCGATTATTTTACCAGCCCCTATGAACATTACGTGCGAAGTTCTAAAAAAATTTTTCATAACCAAATTTGGTATGCAGTCTTCTACTTTCAAAATTTTCGGTTTGAGTAAAAATGTGCGGTCCATGCCCTCTTTTTTGTGGTGTGCCGCCCATAAGGGGGATTATCGAAAAACAATTTTTTACTAACATTTCTATAAACCTTAGAACAAATCGCACTTTAACAACAAGAGGATAAAAATTACCATGAACGGATATAGAGTTCAAAATAGTTTTATCAAAATGGGTATTCTGTTCGGTGCAAAAAATTATCTTCAGCGATAGGCCCATTTCCAATGCATCCCGAAAAATTGGCCGTAGTTGAGGAACATCTGGGAAATTTTTATTTTTTAGCTAATTTTTTAATCTAACTTCTTGATTGACCTTCTCATAATCCCCATATTGCTGTGGTACTTTTTAACCATTTTTCCAACGCAGAATTTTTTTTTCAGAATTTGCCAAACTTCACATTCTTCCAGAGCCTAGCCAGTATTCAGTATATATACTGAATATCTATATTTTAATTTCTCTATAAAATGAGATATCTATAACTTCCGACTTCTTCCAATTAATCATCATCAAATTTAAATTTAACAAGTAAGAGGGCTGTGCCGAATCTTATTTTTTAATTTTTTGGAATTTTTTTTTTCAAATTGTTTTGTATTTTTTTTTAATTTTTTTAATTTTAGAATTTTTTTTTTGTTTTTTCAATTTTGTTTTTTTTAATATTTAGCGAAAAAAAAACCTGTTTCGATTTTGACCCATTGCAGGTCCAACTTACTTTGGTCTTATATACGTCGTTGCAAAGGTCTTTGAAATATCTATCATTAGATATCAATATTGTCTATATTAATGACTTAGTAATCCAGATATAGGTCAAAATAGGTCAAAAATCGAGGTTGTCCTGGTTATTTCCTTATTTCAGCCATTTGTGAACCGATTTTCTCGATTTTAAATAGCAACCGAGTCGGAAGATATTGATGTATGAATCGTGTATGTAAGTTATTTGGAGGCTTCGGAAAGTTGATTTTAACAGACAGACAGACCGATGTACATGGCTTAATCGACTCCGCTATCTATAAGGATCCAGAATATATATACTTTATAGGGTCGGAAAATTATATTGTGGAAATTACAAACGGAATGACAAACTTATATGTATATACCCTTCTCACGAAGGTGAAGGGTTTAATAAAATATAGAAAGTATGTGGAAATCCGAATATAACGGTAACCAATTTAATTCAAAGTATAAAGTTTCAAAATTTGTTAAATTTTTTTCCGCTTACATTGGATTAATGGAGCTAAGTCCATTAATGAACTGATTCTTTTAAAATCTTGTGGTCTTATTTTAAATTATATGAATCTTAGTTATGCAGAATTTAAAGCTATCACTAAAAAGGTCCAAAATTTCGACTTGTGTTTCTAACACAAGATTTAAATCCACAGAGAAAATAAATTATATATATAAAAGAGTAACGTTACTGACTGACTGATTCATCATCGCACAGCCCAAACGGCTGAAGCTAGAATCACGAAATTTTAACTGTGGGTTCCTCCCTCCCCAAAACGATCCGATAAGAAGGGATTTTAGGAAATTCGAACGTTTAGTGGTAAAAAGGGTAAAAACGGGTAAATTCGGTAACCTTATATCTTCAAAACTAATAAAGATACAAAAAAACTTAAAATAGGATGTTACTCCATTTGAAAAATAAGCTGACAGGTGTTTCGTACTTTTTGGAAATTCAAAACTTTTAGGGGAGAAAACTGGTAAAAACTGTATTTTGGTACTTTTTTTGCACCCTATGTATCTTTTAAACCAATAAACATGAAACAAATTTTAAATCGTATTCTTTAATTAACAAAAAATAAAAAATATAAGTTTGGTACTTTTTGGAAATTCGAACCCTTAAGGGATAAAAATTGTATTTATTTTTGGTACTTTTTCATAAAATATGTTTTTCTATAATTTGACATAGATATACGAATATTTTATTATGAGCTCCCACCACGATACAGAAATTTACATTAAATACAGAAATTTACGTACAAAAATTAACTAACTGGGTGTTATTTGGAACTCGAGTGCCAAGGTGTATATTGGGCCAAATCCGGGTAAACAGTTTGGTACTTTTTTTAAAACATATTTTTTCTTGGGCACATTAACACAGATTTTAATATTTTGAGACATGTCTGTAGCATAAACAATTTTGGCAATATGGAATATTTTTAAAGTTCGAACTTGATTGTTTCAAGGAAGAAAAGGGAAATTGGTACTTTTCTCCTAATGGTACTTTATTAATATTTTAAATTATATCACTTATCGACATTAAAGTTAGCTGACATGTATCTGATTGAAATTAGTGTTAGAAATAAGGGATTAACAATTAACAATGGACTTAGAAACATGAAATTAAGCATACTCGGTCCTAAGTCAGTGAGAATTGTAGGGGAGGCTTTTTGGTACTTTTTCTTTATTCGAATGGTACTTTTTTAATTTCTTCACCAATGAACCTAGAAACATGAAATAAAGCTTATATGGACCGGAGTGAGTGGGAACCCACAAGTGCCTGATTTTTTTTTATATATTGCAGCGGTACTTTTTTTAATTTTCTGTAATAATGGACATAAAAATATGAAATTAATCGTATATGTTCTAAAGTGAGTGAGAATTCTAGGGGAGACTTTTTGGTACTTTTTCTTTTTCTAATGGTACTTTTTTGAATTTTCTATAACAATGAACTTAGAAACATGATATTTAGCATATATGGTCCTAAGTGAGTGAGCATTCTAGAGATAGACTTTTTGGTACTTTTTCTTTATTCGACTTTTTGTAATTTCTTCACCAATTAACCTAAAACCATGAAATTAAGCTTATATGGGAGTGAGTGGGAAACCACAAGTGGGGAGTTTTTGGTACTTTTTATATATTCTAATGGTACTTTTTGAATTTTCTGCAATAATGGACATAGAAATATGAAATTCGGCGTGTATGGTCCCAAGTGAGTGAAAATTCAAGGCCATACTTCTTGATACTTTTTCTTTGTTCTCATAGGTACTTTTTTGAATTTACTATAATAACGGACCTAGAGTTTCCAAAAAACCGAAGAATTTCAAAACCGCGGTTTCGTTTTTTTTTTTTTGGTTTTGTGATAATTTTTAAATATTAATTGTTATAGAAACAAAATTAGTTGATAATATAGGAAAGGCTATACAAATTTAAAATTCAAACTTGACGGGTTATGGTTTAGTGAGTGCTGAATGAGTGCAAAAGTGATAATCAATGGTACCATTTGTTTATTGCAATGGTACTTTTTGAATATTTTATAATAATAAACCCAAAAATTTAAAATTAGGCACACATGATTCTGAATGAATTTGAATTCACAAATGGTGACTTTAGTGGTAACTTTCTTTTGCATTTTCTATAATAATGGACCCAGAAATATGAAGTTAGACATTTACAATCAGATTCACAAAGGGAAACTTAATAGTACTATTTCACTCTTCTACTTGGGGTGGCGAAGCGAACCGGGTCAGCTAGTTCCGAATATAATTTAAGCTGCTGGGCCATTAGTTTTAGGCGTAACTAACCTATAAAAAAACCTATAAAATTTATTTAAAAATTCTTACCTAATTATTTTCATTCATTAAAAATTTCAGATTTTTTCCGCCCTATTCTTTCTCATGATGTTTATTTTGGGTGTCGGCAGTAATGTGGGCGTCATTACCAGTGTTATAACGGTGGTATGTGAACTCTTTCCCAACATTAAAAGATGGCACATAGTAATTGGAATATGTATAGCATCCTATTGTTTTGGACTGATGTATGTAACACCAGGAGGACAATATATGTTAAACTATATTGATTTCTATGGTGTAACCTTTGTGGCCATAGTATTGGGTATATTAGAATTAATATCGGCGGGTTGGGTCTATGGTAAGTCCACTCAATAACATCAATAATTAAAAACCTAGATATAAACAAGTTTTATTTTATTTATTAATCAGGTGTTAAAAATATTTGCCGTGATATACAGTTTATGTTGAATATCAAAACGTCCCTATATTATAGATTGTGCTGGAGTATTATTACGCCTGCTTTTATGACAGCGATTTTAATTTACACTTTGGTGGAGTATAAACCTTTGGATTATAATGGTGTTAAATATCCCGCATATCTTTATGGTAATTTGTTGTAATTTTGTTTATATAATTCAAAATATTAATTAGATTTTAAACCTATTTAGTTATAGGTTGGTGTATCTCAGCCTTTGCCATTTGCCAACTGTTTGTATGGGCCTTTATTGCTACCTACAAGAGACCTGAAGCCAGACTTTGTGATCGCATCAAAAATGCCTTTAAACCTTCTACATATTGGGGCCCTATTGATCCATCCACGCTTAAATTGTATAACCAGTCAATAGATGAATCAAATATTGCTGCATCTTTAGGAGGTACAAAAACGGGCTTTTGGTATAAAATCTATGACAACATATTTAATTAAAAATATATGTGTACTTGCATACATAATTATATTATTTAAAAACTATATTAGTTTATTTAAATTCAAATATATTTATAAGTTTTATATAGATTTAGCAATAAATATTGTAAAAAACATAGATTAGAAAAAACGAAAAACTATTTCCATAAGTTTGCAATCGATTCTAAAAGCCAAAATTAAAATTTACTTAGTTTTAAGGTGCCATTTCTACAAGTCTTATATCGTGTACCGCACACTTTTATGTCCGTGAGTACTAATAGTAAAAACAGTTCAAAAATAAAAGAATATTAAATAGAAACAAATTTAATAAAATATGTTTAAACAGGAAATTTTTTAATAATTTGTTTGTAAAGTAACAGTAAATAAAAATACAAAATTATTAATTTAACAATTAAAAGAGCTATATTAGGCAGTGCCGAATCTTTTTTTTCCGATTTTGACTCATTGTAGGGTCTTATACACGTCGCACAGTGGCGCCCGTAGAATAAGTGAGGTTGCAAAAATCAAAATTTCGCGTGTCCCTAAAAAATATTGAATAAACCTCTTTTACAGTAAATTGTCCAACGATTTCAAAAATGCTACTTTTATTACAATCAGATTTTTGGTTCAGAAGATATAGCTCTTCAAAGTTGACTGGTTTTAGTTTTCAAAAAAACGGACAATTTTTAGGTAATTTGGTCCGCTTTCAGATACAATATATAGAAAACTATGTAACTGATCGTCATTATTTTTGATACTTTTGATAGATATATTTATTAAGAAAAGAATAAACAAAAATTGTACTGTTTTCTTTGTATTTGTCCAGGTAAATCGATATTTGCCAACTATCCATTTTTTCAATATTTCTCAACTTTTAAGGAAAATAAAAAAAAACTAACAATTTCTATATTTGCCATATTTTCAAAATAAGTTCTTTGATTAATGCAAAAATTCCCAGCTGCCCGTCCTTGCCCCATTTTTTGCTAGAGGTAAAATTGTCAAAAAAGACATGGTTCCAAACGATATTTACCAACTATACATTTTTTCAATATTTCTAAACTTTGATGGAAAATAAAAAAAACTATCAATTTCTATATTTGCCATATTTTCAAAATAAGTTCTTTGATTATTCCTTTACCTAATGCAAAAATTTCCAGCTGCCTGTTCTTGCCCCATTTTTTGCGAGGTAAAATTTTGAAAAAAGACATGGTTTCAAAAATGACATATTAAAGATTTATTTTTTAATCTTTTCTGGAATAATTTTAAATCATAAAAACCCTTAAAAAGAAACATACAAAATTTTAAAAAATATTTTATTTTACTTCCCATAAAATTGTTTTTTCCACTTTGCTAACCCATAAGTAGGCACCTGAAAGGCGTAGAACCATTTTCAAACACTCATTTCATAGGCTGATCAATTATCATATGCCCTTTAAATTTTTTGATTATCTCATTTGGTTTAAAAGTTATGATTTTTGCAACGAAAAAAATCAAATGGCGCCACTGTGCGTCGCACAGTGGGGGATCTGAAAAAAAAGTGGAAATAAATCTGTAACTTCTAAACGAATAGCCCGATTTTATGGCTATAGAGGAGGTGTCGATAAGTTTAAGTTTTGAATTTGGGCTTAAACAACCAAGGGGGGCCGAGCCACAATGCCCCAAAGTGGGGCACCTCGGGTATATCAAAAATTAAAAATGATGCCAAATTTTTGTTTGCGATCCGATTTGATAGATTTTTATATATATGGAATGTACTAGACGAGATCTACAAAAAACATTGCTTTAGCCATATATTATCTCTTATAGTTTACGAGTTATTCGCATTTGAAAAGTAAAATTTTATTTTTTTTGCCTACCTTGGTCTGCCATTTTGCTAATAACGGATCCAATTCTTTCTCGATTTTCTTGAAGTATCTTTTTTTGAATTAACAACAAATTTATTAATAATCTTAAGAAAGAATTGTTAAAAAATATCTACTGAGTCAAAAGTTATGTGCATTCAAACTTAAAAAAAATAAAAAAGTCGTTTTTTAGCCATTTTTTTTCGAAAAAAGTACCTACATTAATTTTAAATTATACATAAAATGAGAAAAAAATAAATAATGTGTTTATATTTTTCTGAAAGATAACATTTCGGGAAATATTATAAAAGCAAAATAATATCAAAATTCGTATTATTGCGTAGACCTATTTTTTATGTAAATTTCAACTTTAGACAACATATTCTAAAATCGCATAGCTGCTTTCAAAAAATTAAGACCAGTTTTGTATGTCCCAATCTGTTCTTCAATATCATGCAAAGGGATTTCATAGCCCCGAACTTAGTACCTTCAATAGATCCAAAAATCAAAAAATCCCAATTTTGGGATTTTTGGAAAGTTTTTTGGGAATTGTTTGGATTTGCATCGAACGTTTCTATATAAGTGTAAAATTTCATTAAAAACGATTCATAAACAAAACTTTTATTGCATTTTAAAATTTTAAATTTTCCAAAAAAATCAGCTATAATTTTTTATTCGCATATTTTTGAAAAAAGTCTTCAATAATTTTTTAATTCTTAAAATTTTTGTACATTTTTGAAAAGAGGACATAATTTCCTACACGCTGATATATAATATGTATATCTTTTCTTTTCCGCTTGTCTCATTAATGGCTTCAAAATAGATAACTCACAGTAATTAGCTTCATCTTGTAGTGTTCACCGGTATTTGGTTATGCAGCAGTCGGCAAGGTAGTGCAATTATAATTTTTTTATAATTTTCTGTTTGTTGTTGATTTTGAATCCATAAATTTGACGCGTCGTTGCAAAGGACTTTGAAATATGTATCACTAGTTGACCGCCCCGGCTTCGCCCGGTAGCTATTTAATAATGTTAGTTCTTAAAGTTTCTCTAACCCACATACACCTGCCTGTTCTTATTTGTTTGCAAATAAAATATCTAAATTTGTACTGCATACTTTAGGGGGCTTTTCTATCACAGTTGACTGGACACAAAAAAGCTGGTTTTAGCCTTAATTTTTTAATTTTTTCTTTACAAACCATCTCCTGAAAATTTCAAATCAAATAAAAAAAAATCAGCCAAATCGCTCCAGCCATTCCCACGCGATGCCATTTCATTTTTATATATATAGATATCCATATTGTCTACTTATATTAATGACTTAGTAATCCAGATATAGGTCAAAAATAGAGGTTGTCCTGGTTTTTTCCTCATATCAGCCATTTGTGGACCGATTTTGCTGATTTTAAATAGAAAACTTCTCGAAAGGATGTCTGACAGTATTATTGAAGATTTGGATCCCGAAGATATCTGGGGTCTTCAGAAAATTGATTTCAACAGACAGACGGACATGGCTTAATCGACTCCGCTATCTGTAAGGATCCGGAATATATATACTTTATAGGGTCGGAAAATTATATTGTGGGAATTACAAACTGAATGACAAACTTATATATACCCTTCTCACCAAGGTGAAAGGTATAAAACTTATGTGCTTTTTTCTATAGCGAACAAGTGCTTTGAGTGGACGTTTTACATGTTTTTGTTACAATAACCAAACACATGTTAAATTTCCACTCAAAGTACTCGCACATTAATTATTTTAATTGCTAATAACAACGCTTTATTTATTTAAATTTACACAACAATTTAAATAGTTACTCCCTTAATACACACACTTTATAATATTTAAGAATACACTGGTAATATAGTTGATGCTAACTCTAACAGCGCCTATTATAAACTAAACTGACTGCAACCGCTGCCATTATTTATACACAGTGCCATCCATCTTCCTATTAGTAGCTTCATGGATAATCGGACAATTAGCAGCTTCAATATTTATGTTAGCAGCTTAAACATTTAGTGTTGCCATACTTACAAACAATGCTAATAACTGCGTGCTATCAACATTGTTGATAAGTAAAAGCTTCTACTGATGGAAATGTTTATAAACATGATGAATGTTGCAAACAGTCGTTACACACCGCTATATTAAAATCGCTAATCGAATATTTACCTAGCCTCCATAGGACTAGCCGAAATGTAGCTTTTTTGAAGTACAAGCCTCCTGAGGGGCCTGTGAGGTCCGTCGTAAAAACTAAAGCTCGAATTTATTCCTCTGATACACATATGTGAAATTTCATGTTAATCGGATCAACCAGTTGGAAATTGCAAATTTATTTTCAAAATATTTTGTGCGTACACAAACTATTGGTCTATATCTAGATTAGTTACTTATGACCATACTAATTGTTTTATATACTATTTCTATGGATCAGGAGTGTACAACACTATTTCCAATTGTATTTAGAAATTTTCAATTTCAGAAATCTCTAAAATAAACTTAATAAACGTTATCATCCACTAATGGTTATCAATTACAACGAAATTATACTCATACTCAATAGTTTTTATTATAAATTCTTAGAAAATTTAACTGTTTGAAAACAATGCAATAAATAAACAAGTACCCTTCACCAAATTATACTTCAAAATAAAAAATTTAAATATTTTTAAGTGAACAATATTTTTTTCAGTTTTTTGGAAAAAAAATTTTTTTTTCAAATTGTTTTTTTTAAATTTTCAAATTTCAAATTTTTTTTTTTTAAATTTTAAAAAAAAATTTTTTTGTTGAAAAAAAAAATTCGGGTTAAAAAATATTTTTTCCGATTTTGACCCATTATAGGTCCAACTTACTATGGTCTTATATACGTCGTTGCAAAGGTCTTTGAAATATCTATCATTAGATATCCATATTGTCTATATTAATGACTTAGTAATCCAGATATAGGTCAAAAATAGGTAAAAAATCGAGGTTGTCCTGGTTTTTTCCTCATATCTCAGCCATTTGTGGACCGATTTTGCTGATTTTAAATAGCAAACTTTTCGGAAGCATGTCTGACAGAATTATTGAAGATTTGGATCCCGAAGATATCAGGGGTCTTCAGAAAATTGATTTCAACAGACAGACAGACGGACAGACGGACATGGCTTAATCGACTCCGCTATCTATAAGGATCCAGAATATACAGTGGTGGCCACCAATTTAAGACAAATACTTGAATTTTTTTCATCAACTGAATTTTAAGTGCGATAGAGCCAAAATAAAAGGACCTCTAAGGGTATGAAATTTATTATTAATGTTTCTAGTTTCTGAAAAATGTTTGGAAAAATCGGTAAAACATATATGGACAAAGATATGTGGAAATACGTTGACCCACCTGAGCGAACATCCGCTGTTAATAACATGATATGACCGAAACTAATGGAACTAAAAATACGAAATTTGGTCCGAATATTTTATAATAATAAAAATATAATGATATAAATGTGAGAAAATATGTTTATTTAAAAAAAAATTTGTTGGTCAAGTTGTAGAAAAATCTTATGAGTTCGTGGTGAATCTGTATGAATGTAGAAATTACAAATGGAATGACAAACTTATATATACCCTTCTCACGAAGGTGAAGGGTATAACAAGTAATATACGGCTGTGCCGAATCTTATATACCCACCGTCAATATAATATGTGAACCGATTGCTATGTATTTTGTGTAAAAACATATGTACATTGGTCCGAACAAAGTTTTTCATATATTATTTATGATCCAAAAGTTAGCTATTAGCAATAGCTAATTGTGTTTAAGTATCGGAAGGACATTTTGTTCTAAAATTTGTTTACACCGATTTTCCCATTTTCAACACTAAACATATCAACAAAGAAGGTGGTCCTTTTATGGGAGCTATGGCCAATTATCGGCCAATCTTAATAAAATTAGGTAATACCATACTTATAAGAGATTTACATAAAATTCGGTATGGATTATTTATGTCGAATTTCAACCTAATAACAATATTTAAAAGATTTATGCGTATTTATGTAATTTTCGGAAGTGGACTTTATATGATGAACCGATGAAAACAAAATATCGTTTTGTGTGTTTTTTTTTTACATGGAACATAATTTTGCTAAACCGATATCCTATAGGCATTAATGTACCGTATGGCGAACAAGGAGCGATTCTTAATATTTTCAACAGAGCATGTAATTTTGAAGTTGCTAATAAATAAAAGTACTAAACGAAGTGATCAAAAAGACTAAAATTATTTCTGTATTTTATGGATTCCAACAATACAGAATTGCCACATGAGAACCCCTGCATATTTTCATGGTTCAATTTTGTATAACTGTGTTATTGAAACCAACTGCGAAGTACGTAATTCCCAGTAGTACAATAATTCGATAAGAAATTTGAACTCTTTATGACAGAACAACTCATTGTTTTATGATTTTAAAATATTATTAATATTTTTATCAAAATAAATCATACACCAAATGTCTGGCTAATGGTATTCTAAAAATAAATATTAAAGACTGTAGATTAATAACATAAAAAGGAAATTTCGATCAATATCAAATGCCTTAATTTACCACCAGAATATAGATTTAGTGGTCACGTTTATGTCATAAAATATTATCGCAATTTCAGCATACCTCGTAGATATTTCGCATTATCTTCGAAACTAAACAGCCACTCTAGGTGTGATAGATTTGTTTACATTATAACTGAGTTCCAAAATATGGTCTTGACATTCATTCATAAAATTATACTACTATGTTTTATTATAGTATCATTTGAAGAAACACTTATCGCAGACGTTCAAAAACATTTTCAATCTCAACATTTCATAAAACCTAAATTGATGGTAAAAATATTTCCGCCGTAAAGACACAATAATAATAATTCTAGCAATTAAAATTTCAGTACGCCTATTTGTTTATAAGAAAAATAATTTTTGATTACAAAAAATATGTGGGTTTATAGCGACAACCATTATAAATCTAAATTGGTACACCAGCAACACCTCTGCTTAATAATAAAAACTATATTTATTTACAAAATTTTCAAGACAAACTAATTACGGATGACTTGGACAAATTTCTTATCAACCAAATAGACAAACATATTCAATTATAATTATTGTACAATAGTTAGTGGTGTTTAATTGAGCTGATAATCAATTGTTGTTAGACGATTATAAAAACAGAGTATTTATAAACAATTGTTTCATCAAATTTTCAATTATAAATTTTAAGTATTAAAGACTTTTGTTAATTTATTAACAAAATTCTGAATTTTTATTTTATTATACACTTCACCTTTGTGAGATGGGTATATATATAAGTTTGTCATTCCGTTTGTAATTTCCACAATATAATTTTCCGACCCTATGAAATATATATATTCTGGATCCTTATAGATCAATTTTCTGAAGACCCCAGATATCTTCGGGATCCAAATCTTCAATAATTCTGTCAGACATGCTTTCGAGAAGTTTCCTATTTAAAATCAGCAAAATCGGCCCACAAATGGCTGAGGAAAAAACCAGGACAACCTCGATTTTGACCTATATCTGGATTACTAAGTCATTAATATAGACAATATGGATATCTAATGATAGATATTTCAAAGACATTTGCAACGACGTATATAAGACCATAGTAAGTTTTACCTACAAATTTTTTTTCATAAAAAAAAATTTAAAAAACAAACAAAAAAAAATTTTAAATAAAAAAAAAAATAATTTAAAATAACATTTCGAAAAAAAAATTTTAAGAAAATGAACAGAACAACTTTGGAAAAAAAATAAATTTTGTTTACCTAAAAATATTTAAAATTAGCATTTTGAAGTATAATTTGGTGAAGGGTATATAAGATTCGGCACAGTCGAATGTAGCTCTTACTTGTTATTATTTAGGTTTATCAGATGACTAAGGTAAACTCGTCAACTCCACATTTGAAGTACAACTGAGAACGTTTAAGAATTTTTTTTCAATAACCCTTATTTAATGACATCTTTTAGGCCTGTCAAGGTTATGACTAGTTGACATATACTCGAAACATTAATGAAGAATGTTAGGAGAAAAACTGTTAATACCAATTTTACTTTACTTTTAATAAACGATCATATTTCTTTCCTTCCGAGGTACTTCACGGCGCGTCAATAATTATCCAAGTGCTAAAAAAATGTGCTAAAAAATGCAACTCATCTTAAGAAATATTTAACTAACATCTATTAATTTCCCTTTCTAAATTGCAACTACAATGATCCTCACTGATCTTAATGTAATAATTCAATGTTACATAGAAACAACATGCTTTAATTAAATGTTACTACATTTTAAATATATGGGGCATTTCATGTCAAGTGAACCAACTTTTGAAATCGATGTCTTCCGATCGGGATGAAATTTGCACCAAGGTTAGCTCTATTGGATAGTAACTCAGACACAATTTTTCAACAACATCGGTCGAGAACTCTCTGAGTTATAGGGGGTAAAATTTTGACAATTTGGTCAAACAGGGGTTTTTTCTTATCCATGTAACTTATTACCTATTGTTCTTAGCAAAATGTGTCCCAAATAGTATAGATAGCTATTTCTTCGATCTTTCGAAAAAAAATATTTAAAAAAAAAAATAAAAAATTTTTAATATTTTTTTTCCGAAATCAAAAACTTTTTTGACTTTTTTTTAAAATGCGTCCTTTTTTTTTTTTTTTTTTTCTTAAAATAAAGTTTAGATATTTTCCTTGAACACCTACTTGGTCGCTTAGTGGGATGCGAGTGGGATATCTATCAAAATAAATATTTTGTAACTCAAAACATAAAATTTTTGACTTTTTTTGCAAAATCAAAAACTTTGTTGACTTTTTTTTTTCAAAATGGACCCTTTTTTAATCTTTTTTTTTAGGTCAAACAAAAGCTTAGATATTATCCTTGAAGACCCTTTTGGTCGCTTAGTGGGATGCGAGTGGGATATCTATCAAAATAAATATTTTTTAACTCAAGACTTACAATTTTTGACTTTTTTTTTTGCAAATACGATTTTTTTTCCAAATGGGCCCTTTTTTTAAAATTTTTTTTGTAGTTAAAAGAAAGCTTAGGTCCATTCCTTTAAGATATTTTTAGTCCCTTAGTGGGATGCGAGTGGGATATCTATCAAAATAAATATTTTTTAACTCAAGACTTACAATTTTTGACTTTTTTTTTGCAAAATCAAAATTTTTTTCCAATATGGGCCCTTTTTTAATTTTTTTTTTTGCTCAAAAGAAAGCCTAGGTCCATTCCTTTAAGATATTTTTAGTCCCTTAGTGGGATGCGAGTGGGATATCTATCAAAATAAATGTTTTAACACAAAAATTGTATGTCTTGAGTTACAAAACATTTATTTTGATATATATCCCACTCGCATCCCACTAAGCGATCAAAACCATCTTAAAGGAATAGGCCTAAGCTTTCTTTATAGCAAAAAAAAAAAATTACAAAAAGGGCCCATTTTAAAAAAAAGTCAAAAAAGTTTTTGATTTTGCCAAAAAATCAAAAATTGTATATCTTGAGTTACAAAATATTTATTTTGATAGATATCCCACTCGTATCCCACTAAGGGACCTAAAATATCTTAAAGGAATGGACCTAAGCTTTCTTTTGACTAAAAAAAAATTTTTAAAAAAGGGCCCATTTTGAAAAAAAATTCGAATTTGCAAAAAAAAAGTCAATAATTGAATGTCTTGAGTTACAACATTTTTATTTTAATAGATATCCTACTCACATCTTCCTAAGTGACAAAATAGGTCTTAAAGGAAAAGATCTAAGCTTTCTTTTGAGCAAAAAAAAATTTTTTAAAAAAAGTCCCATATTGGAAAAAAATTTCGATTTTGCAAAAAAAAATTAAAAAATTGTTACAAAATATTTATTTTGATAGATATCCCACTCGCATCCCACTAAGGGACTAAAAATATCTTAAAGGAATGGACCTAGGCTTTCTTTTGAGCAAAAAAAAAAATTAAAAAAGGGCCCATATTGGAAAAAAATTTTGATTTTGCAAAAAAAAAGTCAAAAATTGTAAGTCTTGAGTTAAAAAATATTTATTTTGATAGATATCCCACTCGCATCCCACTAAGGGACTAAAAATATCTTAAAGGAATGGACCTAAGCTTTCTTTTGACTACAAAAAAAATTTTAAAAAAAGGGCCCATTTGGAAAAAAAATCGTATTTGCAAAAAAAAAAGTCAAAAATTGTAAGTCTTGAGTTAAAAAATATTTATTTTGATAGATATCCCACTCGCATCCCACTAAGCGACCAAAAGGGTCTTCAAGGATAATATCTAAGCTTTTGTTTGACCTAAAAAAAAAGATTAAAAAAGGGTCCATTTTGAAAAAAAAAAGTCAACAAAGTTTTTGATTTTGCAAAAAAAGTCAAAAATTTTATGTTTTGAGTTACAAAATATTTATTTTGATAGATATCCCACTCGCATCCCACTAAGCGACCAAGTAGGTGTTCAAGGAAAATATCTAAACTTTATTTTAAGAAAAAAAAAAAAAAAAAAAAAGGACGCATTTTAAAAAAAAGTCAAAAAAGTTTTTGATTTCGGAAAAAAAATATTAAAAATTTTTTATTTTTTTTTTTAAATATTTTTTTTCGAAAGATCGAAGAAATAGCTATCTATACTATTTGGGACACATTTTGCTAAGAACAATAGGTAATAAGTTACATGGATAAGAAAAAACCCCTGTTTGACCAAATTGTCAAAATTTTACCCCCTATAACTCAGAGAGTTCTCGACCGATGTTGTTGAAAAATTGTGTCTGAGTTACTATCCAATAGAGCTAACCTTGGTGCAAATTTCATCCCCATCGGAAGACATCGATTTCAAAAGTTGGTTCACTTGACATGAAATGCCCCATATTCTAATTGAGGTTATTAAAATAATATTTTTCTTTTTGAATTTAGAAAAAACAATTATAAACACAAAAAAATGCAAACATTTTATGACCTGTTCATTCTTATCAGTCATTGTGATAAAATCATTTTCAGACGCAACGATTATGAAA
Organism: Calliphora vicina; assembly: GCF_958450345.1. Lineage (NCBI taxonomy): Eukaryota > Metazoa > Arthropoda > Insecta > Diptera > Calliphoridae > Calliphora > Calliphora vicina. The sequence goes on from NC_088784.1 coordinate 30,625,745, forward strand.
ATAAATACAATTGAGTATGGTCATTCTTAATCTTTGGAACTGTCCTGGTAATCTTCGGTCTTGTGATGCGTTCAAAACATTTAAATGCAATTGACAGAAAAACAAAATCATAAGCTGATTAAATATTTAAACAGCATAGTACTGTGCAGTAGAATGTTTCAGAAATATGTTGTCGTTGTCAACTGAAATAAAAGTTTAGCATATTCTAAATGAAATAATCAAGGTTGGCTACCAATTCGAAATGGTTAAAAGGTCACGGTAATGCTAATTTGATTAATTCCGGGAACGATATATAACAGGCAGCAGTATCCAAAATATACCAACATTTTTTAATATGGTTAAAAATTCGAAAACGAAAAAAATTATTAATTTGGGGTATTTTGGGGATAACAGCATATGATGTTATTTCGGTAACGGTTTACGAATTACTTTTAAGAAAGCCTAAAACTTTTTTTTAATCTGAGCAGTTGTTTTAGAAATATGAATTTTTTTTGGAAAATTTATATTTTTTTGTTTTTTAAAACGGCATAAAAAATTGGAAAATGCAGCCAAAACAAAATTATATTTCTTTATTATATTAAAGGTAATTTTATTGCGGAATTTCGGTTTTTTTAGTTTGTTCAATAAACTAAACCGTTTTTGAGTTACGTGAATATATGAGGAGCCGCAGAAAAAAAGGTACTTTTTCGCACATTTAAAATTTTTGGGAAATTGAGTTTTATTTATTTGACCCCCTTAAAAAACTGCATGAACCTGAAAATGGTAACAAGTTTCTTACTTATCAATGGATACATCTAACTGCCATAAGTCACCACATTAAATGTTAAGAATGTTTGATATAAAACCGTTTTAATATCGCAAAAAGAACCTTTGTTAAAAAATAAAGAAAAAAAAGTACGTTTTGTTAAAAACAAAATTAAAAAGTATGTTTTTTATGCGTTTTTTTAACGATAATATTTTAAATTAATGTTTTTAATCATGATCTAATATATAAACGAATTACACATTGAAATTAAATATTTTTTTTTTCGTTTTATACCAGTGTTGTACGTTTTGTTAAGCACAAATTTATTTAGAACCCATTTACTTAACAAAAAAATTAAAAAAATTTTGCTGACTTGATTGTTTCTAGAAGATTTCAACTAATATTATAAAAATACCAAACCAATTTTTGATAAGATGCGAAAAAGTAGCTTTTGTTATGCAACCTTCTCCATTTTCGAAACGGTATATCTCGAAAATATGAGCTAACCTAAAAAAACGGTTGCCACCACTGAATTCAGCGTACCCGAATTAGTTTAAGCCTCTGGGTGCCCCTCTTGACAAAAAAGTGCCAATTTCATGCACTGTGTAATTTTAAATACATATATACAACGTCCCATGTTCGGGCTCTCTAGTAATATAACAATTGATTTTAAAATTTGAAATGGGGTTCTACTACAAATGGAAAATATATATAAGATATGTTTTTGCGTATGTATGGCGACCCTTATTGATTATGCTTTTAACACCTATGTACCTAGATAACTGAACTCAGTAACATTCTCAATGGTATCAACATTAACAGTTACTGAAGTGTTGTTGTTGGTCGAAATTCGCATACATTTTGTCTTATGTAAGTTGATCGATCCTTAACCCAACTTTGAGACGATTTTCATATAATTTGTTCATATTATCCTAGATGCCAACTAATGTAAGCAACATTAAACACAGGTCGTCAGCATAGTCAAGGTCATGTAGACGTTGATTGAGATTCCATTATTAAAAATAGTATTGGCGATAGTACACAACCTTGTCTTACTCCACAGTTAATATAGAAACTATCACTATCCACACCCTCGAAACGGGCTATACATTTAGCGTCGCAGTACAGCACGACGCATTTACGAAGACATTTCCAGATAGCTTCCTGTTAATTGCGTCGTATGTACGCTCAAAATCAACAAAAATTATATACAGTGGTGAATTCCATTGAATTGGCTGTTTCTCGATTACTCTCAAAGAGTTGATGTGGTCTATAAATGATCAGTTGCGTCTAAATCCAGTTTGTTCCTTATGTAGACAAGCTTCAACAACGTTATTTTCTGGATAGAGTTTAGGAGTATTATATCCTGCCAATTTTTGCATTCACTAAGATCGCCTATCTTTAGGATGGTAACAATGACACCCTCTTTCCAAGACTGTGGAATGTTGTCCGTATTCCATGCTTCATATATTAAAAGCAATATGTAGTGAACCATGTCTGGGGTGTATTTGAATAGTTCTGATGGAAGATTGTCCAAGCCTAACGCTTTATTGTTCTTCAACTTTGCAAATGCGTTTCTGGCCTCCGCCTCTGTTGGTACTGATTTTGTTATAACTCTGCATGGGTTTCGTCTTAACAATGATTCTTCCTGTGCAGGATTGTTGTATGTATGTCGATGCTGGAGATTCAAAGAACTATTTCCACCTCAGAAGCTGTTCATCTGTTGTTGTTCATCTTCCATTTACGGCCTTGATGTTGGATAGAGAATGTAGTTTTTCTCCATTTAGTTGTCTGACGTCTTGTTCGTTAAAGTGATTTACGACCAATAAAGTATAATTTCTGGAGAACATTTGCATGGGTGCTAGGTAAAATAATGGACCGATTTCAGTCATTTTCAATATATGGGAGCTATGATGGACCGATTGTCACAAAATTTGTTATATAAAATAAATTTTTGTTGAATTTGGATTCAAACATATTTCATAAATTTATGCAGATTAATGAAATTTTAGAGAATGGTGTTCATATGGGAGCCCTCCCCACTATGGTGCTGTAGGGTATAGAAATAGGCAATAATGCCGTTTTAAAGATTAAGAACACAAAAGTAATTGCATAATTAAAAATATTTAAATTAGAACATATTGTTTTTATATAATGCCAATCGAGGTAAAAATGAAAGCATCTTTAACAAAAACCAAGGAAATTTTCAAGATAATTCTATTATCACTTGTTCCCTAGATTCATATTTGGGAATTCCCAAATATGCATCTAGAGAATAATTACTTGGAATTTTAGAACATTAAATTTAAATATTTAAATATACAAAATTAAATAAACATTGTTAATAATAATATGTAAAATACTGACGATATTTTGAGAGCATCAAATGTGTCTCGGGTGTATCAAGGTACTATTGAACATCAAATTATGTAATTATGTATGTAATTTTAACCATTTTGCAAAATTTAATGATAATGTCGGTATGACAACGGTATTGATCTGCAATTGATACCGGTATTATGGGAAACGGTATTTGAATATCAGAAATTATGATAAAATGTACTAAATTTCTTGCTCGATATCGAATAACATAATCTCAAATTACAATAAATTTTACTCGATATCGTATGGGTAATTCGGCCTCAATTTTAAACGGAATTTAATCGGTATCGGTTTTAATAACTTTGCTTAAGACATACCCTATAACTGATTTAAATGTATTAAAAAATAGACAATGTATCAAAGAGTTTATATTTTTATTTTCAATGTTTTTTTTTACAATAATCAACACTGAATAACTTCATTCATATTAAGACCTGTCAAATAAATAAAAGTTTCAAAATAATACCAACTGAACCCATCAAATAATAATGGCATGTTTAAGTGACAGGTCCCCAATAATATATTAGAACCAGAACAGATCCCTATCAGCCAGCAGCAACACACGTGACGAATTTCCTTTTCTCTAGACTATATTTCTACCCAAAATATATCAAAAATCTAACTTGTTGCAAAGCAAATGACAAATTAAAATTAACATACATATTTATATCTTATAATTAGTCTACAATATATATGGGCAATGCACTTTAATCACCTTGCCTTCGCTAGTAATATAACAATTTATAACATTTATAAAACTAGTATACACACAACACTTTTATGATTGATACAAACCGTAGACATTATAAAAGATTCCCACTAAATAAATGAAATATTTGCTTAAATCTCAAAAGAGCAACTAACTTTATCAACAAATATCTACACAATGTGTAGCCAGATGATTGGATTTGTGTATACGATAACTAAGTATAAATTAATGACAGATATGTAATGTACCCTTCAAAATGACACATAAGTTATTAAAAATAAAAAGATACGCCATCTATTGTAAATCCTGCATTTTTAAGTCATACACCCAATAAATAAATAGTTGAATTTCAACCAAATAATCAATATTTATCGCAAGAGAACGGACACGATTTTCAACAATAATTTCGCGGCTAAAAAATTGTTAAACACATACAACATCAGTACATTTTGTATGGACCAAAATTCAATTTAAAATTCTAGAAATCATGAAATAATTTTTTTTTAATAAAATTAAAAATTTTACCGCTTGAAATGAAAAAGGTACGTGCAAGTATTTAATATATCTATGAGTCGTATGTTTTGAATGAAAAAATTCTAAAATAAATTAAATAGAAAAGCAATTAGTAATGCAAGCTTGGAAATAATTTAATTTTATTTTTTTTTGCTTATATCTCAGCTAATTAAGGTTCGATTTTGCTGAAGGGTATACAAATGTGTATTTCAATTAGTAACAATATTTGATTTGAAAAATTTTAAGATCAAAATACTAATTTAGATTTTCCCAACAAATTCTCTGGCAACACTTGATTATCTACTACAATAACAAAATGAGTATTTGTACCTAAATAAATACTCACTGTTAAATTACCTTAACTTTATTTAATATTATTATTTTCAAAGTAACAAAATCAACAACAAATGTTGTTGTTTAGGTCACATCATTGAAATTTATTCATACTACGATCAGTTTAAAAGTTAACGTTAAACAGTTAAGACGTTTTCAAATAATAAAAACAAAAATAAATTTCAAACTAGTTTTAAAATCAAAATAATACGTTCAACGTAAAAGACCGCCAAATCAGAACAAGTGTTTTATTATAAACACAAAAAGTATAAAAAAAAAATTTTAAAAAATATATCAAAATATTAAGAAAAATAATACAAACAGTTTAATTGTAGTGTAATTGTGGATTGTATTACACATTTATTATTATAGAACACAATAAAAAACTGAAACAATTATAAGTGTGACAATTGTTTTGTGGAATTTTTTGAATTTTAATTAAATATTTTCTGCAGGTACGTTTAATAATTTAAAATATATTTTTATTAATACGCATACTTTAAAATATGTATTTATTGCATTAAATTGTTTTAAATAATATTTCATTTGTTGTTAATCATTTATAGAAAAATTATTTTAAAACTTCATTCTAAACAATATTAAGTTTTTAAAAAATAAAAAAGGTTTATAGTAGTAGAAGGTCGACTATATGATATACTACATGTGAATGTAGTATATCATTCAATTTATACAGTAGCGGAGTTCAGTATTAAGTGCGAATGGTATTGCATCATTGCAAATGCAAAATTGTAAATGTTTTTGTGTGTATTTTTTTATTGGATTACGGTAAAATTTTGCATTTGCAATGATGCTAGACCATTCGCACTTAACAGTGAATACCGCTATTATTTCAGATTTTCACACCGTTTTTTACTTCACGCATATTTAGGAAAATTTTTACAGTTCCGTGATCCCCATTCATACTTGGGGGATTTCATGTCAAGTGAACCAACTTTTGAAATCGATGTTTTCCGATCGGGATCAAGGTTAGAAGCCTTTCACACTAGGCAATTTAGTTGTGCAAGTCTCTTGTGTTTTTACGTGCTGTTTTGTTGTTGGGCAAGAGACTTGCGCAACTAAATTGCCTAGTGTGAAAGGGGTATAGAATATAGAACTAAGATTGGATAGTAATTCAGACACAATTTTTCAACAAGATCGAGAACTCTCTGAGTTAGAGGGGGTCAAAATTTTACATTTTGGCCAAGCAGTTGTTTTTTCTTATCCATGTAACTTATTACATATTGTTCTTAGCAAAATGTGACCCAAATATTTATGATAGTTATTTCTTCAATCTTTCGAAAAAAAAATTTTTAATATTTTTTTTTCCGAAATCAAACATTTTTGGACATTTTTTTTTAAAATGGGCCTTTTTTATTTTTTTGCTCAAAAGAAAGCATAGATATTTTCCTTGAAGACCTTTTTGATCGCTTAGTGGGATGCGAGTGGGATACCTATCAAAATAAATATTTTGTAACTCAAGATATCAAATTTTTGACTTTTTTTTGCAAAATCTATTTTTTTCAAAATGGACCCCTTTTTATACCCTTCACCTTCGTGATAAGGGTATATATAAGTTTGTCATTCCGTTTGTAATTTCTGCATTTTTAATTTCCGACCCTATAAAGTATATATATTCTGGATCCTTATCGATAGCGAAGTAGATTAAGCCATGTCCGTCTGTCTGTCCGTCCGTCTGTCTTTCTGTTGAAATCAACTTTCCGAAGCCCCCAAATAACTTACATACACGATTCATACATCAATATCTCTGGAATTCTTCCGGCTCGGTTGCTATTTAAAATCGAGAAAATCGGTCCACAAAGGGATATAAGGAAAAAACCAGGACAACCTCGATTTTTGACCTATATCTGGATTACTAAGTCATTAATATAGACAATATGGATATCTAATGATAGATATTTCAATGACGTATATAAGACCATAGTAAGTTGGACCTACAATGGATCAAAATCAGAAAAACTATTTTTTAACCCGAATTTTTAATTTCCACCAACATTTTTTTCGCTAAATATTAAAAAAAATTTAAAAAACAAAAAAAAATTAAATTTAAAGAATTAAAAAAAAAAATTTACAAAAACTGAAAGAAGATTTTAACCCAAATTTTTAATTTCCACCAAAATTTTTTTCGCTAAATATTAAAAAAAAATTTAAATTTAAAAAATTAAAAAAAAAATTTTACAAAAAATTAATGTATTTTTTAACCCGAACTTTTAATTTCCACCAAAATTTTTTTCGGTAAATATTAAAAAAAAATTTAAAAAACAAAAAAAAAATTTAAATTTAATAAATTAAAAAAAAATTTTTACAAAAAATGAAAAAGCAACTTTGGAAAAAAAAATTGTTTACTTAAAAATATTTAACATTTTTATTTTGAAGTATAATTTGGTATATAAGAATCGGCACAGCCGAATATAGCTCTCTTACTTGTTTAATTTGTTTTTTTCTCAAAAGATAGCTTAGGTCCATTCCTTTAACTCTTTGCGTTTTGGTGGTTAGTTTACTAACCACATTTTCTATAGCCTTTAAAACATAGTTTATTGGCATATATTGCCATTTTGCTAAACAATTCTATTTTTTGAAGTCATCGTTTATGATCTTTTGCAAAACTTTGGAATGGGGTGGTTTTTTTTTGTTTTGATTAATTTTTTCTTACTTTTTATAATAAACTAACCTTGACTAAAGTAAAAATGCAATTGTTTCATTTTAAACTTATACGCAAAAAAGGGTGACTGAATGAGTTAAGAGGTTTTTGGTCGCTTAGTGGGATATCTATCAATATATAATATGATTTTTGCAAAATCAAAACATTTTCTAAAAAATATCAACTATTTTGGAAGTTGTACCCTATTTTGGTCCATAACTCTGGTTCTACTGGACCGATTTTGCCCATTTTCAATACCAAACATTTCTGATCGACAAAGAATATTTAGGAAACATTTTATCCTCCTAGGTGCTTCGTCGAGACCCTATCGTGTCTTCAACAGACAGACATAGATTATATATACTTTTTGGTTCAACGAATAATATTTCGATATTTTACAAACTGAATGACAAACCCAATATACCCCCATCTATTTGGTGGTGGTTATAAACATATTATTAAACAATAAAATTTATAATGTAACTATTTAATATAGATGTAATACAATTTATTTACAGTTGAGCTCATACAATTTGATAAAGATTAAAAAGGAAATACTAAAGGTAGAGTCACACATGGCAAATATTTGCTCAGAAAAGCGTAACCACTTTTTTTAGCACAAATTTGTTTGACTTGTTTACTCTTACAAGTGTTTCGTAAGATCAAACAGCATCAAATAAAATAAAACTAAATTTTTTGTTTTCAATCATCCTAAGTAAAATAAGTTTTTCAAATAAATAAAAGAATTCAAATGTATTTTATTTAGTGGTTAAGTCTTTTTCGTCAAATATTTGTCATGTGTGACCCTACCTTAAGAAATAAATTTCCAGAAATTAGTAATAAAGAGAATTAGGAAATTTCTCACAACGTATATACATGAACAAAGTTATTATAAATATAATTATAAAATAACTAACAATCTCTTTTATGGTGATTTTATATTGTGGAATCACTCAAATCATTTTAACCGCACAATAATTACCAATATTTTTGGTCACATCTGTAACTGCAATATAGGAATGTATATGTACATTTTGAAAAAACTATCTTAATTTTGTTTAGATGTTATTGTTTATTTACATACAAATGTAGAGATACATTCATAGTACATACCTTCCTGAGTATAGAAGTTTTATCAGTCACAATTTCATTTACTTGTTTGTAGATAAAGTAAAAATGTTGTCAATAAACTCTTTTAAAAAATATTTACTATTTGCCTACATATAGAACAAGTCAACAAATTCATAAATTATATTATTTTTAAACATCTAAAAGTCTACAATTTGAAGTGCAAGTAAAAGAGTAATTAATTTGTTAATTAGAATTCTTAAGAACTGTTGACAAAATACTAAATGGCACCAAGTCTTATTCATACATGTTAATACTTTTATATGATTATTGTTGCAATGAAGTAATAACAATAAAGATCCATCTAATTAAACACCAAGATTCACACGAAATATTATAATGAAAAAAATTAACCATAAATATTTGTGGTTTGCGTAAAATGTTTGAAAAAATATCAATGAAAAATGTACTCAGTAGGTTGCATTGAAATTTTTGAAATCATCAAAGCCCCTAATTAAAAAATAATAATTATAAATAATTAGGCTTCAAATCTATCAGTCCTCATTGAAAATATGTATGTAGCAAAGGTAACAATTAGGGTTCTATAGCTGAAACAAAAAGTCGACTTTTCGACTTTTTCCGTTTTTTTTAAAAAAGTCGACCTTTCGACTTTTTCCGTTTTTTAAAAAGTCGACTTTTCGAACTTTCGACTTTTGGTAGTTTATTTTAGACTATTCGACTTTTGAGATAACATAATCGATTGTTCGACTTTTTTCCGACCAAAAAGTCGATTTCGACTTTTGTCAGGAAATAGTCGATTATAGAACCCTAGTAACAATTGGTTCTTAAAATCAATTCAAACACATTTAGGTCTCTTGGTCCATTGTGATAACATCGAACACTGCTCAGACATGAGTATAACCGTAGAACGAAACTTAGTTCGTTATAAAACTAATAAAAGGATTTAATTCAATGTCAAATTGGTCGAATAGTTCATCGAACACAGCCGATTCAATGAAGATTATTCGCTTCTAGCAAATGCCGGAAAGTTTCATAAAAAATCTTCTCTCCTCTGCAGCACAGAAATCATTCAGCCTAACCACAAAAGCCGAAAAGTCGATTTTATACCCATAAAGTCGACTCTTATTTTGAATTTTGTAATAAGCTTTTTGTTTTACTATTTCATTTATTAAAAAATACTTATTTTTAATTATTTGAATGTGTTGGAAAAGGTTTTGAAAACTTTTTTAAAATTTTTCCTTATGGTGGCTATGATGATTATGTTTACTGTCTTTAAACAAATTATTTGTACTTTTTTAAAATGTTGGCGGATTGGTGTCAACAAACGACAACGCTGAATATTTAGATATTTTAAATTTTTTGCCAAAAAAAAAAATATTCTATACTAATTTTTGCATTTAGTATTAAACAATACAGAATTATCTTTTTAAAATGATATATACACGTCAAAAATCTGTTGGAAAATTTACGAGTTATTAAAATATTCACCCAACTATTCACAATTCAACACAGAATTATATTTATAAAAGGATATAAAAGTCAGAAATCACACATTCTAAATCTGGTGATCCGACCTTACATTCCCTTATCCTTATACTCAACATCTCGCACTTCATCAATTGTCAGAATCTCTTCATTAAAAACACTGCTATTATACAACAGTCTTTTGATATATAGGGTGATTCATTTATAGCTATATAACATTAAAGAAAGCACTTAATATATAATTGATTGTCAGAGTCTTTATTATGACCCGAATGAGCAATCTCTGACATTCATTTATATGTTAAGGATAATGGGATTGAAATATTGCCCGCGACTATTGGGAAGGTCCAATTTTCTATCGGTCTTTCCATCATTTCTACCAGTATCTCTCGAATTACGCAAGTAATATTTGTTTGAATCATAGCTGACTTATCGACGAAGACTGGATGTAGTCTATTTAATCGCGTTGGGTATAGTGGGCTATGAAAGTCGATGATGTAAACCATATGCTGATTTTCGTAATACAGCTGAATAATTTAAAAACGTTTTTGCGGTGTGAGTCTCTTCACAATAATTTATCATTTTAGAATCAGAAATACAATTTCGTAAAGTATTCCGGGCGGCATGTGCCCCATATAGAGATGCTTGTGCATCGCAAAAGAGGGCAGCAATGGATTTTCACTGCGTTTCTAAGTATAACAACGAATTCATCGCTACAACCTTCCCTTCAAAATTCAGAAATATATGTATCTGCATATCTGATGATGTAATGCGAAGAGATCTGATAACATATATTGAGCAAATTTTCTTTTGTTTTTGTAGCATTCCCAAATATGCCTTTTGTCCCAGAGCTGGCGACAAAACGATACCCTAATATGAAATAATCGGACGTACCGTTATAAACCATTTCCCAGTCAGTCCCAACTCTTTCAAATGATATCGAGGGATACATGGCCCGCTTACGACCATCATCGAACATTTCCTCTGTTTTTGCTCTGCTCTCTCGGGGACTACGACAATGGGAAGTCCTTTATGCATGGCCTAGCGGATCTATTGAGAGTGGGTGTTAGGAAAGAGGATTCGTTTATTGGTACGTCGGGTTGGTTCGGCATCGACATGATAGTGAGCTGGATCTTTTTCTAAAGCTTTTAGAAAATTTTAAAATTCTTGTTTAATTTGTATTTATAAAGGCTGAAATCACATCTATGAACTTACTGAGGTTTTACCGAATATACGGAGAGTATAGTTGGACATACACTGTATGTAGTGTCAATGATCAGAGGCTGTTCGGTATGCACGCTAGGTGATTGAATTTTCCATATGACTTCTGCAGGAGTTGACATAATGAAGGAGAGGAGGAGACATACCTTCTCTGCCACGACACATCTTTGATTATACATAGACTGATTCTTGCGGTCGCTGTCTAGTCGATTTGTTGAATAACTTCTGCTAGAATTGTCATGATAAAGGAGATGAAACGTAGGTTTACCTACGAACAATTTTATTTTCTATTTCCTGACGTATCTGTCGAATATGGAAGTCTGAAGATTGGATATCTTCATACGACAGGCTTAATTAATAACTCGGATTTGGTCAGATGAGTCAATTGTTTTCATCTTCTCGACTTCATATTATCCAGGTTTCAAAACGGAAATGAATTTGAGCGAGGACTTAATTCATTATGAATGAATGATTTACTTTACGGAAGATTGTTTAGAAACTAAGTCGCTAAACCAATAATAAATTAGACAGACCCCCTAAATTGAAGACTTAATTCATTATGAATGACTGACTTTTTTAACTGAAGATATGTTTTGAAATACTTTAGAAAACATTTTCGCCCGACAATGCAAAAAATCTCTACTACTCTCTCAGAGGAGAAAACCTGTGCACATGGCCAAATGCCGGAAATGTAACCAAATTTGACTGAGCTTAGCCGATTTTTGTTACATCCGAGATCAAAAAACCTTTAAGCACGGACGAAGGCTGGAAAATCACAAACAAATTTGGGGATTTACCTCACTTTTAGAAATTGAGAAGTTATTTCATTATGACTTAAGTCCCTAAATCTTTCTTTATATACAATTTTGGGACTTTAATTCAGTTTCTGTTTGGGGACTTCGTTCGTACCACGCCCATTAAGTGTGGAAGATAGCTAAAGCACTATTTCTGAGGAGAAAATATGGAAACCATCTCATAAAATATGGAAGTCAATCTAGACTAACAACTTTTGGCGTTACCCTCGTATGTTTTTGCCGCATGCACCATCATCTACTGTTTGCTATTGTTGTTATTTGCAAAGGCCAAACACCAAAAACAAAACATTTTGCAATTGTTTACTTAACATGTTTTTTCTTCTTCTACTTTTTTATTGTTTTATATTGCTGTTGTTATTGTTTTCGTAGATTATGAAGTAACTTTAAAGTTTAGTATATTACGAAGTCATTGTGTCAATATCTATTTGTGCTGCATCACTGAGCTGGTATGTGAACCCAGTACCAGCAGCAGCAGCAATACACTCCAAAAAAACAAACACCCACCAAACGAGGAGAAACGAACGAAAGTGAAGTGCATTGTTTGTGCAATGTGTGAATAAATGCAACCAATTGATGCCTCCTCAATACATATTTTGCTGTTGCATGAATTTGCAGCAAAAAAAGAAAAAACTATTCCACAAAAATATAACCGGATTTAAGCGGAAAATACATCAAAAATCTGAAATAAACGAAAATAAAAACAAAAAAATATTTGAATAGACAATAATGAGCTGCACATTTATGCTCACATGCTTAAACCGTGCAAAGTTTATTGCTTTTGTAACAAAATTGAGTGGGCAAAAAGTTGATGAATTGCAACAAAGGTTGGAATGGAATTTAGGGTACGCTACAGTCATATATGACGCAAAAAATTTCAAAATCTCTGGGGAACTTTGAAAAGTTTGACAAATCGTACTTTTCTAAAGATAGCAACATGTTGGAGGCCGCACAGTTGGGAATCTGATAAAAAAGTTGAAATAAATCTGTAACTTCTAAACGAATAGCCCGATTTTAATAAAATGTCTATAGAGGAGGTCTTGATAAGTTAAAGTTTTGAATTTGGGCGTATAACACCAAGGGGAGCCGAGCCACAATGCCCCTAAGTGGGGTACCTCGGGTATATCAAAAATTAAAAATGATGCCAAATTTTTTTTTGCAATCCGATTTGAAAAATGTTCATACATATATTTACTAGACGAGATCTACAAAAAACATTGCTTTAGCCATATATTATCTCTTATAGTTTACGAGTTATTCGCATTTGAAAAGTACAATTTTATTTTATTTACCCACCTTGGTCTGGGTTTTTGCTAGTAACGGGTCCAATTCTATCCCGATTTTCTTGAAATATAATTTTTTGAATTAATAATAGTAAGAATTGTTTAAAAAACTCTACTGTGTCAAAATTATGTGCATTCAAACTTAAAAAAAAATAAAAAAGTCTTCTCGCCATTTTTTAGAAAAAAGTACTTACATTAATTTTAAACTATATAGAAAATAAGAAAAAGATAAATAGTGTATTTATATTTTTCTGAAAGACAACATTTCGGGAAATATTATAAAAGCACAATAATATCAAAATTCGTATTATTGCGAGGTCCAGAGCCTTCCGAACTTGGTGCCTTCAATATATCAAAAAATCTAAAAAATCCCAATTTTGGGATTTTTGGAAAATTTTTGGTAAATGTGGGATTTGGATCAAAACAAAACTTTTATTGCATTTGAAAAATTAAAATTTTCCAAAAAAATCAACTATAATTTTTTATTCCCATATTTTTGAAAAAAGTCTTTTATAATTTTTTTAATTCTTAAAAATTTTGTACATTTTTGAAAATAGGACATAATTTCCTACACGTTGATATATAATTTGTATATCTTTTCTTTTCCGCTAGTCTATTCGTTTAGAAGTTACAGATTTATTTCCACTTATTTTTTTAAATCCCCCACTGATAAATATAAAGATTACATAAAATTATAATAAGGCAAGAGAAAATTTGATGGACAAGGTACAATGTGATCTTCAACTCTGAGGGTGCAAATAAATCTAATACGAAGCTTTATTCTCGGGAGAGGGTGATTGATGTTAAAGCTCTCGATCACGAGGAATACATATTTTGTGGATTTCCTTTAATAATATTTCCCCAGCTTCAGGTCGCCTCTAAAGGGACTTCATTTCAGTTCAATATTACCTTTATAAATAGACTTCTGATCCGCAGGGATCAGGCAGCAGATAACATAACTAAAGTGACAAACTGTGGAATAAGGTGATTTTATCACCGTTACTATGGCTTCTAAGATTGTTTAGTATCTGGATAATATCTCAGTGACAATGTCTGTAAAATATCTGGACACAAAAAATAATGAACTCGTCACTCTGAACACACTAATCATAGCCGAAATAAAGGTGGTCACAGTGTAAACCCCGCAAAAACTGATTTTGTACTTTTCTGAAGGAAATACAACATCTCTATATTTCTACTCCTCCGTATAAACTACATTGAACTAATCTTATCCCATAGAACAAAGTATCTGACAGGACAGAGTATATGATTATGGTTCTCTTGATTGGAAGATGGATCATGAAAATTCCTATCCATCTAACTATGTCTGCACATCCAATATTATTACCCATCTCTGAACGAGATGGGGAGACGTAATGCGGTTGAACTTTTCTGGATAATGAATTACCAAAGTGTCCCTGGAAACTGTATTGAGGATTCATTGGCCAAAAGAGGAGGCTCAGTCTAGAGAGACTGGCCGATAAACTGGTGTTGCGTGGTCTACTACAAATACGGTGGCAGTGATCGCATTGGTTACGGAGATTGAATCTCCCATATTATTTCTTCTGCATGAGTTGTCATGATGACTGCATAGCATTGGCTCACCAGAGTTTAGTAATCCTGGTAGACTTCTTCTTGAATGACCTGACGAAGAACTATTGGTGGTATTAGCGTAAATCATGTCTTTGTTGTTGCCGATATTGTGGACGAAGTAATCATTGGTGCAGACTTCATGATTAGTCACAGCATTACTTTGAATATGGGACAAAACGTCATGAATTGGCGAAATGTTAAAATACCCCTTGATGTCGGATATGAGAGCTAGTCTCAAGTAAGAAAGTTAGTTTTTGGTGACCACAAAAGGTTGCCACCGCAGTCAGAGGATTTGGTATGGGCCCGTGAGGAAGTGGAGGATTGTATAGACAATGGTTTGTTGGTGTTGGAACAATCAGATGTGAAAAGTGGCCATGTAACAATGGAGGCCCTCGTTGAATAGTGCAACGACGGAATGGTTCATGTTGGAGTGCTTGGTCTGTCCCGCAGAGAAAATATCATCAGGCCGGGTTCCAAGATGGATGAAGGTGCTTCAGCAGAAAAAGAAATGCATGAACTCGTTCGGAGACGAATTAAAATGACAAATGACCAAATGAAAACCAGATATAGCTCACAACGTAATAAGGGTTTGTCATCCAAATTAACGAATCACTGCAAAGGACCACATAGGGTAGTTAAGAAATTGGACGACATGGTTTATAGAATACGGAAATGTGGAAGATCGATATCGGGAATTAAAGTTGAACATCTGAAACGACTAGCTGCCTATGGGAGAAGTGAATCTATGCCTATTCGGGACGAACATTGTAGAAAGTACACCACAGATGGCGTATGTATTAGAAAGCTCTAGACAGTTAAAGAGCAATCTAGAGTGCAGATGGCAGTGTTATAAATAGTGGCAGAGGTTGCAGTCGTGAGTTAGTTTATCAGAGACGCTTTTCGAATAAACATCAACTGAGTGCTGTGTTTTTCAAGTGAATTCGTGTACATTATAAAGTGTGTCTGTATTTCTGCGAATTCTGTTGTTGTACATTTTAAATAAATAAAGAGTTGTTACAATTTTCAAACTACTAAACGGCTTTTATTTGCAATCAAAAGTATCCGGTTTATTTAAAGGAAATAAACAAACGTTTTGAAAAGGTTAAAACGTAACAATATGCTAAAATATATCTTAACAAATCGATATCATTTTACAGAAAAATGTGTATTGGGAGGTTGTATAGGGACTTTCGAGAAAAAACATATATTTGCATATAAATCCGCCCCTAGTAATTATTTATGAAATTGCAATTGAGTACTTTTATTTGTTACAAAGGCAATAACAAACTTATATATCTTCAACATTTGCATTAAAGGGTATAACAAATCATGTCGACTATTATTTCTACGACTTATAAAAGTTAATGAGCCATGTAGGGTATAAAACTAAAGATATTCGGTGGCATGCTCACATCATATTCATACATACTTACATTGTAAACTTATAATTATTATGCAGCTGCATAATTCATAATTTGAAAACCATTTCATACAACAATTTTATTTTAAATTTCAGTCAGTTTTGTTTAAGTGTAAATTATGGGCACAGTCCATTGCACTTGTGGTGCAAGGTTATTGCCAATTCTACTTCTACTACTATGATTACATTAAACATTCTGACTTAAATCACAAACGTTTTTTATTTTGTTTTAATTCATACAACAAATTACTGTCATTTATTACTCAACATTTATTTATGCAGTTTTAATAATGTTTTCATTTTCGTTCGTTTGTTTTTTTTTCCACTTACAGATCATGTTATTGTCCTTGACAAATATTTTACTACTTTTGGAACATAGTAAAAAAGTTTAAATACCTCAGTCCTTAACATTATTTTGTTTTTGACTGATCGTGTGTTTGATTGTTGGATGCTGTTTGTGTTCATGATTTGATCAAATATGGCAACAACAACTGTTGATTATGAAGGTGCTTTTGTCAATCCAGCATATGTGCACTCCAGATATGCCTCGAACGCTTCCATACCTGGAGAATATCGTAGAGCTGATGATGACAGTGGTGGTTCGACGGGGACGTCGTCGAAGAGAGAGTCGGTGAGGAGTATGAATATTACAACAATAGAAACGTTGGAGAGAAATGGTACTGATCTAAATGGAAATGTAAGTTATAATTATTTATTAATATTAATCGTTTAAACTAACAGAATATTTAGAAATAAAAGCGTTTTATATTCGGTTGTGCCGAATTTTACATACCCACAAAACACGGATACCGATTTTTGTGCATTATGTATACAAACATTTATCTGGTTCAATCGATTTTGTATATTGCTATTGATAGAAAATAACAGTGGCAAATTTTACCTTGCTAGACGTTAGTCAAATATGTATAGAGGTATGATTTTTAAACAATTCCTTTTCTATTTAACATATAAAATTGTTGTGAGTCCAATAAAATAAAAATGGAGAAAATCGGGAAACATTTGGACCCGCTATTATCAAAAAACTGGAGTAGGGTGGGTAAAAATGTTGAAAATTTAATTTTAAAATGACAGATAATTGATAGCTACGACAAGTTTTTTATATGGTATGGTATTCAGGCAGCCGTCCAAAACCTTTTGTTTGTTCAGCACACTTGGGTCCAATAAACGTTGCCTTTGTGATACCTGAAAGGAGAATAGAAACAGAACGGAAGAAAAAGGAAAATAATAAGAGTAGAGTGTAATGAAAAAGAGGAGGAGGAGAGGAGTTAAGAATTCAAAGAATTCGAAAAACGCAGACCATCATGGGATGGTTGCTGGGTCCCTAGGAGGTAAAGTTTGCGTGACCGGTCTTATCAACCATCCGCTTTCCCTGATAAAGGCGTCTATACACCTTAGTTCCTTTACAGATAACCCGGAAAGGGTACTGACGAATCTCTCACCTAAGAGCCTAGCACGTAGATCACCCAGTGCCGGGCAGTTACAAAAGAAGTGTACGATGGTTTCTTCCTCTTCCTCGTTCTGACAAATTCTACAGAAGTCATGATGAGGTAACCCAAGTCTTGCGGCAAGAGTCCCGAAAGTGCAGTGACCGGTGATCATCGCCACCAAGTTGCTCAGACGTATTCGTAATCGAAGTAGATACGACGTGCGTTTACAGTCCAACGCAGGCCATATCATCCTCGTAGTGGTACAAGTGGGTTCATTACCCCACCTTGCTTGGGCAAGTTCGTAATACGCGTCTTGTATCAATTCCTTGCAGGTTTCGTCGTCTGACATCAAGGCTCCTCTTCCCGCCAAGTAATCGGCAATACAATTGCCCTCATTGTCCCTGTGTCCACGTACCCATGTGAGTACAACTGTCGAATGTCTCGCCATCTCATTTAAGGATGTCCGGCATTCCTGGACCATATTCGATGTTGTATAAACACTTACCAGGGATTTAATTGCGGATTTACTGTCAGTATATATACGGATATCTCTACCAGATACACTGTAATATCTGAGCCAGTTTGCCGCTCTTCTAATGGCCGATATTTCAGCCTGAAGGATGCTGCATCCATTTGGGAGCCTAAAGGATATTCTTATTCCGAATTCAGGAATGTATATGCCCCCGCCCACTCTATCCCCTTTTTTTGACCCATCCGTATAGATCGATAGCCTCATTTCATCAACAGGGAGACCATCAACAAGCTCCATACTGGATGGGATTGAGAAACCGAAATTCCTCAGGAAGAAGGGTTTGGGGGTACAGTAATCAATAAGATCAGGAAGATTTTGTAAGTTTCCTATTATGCAAGCATGTCCATAGGACCTAAAATTCCATGCGTTGCAGGCATTGAGCATAAAGTTTTTTATATTGCTCGAGATTCTTTATGTGTAATTTTTTGGAATCGGAACCCAAACAAAGAAATAGGATCGTTTTAAAAATGTAACATACCCGAGGTGTCCTACTTTGGGGACCACTGGCCGCGCATCTCGTGGGCCCATGAGATCCAAACTAAATACTTAAACTCGACAACACTTCCTCTCTGCGCATGTCAAATTACATTGAAATTGAACTAAGCGTCTAGAAGTTACGCTTCTGCACAGTGGGGCAGAATCAAAATTTGTTGTAAATAAATCTGTCATTTATAAACGGGTGTTTTTTCAAAACCTAGCATAGCGCTTTCCAAAAATATAAAAATCTTAGAAATCGGATGGGAAACAAAACAATTGCATTTTACATGTTGAAGTTACACATTGAGCCAAAATAGCGCCGCCTCTGGATAATTTGTTGGGCCCATTTTCATAACTTAAACTCGAATACTCCTTGGTTACGCCCACGTCAAATTTTATCCCGATCGGGCCAGCCGTTTAGTAATGCCAGATTAATTTCCAAACTAATTTTGATTCTACCCCACTGTGCGCTGTTTAGTGTCACTGATGAACAACTTCCTCTCCTAAGTGAAAACTGTATGTGCTTACTTTTGATTTCATTTACTTCTATTCAAGGCGAATTTATACAAGGTGGTGGTAGTTCTACAAAAACAACAAATGGTCTTAACAAATGTCAAAAAACAGAAATTAAAAATTAAACAAATATTTATTAAAACTAAATATAGTGTAGATAATTGAATAGTGAGGGCTTTACTTATTTATGCAAAATATAAATATTTTGTTAATTAGCTTAGAATATGTAGATATTGAAGTATAAAAACAAGCTGTGACAGGTGTTAGAACCAAACAAGCGAAAAAAGAGTAATCAGCTGATTGACTGACTCCACCTTGTATAAATTCGCCTTGCTTGTATTCTTAAACTAGCTGAACCCGGTCCGCGTTGCTGGCCTTCAGAAAACATTTTAATATACAGTGTTGGACAAGGTCGGTGATCTAACCTTCAATGTTAATACATGTGGTTGCAGTCCGGCTGGTTCCAATGAATTCAAAAATTCAGTAGGATAATTGATGGCTTGTTCTTCGTTCATTACTGTGTCAATCGATTTGTATTTTATTGTTTCGCCAGGCAGTTTCAATTGCATTTGCTCATTTGGCTTGTTAATATCATAATTTGTTGGTGCCAAAATTGCACGTTCCCATAGCCAATCCGAATTTTTGTAGTTGGTTGTAAGACTTGGGAATACCTTGTCGACATCGGCTTGAATATTCATTTGCATTTGGCGTATGTTCGGGGATGAAATCTCATTTGTGGCGGGAACAATTGGAATTTTTCCATTTCCGATGTCCAACAATTGTTTTGAGAATGTTTCAGCAAAAGGGTATTGCAGCAAATGCACACGCATGTTCGTTGATAGCGTTCGGTTTCTGTAGCTTCATTTCCAGTGAAATAAATTTGATGAAACTTCGCATCATCATTGGGAAGTGGGAGCAATGATCTAATTCTGTGGTACATTTGGCCTTGAATTTTAAAGGTGGGCATGAAGCCGACGTCATTTGAAAGCATGAATTGCACTTTTGGATATTTTGAAGGAAGTGATTGGAAATAGGATTGGCGCCGGAAATGTAACTTAGAAGCAGCTCAGGCGGCTCAATAACTGGTGGCAGAATAACTTTACCGTTTGAACACCACATTCCCGGGGATTCCTTAGGGAACATCAAACGCTGCAATGTAAGTAATGTCATACTTATTGTAATAAAACGCCGACAACTTTAATTCGATTCTTTCTTTTGATCGAGCCATTAGGGAGCGATTGGATTCTAGTCTTTTGATATGCTCTGCATTCATCTCTGCAGCACTCGATGAAGATGCACTGCAATTATGCAAGAGTAAACAAAATTGTGTTGGAATGTATTTCTTTCTTCGCTTACACCAAATCATTCGCTTCAGAGTACACCACTGTGAATTAAAACCTGCCATGGTGGAAATGGTTAATTTTTCGGACTGGGCCAAATAAGAGGTGTGTAATAGCTACAGGGTTGGTCCTAGAACACTTTCCTGAGGTACACCCTCATTCATCGCATATTCTCTTGTCGAATAATCGCCGCACTTTATCCTAAACAAGCGATCCGATAGGTAAAACACTGGGATAATGTTTTGTCTATTTAAGAATGTTAAAATTTTTCCTTGGATTATTTTCTCAAATTACTTAAATGTTAAGCGAAAACTATAGCCTTATCCTTAGCACTACGTGCCCAGGTACCACCAGATTTTCTATTCGGACTTTAATCCTCTACCGGTGGCTTAATGTTGTTGGCTGCCTTCAATTTAGTTTAGATTTCTGCGATCCTTTTCCGAATGAAGAGCTCTTCTACATGTCTTCTTTTCAAGGAGGAGTATATCAATTTCTGTATTAGAAATATACATTATAGCTTTAGGAGGAATTTGGTACTTAGAGTGATCAAAGGCCGAAAAGATTAGAGACTTGAAGTCTCTGATACAATTATTGATATCTTCATCACACTGTATGTTAAATTCAGGGTGGATATGGCTGCTTATGTTTTTTTTTATATCTCCTGAAGAATACGATGAATAGTGCAAAAAGTAAATTTTAATTGAAATATGTTAAATGTAAACCTTTATTCTAAATAACTTTCAGAAATATCCCGTTCATAATGAAGACCCAGAAAATCCCAATGAAGCCAAGCCACAACGTGAAAATTGGGGTAATGAAATTGAGTTCTTAATGTCCTGCATAGCGCTATCGGTGGGTCTGGGCAATGTGTGGCGTTTTCCTTTTACCGCCTTGGATAATGGAGGCGGTGCATTTGTGATACCATACATAATAGTATTATTTTTAGTGGGCAAACCAGTGTATTATATGGAAATGTTATTGGGACAATTTTCCAGCAGGGGCAGTGTGAAAGTCTATGATTTTGCACCGATAATGAGAGGTAACATAAACGTAAATCTTATGTTAAACATATACTAAATATTGTTTAATACTACATAGGAGTGGGTTATGGTCAGGTGTTGGCTACGGGTGTGGTAACTACCTATTATGCCACCTTAATGGCTTTAACATTGCGTTATTTTGTGGATTCTTTCTATCCCACATTACCCTGGAGTTTTTGTCGTGAAGAATGGGGCGATACGTGTATAGACTCAAAATCAAAGGCTGATGATTTTATGCAATTAGCGGGGACAGATGTTAAAACTACCTCAGCGGAATTTTATTTTATGTAAGTGTTATTTTATTTTTATTTTCAAGAAATCTATTTCTAATGATTTATTTTCTAGCAATATAATTTTACGTGAAAAGGATACCATTGACGATGGCATCGGCTATCCCAGTTGGTCTTTGGCCATAACTTTAGCTATTTCCTGGTTAATAATAGCCTTAATTGTGATTAAGGGTGTTAAAAGTTCTGGCAAAGCTTCTTATTTCCTGGCCATTTTTCCCTATTGTATTATGTTAATTTTACTGGTGCGTTCCTTAACTTTGCCGGGAGCTTTTGATGGTGTTTTGTATTTCCTAAAGCCTCAATGGGATAAATTACTGGACCCTAAGGTAATTTTAAATAAGTTTTAATATGTTTTGCATTTAACTGTTTCTTGTTATTTTGATAGGTCTGGTATGCAGCTGTCACCCAAGTGTTCTTTTCATTAGCCATTTGTTTTGGCAATATTGTCATGTATGCTTCATATAATCGTTTTGGTCATAACATTAAAAGGTAAATATAACAATTTAGATTAGTTTAGTATAATTTTGAGATTAAAGTAAAACTTTCTTATCAACAATTGGTCCATAAATTTCTGATATATGACTAATTTCACATATTTAGCATAAAGTTTGGTGTAATATACATGTAAATAAATTAAAGGTGTCGGAAGAATCTTTTTATATAGTTTTGAATTACTAATTTTCAAATAGTCTATCATAATACATACCCCCATATTCCAAATCGATTTTTAAAATTAACAAGTAAGAGAGTTGTGCCGAATCTTATATACCCTTCACCAAATTATACTTCAAAATACAAATTTTAAATATTTTTAGATAAACTAAATTAATTTTTTTCCAGTTTTTTTTAATTTTTGGAAAAAAAAATTCGAATTATATATTTTAAATTTTTTAAAATTTAAAATTTTTTTTTTTAAATTTTAAAAAATTTTTTTTTTTTTTTTTTTAAATTTTTTTTGGTGAAAAAAAAAAATTCGAGTTAACAAATATTTTTTCCGATTTTGACCCATTGTAGGTCCAACTTGCAAAGGTCTTTGAAATATCTATCATTAGATATCCATATTGTCTATATTAATGACTTAGTAATCCAGATATAGGTCAAAAATAGGTAAAAAAAATCGAGGTTGTCCTGGATTTTTCCTCATATCTCAGCCATTTGTGGACCGATTTTGCTGATTTCATATAGGAAACTTCTTGAAAGCATGTCTGACAGAATTATTGAAGATTTACAATCATTGACAAAACAATGGAAACTTTTCCAAATATTCCATAAGTAGCCCAAAATTTAAAATATTTTTTTAAAATAGAAATTATTCACTAAAATATTCACTATTTCGCTACTGGCAAAACAATGGAAACTTTTAAACTTCAGCAAGAAGAAGTGTAAAACTTCTTTCAAAAATTATAAAGAAATTTCGTGAGGCCGGTTCTGTAACAACATTTAGGTGGAAGACCACGTAAGACTACTCCTAGGCAAGATAATTTAATAGCGGGAGAGTTCAAGAAATTCCCAAAAATAACTCCTCGAGAGGTTGTTAATAGCCTAAAATGAGAAATAAGTACCCGAACAGTTAGTCGCAGGGCAAATGAGGATGGTCTTGGTTGCTATCGTCCTGTGAAAAAACCACTCATTTCTAAAAAGAACCGTTCTGCTCGTCTACAATTTGCCAGGAATCATTTAAACTGGTCGATACAGAAATGGAATACTGTCCTCTTTTCCGACGAATCCAAATACAATTTAAGAGGCAGTGATGGGAGAACATTTGTAAGACGACTAAAGGGAAAAAGATTAGATCCAAAGTACACAAATAAGACTGTAATGTTTGGCGGTGGCAATATTATGGTATGGGGATGTTTTTCAGGGCAAGGTATGGGCCCTGGGCCCAATTCATATTATAAAAGATACCATGACAGGTATAGGATATAGAACCATATTAAACGATGTTATGTATCCATACGCTGAGGAATATATGACCCTAGTTTGGAGATTCCAACACGACAACGACCCGAAACACACCTCTAGGGTTGTAACCGAGTGGTTACAATCCAACGAGGTACGTGTTTTGAAGTGGCCTGCCCAATCGCCAGATCTCAATCCCATAGAAATTGTAGATCGTAAAATAAGGACCCAAAATTACACCAGGAAGGAAGATTTATCGGAGGCGGTTATAAGGGAATGGCAAAATATTTCAAAGGAGACCATTGACTCTTTAATTGGTTCAATGCATCGTCGATGTGTAGCAGTTATAAAAAATATGGGATACCCAACAAAATATTGAGTTATTGCTAAGTTTAGACCATATTTGTTAAAATAATACCTAAGTTTCCATTCCATTTTAATTTTGTTTTCTCATTTTTAGAATTTAATTAATTTTAAAATATTTGTTAAATTAATAAGTTAATAAAAGTATACAAATAAAATATTACAAAAATGTTAAAATTTTTTAAAAAATTATTTCAGATTTTAGGCCACTAATGAAATATTTGGAAAAGTTTCCATTGTTTTGTCAACCACTATACATCCCGAATATATCTGAGGTCTTCAGAAAATTGATTTCAACAGACAGACGGACATGGCTTAATCGACTCCGCTATCTATAAAGATCCAGAATATATCGCACACCCAGTTCAAAAGTTACACAACTCAAAATTTTAATTTTTCAGAAATCGAAAATAAATATATACCAATTGAAACATAATGAAAGACATTTGTGCTTTTTTTAGCCACAGTTAACAACAACAGAATACACTGATATCTTTTGTATAGATAAACAAGGGTATTGTACATAGTTTAAGCGTAAAATTCGGGTTTATATAACCCGACAAATTGATTTTGAGTTGTATCACTTTTGAACTGGGTGTGCGATATATACTTTATAGCATTGGTAGGCAAAAAGAGGCATTTAATTTGTGTGCTCTTTTGGGTAAAAAATAAAATATCCACAACAACATCAAGAAACTGAATGAATTGTGTGTATTTTTACGCCCTATTACGCTCTTTTGTTCACATTCGGGTTGTTTGACGAAAATCATCGTAACCTGAACAATATGAACGCCTACCATGGCTTTATAGGGTCGGAAAATTATATTGTGGAAATTACAAACGGAATGACAAACTTATATATACCCTTCTCAGGAAGGCGATGGGTATAATAATGGTTTATTAAGCATTTTTTCTATATGAAATTCCGATTGTAAACCTTTGATAACTGTAATAATCGTTTTTGAACATGGGTTCAATATACACATCTGCTCAAAATAATAGATACACCAAAATTTATTTTTTAAAAACGAAAAAAAATAATGGTATATTGTAAAATTATAAAAAAAAATTCAGTCGATTTTTATTTATAGTTAAAAGGAGAGTAAAAAACAAAAACAAAATATTTCATAATTAATAATAAATATTATAAAGTAAATTAAATTTCTTAAATTTCGAAAAATTTGGTGATAGATACATTTTTAAAAATTCTTATTAAACAAAAGCTAATAAATTTTATCTTAAAAAAATTAGTTTATTATTAAAGTAAAGCTAGTATCCAGTATATCCACCTTTGTTTTGTAAAACTTTCTCCACTCTTCTGGGCATACAGGATATCAAGTTCTGACACTTCTCCAATGGAATCTCGTACCATATTTTTTGCGTTTTCTCCCATAAATCGTCTTTATTTTTGAAAAATTCCTTCGAAAGCCTTATCTTTAATTCACTCCACAAGTTTTCTATTGGGTTTAAATCAGGGGATTGGCTGGGCCAGCTTAAAACAGGTACGTTATTCTCCAAGAACCAGTTTTTAACTAATCTTGAACTATGTTTTGGGTCGTTGTCCTGCTGGAATGTCCATATTAATGGCATATTTTCCGATGCATATGGAAGCATTACGTTTTCCAATATGTCTCTATACCCACTAGCATTCATGGTATCTTCTATTCGGAATATCGGACCAACACCATTCCATGAAAAGCAACCCCAAACCATTATGTTTCCCCCGCCATGTTTTACCGTCTTTTTTGTAAATTTAACGTGGAATTCTTTTCCTTTTGGTCGGCGTACATTTCTTTGGCAGTCGTTTCCAAACAAATTTATTTTTTTTTCTTCGCTCCATAAAATATTTCTCCATTTTTTTTCGCCTTCACACCCGGACCATTGTAAGTGCTCTTTAGCAAATTCTAATCTTGTCTTGATATTTTTTTGGCGCATTAGTGGCACTTTTCTGGCAATTCTTCCCGGCAATTTAGCTTGTAAAAGACGACGACGAACTGTTTGTGGACTGATTTCGTTACATAGCTCCGCAGAAATAGCTTTCGATGATATGAAAGGGTCTTTTTTAACCATAAGGACGATCCGCCTATCTGTTTCTGGACTGGTTTTCTTTGGTCTACCGCGAGTTTCTCTTTTTTGTTTTTTAGATAAAGCATTTTGGACAAAATGTAAAGATCTTCCTATGCTCTTTGCTATTTCCCGTAATGATTTTCCTTGATTTCTCATCGTTTGAACAATTTTTTTCTCATCTTCGGTACAATGATGATTTCATCCCATTTTCTTCAAAAGAGTCCTATTTTTTATAAAATTGTTGCTAAAATTTAAATTATACTTACTGTTTCACGTAAATAGGAACAAAAAATTGCACAAAAAAAAATTGTATATAAACAAATTACAAATTACTGATGTGTATCTATTTTTATGAGCAAATAATTTTTTGTAATTCAAATAAATTCGTTTTTAAAAATCAACATGAAAGCAAATAGTTGCCAGATTTTAGACTGACATGACATTGCCAGATAGAAATTTTAATAATATGATGTATTCTTAACGCTTGCGAGGAAATTTTCAATGTTACCGCCATTTAAATTTTTTCCAATTAGGTGTATCTATTATTTTGAGCAGATGTGTATATACATATATGTATATCTTTAACTATTCTGTCTTTATTTATTTCTATTTTAAAACAAAAATTTTATTTTAAACAATATTACAATTTCAGAGACTGCAACATTATCACTACCTTGGACACATTTACATCTTTATTATCGGGCATTATTATCTTTGGTATACTAGGAAATTTGGCTTACGAATCCAATACCACCGACATTAGAAGTGTGGTCAAGGGTGGTCCAGGTTTAGCGTTTATATCCTATCCTGATGCTATAGCTAAATTTAAGGTTGTGCCACAGGTAATTTAAATTCGTTTTACATATAAAATTCTCTTAATAATAATTACAATTTAATAGATATTTTCAGTATTATTCTTTTTAATGTTATTTGTACTGGGCATTGGCAGTAATGTGGGCATGGCTTCCTGTGTTATGACCGTCATTAAAGATCGTTTTACCCACATCAAACAATGGATTATAGTTGTGTGTATAGCAGTGACTTTCTACTGTTTGGGTCTATTGTACATTACGCCGGGTGGTCAGTATATCTTGAATCTGTTGGACTTTTATGGCGCCTCATTTGTGGCTCTTGTGTTGGCCATTTTTGAATTAATTGCTGTGGGTTGGATATATGGTAAATAATAATATGGTTTCGTAATTTTTTACAGGTATAAAATAGAGAACTAAAACAAATCTGTCTTATTCAAATATTATTTGTGAATACGTCTGTGTCTTTTTGAATGAAACACAAGTTTTTGGATAAAAAAACATTTTATTTTTCAACATAGTCTCCTTGAGCTCTATACACTTTGTCCAACATTTCTCCAATTTTGTTTATCCCTTCCAAAAAATAAGATTTGTCCAACTAGTTATTTTTTGTGATATGATTTCATCGTTGAATTCAAATCTCTTTCCGCCGAGCAATTTGTTTCAGGTTTGGAAACAAAGAATATTCACTCGGGACTAAATCCATATGGCGGAAGAGGGAGCCATTCGTAGTCTAATTCATGCCATGGAAACTGCACATGTGTGCACCAGATTTTGAGCAAACGCGGAAGCCATTTTTCGGAAAACTTTTACAGGCCCAAGTGCTCATTGAAACCAACGAGCCATATGAGATGCCTATGACTTCCACAATATCCTATTGGCCAACATGATATCGTAAATTGTTCAATTGTTTCGAGTGTAGACCTCTACTTATTCCGTGCTTGTACGGCCACAACGAAATTCAGTAAGCCACTTTTTAATTGTGCCCGTATTAAGTCAAATATTGATATTACACAGAGAAAACATATTCGTGATAGCAACCGAATTTGTAGCCAATCGAATGATTCTACCTTAGTGACCGAATTTTACAGTTGTGGCTACAATATTTTAAAAGGGGTAACAAAACTTCGGTTGCTTTAACCGAAATTCTTCTTTGTCAACTGACTTTCTGTTAATAGAACCGAAAAATTCTATGTGTGCAACCGAATCATTCGATTGGCAACAAATTCGGTTGCTATCACGAATCTGTTTTCTCTGTGTAGCAATGTTTCACCACGTTACATCAGAAATAGGGTTTATTTTAAGGGCACTGCTGCACGTTCAATATATATTGACCGCGATCCCGTATCGCGATAATTATTGAACGTGTAGCATGCAGTAGTGATGGATCGCGATCCAAATCGAAGAATAACCCAATTTTGCGTGATCCATTACAGTGGATCGCGATCCAAATATCACAATATATATTGAACGTGTAGCAGTACCCTAAGTGTCACTTTATCATTAATATTATCCGTCCTCTTTGCGGTATCATTATACCCTTCACCTTCGTGAGAATTGTATATATAAGTTTGTCATTCCGTTTGTAATCTCGACAATATAATTTTCCGACCATATAAAGTATATATATTCTGGATCCTTATAGATAGCGGAGTCGATTTAGCCATGTCCGTCTGTCTGTTGAAATCAATTTTCTGAAGACCCCAGATATCTTCGGGATCCAAATCTTCAATAATTCTGTCAGATATGCTTTCGAGAAGTTTCTTACTTAAAATCAGCAAAATCGGTCCACAAATGGCTATGAGGAAAAAACCAGGACAACCTCGATTTTTGAACTACATATATCTGGATTACTAAGTCATTAATATAGACAATATGGATATCTAATGATAGATATTTCAAAGACCCTTGCAACGACGTATATAAAACCATAGTAAGTTGGACCTACAATGGATCAAAATCGGAAAAAATATTTTTTAAGTCGAATTTTTTTTCACCAAAAAAAAATTAAAAAACCATTTTTTTTTTAAATTTAAAATAAGAATTAAAAAAAATTTTTTCCAAAAAATTAAAAAAACGACTTTGGAAAAAAAATTTTGTTTACCTAAAAATATTTAAAATTTGTATTTTGAAGTATAATCTGGTGAAGGGTATATAAGATTCAGCACATCATAGAGAATAGACATAGAGCGGAAACTCTGTTGTCAATGACCTAACTCAGTTGTCAGAAACCTAAGTGGTGAGAATATAGAAAAAACTATGTGACAACAAAAACAACACTTGTATGTGTGATTATTTTGATTAATATTTTTGAGTTTTTTTCTAGTTTCCGCTCTGTTTCATATTTTTTTTTTTAGTTCTGAAATTGAACTGGAAAATCTCATCTTTTTCAAAAACTCAATTCGAAAATCTCACTTTTAAATTTTGACTGCAACCAATTTAAATTATATTTAAAAATTTTCCAGGTGTTAAACAATTATGCAAAGACATACACTTTATGTTGGGCATCAAAACCTCAATCTATTACCGTTTGTGTTGGGGTATTATAACGCCGGCATTTATGGCTGCCATTTTAATTTACACTTTAGTGGAATATGAACCACTACAATACAATGGCTACACTTATCAAGATGGTGTATATAGTAAGTTATAAAACCTAATAACTTTATAGAAATAATTTTAAAAACATTTTTATTTACAGTTTTTGGCTGGTGTCTATCCGCTTTTGGCATTGGCCAACTGTTATTCTGGGCTATATATGCTGTGCACAAACGTCCAGGCAATACTTTGTGGGAACGTTTTGTGAATTCATTTAAACCCACACCAGATTGGGGACCTTTAGATCCCACAGTTTTGAAAGTTTATAAACTGTGTATGGATGACTCAAAAATGGAGCTGATGTTTAAAAAGAATGGATTTTGGCATAGAATTTATGATAATATATTTGGTTGACTTAAACAAATGCTTTTGTAAATAAATAATTTAAATAAAAAAACAAATGCCAATCTAATCTAAAGGAAATCTAATTCTTTATTAAATTGAATCTACAAATAAACATTTGTTAAAATTATGAATTTTACAATTATTAAGTTGTTGCTTAAATGTCCTTTAGCAATCGGTCATGGTGCAACGACGTCTCTTAACAGTACGTTTAGGACAAGGCTGACCACCGTTCTTAGGTTCACTTATAACATAACGATAACGTTCTGAATAGCCCAGACCGCAACGTACACTACATTCAGACCAATTAGACCATTCAGTCATAACACAAGCTTCCGGAATACCATCCTCTTGATCAGTTTTTGCACGATGAGCTGCTGCTAGCGATAAAGTGGTGCTTGGACGAGAAGTGGTAACTTGTGGTGAACCATTGGTGTTAGACAAAATGCTGCAACTGTTCATGCAATCGTTTTCGGTAAGGAAATTATTACGATTACCACGACAGCCGCCGTAAGTAAAGGTTTCACAGCGACCATTATCCTTGTTGTAGGCATAGCGCATGTAATTGCCACGGCAGGGACCGGTATCGAAACGTTCCACGCAAATTTCTATTAATATAAGAAATTAGAAAGACTTTATTTCCCACAACCTATTAAATAATTTACCTTTAGCCATATCGTAAGTGATGGTACAATCTTGAGCCACGGTACACTCCTTTTGTTGATCTAATTCCATACGTTTGGTGCAATTTTCCTTGACCGAATCATCTTCCAACAACAAAATACGTCTGCGGATAGTTACACCCTTGCCGCAAGTTGCCGTACAAGGACTCCAATCACTCCACTGAGTGGTGGGACACATGGGATCAGGCAATTCAATTTGTTCAAATGTACACTCGGGTTTCATGCATTTTTGTTTTTCGACCACCGAAACATGGGGACAACGTTTACGACCCGCATGGTTTAAGAAAGTACGAGTACGCATTGTAATGCCGATACCACAGGTAGCTGAACAGTCAGACCAAGGACTCCAGGCTGTGGTCTGGCAAACGCCAGCTCCATCACCATTTTCATTGACTAACGAGATTGATTTAGCTAAATTTTCACCCTCGTCATCATCATCTTGTTGTGTTCTACATAAAACAAATTTGTTTTATTGTTAGTGGATGTTTCGTAAAAATCTCTTTTCTTATAGGGAATACTTACCCACATTCTGGTATATCAGCAACACACATTTCCTTTGACACCAATTGTCTAGAGCATTTTGCCTTGTCAGCCTTCTCGGGACTCAAATATTGACGGGAACGCATGCGTATACCCTTGCCGCAAGTAACCGAACAAGGTGCCCAATCACTATAGTCAGTAACACGACATTCCACTTGAAAAGAGATAAAATATTAAACAAAATTTATTTTGAGAATGTGACTAACACTTACTTCTGGTATCTTGATTTTCACTATTATCTGAGACTTCCACTTGTAAAGCTTGCAAGAAGTCATCATCACAATTTCTTGAAATAATCTTTTCCCTTCTGATATACAACTTAGCCAAAGGAGTCATCTCCCGCGATTGAGGATTGTAAAATGGAGAACGAGGATCCTCAGGATACATATTAGTAATGCGGTACATACGTTCTCTGGGTTGAGTTTCCAAATTCGGAGACATATAGGTGATGCCGCTATCAGTGCCAGCATCCCAAGGATACAAATCAAAGTCCATGGACTCTTTCCAAGAACAATCGGCCGTACACAAGTCTTCACCGTTTATACCCACTACCCAATCGGGTGAAGGACCAAACATAGACACCAATGAAACCTTGTGATGTTTACGATCCACACGGAATGTTGAAGAAGCATTGGAATTAACATTGGGATACCAAAGACCAGCAGCCTTAATTAGGGTGCGCAATTTGGGACCTTTAGCTCTAAGTTCTGTCTCTAAGCCACTAGGTGAACCGAATTCAGCCAACAGCTTAAAACCATCAGTAGCTATATGATTCTCACCCCAGAACGAGAAATTGGATTCATGAGAGGCACCCACAATATCGGAAAAGTGTGTTAGCCAAACGGTGAAGGGAAAATCTTTGGGATGAGTTTCATTCGACCAAATACCCTCGAAAACAAACTAATTGGAAATTAGAAGAAAAATACCTTAATTAATATAACAATGAAATTTAAAATTTTAAACCTACACTATATTTGGCTTCATCGCAAGCACAACACTCCTTATGAACAGTGGTTGAATCGGGTTTCTTTTCGCATATCACTTGCGTCAATTGACCATCATCTGAGAACCATGAACGTGGTCCTTCGTAGACCATAGCCGATAGAGAAACACAACCAGAACCAGCTTCTGGTGCCACCCACATTACTTGAATTTCAGTTTTGGGCAAATCATCAGCCTCAGCCACGGTATTAACACAACGATCACTGAATTTGGTAAGAGAGTCGCTGAATAATTGGAAGCGTCCAACACGTTTAGGATTTGCCGGTATGGGGCGTCTGCCACCTATATGGGCTTCAGCAGTGATGGTAAAGTGAGTAAAGTGTTGAACTTTGGAATGTGTACGGGAGCCAAGTAGGAGAACTGTAAAAAGATAAGTGATGTTTTATTGAATGTTTTAAACATAAATTTATGGAAAGTATATTAAACATACATATATATTTCCTCAACTTATAGAAGAAGCTTCAAGGATTTACATACATATATTTCTATATAAATAAAAATCAAATGTCGTTCGATGGTAATTGCATCAGTAGAGAACGGCCGGACCGATTGAGACACATTTTTTTGAAAAAATGTTGCTCATAGTCCAAGTTAGGTTTTCACAGAATGAAAAATTGACCACGTCCACTTTTACGCCTAATTTTTTAAATGTTCATAGTAATCCAATTTAAGTTTTTACTGAAAGCAAAATTGACCACGCCAATTTTTTTCGATATATATAAAATCGCAGGAGCTTCTCGATCAGTGATCACTCATATTTCTGAACAAAAATCGATTTATTTATATAAAAACTCTAAATATCTAAATTCGCTAATAACTTGGCCAATAAGTGTTTAATCAAGAAAAGGAGCTCGATCTGTGATCACTCATATTTCTGAACAAAAATCGATTTTTTATATAAAAACTCAAAATATCTAAATTCGCTAATAACTTGGCAATAAGCGCGCTTAATCAAGAAAAAGAGCTCGTTCTGTGATCACTCATTTTCCAAAATTCAATTATTTATGTATATAAAAACTCTTTTTAACTTGGACAGGGCAACGTCTGTCGGGTCAGCTAGTTGCATTATAAAATTAGGCAAGAGTGTTATATTCGGCGGTGCCGAATGTCAATATGTGACAATAAAATATTTTTCTGATATAGGGGTTGTATGGGGCGTAGGGTCAATTATGGACCGATCCTCATAAAATTAATTATAAAGATTAAAGTTCATATAATAATTGTTTATGCTCAATTTAATCACGATATTAATTATTATAAGACAATTATTATGTATAGTCATTTTCTGTGGAGACTTTATATTTTTATTTATTTATTTTATTATTTATTTATTAAAATAAATATGTGAAAATTTTTATCAGAATTGCCGCATGATCAACACATTTATGATTGTTCGAACAGTATTCCGGGGGAACATTTGTATGGGGACTAGGTGAAATTTTTTTTTATTCTAAATTGACAGTTGAAGAATAGTAAGGAAGAACTTTATTTTTTTAAAAATAATCATTGTGTATCTTTTCATGAATTCATTATTATATAATTTATAAAAAGAAGCAATAGATATTTAAAAGTCATTCAGAAAATCTATTCTATTTTTTTTATTTTCCGTTTTTCCTGTTAATAGATATTCTTTATTTTGATTAAATCAAAGTAAATTAATAAAGTAGCGACAGTACTACAACAAATACAACATTTACAAAAACCACAAGCAATTTTGTTTTTGGTTTAAGGTCTGAGCTGTCAAAGTTGCCTGTTGTTGTTTTTGCTTTTGGGCTTGTTGTATTTTTCGCCACAACAACCACAAGTGAATTGACAGATTAGACCAAAGTAAAAAAAATAGTCAGCTGTTCTACTGAGTCTACTTTATTAATTTACTTTGGATTAAATACAATTATTATTTTAACCCGCTTTGCCAACTACTATTTTGTGTACACCACAAAAAACATCTGTCCATTGTCTGCAATAACATAAAATTGGCAGCACTATTCATTGAACACACCATTGATTTAGTGGTGAATTTATATTTAAAGGAAGTACAAAAACAACAATAAACACAAGAAGACGCGCTTAATTTTTGGGTAAAGAAAAAAATTCCACAACATAAAATTTACCTGAAATCTATTTATTTGTTAAAATTGTGCCATATTAAAATAATTAATAAATTTAAAAATGCGCGTTTCAAAGAATATTGATATTGCTGAATTCCAAAAATGTGGAGAAATTATGGTGGCCGCCAAAAGAAACAAATTTGCCATGGCCTGTAATTTTTGCCAGCAGACATTTACACAATTGCAGGCTTTTATGCGGCACTTGCAGCTGCAACATAATGATGAATTGGAATTTGTTAAACAGGCCAAAGAGGTGGAGGTATATGCGGTTGAAGAACTAATGAATCAAACAACGGCGTCATGTGCACCAGATACTGAAAGTGATGAATCTAATATGACTGGAGAAGACACCAAATGGTTGAGCGCAGTAGATATGAAATGGTTGAAACAAGGTGTAGCACCTGGGAAAGAACTACAAGAGAATGAAGTGGTAAATAAAAGTAAGGATGACACTAGAGATGAAGATGATCTGGGCTTGGCTAATATGTCCATATTGAGGGCTTTAGAAGATTGTGATGTATCTTTTAATCTGATGGACAGTCCAAATAATACCGGATGTTCTGAAGAGGAGAAGGAAAAGAAATCTGAAGACGATAATGATCTAAATAACACGTTATTGAGAGAAATACAAAATGAATGGGAAGATAGTGATACTAATGAAAGCATTTTGAAAAGAATTGATTGTACTGATACTGACATTGCAAATTCTACAAAACATCTCATAGATTTAAGTACAGAGTTTGATGCTGATGTTACCATGACGGAAATGCCAACCAATAGTACATGTATAGATAACAAACTGGATACCACAGCAGATAGTTTTGAAACTTCTCCGTGTAATGGTATAAAAAATCTATTGCAAGGTTTAGAGGACTTGGATGATGTGGATAGTTTATTGGAAAATTTAGAAAGTAATTTAACTTCGCAGAAAACTAATCAAGAACAAGTGAATTTGAAAGTTGAGAAAAAAATTATAAAAAATTGCAAATTAAACGGTAATCAAAAAATTAAATCCTCTAAAATCAATACAAATATTAAAGAAAATTTATCTAAAGCCAAACATTTTACGCAAAAACTTAAAGAAGAAGCTGAATCCAATATATTAAATAATTTTGAGAAACGTTTAAAACAAATGGAGCTTGATTTAGATGTTGATATTTCTAGCGATTTTAATATTGAAACTAAAAATTCTAAATCAAGCAAAGTTCCTAAAAAGATTCATAAACAAAATAATGATTTCGCTTCAAAATTAAAATACTTGGAAGATTCTTTGAATGAATGTACACAGCAAGAAGAGGTAAGCAATACAAAACAACATGCTAATAGAGGCAAAAATATCAGACAAGGTTCTGGTGATAAATTTGAAAATAAAGAAAATAGCAATGAAGCAATTCTTACCAGTTTTGAAGAGCAATTAAAGAATTTAGAAGAATCTTTAAATGGAGGTCAAATTGACGTTACGGTTAATACAGAATCTTTAGAAGATAGTAGCTCAAATACTTTAAACAATTCCGAGCTAAATGAAGACCTAACAACAGCTTTAGCTGATCCCGAAAAATGCTTAAATGGAGCTGAAATGTTCGACAATGTTAATACAGAATCTTTGGAAGATAGTAGCTCAAATACTATAAACAATTCCGAGCTAAATGAAGACCTAACAAAAGCTTTAGCTGATGCTTTAGGAGAAGAAGATTTTGATTTGTTTAATATAAATATACCGCCAGAAGAGGAAAATGAAGAACAATTAAATCAAGATATATTAAATTTGCTAAGTAAAGAATTAATGGAGAAGGAAAGTGAACAACAGTTAACAATACAACAAGAAAAGCAGACTGTAAATGCAATTAAAGAATTGAAAGAGAATAAAATAAAGAGTTCTAATAAACAAAGAAAATCTTTAATTTCTGCCAAAAATAATATAAAATCAAAATACCAAAAAACAAACTTAAAAGCCAAAACTAAACTATCTGGAACAAACATCAAAAATGTATTAAATTCTCCCAAACTTTTAACATTAAAAGAAAACAACACATTTAAGGCAGCCAACACAATAAAAGAATCGCTTATACCTCTTAAAGGAAACCATGAGATATTTTTGCAACAACAGCAAATATCCGTGAATTATTTATTACAAAGTCCAGCCAAAACTGCAACCATTGAAAATATTAATGGAAAAATAATAAACAACTCAAGGCAAAGGAAAACCCCCAATAAAGAAAATCAGGAAAATAATACGCCTGACTTAAATATACGAAATATAAAAAAAGAAAAATTAACACCTGCTACAAATTTTATAAACACGGATAGAGGAGATAAAACTCCTTTAAAAAGGGAGCAAATATTTTTGAAACAAAGTCCAAAAACACAAGAAAAACAAGAGACAGCAAAAAGTAATGTAACTCCCAAAAGAGGTGACAAAACTCCGCAAGAAAAAAAAGTAAAACAAAGTCCCAAAACCCAAGAGAAATTGGAGAAATTAAATACCCAACAGACACCACCAGCACCGCTTCAGAGAACTCCTAAATTGACAAGAACAGAAGTCATAAAACAATCTCCTAAAACACAAGAAAAACTTAATAAATCTCCTCAAAATAATAAAACCCCCAAAACACCAGAAAATAAGTCACCAATTTACAAAGAGCCCAAAAGCAAAAGCCCCTTAAAAGGCGCCACTAGATCAAATGATAAACTAAAAGCAAATCCAACCACATCTCCCAAACAAATAACTACACAAAATTCAAATGGCTCAAATTATAATCAAGCTAGAACTCCTCTAACAACACCGCAAAGGCTAAGAAATGTGGCCATAAAATTGCAAAGATTTACCCCAGATAAAGCTACACACAAATTAACAAAACAAGAACAAAAATCTTTAGAATCAGCACCATCCTCTATCGCAAACAACACAGAACAAATAATGAAACAGTTTAAATTACCCAGTGGTATAAGCTTAACAAAAATATCCCAACAGTGCACTCCCCAGGAGGACAATAAATCTGAAATTATAGAAACTCCAGTAAAACCTACTTATTGTCAACAAAATT
Organism: Calliphora vicina; assembly: GCF_958450345.1. Lineage (NCBI taxonomy): Eukaryota > Metazoa > Arthropoda > Insecta > Diptera > Calliphoridae > Calliphora > Calliphora vicina. The sequence goes on from NC_088784.1 coordinate 30,663,084, forward strand.
TTTCAGAATCCAGCTTGGAATCAATTCAACAGGAAGAGCCTCAAAGTAAATGTCCTATTGAAATTCAAACCACTCTCATACAACCACAATGTGAAACTATAAACAAACTAAAGACAGAAGCAAACTCAAAACTCCGGCAACGTAAAGCCTCTATAGATATTGTACCAGAGAAAATCCAACCAAATAATCAGTCGTCAGGCAACAAAACTCCCCGACATAGTAATTTAGATTACAAAAGTTATACTGTCAATCGTTCGGCCCGCAAAAAAGAAGTATTACAACGTATGCGTCACATCAAAAAACAGATATTTAAATCAATAGAAGGTGGCGAATGTGTGACTAAAGTGAAACGTATGAAATCTCCTCTCATTACACAGCAGAAAAAACGCAAAGTTCTTATAGAAAATGTACAAATACTACCTAATCTTCAGAAGGAATCATTGACACCTTTAATAAATCCATTTAATATGTTTAAAAAACCTTTTGAAAACACTGCTGCTAGACCAAAGTCAAATTCTGTTTCACCCAAAAATTTGGCTGATGATCAGAAGCAAGCCAAAGTCACATTACAGAGTTCTAAGAATGAATCGTCGATAAATGACGATGAAAAGTTAATTAAGAAATCATTGAAAAGACCTGCTACCTCACCGTTGCTAAATGAAGATAAACAGAACAAGCGTCAGTATAGAGCACCGGCGAAGAAGCCAATTCAGGCTGTAGAAAAAACATCGGAATTGGAAGCAACACAATTGGATCTTTCGGAAAGTGTTGTGGACTTTTTACAGGTAAAATATCAGATCTGAAATTTTAAGTTATCAATAATTTTTTTTAAAAAAATCAAGTTATCCATAACTTTTTATGGAAATGTTAGTTAAGTTATAGACATATTTTAAGCTATGACTAAAATTTTATGTTATCGATAATTTTTCTATACAAATTTTATGCTATCGTTAAAATTTCTACATAAATCTTTAGTTATCGTAAAATTTTCTATAGAAATTTTATGTTATCGATAAAATTTCTATAGAAATTTTATGTTATCGTTAAATTTTCAATAGAAATTTTATGTTATCGATATGATTTTTATAGACATTTTAAATCTTCTATAGAAATTTTTATTTTTTCGATAAATTTTCTATAGAAATTTTTATTTTTTCGATAAATTTTCTATAGAAATTTTTATTTTTTCGATAAATTTTCTATAGACATTTTTATTTTTTCGATAAATTTTCTATAGAAATTTTATGTTATCGTTAAATTTTCTATAGAAATTTTATGTTATCGATACATTTTCTACAGAAATTTTATGTTATCGAAAAATTTTCTACAGAAATTTTATGTTATCGATAAATTTTCTACAGAAATTTTATGTTATCGATACATTTTCTATAGAAATTTTATGTTATCGATACACTTTCTATAGAAATTTTATGTTATCGATAAATTTTCTATAGAAATTTTATGTTATCGATAAATTTTCTATAGAAATTTTATGTTATCGATAAATTTTCTATAGAAATTTTATGTTATCGATAAATTTTCTATAGTAATTTTATGTTATCGATAAATTTTCTATAGAAATTTTATGTTATCGATACATTTTCTATAGAAATTTTATGTTATCGATACACTTTCTATAGAAATTTTATGTTATCGATAAATTTTCTATAGAAATTTTATGTTATCGATAAATTTTCTATAGAAATTTTATGTTATCGATAAATTTTCTATAGTAATTTTATGTTATCGATAAATTTTCTATAGAAATTTTATGTTATCGATAAATTTTCTATAGAAATTTTATGTTATCGATAAATTTTCTATAGAAATTTTATGTTATCGATAAATTTTCTATAGAAATTGTATATTATCGATAAATTTTCTATAGAAATTTTATGTTATCGATAAATTTTCTATAGAAATTTTATGTTATCGATAAATTTTCTATAGAAATTTTATGTTATCGATAAATTTTCTATAGAAATTTTATGTTATCGATACATTTTCTACAGAAATTTTATGTTATCGATACATTTTCTACAGAAATTTTATGTTATCGATAAATTTTCTATAGAAATTTTATGTTATCGATATTTTCTATAGAAATTTTTTTTATAGACATTTTTTCGATAATATTTTTATAGACAATCAGCCCAATTATGAATAAAAATTCCCCGGGAGTTTTCTTCCTTTTCTCATTTTTACTTTTCAAATTCAATGGGAAAAAACTCCCGGGGAATTTTTTATTCATAATTGGGCTGAATATGTTATCGATAAATTATTTTATTTTATTAATTATTGAAAAGCTGTATTATTCATTTATTTTCTTCTTTTAAGAGTACCTTGAATACATATTTCGAAATTAAATTCGAATTTTCGAACATATCTTAAAAGCATATATTCTGAAATTACTTTAAAATTCATGAAAATGTTTAACTTTTTTTTCAAAATTTTTAAATTCGAATTTAGAAATGAAAGACAATTGTTTTTTAGAATCCCCGTGATTTTAAGATTATTTTTACAGCTTTCAAAAATGTTCAAACACAAGTTCGAATTTTAAATTTTATTTCGTGTTTTATAATAATATTCCATAGTCATCATATATAAACTAGAGATTATTTTAACATCTTTAAAAATTTTTCGAACATAACTTCGAATTTTCGAACATAATATTGCATCGTCACCAGGTCTAATCATGAATGCAAAATTCCCCCATATTCGAGCTACGAGAACTGGTTCAAAATTGAGTTACAAATTTTGACATAAATAAAATATACAACAAATAAACAAAGAAACATTACATTGCAAGTTAAAATTCAATATTTAAAAAAATTCTTTAAAATTTCAGCGCGATTTAAAAGCAAATCGTTTAAATGTTGAAAGTTTCCTTAATGAAGATATGCCAGTGGATGATAGTTCTCCTGCTGAAACGTCTATAGAATCGAATACAAAAGAAGAAAAAATTCAAGGAAATCCTAAAGATGAAGAAAGCACCAGTAATAGTACTTTAATAGATGATTTATTAGAACAAGTGGTATGTATTCAGATTGAAATTTTTTAAATGTATTACAATTATCTCACTTTACCCCCAACAGGATAATGAAAAAGACGCAAAAGAAAATGCCACAGATAAGGATAAAACATTAAATGGCTCGGATAAAAATATAGATTTTGATTATATTAAAGACATTAATTTATTGGCAAAATTTGGTGTAAGTTGTTTATATTTTACTCGTATTTGAACTCTGATATCATTTATTAAAAAATTTTCAATTTGATTTTAGTTAAAAGTTATAAAATTACCTGAAATCGAAGATGTTATATCTTTGGAGGAACGTGATGAAATGAATGAAAAAGCTATGAAATTTTCTAATATGTATAAATATTGGCAAAAAATTTGGTCAACGAAATATGGTGAATCTCCTACAACAAAAGAACAATTGGATATATGTTTCAAGCAGCTCTTAACGGAATTAAATCTATCATTCAAATTGGATTTGAGCCTTATCGAACTTAAACGCTTAGTAAATCTTATAAACATCTGGTATTCACATAATTTCAATGGTAAACTTATTGAAAAGCAAAAAATCTCCGACTCCACAAATCGCTATTTACTGATGTTTCACTATATACCCAAGACTATTAAACGTTTGTATTATTGTGAGTATTGTGAGGAATATTTCAATACCGAACATAAATATTTTACACATCGTATCGTTCATACTGGAGCCTTATATGCCTATACATGCCAAAAATGTTCTATTGGTTTTAAAACTGTAAAATCTTTAAGAACTCATGAATCCTCATGTGATTTTAAGAATTCTGCTGACTTTAAGCCATTAAAAAAGACTTATGAGTTATCAAATACACGAGCTCACAGTTGTTCGATATGTAAGGAGATATTGCCAACCTCTGAACTATTGTATGAACACAGTAAGAAACATTTAAAAACTATTTACAATTGTGTAAAATGTGCACTAGTATTTGCCTCAGCCATCGATGTACATAATCATATGTCTGTTTGTAATACAAATGAGAAACGTATTCCCAAACAATGTACCCCAAGGCCAACTAAACCAAAAACCGAATCATACTCTAAGAACTGATTTAGCTTAATAGATTTTATACATACATACATTTAATAAATTATACAAAGAGTGTATAATATACTTATATATTTGTCTATATATGTTTTAATGTTGTAAACATTTACATTAATTAGTTTTTAATACAAATATTGACTATAATTTTATTAGTGTGTTGTTGTATTACGCTGAATTTGTTTAATAACGAAAATTTTAAAACAATTTTTCCTACAACTGTTTATTAGCCTTGAAATATAATTTAGTTATAATTTTTTATTTTAAGTTTTCAATACGTATATTTTTTTCTTTTTTCAATATTTTTCCGCAATAATTTTGAGAATAAAATGTTAAAAATGTTTCTGCCAACAAGTATTATTTGCAATTCTATTAAAATTTATTTAAAATATTATTAAAAATCGGTAGTTATTCTCAGAATTTTTCGAAACATTCTGGAATTTATTCCTATATCTATAAGCCAAATAAATTAGTGTGATGATATAACAAATTCATGTTAAAAAGTTATATAGTGGTTGACAATACAATGGAAACTTTTTTTGAAAACTATAATCCGTAATTAAAATGTTTATAAACATGACCTTTATTCATCAAATATTTCTAATATAAATTCAAATTTACTAGATGTTGTATTTAAATATAGTAAATGTTTGCTTTTTTCTAACAAAAATACATTTATGGAATGTGGTTCTTAACATTAGCAAAACAATGAAAACTTAACAAAGAAAGAAGACTAAACCAACACGAATGGGTAAGAAAATGTAAAAAGCATAATATTTAACGTTATTTCAAGTTGATGCTAACTTTAAAAGGAATTGACGGAGTATATCGGGTCATTCTGGTGCGTAGAATCGTCTCTTAACATTATTCTCAATGCCACTGCATTCATGCAGAAATTGCGAAATAGAAACAAGGCGCTAGCCGACAGCACTTGGGGCATGGATAAAGAAACCTTGTTGGCTACATATAAACCGTCACCTTCGTCGAGTGAACATCATCTATACGAGGAAACGAAGGATCTCTCAGTATGGAACACAGCGTTATGTTGACAAAACAGTTTCTCCGTTATTTCAATATTTTTTGATAATTTTTGTCGAACAATAAGTTTTTAATAATTATTATAATAATTATTCGAACAATTTAAAAATTACCATTTTCGAATAAAGAATAATTCTAACAATTTTATATATGTACTAGCTGATCCGGCAAACGTTGTTCTGCAATACAAATTATTTCTAGTGAATATATTTGTTAAATAAAAAATAGCGAATGTATTCTAAGTGAAGTTGGCATTATAGGTATTTTTGATGCCAAATGAAGAGAAATAAAAACAAAATTTTTTGGCGAAATATATTTTAAAAAATGGGTGGATAGGGACATTCTAATGTCCTAGCGGTATGATATATAATATTCTCGTACCGGGTGGGTGAGGGTCGGTTGATGAAAATTTGGGGTTATAAGTATTTTTTAATGCCAAATAAATAAAATGCGAAAAAAGCTTTTGGACAAAAAATGGTAAAAATAAATTCTGGATAGGGTCACCCTAATGACCTAGCGGTATGAAATATACTTTACGACCTATTCTCATACCTACCAAACATATATACAAAATTTCATAAAAATCAGTTAAGCCGTTTCGGAGGAGTTCAAACACTAACATTGTGACACGAGATTTTTATATATTAGAAAGAATATAATATCGAGTAAAACGAATATATATGTATATATGTATTTAAATTTATTAAATTGCTTAAAATTTTTCATAATTACAAATTTAAATAAGTAACAATGACTTACAAAAATTGTATTGTTTCTGAAATTCGACAAATAACTAAAGACAAAGGAAGTTTTCGATTACTGTAGATGAGTGGTGCGATAGCTGCTTCTATAAATATATAAATATTACTGCAAGAAGTTACAATTCTAAAAACAAATCTTTCAAAATGTATAATTTAGGACATGAACCAATAAAAATAAAGGGTACGGAATAAAATATTTGTTATTTAGTAAAAAAAGGTTGAATAATTTTAGAATTGATTTCGAAACATAAATTTTAGGGTCTAAAAATGACGGGGCGGTTGTGGTGTGAACACATGTTGGCGAAATATTAGCAGAATCGCAATTAATACTCAAAATATTAACTTAGATTAAAGTGGTGTTGAAAGTGATTTTGAAATGGTCGTCGAAAGTGATATTGAGGATGACATTGATAATGATTACGTTGAAATAGATGAATGCCAGCCATTGTGTTAAAACATATATAAGAGATGTTATTAACCGCGTACGATAAACACAAAAATTTACTAAAGAATTCGTTACTCATTTTAAAACTCGAATTAATGAACGACATAAAGTTCGTAATACGTTTATACTGTATGTACTTGAATACAGTATCATGTCCACCTAGCTCAAATTTTTTAAAGCATAGCTCCAAAACGGAAACTAAATTGTTTGCTGTCAATTGTTTGATAGATTGTTCAGGAAGGAATCTGATCAGAATATTTCTGATGAAAATTTAATGATGGACTTTGTTATCGAATGTTTTTTAACATTATCATTACTTGAATTGGTAACTAACTTTATTTTTTGTTTTTCTTTAACAATAAAATATTAAAAAACCTACATCAAAACTTCATTCTTTACTTGTTTAAAAAATTTAAATTATTCGATTAATTTTAAACGTGTGATCGAATTATTCGAACAAGAGAAAAATCGAATAATTTGAATCCCTACTATCTATCGAGCCAACGATAGATAGTTCAACGTTGAACGATAAATATTCAATTAATAAAATAAGCAGTTTTAAAAATTATAAAAAACATTCGAACGTTTAAACTGTTTGAAATATGGCGCAAAAGAAACGAGCTTTATCTCTGTTGATAAGGATTGTTTGGTATTGAAAATGGTCAATATCAATATACATATATACAAAAATCACCCTTCCCACGACAGCCGGTTCTACGCACCGGAATGACCTGAGTTCACTCGGCCAAGGGCTGTCAACTCAGCAAACACTGCTGCTACAACAACAACATATATCCCCCTGAATACTGTTTGAGTAGTCATAAATATGTTGATTATGCATTAATCCTGATAAAATTTTGCACAAATTAGTTACCGAAAATTTGGCAACATTTGTTTCTAGTACCCTAGTACAATAATTATTAATATCGTGATGATGAAATTGGACATAAGCGAGTTTTATATGAACCTAAATCTTTCTACCAATTTTTAGAATAGAAAAATGCCCACATATTGATGGTGGGCATAGCCGAATTTTGGGCGCTCTCATCAAAGCTGAAGAACCATTTTTTTTCATACAAAAAGCTATTGATGTGCAAAGACAAATTTTTATTAAAGTTTGAAAATAATTGTGTTTTTGCCCAAATATTAATGAAATACTTAAAAACACAAATTTCTTAAGAATTTTTTAGATTTTAGTCTATCAATTAAATATTTGGAAAAGTTTCCATTATATATAAAGATAATACATAGTACTACATGCATACACATAAGGTCAATAAAAAGTCTTTCTGATTAACTGGGGAAAAAAATTTGCTATTATGTAGAACTATATCTTTTAAAGTTTTTAAAATTTGTAGGAATAAATTTTATATCACTGCACAAAGTTTGGTTCAAAATGGGCTGGATCGTAATAGTGGGTGTGGCACCGCCCAAACAAAGTACTAATATTTTCGAATACCTAAAGAACTATAATTTCTTAAGTCTTTAGACTTTGTAGGAATCACTTCCTTATTATTGTATGTAATTTGGCTTAACATGAGAGGGATCAGAACAGTAAGCATATACAGCTCTCTTTGTAAAAAAATTCTTTTCTTTTAATTTTTTGGAAAAAAAACTTAATATTATCTAGCTTTGAATAAAATAATTTTAATTAAATTGCAGTTAGTAAATTGCAGCAATTATTTAATTTTTTCTTCTTAAACGTCATGATTTATTTACATTTTATGTAGTAGTCATATAGTCATTTGCAACTTACTATTATAAGCTTTTCCTGGCACATAACCATTGGGGCCATCAGCGACAATTAATTTGTATCCATTATCACCGCGTGTACGACGACCATGTGGCAAATGAGTAGGAGCACGAGTGCATGCATTCACAATGCTAATTGCCAGCAGCAAACAGATCAATGTTACTTTTAAACATTTAGCCAGCATTTTAATTAAGATATTTCTTTGTTTTCTTTTTCTTTAGATTTTTCGTATTTTAGTTTTCAAATGATAAATTTATCGTTACAAAAAAAAACCAACAAACACACACATAAATTAAAAACACAACGAACGCACTTTAGAACCGTTTACGAGCGAGCGAGCACTATGGTTGCCTTATGATGTGATAGTTTCGAGACGATCCGCTACACTATCAGCTCTTAAAGAAAATATATATACATATGTATGTATATGATCAGTATTATTATCACACTTTTAATGATAGTGGTTGGTTGATGATGATGTGTTGTTTACTGTGTAGAATAATCACAACTTAGTTGAAGGCATTAGCCTTTTAAGTGTTGGCTCTTCAAAGTACGAGTATTTAATAATTCCGAGATACAAGTCAATGGTACAACGTATGCGAGTAGACTGATTTGAACAGTTTCAAATTGAAAGACATTTTTTGTAAGACACAGTTTTTCAGATGAAACAGTGTTTCTATAGTATAAATATGTGTATAAGCATTGACGTGGCAGCAAATGATTTCAAGTGGGGGTAAGGTGGACATATACTACACCAACATAGGTACATAGTATATCAATGGAATTGCAAAAATTTTAAACAGGACCAACAAATAACTGCATTCCAAACCATTTTAATTTTAAGTAGCAGTAGCAGTAGCTCTAGAACTTCTTCCCATTGCGCAGTAGGGGAATAAATAAATCTGTAAATTCTAAACGGATAGTCCGATTTTAATGAAAATGTCCTATGGCTATAGAAGAGGTACAGCCGAATGTAAGTATTGTATTTGGACCTTTTAGAATGTCGGACGACGAGCTAACAAGGCCCCAAAGTTCGGCACATTGGGTATATGCTAAATTTAAAACGATACCTATTTATATGATCTGAAATAGTTAAGGCCTGGAAAATTCTTAGTAGCTCGAATCTTATCTCTTATAGTATACGAGATATTTATAAGAATTGTTTAAAAATCGCTACTGGGGCACGGTCTGGACTATAAAGCGGGTGAAGCAAAACTTCCCAACCTCTTCATTCGAAGTACTATTTAACAGGTATTGCAATATGTGTGATGGAATATTACGGTTTTATGTCTGGCCGTATATTCTGAGCGTTTACCGATACAGGTTCCTTGTGATGGCCTGGTAAGATTTCAGCAGCTCCTCATCCCACCAAATACAGAAAATAATCTTATCGCCATGGATATTTGGCTTTGGTGTCGATTCGGCTGTTTGGCCGGGCTTCAAATAAGATCTCTTACGCTTCGGGTTATCGTAATGGATCCAGTTTTGCATTACAAGTAATGAGTCGTGCAAAAATAGTTTTCTTTCATAGCGTTCAAGCATCATTTCGGACATGAAAAATCTGCCATCAAGGTTTCTCGGCTTCAATTCGTATGTTATCCAATTTCCTGCATTTGGATGAATCCTGCTACTCGCAAATGTTTTGAAATTGCTGCTTGAGTATCTCCCAATGATTTTGTAAGCTCTTGTTGAGTTTTACAACAATATTCATGGAATAATGCCTACAACTCTTGGTATTCAAACATTTTTGGATGGCCGATCTTTGTCTTCCGTGTCGAAATCACCACTTCTGAACGGCACTAATTTCTCTTGCACGTTGAAACGGAAGACGATTCGTTGGTACAAATTTCAACATTTTCGTAGCAAGAAAATGTTACGTACCCTTTAAAATTACATATAAGTTATTGAAAACCAACTAAGAATGCTAAGAATTCCTTCACGGAGAACACATCCAAGAGCGTTCAATACATTCCGTAAAAGTTACTGTTTAGTGTGGGTTTTTGGGCTGTCACGCCGCCATATTTCTTTGAGAATGATGAGCGATTTGAAATTATGGTCTTCTCATGTGGAAGTGATGTGAACTGGCCTCCGAGATCGTGTGATTTGAGGCCATTAGACTTTTTCTTGTTATGTTTTCTATGCGAATATGCCACAAATCTCAGGGGCCCTAAGAGTCAACATAACCCATGCTGTCGGTCAAATTCAGCTTGATTTATGCTTCAAAGTCATGGAAAATTGAATGCCTTTCACACACACTTTGCTTAATGAAAGACCCTTTTAATTTTGTTTAAAAAAATATCAATCAATTTTGATGTAATTCTGTTGCCATCATTATAACATCCAAAATAGAACAAGCTTTTTTCACTAACAACCTGATAGGAAAGTGTCAGTGGGGTAAGTCCACCATAGACCAGATATTCACAAAGAAAAACACCAAGAAAGACCAAAGAAAAACAAACCGACAGCCACCATCTATTTGTCGACACTAAATCTGCGTTCGATAGCCCGATTTATATCGCCATGGCTGAGCTTGGAATTCTAGCAATGATCATCTGGCTTTGCACAATGACGCTGAAAAATATCGAATGAACGACCCCTTTAAAACAATGAGTTGCGATGCCTTATCGTGTGACTTCTTCAATTTGCTAATGGAGAAGATCTTGCAAGAAACTAAAGTTAAAACCAACGATATTATTTACAACAAAAGTATCATGCAGCTTGCATATGCTGACGACATCATTGTTCGTCACATACGAGCAGTAAGCAGTCTTTTTGGAACTTGAAAAGCATTTCGAGTACTAAAACGTCGCAGCGTATCGAACTGCGTAAAACTTTCGGAGACTACAACTTTGAGGTTGTTAAAGACTTCATTTATTTAGATTCTAACAACGAAATCAGCCTAGAAATTATACGGAGAATAACTTGCCAATAGATGTTAATTGTGGGCTTAGTAGGCAATTTAGAAGTAAAGCCCTCTCTCGACGAAGATCACACTGTACAAATCTTACCCATCCTACTCTATGGTGCTGAAACATGGACAATGAAAATATCAGACGAGTCATTATTGGAAGTGTTTTCTTAAGGCATACAAAGAAGAACCCATGCAGAGAAGGGCGCAATCTCCGTTGGAATGACCAGGTGCAACAAGATCGGAAACACTTGGGGGTTTAAAATTGGCGCCAGCATTCAGAAGACAGAAATAGCTGGCGTTCTATTTTTTTCAGACTCAAAGTGACTAGATTTTAGTAGCCATATAAAGTAAAGAAATAACACAAAGTTATTACGGATCATCTTAATGTTACGTCTCTGAAACTTTGAGCAATAATGCTAAAACAGATAATTCTCAGCATGTTGAAAATATATTAAATATTTTAAATTTTGTGAGAGAATCCATTTGTTTCATATTGACGATAAGGAATTTGATTAAAAACAATTCAATTATAAATAAAAAACTAATTTTTTAATATAAATTATATAAATTTTTAAACATTTCCATGTTTAAACTTTTTTTAACTAGTTTAAAGATTAAAGAAATAAACTAACTGTCTTTCATACATATTGAACTAGTTTTCTCCATAGACGCTATAATTGTTTGTATCACATTTTCAATTACTTTGTTGTTTTAAAAGTAATTGAATTGAATAAATAATAAAAACGAACATACAAAAAAAAACACAATTTCAATTTGCCTTCGATTTTTATTATTCTTTTTTTTATTATTATTTTATAACCTTAAAGGTCAATTAAAACAAAGAACTGTACTGATAAACAAACAAAAAAATAGTATTTAAAAAAAGATTTAAAAAAATTTTATATACAGATGATGTATTCCAATTCACAACTATGCATTTGGGTTAGTAAATAACAAAAAAAATAATAAAGGAAATTGAAAATCTTTTTTTTTTAATAAAACACATATTTTTTTAATTTTCATTTATGTAGTTTTGTATATAATTTATTTTTAATAAATTTGTGTGTCTTTTCTTGTTTTCTTATTAACTAAAAAATATATATAGGTTTTGGTTTTTTACGACTATTCGTTTTGTTGCTATTTCAACTATTTTCTTGTATTCAGCTTTATTTTTTATTTTTTTTGATTTAAAAGTTTTTAGTAATAGCAAAAAATAGTAAAAAAATAGCAAGTAAACAATTCATTTAAATGTTCAATATTACATGATTTTTTTTTAATCAATTTAACAAAACTTTTTATGATTTACACTGTAAACATTCTAACATGTTGTGAATTTCGTTTGCAAAAATGAAGGCTTTTAAAAACATGGTTATTAAGCCCATCTAGGCAGCGCTAGTCTGGTGGACGGGACTTGTTAAATTCTCATACAATGTGATCGCTGAAACAATCCAGCGGATTCATCACGCCATCAGAGGCTCTGATGCTGGCTGACCTTGTTGAAAGGCAATTAGCTAGAAGCGTCTATTTTGAGATGTGTTTCTAATATACTTTCACACCTATACCCTATATTTATTTATTGTTCTTCGGCAAATGATCTGTGATTGAAAATGGATCTCCTCGGAATGAAATGCTTAGGGATTTATGCCTGCGCTAAGATAAAATGGGTCAACTGTACATCTGTACATCGTTTGATATTTAATCTGGATTAAGATTGATTTGACATTAGAACGTGCACGAACATGTTGATATTTCTTCTCATGTTTCAAAAAGATACCAGAGTATGATAAGTCCAAGTAAGCCGGAAAGTAGTGGCTGACTTAATGTATTACATAAACTAAAACAGCTTTGTTCTGTTGCCGAAATTGTCAATGAATGATTAATAATATTGGGTGTATGACTTAAAAAAGCGGGATTTACAATAGATGGCGTATCTTTTGAAAGCTGTTGTTGTTTTCAATAACTTATATGTCATTTTGAAGGGTACATTCAGTCATTTATTCAAATTTTGTGCTAACGAATCATCATATGCTGTAAGTTTTGCTTTACTTTTTTTAATTTTAAACAAGTAAGAGAGCTATATTCGGCTGTGCCGAATCTTATATATCCTTCACCCAATTATACTTCAAAATAAAAATTTTAAATATTTTTGGGTAAACAAAATTTATTTTTTTTTTCTAAAGTTGTTTTTTAATTTTTTGGAAACAAAATTTTTCGAATTGTTTTTCTTGTTTTTTCATTTTTTTATTATTTAGCGAAAAAAAAACATTTGGTGAAAAAAAATACGGGTTAAAAAATATTTTTTTCCGATTTTGACCCATTGTGGGTCCAATTTACTATAGTCGTTGCAAAGGTCTTTGAAATATCTATCATTAGATACCCATATTGTCTATTAATGACTTAGTAATCCAGATATAGGTCAAAAATAGGTAAAAAATCGAGGTTGTCCTGATTTTGATGTATTATTCCGAGCCGGAATAATTCCGAAGATATTGATGTATGAATCGTGTATGTAAGTTTTTTGGGGGCTTCGGAAAATTGATTTCAACAGACGGACAGACAGACGACGGATATGGCTTAATCTCTCGACTCCGCTATCTATAAGGATCCAGAATATATATATACTTTATAAGGTCGAAGGGTATAAAAAAGTGCCGCTGAAGCACACCGAAGCTTATGGTGAATGTGTTCCATCGGTTTCTACATGCGAGAGATTATTTGTGCGGGTTCAGAAGTTCGATACGCTGCTCGTGTGTGACGAAAAATTATGTCGTCAGCATATGCAAGCTGCATGATACTTTTGTTATAAATAATATCGTTGGTTTTAACTTTAGTTTCTTGCATGATCTTCTCCATTAGCAAATTGAAGAAGTCACACGATAAGGCATCGCAACTCATTGTGCAAAGCCAGATGATCATTGCTATCGAACGCAGATTTAGTGTCGACAAATAGATGGTGGGTGTCGGTTTGTTTTTCTTTGGTATTTCTTGGTGTTTTTCTTTGTGAATATCCGGTCTATGGTGGACTTACCAGGTCTAAAACCGCACTGACACTTTCCAATCAGGTTGTTAGTGAAAAAAGCTTGTTCTATTTTGGATGTTAAATTTATGGCAAGAGAATTACATCAAAATTAATTGATTCTTTTTTAAACAAAATTAAAAGGGTCTTTCATTAAGCAAAGTGTGTGTGAAAGGCATTCAATTTTCCATGACTGACGCATAAATCAAGCTGAATTTGACCGACAGCATGGGTTATGTTGACTCTTAGGGCCCCTGTGATTTGTGGCTTATTCGCATAGAAAACCTAACAAGAGAAAGTCTAATGGGCTCAAATCACACGATCTCGGAGGCCAGTTCACATCACTACCACTTGACGAAGTGAAGGAATTCTTAGCATTCTTAGTTGGTTTTCAATAACTTATATGTAATTTTAAAGGGTACATATCTGTCGTAACATTTTCTTGCTACGAAAATGTTGAAATTTGTACCAACGAATCGTCATATGCGGGAAGTTTTACTTTACTTCTTCCGTTTCAATGTGCAAGAGATGTTTAGTGAGGCTCAGAAGTGGTGATTTTGACACGAAAGACAAAGATCGTCCATGTCAAACAAAAAAGTTTGAAAACCAAGAATTGGAAGCATTACTCCTTGAAGATTGTTGTAAAATTCAACAAGAACTTGATAAATCATTGGCAGCTACTCTAGCAGCAGGATTCATCCAAAAGCAGGGAAATTGGTTACCATACGAATTGAAGCCGAGTGACCTTGAAAGACGATTTTGCATGTCCGAAATGAAGCTTGAACGCTATAAAAGAAAATCATTTTTGCATCCAAACATTATTTGCGAAGAAAAATGAATCCGTTACGATCGTATGTGAAGCCCGGTCAACCAGCCGAATCGACTCCAAAGCCAAATATCCATGGCGCTAAGGTAATGCTCTGTATTTGGAGGGAGAAAAAGGGTCCTATTTATTATGAGCTGCTGATCGTATGTGAAGCCCGGTCAACCAGCCGAATCGACTCCAAAGCCAAATATCCATGGCGCTAAGGTAATGCTCTGTATTTGGAGGGAGAAAAAGGGTCCTATTTATTATGAGCTGCTGAAATCGGACCAGACCATCACAGGCAACCTGTTCCGAACTCAACTGATTCCTTTGAAGCCAGTCATGAAGCCGTAATATTCCATAATGACAATGTTCGGCCAGATGTTGCAATACCAGCTAAAAAGTATTTAGAATGAAGTGGTTGGGAAGTTTTGCTTCACCCGCATTATAGTCCAGACCATGCCCCGTCCGACTACTATTTGTTTCGATCGATGCAGAACGCTCTCTCTGGGATACGCTTCACTTTGGAACAGAGTATCCGATATTGGCTTGATTCGTTTTTGACCACAAAAGATGAGCAGTTCTTTTGGCTCGGAATTCATATATTGCCAGAAATATGGGAAAAAGTCATAGCTAATAATGGCCAATACTTTGAATAAATTTATATTGAACAAGTGTTTCAAAAAAAAAGCTAAACATTTTAAAAAATCTCGCATTTTTAAGTCATACTCCCAATAGCTTTTTTAAAAAGTCCAATGAGAATGTCCGATTATTACTAAATTTTCATTATCAAGCCATTAATATTATTTTTAACTTCTATGCCCTATAAGACGTAATTGTCAAAAACCTAACTCTCGGAACAACAATATACAAGTTAGTCAATGTATTTTGTTGTTCAGATATATGATTTGTGTAATTTTTGTTTGACAAAACGGAGTGCCTCGTCTCTATGTATAATTCCTAAATTCCCTACTTGGATTAAAAACAAAATTTCCAAACTTTTTAAGCAAACGAACATTCATAACATTGATCTCAACACTATTTCAATACTCAAATTCTATTGTTGGTAAAATTAACGCATTTTCAATATAATTTTTATTTATATGTAAATATGTATGATGATATTATATGCTTAATATAAATATAATTTGTAAGATAAATTTAGGAATCATAGTAATAACAATTTTATGGAAATAAATGTAAATTTAATTTTTTTTAAAATCGTTTAAGCCAATTAAGTACATAAAATAAATTAATAATTATAAATTAAATATAAGAAATTATCACTGTATAAAAAAATAAAATCACAATACCCTTTTGAAACGTAAAACGAAAATGAGTGAAAATGAATTGAGAAGGAGTAGTTTGGAATGATAGTAATTAGCATAGACTATAGCTAGATGTATAATTGAGAGACAGATTCAGAAAACCGGCCTGAAAATAATTTTTGTATGAAAAACACTGATAACACAGTGCAACAGTGAAAAAAACACACGATCATGACTATATAGGTTCGACTCTACTACCAAAGGGTAGTAAAACCCTGTACTCAGTTTGTCCATTTTGGTGACCGATTTTTTTTTATGGGCCCCCAAAGTTTCTGAAAATCAGTTGGGCCTCTAAAAAAGGTGTCATCAGTTTTTGGTTAACAGCTAATTCAGACTTCGTGATACGGCTTAACTTTATATGGCAATAATATAAGTGAGATCCCGTTATAATTTTTTTCCAAAAAAATGGCTTTTTCGTGCACTTTTGTTGAAAAAATATAGGAAGAAATTTTTTTTTTTTACTTTTTTTAGAATAACTTCCGGGGTCTCCTAATTTTTCACTAACAATATTTAGCAAAGTTGTAGCTACGGTAAAGTTGAACAACTCTTGAGAACATATCAATCCATTCTGAACGTGTCTAGTCACTCTAAATAGCACATAAAGATCACTTTGTACCTTAACAATTTTCGTTTTTACTATTTTTTGACGCTAAAACAAAGATTTTTTGTTAAAATAGTATGATCAAGTCCACACTTCTATGTTGTGCTGTATTATTTACTCGGCTGAGGTGTTCGGAATGGGGATCAGTGAGTGGACCCTCAATGTCACACATTTAAAAAAAAATCGCCAAAAAGCCATTTATGATCCGAGTGAGCTGAAATTTAAAATGTAGATAGTCCTTGAGAAGGTCTACAAAAATATGATTTTAACTGTAGGTATCTCTTTTAGTTCAAGAGATATTTGGGTTTAATTTTTTTTTAAATTTTGCTCGATCTTTTTTTGTATTTTATATATGATGGCACTACGAAAGGTCGAAATTAGTTTTCTATATATGACGTATATAACAATCCTGATAACAATTATTTCGTCCCTATAAAAAGTTACACGCATACAAACATGAAGCATATTTTTATATATTTCAATTTTGTATGCGTGTGTTTTTTAAGTTTTTTCCCAAAAAAGTCGCCATATTTTCTCTTTTATAAAAAACTAATTTTCTTCGGGACTATACACATTTTTTTATGACCTGGAAAGATAACTTAATGCAAAGACGTATAAAGTAAAATTTGACTAACTTAAGCGGACATTGTACCCCCCAGCCCTATCCAAACATGGCCAATTTTGAAACAAAATTTTAGGTTTCACTAAAATGTCAATCTTCAAGTCATAAGGTTTCCATCGATATCAAAAACTTATATAAAAAGCTTATATTTACTCTTCAGAAGCTCCACAAACCTTGCCCAGTTTCAAAAATTTTGATGTTTTTTCATATCTTGCATCAAGCCGGTCTTGCGTGATCAAGATTGGATAAAGTGATGCGCCCGGATCATACCGATAATGATTTGCCCATTCTTCGTTATTCCAGCACAAGTATACACTCGAACATACATTTTTAACAAAAAATTTCTGTTTTATAGTCAAAAAATAGTAAAAAACTAAAATTTTTAAGCTACAAAATGGTTTTTGAGAGCTATTTAGAGTGACTAGACACGTTCAGAATGGATTGATATGTTCTCAAGAGTTGTTCAACTTTACCGTAGCTACAACTTTGCTAAATATTGTTAGTGAAAAATTAGGAGACCCCGGAAGTTATTCTAAAAAAAGTAAAAAAAAAAAATTTCTTCCTATATTTTTTCAACAAAAGTGCACGAAAAAGCCATTTTTTTGGAAAAAAATTATAACAAAATTTATTTTACGGGATCTCACTTATATTATTGCCATATAAAGTTAAGCCGTATCACGAAGTCTGAATTAGCTGTTAACCAAAAACTGATGACACCTTTTTTAGAGGCCCAACTGATTTTCAGAAACTTTGGGGGGCCATAAAAAAAAATCGGTCACCAAAATGGATAAACTGAGTATAGGGTTTTACTACCCTTTGGTAGTAGAGTCGAACCTATACTGTCATGATCTTGTGTTTTTCCAAAAGTCTTCATTTGTTGCATAGTGTAATTTATTGAAAACTAAATTATTTTCATATACACATAAATACACATAGATCGGAAACTCTGCTGCCAAAAACCTAACTCAGTTATCCAAAACGTAAGTGGTAAAATGTGTTAGTAAAAAAACTATGTGAAAACAAAAACCAACACTCGTATGTGTGATTTTTTTTCTAGTTTCCGCTCTATGTGCACTTCTCTATGGAGTTACAAACAACTGATGCATCCTAACATTTTGACAGAAAATGTAGATCAAAGAGTGTATAAATTAATTCAATTTACTCTCTCTTAGGCCACAACTAGTTCTTTATCAGTTTCCTTTACTCTAGTTATAGAATAAATTTGTAGCAAAAAACTAATCCTTCTAATTCTTTTAAACTCCTTTTCGATTTACGAAACATGGGATAAACATAAACAAAAATAAAAAGAGAAAATTTTAAAATGTTTTAGAGTCTCAGAGATACAAATAAATATCATTTAAAAATAGATTGGACTGAATATAAACTTCCAATCTGCTAATTATCCTCAAAAAATAAATGATGTTTTATAATCAAGGCAAGTTTTTCAAGCTTTTCGCTTGGAATGTAATTTTATTCCTTATGTAATTTAAAGACGTTCTAGCTCTATCCGCCAGTTTGTCTGTCTGATGAAAACATACATATTTTTTGTGACATTTTTTCTTCATAAAATATTGAATTTCACATGAAATATGTTCCCTTTTCCCATTTCTCGTTCATCAACTTTGTTCACGTCAATAAATTCCCCTTGTTGTGAAATGTTTAGATGGAATTTTGTAAACAATAAGCTGCTGTTACGAAAAAAATCAACTATTGTGAATGGAAAGTTTATGGGAAATTGATATTTCATGAAAACAAAATTTCACATGTTATTGCCGATAGGGGTGAATATTTCACATGAAATATATTCCCTTTTCCCATTTCACGTTTATCAAATTTGAAATTAAAATTTTGCAAACAATAAGCAGCTGTTACGAACAAAATTAACTATTGTGAATGGAAATATCACGATTGCAATTTTCCCTTCGAGGGAAATGGATATTTCATGGGATCAAAATTTCACATGTTATTGCAGATAGGGTTGATTGTTATTTTGCCTGTTTATATAACAAATGCAGATAATCACCCCTATCGCGAATCAACATTTCACATGAAATATTTTCCCTTTTCCTTTTTTCGTTCATCAACTTTGTTCACGTGAAAAAATTTCCCTTGTTGTGAAATTTTTAGATGGAATTTTGTAAACAATAAACAGCTGTTACGAACAAAATCAACTATTGTGAATGTAAAGTTCATCATGATATTCCCGATAGCAATTTTCCCTTCGAGGGAAATGAATATTTCATGGGTACAAAATTTCACATGTTATTGCCGATAGGGGTGAATTTCATTTTAAAAATTGAAAAAAATACTTGATTGTAATTTGTAACCATATTTTTTATTACAATCAAATTAATTTAAACTTTAATTTCCTATGCATATCCATGCTTTTTTCAGCATATTTTTATTTTTTTGAGCTTTTTTGCTTGCTTATTTTTAATTGGTTTGTGCAACTTGCCCTGTTTATAATAATAAGTTACTCTGAAACTCTGCATAAACTATTATTTTAAAATAATTAAATAATAATCCCTTAATTTTGTTCTATAGTTTTAAAGAATTCGATATAAAGTCTTAAACAATTCCATTGTATTCTGTGTTTCGTAACAAATACAAATATGACTTATATAATTTTGGCAAATGTATGATAAAAAAAAGGATCTTTTGATTTATATAATTTGCAAATTGTATCTGCCGACTGACATGATTTTGCCTTGCTTATATTTATAGTATACTTTGTGACTTCATTAACTTAAATTATTAATTTGTGTTAAATTTTAAAATGCCACATTGTTTTCTTTTTAAAATTCAATTAAAAATCGAAACACAGAATAATTACGATTCGCAAACATTCATAACATTTACCATAATAAGGAATGCAAAATCGCACGAATCTCAATTACTTTATGAACATTTTTCAATTGTCAGAAATGCTCATAAAGTAATTAGATTAAAAAATAAACAAAACAATTTTAATTTAATACTAAAATGTTAATATGGGTGTTTCACGGTGATCCAATAAATCTGCAAAGAAAAATAATATTTTAATTATAAAAATGGTTATTTTATTGAATAAAAGCTGCAATACATTTTTGGTTTAAATTGTGATTTTTTCAAATATCGAGGGACTTATTCAATCTCTATCTAAGATTTGCATTAAAATTAGTTTTTCGTGACAAAATAATCAGTGTGTTATACATTTCAAAGAAAAAAATAATTTTATTGACATTTTTTTAATTCCTCTATCTTAAAAAAATTATATTTCTGAATGCAAAACTGTCTATCTGTTTGCATAATTACATTTTAATTCAATTATTTTGTATAATCTCCACGCACAAAATATGTTTTTATACTAATTTATATGTTACACTTTATAGCATTGCCAAAACAATGGAAACTTTTTAACTTCTACAAGAAAGTAGACTAAAACAAAAATAATATTGTTACGAAATTGGACTATCAATATGAATTTAACGGTTTTAACACGGTTTCCACATCCACCAGCTTTTGTATACATTGTCACAAGTGGATACTTGGTAGCACAGCGTTGCCAACATTAACTGTTAAAGCTGCTAACATTAAGACAGCTGAAAGCTCTAGAAATAGAAGATTATGGTTTTGTCCGTCAGATAATTCATGGAACTTCTAGATGATGGCACTGTGTATAATAGGTATAGAAAGTACATTCAGCTCAATTATGAGAAAAAATTCCCCGGAAGTTTTTTCCCTTTTCTCATTTTTCCTATTCAAATTCTATGTTAAAAAAAAAGAAAAGGAAAAAAACTACCGGGTAATTTTTTTCATAATTGGCCTGATTATAAAGTGCGTGTATTTAAATAAAGTGACTATGTATTTAAAATGTGTAAATTTGAATAAATAAAAAGTTGTTAAAATTTTTGATCTACTAAACTGCTTTTATTTGCAATCAAAAGAATACGGATTATTTAAAGGAAATAAACCAACGTTTTTAAAAGGTAAAATCGTAACAATAGCTGGAGTTGCCGTCAGCAGTAATAAAGCAGAATTGCAAGAGTATAAAGAAGAAATGGAGGTCTGTACCGATCAAACAACAATCAGCATTGATTTAAGCACGATGTTTGCGGCTATTATGGAAATAAAATTCAAAAAAAACCAGCGAGAATTTTTAAGAAACTTCTAGAACAGACAACGACAAGCTGTTAGCTGAAGTTCAAGAAACTTCTAGTGCCAACAACGAGAAACTTCTTGCCAAAGTTAAAGAAGTCAAGGAAGAATTTCAAGAAATATCGAAAACCACAAACGAGAAACGTCAGGAAATTTCAGAAGTTATAAACAGCAGGCTTGATAATCTTGAAACGCAAGTCAGTAACTTTGACAAAAAGCAATCCGACCTAGAGAATGGCATAGAAATACAAGCCAAAGTCGTTGATAAAGTTGTCCGATTTAGAGAATGAAATAGCCAATGGTGTCGATAGAAAACTACATTGTCTAGAAATAAAGGTAGATAATATTCAATGCCAAGATTGACCGGTGCGAATTATTCCAGAAGCATCTAGTATAATAAAGCCTCCGAGTTTTGATGGCAGCACATCTTTTAATATGTTCAAGTTCCAGTTTGATACAGTTGCCAAGAGAAATGTATGGAACAATGATGCCCTCAAACACACGGATTGGTTACAATTCAATGTGAATCAGGAATAAAAGGAATAAATTAATAAGGAAGTATAGTCTATCAAGTTCGACCATATAAAAAAGTGGCCACTTAAAATCGGTACGGATTAAAGCGAGCATAACTTTTAAATGACACAACGTATGTTAAAGGTAATTTATTAAGCTTTAAAAAAATATATAACTGTAGGTTTATGTATCTTTATTTCGAATAAATTTTCTGGATTTTCTTTTTATGCCTCCTATTAATAGCTGCACAACTTTTCTCTCACTTTTACCGTTATTCCTGCATATTTATTCCACTTTGTTCTCATCAAAATCTGGTTATTTACTGTACCTGCAATTTACAATTTACGTTTATCAATTTCCCAATATATCTCGATTGGAAGAAGGTTTGGGCAATTTGTTTAATTGATGTATTTTGATCTAACATCAATATTATTCCACTTCATAGTTGTATTTGAATAATGACAACTTGTCAACTTGGCTAAAACTTTGTATCAGATGTGTGATGTCTTATAAATGACAGCAAGCGCTTTTTCAAACTCTCTTTTTATATAATTCTGATGTAATTTGTTAAACATTTCTGAAAAGCTTGTCTCTTCAAACCGCAACTGCGGATTGCTTGCGAAATTAATATTTTTGTTCAATTTTACGTATTCATATTTAAAGGCCAAACAACCTCGAGCTGCCGAGACGTAAAATTTTTGACCTGATATCTGCCGAAAATTAGATTTTGGGTATATTTTAACCGGACAAAGTCGGATTTTCTAGATATTTGTGCACAATTTTATCTCTAGCTTCTTTTTCCATTCTGTCTACAATTTTTAAAACTAAACACAATGACTTGCAATTCATTGTATTCCATTTTGATAACAGGGGCGTTGTTATGATTACTGAAGTGCGTACCGATTTTAAGTGGCCACTTCTTTAATACCCTACAAATAGTGTAGGAATTTTAAAAGAAAAATGGTTTGATCATCCATTTTTCTTTTAAAATTTCAATAATTTTTTTTGCGAGTGTTTTGGAAATTTGTTTATTAAAATTAGACCTAAGTTTCCATTGTTTTGTCAATACCATAATAATGAATACTTTTTAGTTTGTTTTCTATTTTCAGAACTTAAAAATTTTTTATACAGCCCAATCATGAATAAAAAATCCGCTGGAGTTTTTTTCCCTTTTCTCATTTTTCCTATTCAAATTCAACGTTAAAAATGGGAAAAGGAAAATTTTCAGAACTTGTTCTTAAATAATAGTTCTAGAAAGATCGTAATTCGTCAGATTCTTTAATGACAGCCATGGAACAAGTCGCAATTACTACTGGAACTAGTTCTGTGGAACGCTGTTGTGATTGTAAAAAGCTTCTATAGGGTTTTCAACTAACCAGTTATATGACATTAGTTATACATTATACAGTCCTATTTCAGGTGGACATTTGTATGAGGACAAGAGTGAATAAACATGTAATTTGAACACAAGGGCAAAGATACAACCAGAAGGACATTGTTAAATTTCAGAAGGCGATTCTGAGGCGGTTGATATACATTAAGGTTTGGGCGTAACAATGTACATACCTTTAGCTATACTCCACCAAGGCAGTGTAACATATGTAAGGAATGCATTCAATGGAGTCGACTGTTGACGGCGATTCTCTTTCCAAAAATGAAATGACTGCGCAAAACCGCGACTAGCCCACAATGGATTATAAGCACCATCATCAAGTTCTAAAAATAAAAACAAGAACAACATGATGTATTAACATCAAAGAAATACAATAACATTTCGAAATAAACTATAAAACAGTTTTTATAAATGTATAAATCCCTTTTACAAACATAACCTTAAAAAACATCACCTTTTATTGATTTTTTGGGCAAATCGCACCAATAGTAGATGGTCGTGCCATCTGGTGTACGTCTTTTGGGTACTAAATTAATTGCACGATTATAAAATGCTTGTATAGCAGCCGTACGTTTAGTACGTGGCAATGTTGCAGCAAAATTGGCAGATTGTTGCAAATCTTCAGCTTCCGCCGATGGCGGAGACATGGGTGAAGTGCTACACGAGGCAGAATTATTACAATTACCATTACAATCATTTAAGGAGGCTGGCCTGCAGTGAGGCGATGATCTTAGTTCGTCAGTGGTGGTTTGGCCAGGATTCAAGTGTAGGGAATGTAATGAGGAATTATTATCATTTTTACAGGTTTCAGTTTCAGTTTCTGAGTCAGTATTTATTGGTTGCAATGGATGGCTGTCTGCGGTTACAGGTACACGAACACATTTTTCAAATTGATACATTGTAGTTTGTGGCTTGGCTTCACTCTCATTCGAATTGGAGTTGGAGGAGGGTGACAGAGGTATTGGCGAGGATTGTGCAGTGTTGGGGGTTTGTTCTACAACCGGCAATTCTTCTTTGCCTCTAACAGTGATCATAGAGTCAGTTTCGGTTAGAATTACCATTTTAGCTACGCTTTCGGAAACCTGTGTTATATCACCACCCCCATTTAAGGAAATAGCATCGTCAGCTATTTCGTATTCTTGGCAAGAATCAGTTGGCTCTTTTCTAGTTTCTTCTAGTTTTTTGGTCGGCTTAATTGTTTTTGTTTCAGGATTATTATTGATATTTTCTTTTTTATTCTTAAGAGCTGTTTTATTTTTCTCTGTAGTGCTGTTATTACTGAGAGCTCTTTGGGCCCTCAACTTTTTGGGAGATACTTTGGCTAAGAGACTTGTCTTGGCTGTTCTCTCTTTAATTTTGTCTTTGCCCTCTTTGTTTGGCTCTTTTGTTTTGTCTTCCTTTTCTTTGGCTTTAGTTTTATCCTTTCTATTCAATATAATTTCCGGTTTCTTCAATCTACGATCTGCTGTCGTTAAAGACGAACTACGGCCAATAGTGGTATTTGGTTTTTTGTCTGTAAATTTCAAACTACCCCTCTTTGTTACCACCAACTCACTTTCAACACTGAGTATGGTTTTTGGCTTTAATTTAGATTTCTTATCGGGCATTTTATTCAAACAAGCCGGTGTTTCATTGGCAAAATCATCGCATGTAGGACAATATATTTCCGACATTTGCGGTGTATTCTTATCGGAATTTGTGGTAATCCAACGTTTTTTACATTTCTTGCCAGTCTTAAAGCAGTTACCACCACACCCTGTAGTCTTGCCATTTACTGATGAGGGAGATGTAACAATGACGGCTTCATTAGTGGCTTCAATGCCATCTTGTACACCACTCTCTGGTTCAAGCAGAGCGGAGGTTTCTTTAGTTGGTGATTTTTCTTGATCTGGTTTTTGATCAAGTGTTGCTGTTTTTGTTATAGCAGTTGTGGTTGTTGTGTCTTGTTTGTCTAATAAGGTTTTAAGCTCTTCACAGTTGGGATTTGTATGAATTTTTGCCTCGGAAGCCGAGAAAGCAGGACGCAGATCTACAAATAAATATAGATCATTTGTTTGCAGTTTAGTTTCTGTCACTTCTAATTTTAAAACTTAGCATAAGAAACACAAAAATTTAGCAGCATAAATTAAAAATAATTTAAAAGAAATTATAAAATATGCAAACTTAAATTAATGAAAATTATATTTAAAGAAAAAAAAAAAACATTTAATTAACTTGTAGTGTAAGATGAATGAGTTTATGAACTTGAGAGAGAGTTTGTGATTTTGAATTGGTGTTTATCGAGAAAAGCAGTTTAGTGGAAAAATGTTGTGTAATTATGTTGTTTCAAAACAGTTTGTATAGAGCAAGCAGACAAAATTTAACAAATTGTTAGGGAATTTTTAAAGCAAGTTTGTGAGAGCTATTTCAATATTAGATCAAATTTATCCTAATGTTTGACCCTTTGGATCAAATATGGCTTACAAACTACTAACAAAAAATGTTTTAGATTATTATTTAGAAAATTCTAAAAATTGAAATAAGAAAAATAATTCCAGGAGAAGATTTGTATCCAAATATGTTTCTAGAAAGGTTATGTGACGCTATTTCCTAAGTACTAAATCGAATTTATGTCAAAATTGCAAATCCATGAGATTATTGAATAGTTCTGAAAAGTAAATATATTTGTCCAACGTTTCTCCATTTTTTTATACCATCCAAAAAATAAAAATTGTCGAGGTCATCAAAATAGGTACTGAAAAGCGCATATCGCTTAAAATTTTCGTTTTTGATTTGAAAACGCCAAACAGGTGTTCTGACAAACGAAATAGCTAAAAATTTGGCGTTTTCAAACCACTAGTGTATACTGAAACCAATACCAAATCGCGTGATTTTCAGAACATGGGCATTTGTTTGTGATTTGATTTCACCATTGAATTTTTTCAGTTTCAGTTCCGAGCTATTCCGAAGCGGAGAATAGGGCGGATGAGGATTTCCATGGATTTTTCCATGGAAACTGCACATGTGTGCACCCTTGTATTGTCCTGGTGAAAAAGAACTTTTATCTTGGACAAATGCGGTTGTTTTTAAATCCTCATTAAATCGACCCAATAATTCGCAAATGATTGTTTAGTCAATGTATACCGGATGCATCCTAAAAAACTATCGCCATGACTTTATTGACTGGCCTTCTATGGCGCCGATTCACCCCGATAAACCCACGTGTATCCACGATTCGTACACGGTTAAGAAAGCATAAGTATTGCGGTTGAATAACGCCAAACACTCCTGCGAATTTGCTACACGTTTGCGTTTGTGGTTTATTGTGAGCAAACACGCCACCCATCTTACGAAAAACTTTCTCATACCCAGGTCATCATTCAAAATTGAAACCACTGAGCCATGTTATATGCCTATGGCTTCCACAATCTCTTGCACTTTTTCTTTCTCAGAACTTCCTTTTGTTTATATGTTTGCTGCATGTAAAATATAGCGATTAACTTTATAACACACTAAATTAGGTATTTCTTTCTCATTCCATGAAACTTCAAAATTGACACCTCTGTGTACTCTGCCTATCACAACCATTTAAAACTTGTTGCAGAACGTCAAAATAACCATACTTGTTTGATAAGTCAACAATCATTGGTTGCATATCTGTAATAATCTATGGTACTAGTCCAAGAGGTTTATAAATATTTCAAATGAAAAGTTTCTCACATACAATATAGAAACCAGCAAAAAATTACATGACAAAGAAGTAGTTTAGGCAGGGATTCAAGGGATGCATGATAAGAAACTTATTGTAAGTTGATAGAAGGCATCCTAGTATATTCCATAATACTTTTGGTATTCATATGGTAACATTAGGAATAATTGGAAATAATACACATATCATTCTTTTTGTGAAATCCCAGCTATATAACCCATGGAAAGATGATTATTAAAGCATAGGAATCCTGTCGTCCTTATAACCTAATCTATGATTATTTACTTTCAAAGGGAGTGCGAGTGCATGTTTGTTGAATAGTTTTGAATCCAATCTACAGATTGGATGTATCTAATAAGGGGTCTCCGAGCATCTCTCTTTAAATTTAGGCTACGTTCCACTTTCTTGAATAGCCATTCTTAAAGCCGCTCACTTAGGCCCATCCAGAACACATTCCATTGTGATATCCAAGGAACATACTGCAGATCCCTCAATCAACATGTGATGCTGCCATATAAAACCTGAAGAATTCTCTGATGAATGAATAAATGTCTCTGAGATAAATCACCGACAGCTCTTCCAATTGTAAGAGATAGGAGGTACCAAATATTCGCCAGAGTGACGCCTTCTCCTCATTATGAACATTTTTGCAGTAGTCCTTGAACTGTAGCATGCTATGATACAGTGGTCTGTAATAATTTATACCTGTAACAGTATCTGTTAGTGACGGATTCCAATAAGTAGATTCATTCTGCCACCAGCATATACGGTCCAAGTCGAACTCGTAATAACACAAGTGGTTTCATTGGAACACCTAATCTGAGCAAGACCAAATAGTTTCTATTGGACTAATGATTTACAGTTTGCAAAAGGAATGCTATGAAAAGGGTTTATATCCTTATCTCTCTCACAAATGCCAAAGCCTGTAGGTATCCTTTTGATAGCAAACTTTTACGATTGAAGAGCAGTACAAAAGTCAGTTAGCCTGAAAGTGGATTTTTTTCCTTATTCTCCTATGAAGAATTCATCCTATTCATCCTACGTGCCACCTGTAGGGTTAAGCCACATATCCCTATTCCGGATAAAAGTGTGTAATTGCATATCAAAGAAAGGTCACGGTATGCAGTAATCAACAATCCTATGTATAGCCCCAAATTTTTCGCAGCTTCCGGGTAAATATTATTATGTTGCCGATGTTCGAGGGAATGTTGTAGAAAATTTTAGGACCCAAAAGCAGAACATTTTCGCAAAAAAATCTTGGTATGGCAAGTAATATGAAAATAAGACTTCTTAATATATCCACTTATTTTTGTCACTATGGTAAGCAAGGTCTTGAGTGGTACAAAAAACGGTACCGTGAAATAGCTCCCAAATGAAATAACTCCCCACGAAAAGATGAAATAACACCCAACAAATTTTTCATACAACTTAGGACTTATTTCATTATGAAACAACTCCTAACGCATAGGGAGTTATTTCATAATTTTTTGTTGGGAGTTCTTTCATAATGCAATAACTCCCAATGAAACAACTCCCAATGAAATTTTTGTTGGGTTTTATTTCATTTTATTTTGGTAATTAGGAGTTATTTCACTGTATTGGGAGTTGTTTCATTTTGTTGGATTCTACTTTGCAAAAGCAGAACCCATAAATATCAAAAACTGGCTTCACTCAGAAAAGTTTTTTGCATTGCCGAAGGCCGAAGCTATTTATTTATGTAATCTAAAAAAAGGAAAGTTTTACTCCTCTGGGGTGTATCAAAAACTGGCTTCGCTCAGAAAAGTTTTTTGCATTGCCGGCCTTTGGGCGGGCGCTAAGGTTTTCTCCTCTGGGGTGTATCAAAAACCGGCCAGTTTTTGATACACACCAGAGGAGTAAAATTTTCCTTTTTTTTAGATTACATAAATAAATTGCTTCGGATTGGGAATTATTTCATTTCTATTGGGATTTATTTCATTGGGAGTTATTTCGCTTTTTTGGGAGTAATATTTTTAAAATTATGAAACCGCCGATTATTGGGAGTAATTTCATTTTACCCTTTGGTAGTTATTTCATTTTTCAAGTTTGGGAATTATTTAATTTTTGATGGGAATTATTTCATAGGGAGTTATTTCATTGGGAGTTATTTCATTTGGGAGCTATTTCACGGTACCACAAAAAACAATAATGTTGTACCAAAACCTCCAAAATGCCTGGTGCTAAGGCTAGTGGAGAGATATTGGGCTCTTGTTAAATTGTAGAGCATAAAAAGGTGTCCTAAAGTGTGGTAGATTTTAAATGGAGATGGACTATCTATTCGAACAAAGTGACAGAAAGCACTATTTAAAACTTAATGGAATTGTTTCCGGAAAATGTTCATAAATTCATCACTATAGATTAGTGTGTCGATTATGGATGGAAACCGAACTTCAGTTGCGTTGCCAAAGGGCAACGCCATTTGTCAACAGAAAATGATGCTGCCAGTTGCCATCTGTAATACCATTTAGGCAACTGACAACGCAACTGAAGTTCGGTTGCCATCCATAATCGACCCATAGAACTATAAAAATATTTTTTGTAAGTTGTAATAATAATTTCAATCAAATAAAAAGTGGTTTCTTTTTTATTTTCATAAAGACCTAATGAATTCCGAGGACACAGTACGATATTAATGACGTATTTGGTAGCCGCTCACTGTCAATGACAAACACAGGCTTAATGCATGCCTCTTTAACCCAGCAAGGGGGTTTGAGCTCCCATAGGCCCATGATATCCAACTATTCATAATTACACTATGCTACACCAAAAATATGCATGGGTTCTCAAATTGGTTTTATTTATTATAGTTTTTATAACAGCACCAAAAACAATTGAGGGTATATTAATTTTGTCATTCCGTTTGTAACATATCGAAACATTGGTAGTAGAACCAATAAGTATATTATTAGTCCTTATAAAATTCAAAGACTCTAACTGTCCGTCAGTCTGTTGTATTCTTTGTTGATCAGAAATGTTTGGTTTGGGCAAAATCGTTAAGGTAGATCTAGAGTTATGGAGCAAAATAAGAGACAACATTTTTGATATTTTACAAAAATATTTTGATATTTTCTTTAAATATTTTGCAGATAATACCATAACATTTTGTAGATGTTGTTTCTATGATAAAAGGCATTAATTTTTTTCCCCGGAATATGGCTCTATGCTACATAAATGCCTATAGAACATCTGAATCCATACTAAATTCAGTAAAAATAAGTTCCATGTAAAAGAAATCACGATGTTTTGTTTGGATCGGTCCATATTTTACCATAGCCCATATATAGAGTCTACTTCCGAAAATTACCTTCCGCAAAAAATAATGCTTAATGTGTAGAAGAAATTTACTTTTTTCAATTTGTCCTCAAGTCACGAGGTATTCTGCTATCAATGGATGTCAAACACAAACTAAATGACGCAGCTTTTTGAAATTTTGACCCGAGTAAACTGACAGCTATTGACAGGAGCAGTGTTGCCCTTACAGTTAAGAGCCGGGAAATTAAAAAGGTCGTGGACTTATCCCTCCACTTGCAAGAAAAACTTTAGGGTCTAGAAGGGTGACTTACCCCCAGTAACACGAAGCCTGGTTATGTTTTAACTAATAGTTATACTGACAGTTTTCATACAAAAATCATTTTAACCGACAGTATAACTATTAGTTAACAACTAACCAGGCTTTGTGTTAATGGGGGTTAGGGGGTAAACATTTCCCGAATATTCTTTATTGATCAGAAATGTTTGGTGTTCGGTCCAACCAAAAAATTTCAGAACAAAATGAACTTCTATATGCGAGCCCTGCATATTTCTTCGTTAACTTTTGTATCATTTTGTTATCGATAATCAAATGGTTTAATTTTA
This sequence comes from Calliphora vicina, assembly GCF_958450345.1. Classification (NCBI taxonomy): domain Eukaryota; kingdom Metazoa; phylum Arthropoda; class Insecta; order Diptera; family Calliphoridae; genus Calliphora; species Calliphora vicina. The sequence continues at coordinate 30,694,068 of NC_088784.1, forward strand.
TAAATTTTTGTGTATTATTTGCTATATTTTTAAACATTTTTGTCTCGAGATTTGTTTGCTTTAATGAGCATTCACAAATTTTAGATTTTTTAAACAGCTGAATATTCCTATAGTTCTTTAATGCATTATTCTGTATTCACAGATGTAATAATAAATTAAGACTTATAGACATAAAGAAATAGTACTCAAATTCTATTTTTTCACACTTATTACTTATCAATCATCTTGCTTTAGTTTTAAAAGAAATTGGAATATGAAAACATTACTTAAGATTTCAAATAAAGTACAAACAAAATGTTCACCTACTAGAGGAGATATTCAAGGAATATTTTTAATTGGCAAATTCTTGAAAGGCGCAGCAAACAAGCTTAATTTTATAAATATTTAGCTTTTAGTTTCATTATTAAACTAATAATAATTATTTTATTTATATTGTTAATTATACAAGAAAAATAAAATTAAAAGAAAAAAATCTTTCTACAAAAGTATACAAAATAAATATGTAAGTTTGAAATAAAATTGAAAAGGAAAAATGCATTTCAGCTAATCAAAAAATATACAATATATTTATGTATGTAATTTTACTTTCGGACAAAAGAAGAAAAAACAAATTGAACATAAAATTGTTAAATGAAAAACGAATATTGTAAGGGATTGGAGGTATAATGTTTTGATGCATTCAAAATCTCTACATTGTTTTTTATTAGAGACTGAGTTTTAGATGAGTCCTGCTTTCTCGGCAAATCTATATAGAGTTTTATTTTTTTGGTTTTCTTTTCAAAATATATTTTCTTTATTTACATTAAGAAAATATGTATAAATAAGTGTTGAAAGGTTTATAATAAATTGTATTGTGTTTAATAAAATTTGCTTTTTTTGTTTGGTTTTTTTTTATTTTTTTTTGGTATTAAAGAATAGAGGAGAACATTAAGAATTTGTTTAAATAAATTTACAAAAGCAGCAGCAAAGTTAATAACAAAATAATTTTAAATATATAGCAAATGTAAGTTAAAAAGCTATTTAATAGTCATAAATCAATAAGGATTAATTAATATAAGAAGTAAAATTAAACTGCAGACAAAAATAAATAAATTATAATAATAATATAAGATAATGACTAAAATAGAAGTTCCTATACACTTGGAAAAACTATTACATTTTCCATAGTTGTTGGCTTAAAGTGAAGGGTCACTGCATATGAACATAAATGGATATGTATATTAGGGTGGCCCCAAACATAAATGTGTGGATGTTCCTAAATAAAATAATAATTCAATTGAATTTGATGAGTTGTATCAAAGGATGAAAAGGTCCTATTTTGAGGGTTTTATGATTTTTATCATATTTATGGCAAAGGAAACCTATAAAATATTTATACCATACACCACCATTGTGATGTAGGGTCGATTAAACGATGACCGTTCGTCCGTCCGTATGTATGTTCATTTAAACTTTGTGCACAAAGTACAGGTCGTAATTTTGAAGATAGTTCAATCAAATTGGTACATACATTATTTTCGGCACAGGGAGAAGCCTATAGAAACTGGCTGAAATTGGTGTATTATTTCGCCTAACCCCCATACAAATGTCCTCCAGAAATAGGACTTTATCAGTCATAAATTTTTATAGGAATCTACACAAGTTCCAAATAAATTTTATATATACGGAAGTCAGCTAATTTTATGATGATCGGTCCATAAATAGTCATAGCTCCCATATACTCAGTGTAGGGTATCATTCTATTCTTAATTAAACAAGTAAGAAAGTGAGAAACAAGTTTTTCCGTTTTTCGAAATTCAATCTAGTTCGAATTTTATTGGGTGTATGACTTAAAAATTGCGGGATATTTGTCTTTGGTATCGACTTGGCTAGTTAGCTGGGCTTTATATACGTTCTCTTAAGCTTCGGTTTATCGTAGTGGATCCATTTTTCATCGCAAGTAATGATTCGGTGCAAAAATGATTTTATTTTATAGCGTTGAAGCATAATTTTGGACATTCAAAATCGTCTTTCACTGTCTCTTGATTCAATTCGTATGGTAACCAATTTCTCTGCTTTTGGACCCTGCTGCTCGCAAACATTTTGAAATTGATGCTTAAGTAGCTACCAATGATTTTGTAATATTAATGGAGTAATGCCTCCAATTCTTGGTCTTCAAACTTTTTTGGCTAACAAAAAATTTAAAAAAACCTATATTCCTGATCTTTGTCTTTCGTTTCAAAATCACCAATTCTTAACACATTCACCATAAGCTTTGGTGAGTGTGCTTCAGTGGCCCTTTTTTTTAAATTAAAGAAGTAAAGCAAAACTTCCCGCATATGCCGATACGTTGGTACAATATTCGACATTTTGAAAGCAAAAAAAACTGTTTACACTATAATGTTTCACATAGAAGGTGGATCAATTTGTTCGGGGGTGAAAAACGTGACAGGAGTATAGCAAAATCCGTATCTACACAAAATTCTATGAGTATGAGTCTAAAATCAAAACCTAGCTCCCGCTGAGAGATTTCAAAATACACGTTTATGAAATTTCACTGTCCATCAAATTCAGATTTTTTTATTGGAACAGAATAGCGACCCTATAATTCTGAAAGGGCATGTTGAGTAGATAATTTTTGTAGAATAAACTTATAGTCCAGCTGATATGAAATTTTTTTTAACAGTGGGTTAAATTTAAATACTAACTGAAAAAATTGTCAGAGTTTATTGTGGAATTTCTGGGGATCAGTTTTGTGGAAGATCTTAACCCTCTATCTCCACTCTTTAGGGGTCAATTTGACAATTTTTTCGAGAACACCAAAAAAATTCTTTAAAAAAGACTTTTAAGGATTAAAATATTCTACGAAAATGAGAACAGCTGGAGCGATTTGGCTGATTTTTTTTTATTCTATTCGAAATAAAACTCGGAAATTTTTATTTTTGAGTCCCTTCAACTGTAATAAAACAGCTCCCTGAAGAATGCAGTACAAATTTAGATATTTTATTTTCAAATAAATAAGAACTGGCAGGTGTATGTGGGTTGGAGAAACTTGAAGAACTAACATTAGTAAATTCTACCGGGCGGTCAACTAGTTATTTAAATAAAAATTATTCAATCGGTTGAATATATATATGATGAGGATTAATTCTGACTCGATATTTGTCCGAAACCCAAAAGACTTGAAGGATGTTGGTAATACATAGTAAAATACACGAAGCTGTAAACTGAAAGGTTCGATGTATGACTTAACATCCAAAATGTACTGTGGTACAGGGACGGGGTTTATATAGTCTACAACAGATTTAAACGGACTATATGACAAATAAGGCGTCCTCCAGGCAGAGATCTTCGCGATCTGGAAAGTCACGGAGTTGATGAAAGCATACGTAACAGAGGAGTCTGTGGTGACAATTTATGTAGACAGTCAGACGACACTTAAGGCTCTGAAATGTCATATAATACATTCTAGCATAGTGACAGACTGAAGAAGAGCTCTTGAAGAGTTATTAGTACATTACACAATCAGGGGGGTAACTCTCTATTGCGATGCGAAAGGAAGTTCGATGCGAAAGTTAAATGCGATAAGAATACAATTTGGTATTCTGTATCGTTTTCGCAAAAAGAAACAACACTGGCACTACAAAATAATCAATAGCGAAGAATGACAAAATAAAATGTCAAAACTTGTAAATAAAAACATTTTAAAATCATTTTTTGTGCGATGCGAAATCGCAATAAAGGGTACCAATTGTACCATTTTTCTTTCGCATTGCAATAGAGAGTAACCCCCCAGATTGTGTTGGGTACCAGAGAAATGAGGTAGCAGATGAAGTGGCCAGAAATGGATCAGATCTTAACCATAGTATTACGAACCGGGGAGTAAGACCTCCTATTTGTCACTACTACAGGCTAATCTTTGAATGATTCCGTGACTCCACCATCCAATACTGGAATTGTAGGACGAATTGTCAAGTGTCCAAAGCCTTTTGGACAAAACTGGATGCAAAGGCAACCAACACAGAAATTGACGCTTACACTATTGGTATTGAGTTTTAATAAAATTTGTTCTACTTTTTAATTTAAAATTTGAATATTAAAGAATAGAAAAGTTATTTTGTTTGGGATAACATATTTAGAAGAGCAAAATTCTCATATACATAAACTAACTGGATAAAAAAGACACATAACCAATAAAACATTCATACTTCTACTTCTTTTTTTTAAAAAAAAAACTATTCAAAATAATTCAATAACAAATCAAAAAAGTTATTTCAAAAATTATGTGAAAAAAATGCATGCTTTTTAAATATTTGAATTAGAAATAGAGAAAAATATTTATGGTAAAGTGTGAATGTGTGTGTACGAGTATTTTTCAATTAAATGTATTCCTATATTAATGCAAGTGATGAATGAAGATAGTGTAAAAAAATTGAATGTACATATTAATAAAATTTCAAAGATAGAAGAAGTTAGAATAATCTTCTATTAAAGAATAATTAAAACGTAATAAATGCAAAATATTTTGTATTATAAAATTACTAAAAAAAAGAATTAAATTAAATACAAAAAGCATATTGAAAATATAGATAAATGACAAATATTTACCATCTCTTAAATCTCCAGCTTCTATTTCGGACACTTCATTGGCTAAAGAGTCCAAGCCCTCATTTTCGGAACGAGCCTTAGAACCAGCTGAGCCAGAAGCTGCATCGGAAGAGTTTTTTGTGCGCCAAGCATAACGTGAGAAATTATTAAGATTAGCACTAGGATCACTAAGACGACGTTGGTGGCGATACGTGCAATAATCATCGTTCTCCTCCTCCCAGTCGTCCCACATGTCGGTGGCACAAAAACTAGAAACATTTTAAATGATTGATGTAAGTAGAGATAATTAAATATATTTTAGAGTTGTTTAAATACCCTGGTTCACTGGTGGGTGTTTCTACGCCCGAACCTTTAGGTTTGGTTACCGCCATTTCCGCATGACCTTTGCCCTGAGGACCTTTCATTCTAACAAATTCACAGCGTGTTTGCACACCCGCTCCGCTACTAAACAAGCCGAAAGACATGCGTTGTGCTACTTTTGAGCTTAAGCTAGATTGCTAAACAATTTATGAAAAAAAATATTTTATAAACTGATTTGTAAAAATGTTTTTGTCTAAAATCCTACCCTGGCGTCATACACCTTTTTTAAAGCATCATAACGAATCGAACCTAAAAATATAACACCTTGCACAGCACCATCTTTATCATTGGCCACCAGTTCCACACACACCATTTCACCATCTCGCACTAAAATATCGCTAAAAACCTTTAAAGCAAAAATAAAGTAAATATAATTTAGTTTGTAAATAAATGCAGTTAGCTCTTACCTCATCGAAATTATCCACCATAAAACAGATGTGAGGATATGTTATTTCCTCACCCTCGCCTTTGGTGTCCATTTTTCTTCTACTCGGACTGGCATAAACACGTTGTGAATGACGTCTCAAAACCTGCAACTCTTTTGGCGAAGTTCTTGTACAAATCGCCAAAGTGAGTGTGTAGTCAAATTGATGTATGATCATATTGAGATATACTGTTTCTTCCCAATCAACATCGGGATCACCAATGGGTAGTTTACGAGAATCCTTGCGAAAAACATCGACCTCAGTCTGAAAAGAAAATAAAAAAACTTTAGATTGCTGCTGATTTATTTGTATCTATGGTTTTTCAAACAAAAATTTTAAAATTGTTTTTCGGTTGTGTTAAACTGAGACAATTCCAAATGAAATTGAGAATTTCAATTTGAAATGGATAAAATTCTAGAATAAATTAAGAATTATTGGGTTAATGCGGAATTTTTTAAAATTTTTAGCTATAAGCAAGGTTAGTTATGACCTTTTCCCATCTTCCCAAGAATGAATCAAGCCAATATCGGATACTCTGTTCCATAGTGAAGCGTATCCCAGAGAGAGCGTTCTGCATGGCTCGAAACAAATAGTAGTCGGACGGGCCACGGTCTGGGCTATAAAGCGGGTGAGGCTAAACTTCCCAACCACTTCATTCTAAATAGTTTTTAACAGGTATTGCAACATGTGGCCGAGCGTTGTCATGATGGAATATATTTAGTTTCATGTCTGGCCGCATATTTAGTAGGTTTTCCGGCCAATGCTCGCTACAAACGAATCAGTTGTGTTCGGTACAGGTTTCCTATGATGGTCTCTTTAGATTTCAGCAGCTCATTTGCTTTCACCAAATACAGAGAATACCTTAGCGCCATGGATATTTGTCTTTGGCGTTGTTGTTGTAGCAGAAGTGATTGCTGAGTTGACAGCCCTTGGACGAGTGAACTCGGGTCATTCCGGTGCGTAGAACCGGCTGTCATGGGAATGATCTTTGGCGTCGATTTGTCTGGTTGACTTCAGGTTATCGTAATGGATATCGTAATAGAATCATTACTTGCGATCTGTCAATGATCATCAGCAGCATCACTTCGGACATGCAAAATCCTTTTTCAAGGTGTCTCGGCTTGTTTGGCTTTCAAAAGATACGCCTAATATTGTAAATCCCGTATTTTTAAGTCATACTTAATAATTTCCGAATTCGTAAATTTGCATTATTCATTACACCATTTTTTATTAAAATTGAGAAAATTCTAAATAATTTTTTTTTATTAAAATTGAAATTGAGAAAATTTTAAATAAAACAAGTAAGAGTGCTATATTCGGCTGTGCCGAATCTTATATACCCTTCACCAAATTATACTTCAAAATTTTAAATATTTTTAGGTAAACAAAATTTAATTTTTTTTCCAGTTGTTTTTTGAATTTTTTGGAAAAAAAAATTTTTCGATTGTTATTTAAAATTTTTTTTTTTTAAATTTTAAAAATTTTTTTTTTTCAAATTTTAAAATTTAAAAAAATTTTTTTTTTCAAATTTTAAAATTTTAAAAAATTTTTTTTTGTTTTTTCAATTTTTTAAAAAAAAAAAAAATTCGGGTTCAAAATTTGTTTTCCCGATTTTGACCCATTGTAGGTCCAACTTACTATGGTCTTATATACGTCGTTTCAAATGTCTTTGAAATATCTATCATTAGATATCCATATTGTCTATATAATGTCTTAGTAATCCAGATATAGGTAAAAAAATAGGTCAAAAATCGAGGTTGTCTTGGTTTTTTCCTCATATCTCAGCCATTTGTGGACCGATTTTGCTGATTTTAAATAGCAAAATTCTCGAAAGCATGTCTGACAGAATTATTGAAGATTTGGATCCCGAAGATATCTGGGGTCTTCAGAAAACTGATTTCAACAGACAGACAGACAGACAGACAGACAGACAGACAGACAGACAGACGGACAGACAGACAGACAGACAGACAGACAGACAGACAGACAGACAGACAGACAGACAGACAGACAGACAGACAGACAGACAGACAGACAGACAGACAGACAGACAGACAGACAGACAGACAGACAGACAGACAGACAGACAGACAGACAGACAGACGGACATGGCTTAATCGACTCCGCTATCTATAAGGATCCAGAATATATATACTTTATAGGGTCGGAAATGAAAAATGTAGAAATTACAAACGGAATGACAAACTTATATATACCCTTCTCACGAAGCTGAAGGGTATAATTACACGCACGGAAAACCATAGAGAATAGACATAGAGCGGAAACTCTTCTGTCAAAGACCTAACGCAGTTGTCAAAAACCTAAGTGGTGAGAATGTATTAGTAAAAAAAACATGTGAAAACAAAAACAACACTCGTATGTGCGGAAAACACTCCGAAATTATTTGAAACTGAGTTTATTCTATGCTGAGTTATTTTCATACAACTTTTTAAAGTACATGTTTAATTTAGATTTTTTTTATACGTGTATTTTACTTGAATTCATATTACTTGTTAGGATCTATTATACTCCCTATTTTACACCCTTGGGTGGGGATATTTCTATAGATTCTAACGAGTAAAACCGTTAACGGTATCTTTTTGCAACATTGTTCGCCACTTTTTATGTTAAGTTTTTTAAAATCTAATCGTTGATTGCCCTTTCAGTGTGACACACTAAAATTTTGTAAACTCTACACAAGGTAATATAAATAAATTAAATTTATTTGAAATATAAAAGACAAAAACTTCTACTTGTTTTATTTTCTTTACACGCACAAACATTTGGTCCTTCGAACCGGATTTCTTGGCAAAACATTGTGAGCACTTGGAATAATTGTATTTGTTTCTTTTACTTAAAAGGATCGCCATTTTTTTGGACACCACCAACAATCGTCTTCTTCAATTTTTTAATTTTTGAAAAAATAAATAAAAGGTGCGTAAATAAATACATTTTTTTAAAAAAGAAGTGCCAAAAGTGTGAAGAAAAATAAAGTGAAGTTAATTTATTATACCCTTCACCTTCGTGAGAAGGGTATATATAAGTTTGTCATTCCGTTTGTAATTTCTACATTTTTCATTTCCGACCCTATAAAGTATATATATTCTGGATCCTTATAGATAGCGGAGTCGATTAAGCCATGTCCGTCTGTCTGTCTGTCTGTCTGTCTGTCTGTCTGTCTGTCTGTCTGTCTGTCTGTCTGTCTGTCTGTCTGTCCGTCTGTCTGTCTGTCTGTCTGTTGAAATCAGTTTTCTGAAGACCCCAGATATCTTCGGGATCCAAATCTTCAATAATTCTGTCAGATATGCTTTCGAGAATTTTGCTATTTAAAATCAGCAAAATCGGTCCACAAATGGCTGAGATATGAGGAAAAAACCAAGACAACCTCGATTTTTGACCTATTTTTTACCTATATCTGGATTACTAAGACATTAATATAGACAATATGGATATCTAATGATAGATATTTCAAAGACATTTGCAACGACGTATATAAGACCATAGTAAGTTGGACCTACAATGGGTCAAAATCGGGAAAAAAATTTTGAACCCGAATTTTTTTTTTAAAAAAAAAAAATTGAAAAAACAAAAATTTTTATTTAAAATTTAAAAAAAAAAATTTTTAAAATTTGAAAAAAAAATTATTAAATTTAAAAAAAAAAAAATTAAAATAACAATCGAAAAATTTTTTTTCCAAAAAATTCAAAAAACAATTGGAAAAAAAATTAAATTTTGTTTACCTAAAAATATTTAAAATTTTGAAGTATAATTTGGTGAAGGGTATATAAGATTCGGCACAGCCGAATATAGCACTCTTACTTGTTTTTGTATCAATTGTGTTTAATATACACACATACAAATAAATAAATACATTACATATTGTTATTACTTTGTGTTACTTTGATTGATCGCATTACCAACACCAGTTTATTATACAGTACAATTTTGACACTTGTTTTGTGCCCTTTTTCTTTAGTGCGAAATTTATCGACTGTTCTTTTTGTTTACGCAGACGGACAGAATAAAAATAAAATAAAAATTTGTTAAAGTGATAAAAAATAAATTTAATAAATAAATCGAGCAGTGAAAATAATAATTAAAATTTGTTGTGTAATTTAATTTACAAATTTAGTGCAAAATAGTGTAAACAATTATAAAGAAGAAATATAATATTGTGTTTGTTGTACTTTTTATATATATACTTTATACATATTTATTATCCGCTTCTTCTTCGTTTGCAAATTGTCACCCTACGGTCGGTCAGTTTGCCTAATACTTTGTTTGTTTACACTATTTAAACTTTTTTCGCTGCATTTTTTATAAAATTCGTAACAAATTTAACTTTAAATAAATAAAATTAATTTTTTTGTACATTTGGAAAATTCTTGTGCTATTAAATCGCATCAATTTAAAAAAAAAAAAAAAAGTTAAAAACTTGTTAATCAATCGTTTTATTAAATTTGTTTCATTTAACCACTTTAAATAAAATATAATGTCCGTATCAGAACTTGACAGATTTATTAGAGCTTCTGATGCTCTTATAAGCTTTCAGGCTTATTTCAATGACATAAAAGAAGACGTTCATACGGTTTTCACATTGGAGCTTCATAGTGATGAATTAAAAACTTTAATGGACACAGTTAAGTTGACTTATCAAAAATGTTTAGACTTTTTGTCTACTTCGGACACAGCAGAGCCCGATGATATTGACGTTACTTCAGCCAAGTACCAGTCGACTTACACTGCGTTTGTGAAGTGTTTATCGAAAATTAGGGAACGTTTACATAACTATGAAGAGACTCAAAAGACTAGTGACTCACCGGTAGTGAATTCTAATTCTGAATCACATCACAATTTGGTAGTACCGCCCTGTGATGTTGAGACCTTTGATGGTGAATACCTGTCTTGGCCCTCGTTTAGGGATTTGTTTACCGCTTTATATGTAAATAATTCACGTCTTAGCAACATTGAACGGATGTGCCATCTTATACGAAAGACTAGTGGCGATGCAAAGGACATAGTTTCTAAATATCCGCTCTCTAATCTAGGCTTTGATATGGCATGGAGCAACCTTAGGGCTGCTTATGAAAATCCTCGTATGTTGGTTAACAACCAACTAAAGATACTTTTCAATCTCCCTATTTTAGATAAGGAAACTTCTGTAGGTCTCAAGACGATACAAAGGGGTATAAACAGTTGTCTTTCGGCATTATCGATTTATAAAGTGTCAACGGAAAATTGGGATCCGATGATCGTTTTCATGTGTATTCAACGACTTCCCGATTGCACTGTTACCTTATGGGAACAGAGCATAAAAGACAAATTCGTATTGTCTGTTTGGAAAGATCTGGATGCATTTCTGACGGAAAGAATTCAGACTTTAGAGTGTCTACGCGACATTAGGGAAGTACCACAAACGAAAAAATCAGTTGTTCAAAAGGTGAATACGCATCATGCTACTTCATCTTCTTCGCATTCTTGTAGTCTTTGCAAGAATCAAAGCCATTTTCTGCGTGATTGTAAAAGATTTAAAAAGCTTTCGGTAATGGACAGATTTTCGACAGTAAGGAAAAATAATTGGTGTATTAATTGTTTATCACGAACACATCAAGTGAAAGAGTGTAAAAGTATTCATAGTTGTTCTATTTGCAAGAAGAGGCACCACACTTTATTACATAGAAATGAGCCTTCAGAAGATTCAAGTGGAAGTTCTAGACCTTCTTCTTCGAGCGTAGGTACTAGTGCTATATCACAACCTACTCACTCTAGACCTATAGAATCTTCCCAAACAGCTAGTACTAGCGGTTTTAGCTCTTCTGCACCTCTTAATCGACAGGCGTTTCACATCTCACGAAACCAGACAGTATTGTTAGGAACTGCGATGGTGAATATTCATCATCAGGGTATGACATACCCAGCTCGTGCTCTTATTGACCCTGCTTCGGAAACTTCGTTTATCTCCGAACGGGTACAGAATCGTTTGAAAATTTCTGCGCATTCGACGAATGCCAAAATTTCTGGTATCAACCAAGCGATTTCTGTAACAGCAAGGAAATCGTGTTCCATTTATATTGGCACGCCCTTGGATTCTTCAATTATTTTGAGTACCATAGCCCTTGTTCTACCAACCATATCTGGTAATTTACCATCTTTCATTATATCAAATGATCTTCGCAAAGATTTGCCTAATATACGTTTGGCAGATTCTCAATTCTTCGATTGCAGACCAGTTGATCTACTTTTAGGAGCGGATCTATTTCCGCAAATTATAATGGGTTCAGTTAGAAACGTTTTAGGGACATTATTGGCTCAGGAAACGATTTTCGGCTGGATTATCACCGGTCCGGTTCCACAGTCTTCGGTTCAGGTATACAACACTAGAGTTGACTTTTCTGAAGAGGATAACTTAAACCGTATTTTACTTAGGTTTTGGGAATTAGAGGAACCGCCAAAACGAAAAATTATGTCCGCACATGATCTTATGTGTGAGGAAAATTATAGGAAAACTACTCGTCGAGATTCTGATGGTCGATATGTGGTAAAATTACCTTTTAAACCGGAATTTCCTGACACGCTTTTTCTAGGCCATTCTAAACAGAATGTTAGGGCTCAGTTTTTAAGGACTGAATCTTCGCTCTTGCGGAACCCTCTTATCAAGAATATGTATGATGACGTTGTTAGGGAATATTTGACTCTAGACCATATGCGACCGGTTAGAGAAGAATCGATTTCTTCTTGCTATCTACCTCATCACCCAGTGATAAAATTAGATAGAAAAACAACTAAATTGCGAGTAGTTTTTAATGCGTCCAATAAAACGTCTAATGGCCACAGTATAAATGATTGTTTGTTTGTGGGACCCACATTGCAGGCAGATCTAGTTCTCCTGATTTTACGTTGGCGTTTCTTTAGGTTTGTGTTTAATTGTGATATAACACAGATGTATAGGCAGATAAGACTTGATAGGTCTCATACTCCATTTCAGCGAATTTTGTTTCGTGATACTCCGACGGAGGAAATAAAAGAGTATGAGTTACAGACTGTAACTTTCGGTGTCAATTGCGCACCATATCTTGCCATTCGTACTTTGTTACAATTGGCTGATGATGTAGAATGTAAACACCCATTAGCGGCGGAAATTCTAAGGAAATGTATGTATGTCGACGACGTACTAAATGGAACTCATGATATCCCAACCGCTTTGATCGCTCGCGATCAACTTATAGCGGCTTTGTCTTCAGCTGGTTTTGAACTCAGGAAATGGACTTCCAATGAGAAGGCTATCTTAGCCGGGTTTCCTGTGGAACATTTAGTAGATGCCAAACTTTTAAAATTTGTAGAGTCAAGTAGCTCTAAAACTCTTGGCTTACAGTGGAATGCACACTTGGACTCCTTCTATTTCAATGTGGACCGTATTTCGATGCGATCAAGTCACACGAAGAGGGAAGTGTTGTCTATTATTGCGAGGTTATTTGACCCTGTTGGTTGGTTAGGACCAGTCATTATTGTCGCTAAGATGGTAATGCAGAGGGTTTGGCAAGATCAAGTAGAGTGGGACGAATCTCTCAAACCTGCTACAGAAGCCGAATGGCAAAAATTTGCTTCTTCATATCATGAAGTGAACCAAATTCAAATTCCTAGATGGGTTCATTATGTACCTAATTCTAAAATAGAGCTTCACGTCTTTTCTGACGCATCGGAAAAGGCATATGCAGCGGTAATTTACGCGCGAATTGAAACACCTGATGGCGAAATTTTTACTCATTTGCTGACAAGTAAAACAAAAGTTGCTCCCATAAAGTCGATTTCACTACCACGTCTTGAACTTTGTGGTGCAGTTCTTGCGGTGGATCTTTTGAAATCATTATTATATGAAATTGATATCCCGTTATGCCAAATTTATTGTTGGACCGATTCTACAATCGTCCTAGCTTGGTTGAAAAAAGACCCTTGCTCATGGGCAACCTTTGTCGCCAACCGAGTATGTAAAATACAGGAAATTGTCGGAAGACATAATTGGCACCATGTCAAATCAGAAGAGAACCCAGCAGACTTGGGAAGTCGAGGCATCTCGCCCTCTGATTTGTCACATTGCGAGCTTTGGTGGCATGGCCCATATTGGCTTCGGGAGAAAAGCACTACCTGGAATTTTGGTTATTTGTCTTTATTGGATACGGATTTGGAAGCTCGTGCAGTAAAATCGCATGCTTCATTTTTTAACAATTATGAAGATATTTTAGAGAGATTTTCTTCACTTGATAGAGCAATTAGAGTGTTAGCATATGTTTTTAGATTTTTCTATAAAACCCATTCTGCTCATAGAAATAGAAACTCTTATGAATCTACCACGGTTACGAATATTGAAGTGAAACAATTGAAATTACGATTGGCCATTCTTGCCCAAAAAGTCAATTTCGCCGAAGAGTACAAATGTCTTTTGGAATCCATTTCTGGATAATGAAGGTGTCATGAGACTCAACGGTCGCTTGGCTAAATCACCTTCATTAGTTTACACCGAACGGCATCCCATATTGTTGCCATATTCTTGTCGCTTTACACTTCTTTTGACTGAATTTGTACACATGATTTCTATCCATGGTGGAAATCAATTAATGCTCAGGATATTGAGGATCGAGTATTGGGTACCTCGTTTGAGAACACTTGTTCGAGCGGTTGTTAACCGCTGCAAACGTTGTATCCTCGATCGTAAACGTACATGTACGCAAATAATGGCTGCGTTACCTCCTGAACGAACTCAGATAAGCCGACCATTTACGACAACTGGAGTTGACTTCGCAGGGCCCTTTGACATGAAAAATTTAAGTGGTAGGTCAGGTCAAATTTTGAAAGCCTACGTCTGTATTTTTGTTTGTTTTTCAACAAAAGCCATTCATTTGGAAGTAAGTTCAGATTTATCAACGGATAAATTCTTAGCCGCTTTTAATCGATTTATATCGAGGCGAGGTTGTCCAACTACCATGTTTTCCGATAACGGTACAAACTTTGTTGGAGCCTCTCGTGAGATAGAAAGGGATTTTAAAACATTTTTATTAGAAAGTCGCGCTCGGATGTGTTCCACTTTTGGTATTAATGGACTGTCATGGCGATTTATTCCAGCCGGCGCTCCTCACATGGGAGGCTTATGGGAAGCTGGAGTTCGAAGTTTTAAACTTCATTTTCGAAAAGAAGCCCAGTCTGTAAAATACACATTTGAGGAATTATCGACGGTCCTCGCGAGAATTGAAGCTTGTCTTAATTCGAGGCCGCTTTGCCCCATGAGCGACAATCCTAATGAGCCAGTAGCTCTTACTCCGGGCCATTTTTTGATTGGCTCGCCCATCTTAGCTCCCCCGGAACCTTCTATATACGAATCCCCTCTAAGTTTGGTAAATCGATATCGAAAAGTAAAAGCGCTAACCCATCACTTCTGTCGACGATGGAAGGAAGAATATTTAACGAACTTACATAAAAGATATAAATGGAAATGGCCGGAACGAGAGATCGCTATAGGTGATTTAGTAGTCATTAGAAACGAACAATTGTCACCGACTTCTTGGAAATTAGGACGATTCGTTAAAACTTATCCGGGAAGTGATAGTCACGTACGCGTCGCGGACATACGTACTGAAAATGGTGTGGTAAAGCGACCAATTACTAAGCTGGTCGTTCTGGCCAGTTAAACATTTGAATTAGAAATTTAACTTTCATTGTTTCCTAGAATCATGGTCTCTTTAAACAATTTCTTTGAGGACGCTTTACTTGAAGATTATGAGGAAGCAATGGAGGTAGATGCAGCCGTTAAAGCTGAGCTTAATGCCGAAGTTATTAATGAGGTCCCAAAAACTACAACCACGGCTGACGTCTCTACTGCTGACGACATGGAAAAGACCCCAACTTCCGTTGTGGTACCGGCTCCTGTAGCCCCTATATCTACGGATATAAATACCTCAACGCCTGTTGGAGGATCGGCTCCTGAAAATACTACGATATTTAATACCTCTGTTTCTACAGTGGTAACGGCTCCTGAAGTCCAAACACCGTCAAATCCTGATGAAATGTCAGGTGTCGTTGAAGCCTCGGGTTCGAATACGTCGACTAGCAATACCCAACGGGTAGCCGCGAATTGCAAAATTTGTAATCGTAAACATCAATTGTCATCGTGTCGCGCTTTTAAACACATGACATTTGAGAAAAGAATAAGAATGGTTCTTCTTCACCATTATTGTTCGCGGTGCCTTTCGGCGCAACATATTTCACGTGATTGCAAGAGCTCGGGTCGATGCAAAAAGTGCAAGGGCAAACACCATTCGATGCTTCATGCGTCAAATAATGCCAACAAAAACGTTACTAGAACGGAAAATCGTCTTCCCTCCGTCCCTAGCACTACATCTACATCGTTGTCAATACGGCACATTGTGTCTTTTTCACCAACCGCAAAGGTTATTTTGCAATTGTTCAACAGGAATATTCCTGTACGGGCAGCTTTGGATTTGTGCTGTAACATGAGCTACATTTGCTCCAGTTTAGTTGCAAATCTAAAGCTGCCCGTTTCTACAGTCGACAAAGACGGAATGTGTCGTATTCGGATTAGTTCTATTCACGATTCGTCGCAAACGATAGATTTGACCGCAAAGGTACGACAAATGAACGGCATAAATACGCCAGTAGAATCGGTTTCGGATACGGTGAAGATGCATTTTGAGGGTTTGCAATTGGCAGATCCTAGTTTTAACGTTTCTGGAAAGGTCGCCCTTGTAATAGGACCCGAAGTAGCTCCTCAAATTATGAAAGGCAGGATATATTCGAACCCGGGACTTCCAATGGCACAATATACCATTTTTGGTTGGGTCATTTCTGGCCAATCTCCTCTTTAAGGGGACCAGTTCATGGTCTGATCAAAACCATATCCACTTTGGGTGCAGTATGTAGTCTGCGTAAAACTACATCCCATAGATCTTGCTCTATGGGAACTTTTTACCAGCTGGTCTGGCCTGGTCTTATGACCAATTTGTATTTTGAAAAAATAAAATAAAATTGAATAAATAAAAAACTATATACATATATTAATTTAATTTATAATTTATTTTATTAGTATTACCTTTAAGTTTAATATAACTGTTGCAACATACTTTGTTGTTGCAAGGTGGCCGGCAATGTTTAATTTAGATTTTTTTATACCCTTCAGCTTCGTGAGAAGGGTATATATAAGTTTGTCATTCCGTTTGTAATTTCTACATTTTTCATTTCCGACCCTATAAAGTATATATATTCTGGATCCTTATAGATAGCGGAGTCGATTAAGCCATGTCCGTCTGTCTGTCTGTCTGTCTGTCCGTCTGTCTGTCTGTCTGTCTGTTGAAATCAGTTTTCTGAAGACCCCAGATATCTTCGGGATCCAAATCTTCAATAATTCTGTCAGACATGCTTTCGAGAATTTTGCTATTTAAAATCAGCAAAATCGGTCCACAAATGGCTGAGATATGAGGAAAAAACCAAGACAACCTCGATTTTTGACCTATTTTTTTACCTATATCTGGATTACTAAGACATTAATATAGACAATATGGATATCTAATGATAGATATTTCAAAGACATTTGCAACGACGTATATAAGACCATAGTAAGTTGGACCTACAATGGGTCAAAATCGGGAAAAAAAATTTTGAACCCGAATTTTTTTTTTTTTTTAAAAAAATTTAAAAAACAAAAAAAAATTTTTTAAAATTTAAAAAAAAAAAAATTTTTAAAATTTAAAAAAAAAAATTTTTTAAATTTAAAAAAAAAAATTTTAAATTTAAAAAAATTTAAAAAAAAAAAAATTTAAAATAACAATCGAAAAATTTTTTTTTCCAAAAAATTCAACAACTGGAAATAAAGTTAAATTTTGTTTACCTAAAAATATTTAAAATTTTGAAGTATAATTTGGTGAAGGGTATATTGATTGCCCTTTCAGTGTGACACACTAAAATTTTGTAAACTCTACACAAGGTAATATAAATAAATTAAATTTATTTGAAATATAAAAGACAAAAACTTCTACTTGTTTTATTTTCTTTACACGCACAAACAGTACATTTTCATTTCATGTTTCCAAATGAAATTGAGAACAGAGATAAATACACATAGATCGGCAACTCTCCTGCCAAAGATCTAAATCGGTTGCGAAACACCTACGAGTGTTGTTTTTGTTTTCACATAGTTTTTTTTTACTAATGCACATAGACCGAAAATACCAACGAGTGTTGTTTTTGTTTTGACAACTGAGTTAAGTCTTTGACAGGAAAGTTTCCGATCTATTTTTATTTATCTATGTGTTGTACACCATTTCAATAATAATTACAAGTAATTTCGCAACTGTATATATTTAATTTATTGATAAAATTTTACTTACCTCATATTTTGGCATATGTCGGGAAGAACTTTTAACATGTTTCTTACGTACAAAAAATAATAAATCATCCGAATCAATACTATGGACCGGCTCCGATTGAAATAGAAAGTGTCGTACAAATAAATCTGTCCAATATGTGGTGCCTTGTAGAACAACAAATCCACTGTCTGGAAAAAGATAATTAAATGAAAATTTAATAAAAACGAATTATGGAGTATTTACTTCAATTAGTTTCAGTACACAAAGGTGGTATGTAATAGGTTTAATACCAAAAAGCTGATTTTATAACATTTTAGAAAAAAAAATTGTATCTGAATATATTCAAAAAGAAATTATCAGGACATATCTGTGTCCCTATGGAAAATAGCTTAAGTAGAAGAAGTTTTGAAATATTCCCAATACAGTGCACTCGCGATAATATGAATACCCCAAAATATGAACACTTTATTTCCATAGGGTACTCTAAAATTTGAACTTATTGAACTAAGCTGTTCATATTTTAATGTTTTTTAAAATATGAACAGCTTATTTTTGTTTTTTAACGTATGTTATCTATCTACACAGAGTTGAAATCTAAATTAACAGGGTAGTGGCTAAATTCTAATTCAACTGTTTAATAATTTTTGGACTTCCATAGCTGTTGATGGGAATTATATGCCATTCGCAAATATTAACAATCTTGCAAAAGTGAACTGACCTGGTTTTAATTAGTTCATATTATCGCGAGTGCACTGTATTATATAATTGTTATTGTTTCTTACAAAAAAATCTGTGACTTAACATATTGATAATAAATTTATTAGACATCAAAGGTACAAGTTTTAAAAAAGTATTTATTGGTAAATAGAGAAGATTTGACACATTTTCTACTAAAGAGCTTTTTCGTTATCAATTCACGATGAGCATGAGGTCTGTGTGTGGGCCGTTTAATTCAAACTTTCACAACTAAGGATCAAAATATTCCCACTCTCAATCCTCAAATTGTCATTAAAGATATTTTGACTCTATTTTTCCGACCATTGCATTCTAAGAAGGATATTTTGTAAATCACTTCATATTGCGTTGAGAAATTTTTCGAATAATTAGCTTTTATTTAAAAAAAAAATTGCATGGAAATATTTTCAAAGTGTGGTGAAGTGTTTTACTAGATAAGGGGATTAATTTTATAAAATAGACATTATATTAGTTGCAAAAGATTCTCTTCGCACAAGGAAACTGCAGGGGAAAAAGATCCTCAAACTAAATGATATGGGATTGGTTTTTAGAAGGGCATAATTCAGAAACACGGCCGGAAAACAATTTTAAAATGTTTGGTATGAAATTTTTTTAGTTTGCAGATAATTTTTGAGTGTATTGTATACAAAAATTGTTTCTGAATAATGCCCTAAGTGTAGCTACATATATGTTCATAAGCTATGATAACTACAAACAGATGTTATATACATATGGCTTTCGAAACACCCCTTTCATCAGCTGTATAATCTCTCTAACCATATATTTCTTTTTATAGGTATTTTACACATAATTAGTGCACTTTCACTCTCTTTCTTATTGTATATTTACGAATAACACAATGAAAACAAAGAAACATACTAATTACCCTCAAATGAAATAATCAAAACAAAATGCGATTAAATTTGCAAAGAGCAACCCTTAACAACTCCCAAGATATAAACAAACGAAGATAAAGATAACAAAAAAAGGCAACCATAACAAAACTATGAAATAGGCATAATGGATAAGGAATGTTGTGCATTTTCAAGTGGGTGGTTGAGCAATATATAACTGACTGGAATAATCGATAATGTGCAAATGTAGACAACTTTTCACAGAAAACTGTCTAGTTTTTTTCAACGAAAATGAAACAATTTTAAAAATCTTTAAGGAAAATTTAATAAAATTTCATAACTTACCATCCTTGAGCAGTTGTCTCATTTCTTTGTTGCGTTGAAAATTAATGTCTTCCAACAATTGCTGTAAAGGCGTTTGAGGCTTTAATAAAACTCCTGCAGCGCTAGCCAAGGACATGCTTTAGCTGTGGTTTCACCCGTTTAAGGGACTTAAAAATTGCTCCAAAGCTTGAGGTTTAGTGTGGTTGTTGAGAAAGTAAAAGCTTATAAAAAGTTAGAGACTTGAGTGGGTACGTTAGGAGTTGTGTTGTCTCGTTATTTATCAAATAAGGTCACCACATTATTGCAATTTTCTTTATTTATTTTTTTAGCTTTAAAAAAACTTTTATATTTATTAGCTAAACAATACAAATTATCTTCAAATTATTTATTTCTATTACTCTAATAAAAACCGTCTGCTTTCAACAACTTTTCTTTGTTAAATGTTTTATATTTGTGCTCTCCAATTGCCAAAAAATCTCTACCTTAGTAGTGGGGTATTTTTTCCATTGCACCAACTAACTTGTTCCAAGAGGGTAGTTTTTGACGTTTCTTTTGATTTTTTTTTGTATGTTTTACCAAAAACTCTCTGTTTTGTTTGACTTTTGTATTGCGCAGTTGCCAAAATATTAAAATATATTCAATTGTTTGGTAAACAAAAATAAATTGTGAAATTGTTTTTTAGTTTTGCAAAATTATAAAAACAATAACAAACAGAGAGTTGAAAGCGAGAGTGATGCCACTATTTTTTCAGTCCTCATTCCCAGTTAACGTTTTTGAGTCCCCAAAACATGTTACTACAACCAAATACGAATGGCTCCATGACCAATTATGGACCAAATGAAATGTTTTATGTATATTTGGTAGGTATGCGTAAAGTATATTTCATGCCGCTAGGTCTGCCAAAAACGTTTTTGTCGCTTTTTTTATTTGGCATCAAAAAATACTCATAACCCCAAATTTGTACCCTCCTACTCTCACCGACCCATTTATGGAACCATTTTTTTTTCAATCACCGTTTGAATTTCAAACAGAACGAAACGGCTATACCGATTTGTATGCAAGTTTTTATTTACATATATTTGGTTAGTATAGTATATTTCATACCGCTAGAACCAAAATATTCACTAGAAATAATTTGTATGACAGAACTAATTTGCGGGTCAGCCAGTTTTAATATAAAATAATGTATGTATTCTTTCGATTTTATTATTTTAATATATGCCGGTATTTTTCAAAAAATTTGCAAATCTTTTATCATAATTATCTGGCAGCCCAAGTTGACATCAATTTGATAAAACAGCTGTTCCACTTCACCACAGCTGAATAATGCTGAATTTAATATTGCCACACCAATTGCCATTGTAACAAAAACCTACCACAAATATTCTCCATACTTAGCAAATACACAAACCACTACATTTATTTAAAATTAAATTTAGTATGGCAAAACTTAAAAATAACTGACTAGTCGTAATTGTTAAAAACAAAAATGCTGAATTTGCCCACAGTGCATTGTAACGCTAATAATGATTACAGATCGAGCTCCTTTTCTTGATTAAATGCATATTGGCCAGATATTGTGAGTTTTTATATAAAAAATCGATTTTTTGTCAGAAATATGAGTGATCACAGATCGAGCTCCAAACGCATATTGGCCAAGTTATTAACGAATTTAGAAATTTTGAGTTTTTTAATAAAAAATCGAATTTTGGTCTGAAATATGAGTGATCACAGATCGAGCTCCTTTTCTTGATTAAACGCTTATTGGCCAAGTTATAAGCGAATTTAGATATCTTGAGTATTTATATAAAAAAATTATTTTTTGGTCTGAAATAATATTGGCCAAGTTATTAACGACTTTAGATATTATGAGTTTTTTAATAAAAAATTAATTTTTGGTCTGAAATATGAGTGATCACAGATCGAGCTCCTTTTCTTGATTAAACGCTTATTTGCCAAGTTATTAACGATTTTAGATATTATGAGTTTTTTAATAAAAAATTCATTTTTGGTCTGAAATATGAGTGATCACAGATCGAGCTCCTTTTCTTGATTAAACGCTTATTATTCAAGTTATTAACATTAACGATTTTATATATTTTGAGTTTTTATATAAAAAAAATCGAATTTCGGTCTGAAATATGAGTGATCACAGATCGAGCTCCTTTTCTTGATTAAACGATTATTGGCCAAGTTATTAGCAAATTTATTGAGTTATAGTCATCATAATAGATAATAAAAGGTTCATTCAATTTGATGTATCTATTATTCGAAAGCCATATTGTCTATATTAATGATAGATATAGAGGTTCTCCTGTTTTTTATTATATCTCGATTATCGCGATTCTAAATAGCAACCGAGCCGGAAGAATTCCTGGACAGATGGACATGACTATATCGACTCCGCTATCTATAACCATCCAGAATATATATACTTTGTGGGGTCGCAATGAAAAAAGTAGAAATTACAAACGAAATGACAAACTTATATACATATACCCTTGCCGCTCTTGGTTAAGGGTATAAAAACAGTCCATAACACTCTTATTCCTCTATGTAGAAAGAAAAAATAATCAAACTAATTTGTATAAAAACCACACAGTTTTAAAAATCAATATTTTCGAATAATTTACATACAAATATTAATGTTTCTTTCGATTTAAAAAAACTGGAGGTAAATTTTTCCCCTTTCAAAACTTCATGCTAGAGATATTTTATTATAGATGTGTGTAAATTATTTTAAAGAAATTTCCATTTCACATTCCACATATTTATTTAAGTGCAAATTTAAATGCTTATATACGAAAACTAATAATAGTTTTCGTTTACCTTTAATAAAATTTAATTATATTAAATTTGATATTAAAACTTTTACTTTTTCTCCAACTCTCTTTGATTTTGTGCTTTTGTATTCCCTGGTACATATTATCTAAATGAAAACTTGCATAAAACTCTATTCAAATTAGTTTTATAGTTTCTTTCATCAACGGTTATTTTTTCAGCTGTTTTAACAGACAAAAAAAAAGGAAAGAAATAAAAATAATATATTTAATTCTTAAATGTTGAAATGATTCTTCTCTTCGTTTTACTTTTTGTTGTGCTCATCTCCTGCAACTCATTCCAATCGCGAATCAGTTTTGAAACAACTTGTGTATAGAAGGACAACAAAAACTACAATGACTTTGTAATATTTTTTTAATACTAGATTGGGGATTTTGTCAGGGCTGGAATTTCGAACAAAAAGAAGCAGTTTTGAGCTTAAGAGATCACAAATTTGTTTAAAGAATTATAGTAGAAAACTAAATAACTATTTAAAACTGAACAACAAATTTTTCTATTCGGCTGTGCCGAATATTACTTGCTATAAATTTAAAAAAAAAAATAGCCAAGCATTTTTGAAAAAAATAGCTACTTTTTTGGAGGTTGTCCCACATTTTGGTTCAACAACCAATATTTGAGGAAAATTTCATCTCACTAAGTACTTCTCATAGGCCGATTAAAAAAAAGGCAGATGGACATAGCTAAATCGTCTTAGAATATTGTTACGAATTTGTATTAGTAATTTGAATTTAACGGTCGTAACGGCTGCTTGCAACATTCATCATGTCAAACATGTCTATAAGTAGAAGCTTCTACTTATCAACAATGTTGACAGCAACCTATTACACTAGTTTACAAATCAAAAATTTTTGTTTGCTCATGGAATGAAACTTATATTTTTGAGAAGAGCTAGGGACGCTAGCTAATTGACCATTTTTTGTTTCCCGTCAAAATTTTGACATATATGGGTTTTTATTTTTCACCTGCCCTGAGTACTACGGAAAAAAATACTGTTTAAAAGTACATCTTTTTCTATCAAATAAAAAACTCTAAAGTAAAAATAATTTTAAAATGTCTTCTAGAAAGTGTAAAATATACCCAGACCATTTCTGTTTTATTTGCGGAAAAATTATTCAGTTAAATCGAGGTTTTCCTATAACACAAACACTGCAAAATGCTTATTTACATTATTTTGGATTCCCCGTGTCAAATCAGAATAAAAAGTTGGTCCCTCATTCGATTTGCACAATTTGTAGTGAATATATTCCAGGTAAAATGAACATTAAAAATGTCAGTTTGGTTGACCCACAAAAAATAGTTTTGCCACCACTCCAAATTAAATTAGGTTTAATGAAAAATTTCGTAAAAGCTTTAGATAAGACAAAACCAGCATTTCAATATTTATGCAGCGTGTTCCCGAGTCTTTCTGAAGCTAAATTAAAAGAAGGGATATTTGTGGGTCCTCAAATAAGAAAAATTTTGGGTGATACCAAATTTGAGTGAGTGTCTATTAACCGATGTTGAAAAAGCAGCATGGAATTCTTTTAAACTTGTTGTTGAAGAATTTTTGGGGAATAAGAAAAGTCAAAATTACAAAGATATTGTTGCGAATTTATTACATAATTTTGAACTGATGGGTGTAAATATGACCCATGGAATTTTTATATTTTCTAGATTTTTATGAAGACGGATGAAGGGAATCGGAGTATGGAGAAGATATTACTGAAATTCCAAATAAAATGATGGTTCAAGACTCAATTGTAAAGAGGATTTTTGGTGAAAAATTTAATTCTTCTACAGTAGAAAAGTATTCAAAATCTGCCATTCTTTTCCTTAGAAATGATGACGTTTGTCAAATCAACGAGGAGATGTTAAACCTTTTAAAGGGCGAGCGTTCCACGTACTTGAGTATTGACACAGCAGAATGCGATAGCATAGCCGAAAGAGAAAACTATACGGTCGAGTTTTTGAACAGCCTTTCACCATCTGGTATGCAGCCTAATAAATTAAACCTCAAGGTTGGTGCTATGGTAATGCTACTCTGTAGTGGCACAAGATTGCAGGTGACCAAACTTTCGAAATCCAGATAGGCACTGCCGAAGGAAGTCCCACATTTATCCCGAGGATTGATCTGGCTCCTATTAATCCAGACCTCCCATTCGTTTTGCGCAGACCACAATTCCCCATAAGGCTGTTATTTTCCATAACAATAAATGAAGCAAAAGGTCAGATGTTGGAAAATGTGAGGATGTATCTGCCTAAATCAGTTTTTAGCTATGGGCAAATGTATGTTGCATTTTCTAGAGCAAGATCCCTACATGATGTTAGTGTGAAAGTGATTCATGAAGATAGGAAGCAGGGTATGCTTCGTAAATGCATTTCCACAGTATTCTCAAAGAATATTGTCTATAAAAAATGTTTTTGATTAATTTTTGTAAATAATCATAATAAATCGAAGTACTTAACAAAAGGAAATTTATGCCAATTACCCCCATTTACACGAAGCCTGGTTATGTCTTAACTAATAGTTATACTGTCGGTTAAAATTATTTTTGTATGAAAACTGTCAGTATAACTATTAGTTAAAACATAACCAGGCATCGTGTTACAGGGGGTTAGGCTTATTTGTTTGTAAATTAAATTGTGTATTTCGTTCCATAAATAAATGAATTAAAAAAATAAAATTGTTCTTCCTTAAAAACCATTAAAAAATTCTTTACAGTATTTTATTTATTAAAACCTTTTCGGATTTTTCGACTTTGATGATTTGCCTGGCATGGACAGGCTTTTCAACTAGTAGATTATAAAGTGTAATTTAAGTGTGTGTATTATTTTGAATTGTAAACGTGTGTCTATTTAACTCTTTGCTGTTGGGTGGTCAGTTTACTAACCACATTTTCTATAGTCTTTAAAACATAGTTTATTGTTATCTATTGCCATTTTGCTAAACAATTATATTTTTTTAAGTCATCGTTATGATTTTTTGCAAAACCTTGCCGTCGGGTACTCTGGTTAGATAAATATATTAACTTGCAAATATTGTAAAAATCTGTTTTTTTAAGAGACTTTCACGCATTCACAGAGCACAGAGTGTTTATTGTTCATCGAATTCAGTGTTACTTTGATATTTCGATTGTTTGGTCAGATAATTTAGTCAAAAATAGTTATTTTTAATGCCAACAGCCACGGTGGTTAGTAAACTAACCACTTCACTCCACAAAAAATATTGGAATGGGGATGTTTTTTAATTTTTTCTTACTTTTTATAATAAACTAACCTTGATTAAAGTAAAAATGCAATTGTTTTGATTTTAAACTTGTACACAAAAAAGCGTGACTGAAAGAGTTAAACTGTTGTTGTATACATTCGAATAAATAAAGAGTTCTTACAATTTTAAACAAATTGCAATCAAAAGTATCCTTTTTATTTAAAGGAAATAAACCACAATTTTTAACATAATATATAATAATATATACTTTCAATGGTTCTACGACCTATATTTCGATATATGTTACAAACGGTTTGACAAAATCAATATTAAATTTCCCCTCCCTGGATTTTCTGGCAGTTCTTATCATTGTTTTTGTATTTTTGACTCCTACTCAAGCTGGTTTTTTTGTTTTATGACCGCCTCTTATGTTTTTTATATATCTGTTTTCTTTTCTTACATTTTGTTGTTGGTATGACGTTCTTTTGTTGTTATTGTTGTTGTCGTTCTTTGTTCTTTTTATTTTCGCCCTCTCCATCATCTTAGTTTTGTTCATTTCAAATATAAAAGTTTTGATGTTTTTATTGGAAACACAAGTCAAAGCTGAATAGAGGAGAGTAGAAGAAATATTAAAAAAATCACCTAAACTTTGTTGTATGTAAATCAATTGTTAAAGTTAAATATTTTTTTTTGGCATAAAATAAAAGTGACTTCCAAAAAAAAAGTCTAAAAACAAATATCAAAAGTTTTTGTCAAATAAAAAAATCATCTTAAGGCAGAAGTACTGAAAGAAGTGCAGTGAACTGAGAAATGGTGTGCCATTGAATACGCTTATAAAAATATATAGACATTTACCAATACATATGTTTGTAGGTACACATTTTTAATACATTTTAAATTAAAGAAATTTTAAACAAAGTTTCACCTTAGTTGCAGACTTTAGGCTGACAAAATGTTGTACTTGATTTTGTATAAATTTCGATTTAATTAATCAAAAATAATGCCAGTATTTTTAAAGTACAAGTAGGTACTTACTTAGTTAACAAACAACTTTTTTTTTCCAATTTGTATTTATTGTGTGGAAAATGGCAAAAAAATATTGTTAAGAATTTGTAACTAAAAACGTCTTATTTTTATAGTTTTTCATATCTGTGATTTTAGGGCGTATGATTATTATGATTATTGTAAAATGTTAAGTATACGATACCATGTACTCGAATATAAAAGTGGAAATATGAACAATTTGTTAAGCGGAACATTTTAATAACTTTAATATATTACAAAACTAACTGCATTTCGTTTCGTAATAAAATTATTTTCAAACCCTTGGATTAGTAACGAATTAGACAAATATTGTAACATTATAAATACACTGGTTGAAAAGCCTGTCCATCATCAGGCAAAGCATCAAAGTCGAAAAATCCAAACAGGTTTTAATAAATAAAAAAACTGTAAAGAATTTATTAATGGTTTTTAAGGAAGAACAATTTTATTTCTTTAATTAATTCATTTCTTTATAGAATGAAATACACAATTTAATTTACAAACAAATAAGCCTAATTGGCAGAAACATACATAACACAAAGCAATAACTAAAATTGACTTAAATTTCCTTTAGTTACTTCGATTTAAACCAAAAAATAATCAAACATTTTCTTAATATACAATATTCTTTGAGAATACTGTGGAACTGCCCTGCTTCTCATCTTCATGAATCACTTTCACACTAACATCATGTAGGGATCGTGCTCTAGAAAATGCAACATACATTTGGCCATGGCTAAAAACTGATTTAGGCAGATAGATCTCCACCTTTGCTTTATTTATTGTTATGAAAAATAACAGCCTTATGGGGAACTGTGTTCTGCGCAAAACGAATCTGGTCTGGTTTAATAGGAGCCAGGTCAATACTCGTGATAAATGCGGGACTTCCTTCGGCAGTGCCTGTCAGGATATTTGCAAATATGAGGTTTTTCGAAAGTTTGGTCACCTTCCAATCTTGTGCCATTACAGAGTCCTTTCCTCGTATTTAAATTCCGCAGAAGCATTACAATAGCACCGACCTTGAGGTTTAAAAACTCGACCGGATAGTTTTATCTTTTGGCTATGCTATCACATTCTACTGTGTCAATACTCAAGTATGTGGAACGCTCGCCCTCTAAAATGTTTAACACCTCTTCGTTGATTTGACAAACGTCATTATTTCTAGGGCAAAGAATGGAAGATTTTGAATAATTTTCTACTGTAGAAGAATTACATTTTTCACCAAAAATGCTCTTTACAATTGAGTCTTCAGCCATCATTTTATTTGGAATTTCAATAATATCTTCTCCAAACACCAATATAAATATAAAAATTCCCTACAAAAAATAAATAATTCTATAAAGAGGTATATGGCCAAAATCAATTGACCCGCGTGCCGCCCATAGGCAAATAAATAGGAAAATAAAAAATCTGGCTTCCGCAGAAAAAGAACTTTAAGGGTCTCATATTGTAAAACGAAGCGTTCAGAAACGTAAGCAATTTGTATGAAGAATACTGGGAAAAAGGTTTTGAACTTGAATTTTTTCCTTACGAAATTTTTTTTAACGTTTGTCGTTTCGTTTTATGA
This sequence comes from Calliphora vicina, assembly GCF_958450345.1. Taxonomy (NCBI): domain Eukaryota; kingdom Metazoa; phylum Arthropoda; class Insecta; order Diptera; family Calliphoridae; genus Calliphora; species Calliphora vicina. The sequence goes on from NC_088784.1 coordinate 30,722,363, forward strand.
AATGAGGCCCTAAGTATGCCATCAGATAGCTTCTTACAAAAAATAGTGAGTTATATTAAAAATGGAAAGAGCCGCACCGCTCCGCTTACAGGACGGAAATCAAAAATCTGGCTTTAAGTATGCCAATTTTATGAAATGGCTTTAGAAAGTTGCGGAAAGAGAATCGGACATACATATAAATGTCCGGACATTCTAAGATATTATATATATGGGGCATTTCATGTCAAGTGAACCAACTTTTGAAATCGATGTCTTCCGATCGGGATGAAATTTGCACCAAGGTTAGCTCTATTGGATAGTAACTCAGACACAATTTTTCAACAACATCGGTCGAGAACTCTCTGAGTTATAGGGGGTAAAATTTTGACAATTTGGTCAAACAGGGGTTTTTTCTTATCCATGTAACTTATTACCTATTGTTCTTAGCAAAATGTGTCCCAAATAGTATAGATAGCTATTTCTTCGATCTTTCGAAAAAAAATATTTAAAAAAAAAATAAAAAATTTTTAATATTTTTTTTCCGAAATCAAAAACTTTTTTGACTTTTTTTTAAAATGGGTCCTTTTTTTTTTCTTAAAATAAAGTTTAGATATTTTCCTTGAACACCTACTTGGTCGCTTAGTGGGATGCGAGTGGGATATCTATCAAAAAAAATATTTTGTAACTCAAAACATAAAATTTTTGACTTTTTTTGCAAAATCAAAAACTTTGTTGACTTTTTTTTTTCAAAATGGACCCTTTTTTAATCTTTTTTTTTAGGTCAAACAAAAGCTTAGATATTATCCTTGAAGACCCTTTTGGTCGCTTAGTGGGATGCGAGTGGGATATCTATCAAAATAAATATTTTTTAACTCAAGACTTACAATTTTTGACTTTATATATATAGATTGACCCGTATTTAATCTAACCAACAAAATTCAATTTACCTTTCTCAAATGAAATGAAATTTATAATATTCTAAAATCTCTAAATTAGATCAAAAAATAATGCGAGTTTAATAGGGACGCGCAACCAGGTCAAAGGTCAGATAAATGCAAAATTTTACTATTTATATGAAATAAATTTGTGACACTTCATAATATTCCGCATTATTTTACAGAAATAAGTGGATTTATTTTTGTTTCTGAAAATTACAGTAAAAAAATCTTTTAGAGATTAACCCTATATATCCTTTGGGTCAAAATTACCCAAAAACTCTATTATCGCTAAAAATGTTTGCTACTAAATAATTACTTTTGCAATTGAATGAAAAATAATCGAAATGTGTGCGTAATTTTCGTTGTAATGAGATATAAATGACAGACCATTAAGGTGTCTCAGGCCACTAGAACAAGAAATTTTGGAAAAAAATTAACATATTTTGAGAAATATTAAAATAAAATTTTTACTTCAAATATCTTCGTATTTATTTGTGTATGAGTTGTTGTCTTCGTAGGATACTGCTAACCTATTCGCAGGTATGACCAAAAAAATTAATTTTTTTAACGGCAGTTTCAAAATTCCATTTTAAAATTTTTACCAATTTTGTTAAACAAATTTTAGAATTTTTTTGATCATCACATGGGGATTTATTGACAACATAATAGGGAATAAAAATGTAAACAAAGTATGTCAAAACTACTTATAGTTTTTCCGTACCTGGGATATAAATTTTGCGATTTTCGAGAAAAACTAATTTTTTGGCCATATTTTGGCGAATATACTGGTATGAATTTTAAGTAAAATCTGTTCAGAATATTATAGTTCAGAATATTATGAGTTTTTGACAAATAATGATACTCAGTATTGCCGTCTATAAATACCTTTACTGTTATAAATTTTAAGTAAAATCTATTAAGAATATTATAGCCCAGGTAATTTTAAATATAGTCTGAAAGTTTTCCTAAAATCGGAAAACGTTAACCCTAATATCGAGAAGGTCAAAGGTCAAATTTTTCAATATTTGGAATTTCTAATGGAAAGATAGCGAAATGTTATATATTTTTGGGCCGATTTTGATAAAACTTAATAAAAATATAAAATGAAGTCTAGTATTTACAATAACAGTACCAAAATGGAAATTAACCCTTAAGAGCACTTGGGGTCAAAATTACTGTGTTTTTCGTGATTTAAAAGTTCAGGGTCGTTTGGACCCCAAGTGCTATTAAGGGTTAATATTAACTTTTGTGCTGTTATTATAAATACTAGACTTTGTGTTATATTTTTCTTAAGTTTCATCAAAATCGGTCCAACAATATATAACATTTCACTATCTTTCCATGAAAAATTCCAAATATTGAAAAAATTTACCTTTGACCTTCACGATTTAAGGGTTAACGTTTTCCGATTTTAGTAAAACTTTCAGACTATATTTATAATTACCTGGGCTATAATATTCTTAATAGATTTTACTTAAAATTTATAACAGTAAAGGTATTTATAGACGACAATACTGTGTATCATTATTTGTCAAAAACTCAAGTATCATAATACGTCGTCTTAACAAAATATGTATTCGATTTTAAAAAATACGAATGATTCTTTTCTTCTTATTTATAAATACAAATAAAGCAAACAAAAATGTCAACAAAATATAAAATAATAATAAAGTTTGCAGAAAAATATCAATCAACAAAGAAATAAAATATTTGTAATACTATCGTGTAAACAATTAATGTTTTTTCGAAAAGATTTCTTGAAATACCGAATGATTTCAATAATATTTTAAATTTGAAAAGTGTTATTACTCAGTATTACTGTCTATAAATACCTTAAGAAAGTTCGGCTCATTCGCCAAAATATGGCCAAAAAAGTATTTTTTCTCGAAAATTGCAAAATTTAAATCGCTGATACAGAAAAATTATATGAGGTTTTATCATACTTTTTTCATATTTTTATTCCCTATTATGTTCTCAATAAATCCCAATGTGATGATCAAAAAATTCTGAAATTAAAAATTAAAAATTTGAAATTTTAGTTTTGAAACTGCCGTTAAAAAAATAAAATTTTGTTGGTCATACAAGCGAATAGGTTAGCGGTATCCTACGAAGACAAAAAGTCATAAACAAGTAAATACGGATATATTTTAAGTAAAAATTAGCTTTTATTTTAACATTTCTCAAAATATGTTAATTGTTTTCCTAAATTTATTGTTCACATAGGAATTTAATGAGAATATAATAGGGAATAAAAATATGAAAAAATATGTCAATACCTCCTTACTCTGAAAGTTGAAAAACGTTAAACCTTAAATCGTGAAAGTTAAGGACGAAGCCTATTGAATTTGGTTAGAATCGGTTCATTATTTCTCCTGCCCTATCTGAATATAGTTAAGCTCTCATAAATCTCTTAGTTATATAGATATCCAAACCAAATTCAGCAGAAATAAGTTTTATATAAGCCGAACTCGCAGCACCAAATTGTGATGATCGGTCTACAATTAGTCATAGCTGTCATATAGGCCCACTTCCTATCACCAAATTTTATAACCAACGGTCCATAATAGTCATAGCTCCCATATAATACCCACTTCCGAAAATTATTTTAATGAGTATAGATTTCTTAAAAAAGTTGGAATTCAAATAAAATTCAACACAAATAGGTTTTATATATGGGGCATTTAATGTCAAGTGAACCAACTTTTGAAATCGATGTTTTCCCCTCGGGATGAAATTTGCACCAAGGTTAGTTCTATTGAATAGTAACTCAGACACAATTTTTCAACAAGATCGGTCGAGAACTCTCTGAGTTATAGGGGGTCAAATTTTGACATTCTGGTCAAACAGGTGTTTTTTCTTATCCATGTAACTTATTACCTATTGTTCTTAGCAAAATGTGTCCCAAATAGTTTAGATAGCTCTTTCTTCAATCTTTCGAAAAAAAAATATTTTAAAACAAATAAAAAATTTTTAATATTTTTTTTCCGAAATCAAAAACTTTTTTGATTTTTTTTTTTTTAAATGAGCCCTTTTTTTCTTAAAATAAAGCTTAGATATTTTCCTTGAAAACCTATTTGGTCGCTTAGTGGGATGCGAGTGGAATATCTAACAAAATAAATATTTTGTAACTCAAAACATGCAATTTTTGACTTTTTTTGCAAAATCTATAGAACTAACCTTGGTGCAAATTTCATCCCGATCGGAAGACATCGATTTCAAAAGTTGGTTCACTTGACAGGAAATGCCCCATATACAGAAGTCATGTCAACTAATTTTATAGCGATTGATCCATAATTATATTCTTACTTGTATTATTTTACTACGATATGGGTAGCGAAGCACAACGGGTTAAGCTAGTCCAACTATAATACAGGCGGAGATTTTTATTATATCTAGTTGTTAATTAGTAAGTTGAGGGGAATTGTCTATTTATTTCCAATGGCCTATATATTTCCAAGGAGTTTGATCGCGTATCATATCAAACTTTTATAAAGCTGGATAATATCTTTCAGGAAATTTACACCGTGCCTAATTGGAGAAGTTAGTGCGTTGAGCGAATTTAGGATTTATATGATGTTTAATAATGTCAGGCGTACCGTTCTCAATAGGCTATCATATGGGCATAAGCAACAAAGATCAGTTCATAACGGAATAATCTTTTGATCCTTTGGTCTTTATCCTGCTTCCTACCTATTGAGAATAGATAGGAAATATTCACATCTGCAAGCAATTCGGGAGGTGCTACAGTTCCTCATACATATATCCAAAACTATAAGCATTGTTAAATTGCAAAGCGCATGGCCATAATCTGTGAAAAAATTTCCTTTAAGTGATTAAATTTTTTATTTATTTTTAATTTTGGCATTTTGTAAACATTATCTAATTCCCAACAAGAGGCTACAAACATGAGTAATTTATTAAATTAAATAAACCTTACATTGCACCGTGTTACCATATATTAAAATATAACTAAAATTTAATTAAAAAATAACAATTTAAAGCGATTCAGTATTTTTTTTTTGTAGTTAGTTGAAAAAAATAAACATTTATTAAACCAACAAAATCATTGCCATTAGAAAATGACAATTTTATAAAAAGGGAAACTTTTTTGTTACGTCCCCTGTGGAAAAACAACAAAATGCAAACCATTTTATTTGAAAAATTCTAATTAGTAAAAGTTTTACATGTTTTTATTACAAAAACAAAACTATTGTTTTTAGTTAAGCTAATAATCAAGCCACTGGACAACTAAAATACAACAAACAGCCAACAAAAATTTAAAACAGCAACTAAATGTAAAACTAGAGAAAAATCATGTTAAAATCAACATGATGGCAAAAATAAAAACAATAACTAGACAAAATTTTATATATACATAGAGATTTTTTGTTTAATTATTTTTTATTTTTATTATATAGTTTGTGTGTGGCAGGAAAAATACTAACAACTTTAGTAAAACATAAGCCAACCACTACAATGACGATTATGTTGAAAACAAAAAAAAAAAAAAATAAACAAAAATACTGCAAACAAACTAAAAAATTAATAAACCAAAAATATTTTGAATTTTCTGTTTTGTTTTTTTGTTAAGCTCAAGGCTGAAAAAATCTGAATATTAATTTTTAACATTTTTACACAACTGCTGCAGGCCAGGGACTTTGTAACTTTCGTAAAATTGTTTGCCAACACAAACGGAATTGAATTGCAGTGTATAAAGTTAATGACAACACAGGGGAAATAATAATAAACAATTTTAAGAGCATAGCGTTTGTTTATTGTGCTAAGTCCACTTTTTCGCAGTAAATCAGGCTATATTAAGGCAATAATCGCTTCCAAGTGATCAATCGTTTCCGGTTTATCTGCATAGACTTTACATATCCCCAAAGAAAATTATCGAAAGCGTAAAATCTCATGAACGAGGTGGCCAGTTCGCCAAATGTTTCTCTCAATAAATTGAAAGTATAGCGCGCTGTGTGACATGTAGCATAATCCTGCTGATACCACACATCTGCTATACTTTTTTTCTCCATTATCCCTCTTGGGAGCATATGGCTTCCAAAAAGCATCTCCATCTTATTCGGTTTGCTTCTGCTGATTTCGTGCCTTCCCACGCACAGTGGGCACAGTCAAAATTGTTTGGAAATAAATCTGGCTTTTCTTAGTTTAAGTTACCAATATGGGCCCTACAAATGCTCCAGGGCACAGTGGGGCAGAATCGAAATTTTTTGGAAATAAATCTGGTATTTCTAAACGGCTGGTCCTCGAAAAGTATAAGAGATAAATAGCACACGCAAGCATGTTTAGCATGTATAGAAAACGGCATGGGCTCACCAGGGGTCCCCGAAGTAGGACATCTCAGGTATGTTCAATTTTTAAAATGATCCTATTTCTTCGTTTGTGTTCCCATTTCAAGAAAATTACATACATATCTCGTCGAGCACTACAAAAAACTTCATTGTAAATAGCAATTACACAGGTCACAGGCGAGTCCAAATATTTCCTGATTTCCCCATTTTTTTGGACTAACAACAAATGTTTATGTCAAACAAAAAAGGAATTGTTTAGAAATCGTGATTTTAGATTAAAAAATTGGGGATTTTTGGGTAGTTTTTGCGAAAAAACGTATTTTTTCTTTTTATATTATCTAAAATAATTCTAAGAAGATGTATTAGGAATTTATACTTTTTGAAAATTTTTGATACCGAGGGGACCAGGTCTATCCAAAAAACTCCTATTTTGTATGTAAAATTCAATTATAGGGCAAAAACTCTCAAATCTCATAGTCGATATCAAAATATAGTAACCCATTTTAGATGGCCAAATATGTTCTTAATTATTTTGAAAAGGGTTCCGATAACTCCGCCCCTGGTATGATAGTATACCCAGAAAACTAAAAATCCTATTTTTTGGGAATTTTTAAAACATTTTTGGGAATTGCGGGATTCCTGATAACAAATTTCAAAAACTATTTCTATTTTTGCATTTTTAACGGAAAAATCTATATACATATATAAGTATAGAATTTCATTAAAAAATAAAAATTTAATTTCAATTTGATTTATTTTTATCTTCACAAAAACTCATATTTTAAAAAAAGTATTCTATGAATTTTTTAATTATCAAATGTTATAAATATTTTTGAAAAATAGACAAAATCATAGAATAATCGCTTGGAACGGAAGGAGAGAGTAAACAATTACTCTCTTTTCACACATACGGGTGATACAAAAACAAAATACATTAGGTTTTTGACAACAGACTAAGGTTTTTGGCTCTCAGTTACCTATCTAGTTGTTGTCTATGGACAAAATCCTGTATAACTTGATATATAACATATCTACTTATTTTTTCCCCCAAAAAACTAGCGAAAAATCGTCTTTTCAAATTTTTCAAATTCAAACGTATATACTAGGGTGATCGGCACGGTTTTTAATAACCGGTTATAACCGGTTTTTTTGCGAAGGTCGGTTTCGGTTTTTTTGAAAAGCTCACATTTCGAATATTGAAGAAACCGGGTTTTTCTCCTCGAATAGCCACATGTGTCACAAGTTATCTGGAAAGCCTGAAAACTTACTCAATGCTTTGTTTTCTGCATAGAGAAAACATAGAGCGGAAACTCTGCTGTCAAAGACCTAACTCAGTTGTCAAAAACCTAAGTGGTGAGAATGTATTAGTAAAAAAATAAAAACAACACTCGTATATGTAACTTTTTTGAGTAATTTTTTTGTTTGAGTTTTTTTCTAGTTTCCGCTCTATGTATATTTTCTCTATGGTTTTCTGTATGTCCTACAAGTAAAAGATAATTTTCAATGTCTAGTTTTATAAAAACAAAAAAAAATCGACATACTCTAAAGCATTTAGACTGTATTTTACTTATTTATAAGAGATTATTTTACCTTCATAAGGTCTTCAAATTTTCTGACGTTAACGATCTTCGTGTCAAATTTGACCCAAATAGATAATAGATTTTTTAAAAAAAACCTAAAGTAGTTGTTGACAATTGAAATTAAATTAAAGTCTAAAATATCAAAAATTTCAACCACTCATTTAAAAAAAAATAATTTTTTAAAAAAACTCTGAAAAAATGTAAATTAATTGTACGTAACAAAACCTTAAGTCCAAACAAATTTATAGATATTTTTTTCCAATTTGTTTTTCTAAAAACCTAACATATATATAATGTCCTGTGGTTCCTATTGGGAACAAAGGGCCACAACGAATCTATTCCATTCGATTCGATTCGGTTCGATGATAGTTGTTTTACTTCTCTCCAGCTTAGATCACTACGGCTGACTTCGATGTTCAGTTACCGACACCATGTGTGTAACGGTCTGCCTACTCTTCGTGACCTACCCTGTGGGTTCCCGTCAATGGCAATTTTAGCTTTGTCATCTGAAGGCCTGCGCAGCGTGTGACCAATCCAGCGCCATTTGCGGTTCAAGATATCAATATCGACTGGCCGCTGATGTGTTTGTCTCCAGAATTCCGTGTTACATATGGTGTTAGGCCAGAAAACTTTTAATATTCTTCGGAGACATCTATTAACAAACACTTGTAGGGAGTTTACGTCGTTTTCTGTCGTATTCCACGTTTCGCATGCATAGAGGAGCACAGACTTGACACAAGAGTAGTATAATATAACGATCTTGGTGTTCTTGGATATGGTAGAAGATTTCCATACTGACCGAAGGGTACGGAATGCTTGGTTGGCTCGTGCGATTCGGTACGCTACATCTTTGCTGGAGCCACCTGCAACCTAAAATAGTTGTTGACATTTGAAATGAAATAAAATTCATAAATATCAACCACTCACTTTTAGAAAAAATTAAATATTAACTTCAAAATGGGTAAAATTTGAACCGAAGACCTTGTGAAGGATAAAAGAATTAATCAAAATTATTTTAATAAATACAACTTTTTTTTTCTTCTTATATCTAGGCGTTTTAATATTTTTCCAAAAAACCGGTTAACCGGTTATTATAAAAAAACCGAAACCGAAAACGGTTTATATTAAATTGCAATTTTTCGAAGAAACCGAAAACCGGTTTCTAAAAAATGTCGAAGATTCGATCACCCTAGTATATACATAACTGTATTTGACATATGGTATACATTTATTGTTGGAAAAAATTGAGAAATATTTGGACCCGATGTTATCAAAACACTGGTGTAGGGTGTGTAAAAATGTCGAAAATTGAATTCTCATCAAGCCAATATCAGATACAATGTTCCAAATTGAAGCGTATCCCAGCTCGATCGAAATAAATAGTAAGGCGGATGAGGCAAAACTTCCACTTATTTCTAAATACAGATTAACAGGTATTGCAGAATACTGTCCAAACGTTGTCATGATCGTACATGTTCCCTGCGTTCGGTACATGTTCCCTGTGTTGGTATGGTCGGTGCAGTGAAATAAGGCCATAGGTAATAAGGCCATATGGCCTTATTGCACATTGCGTTGAGAAATAAGACCATATGGCTTTATTACCACCGAGGGAGTGAAATAAAGTCATATTGAATTAATGGTCAAAGTGGAAATAAAGCCATATCAGTGTAAAATAGTTTGTTATAATTACAAACATATGTATAGTTATTTTCTCGTGACAGGCGACAAAAAAAATATTTTATAATCATTTGCAGGAAAGGCTTCATTTAGCGAAGCCGCCTGCCGCGTTCCATGTAGGAGAAAGCCCCTAAGAGCGGCCGCAGGCCGCCAATAAAAAAAACCTTTTCCTGCGAAACCGAATAGTTGCAAGCCATACTACTGAGTGCAAAAACACTTGTCTTCGCAAATAAAGTTCTCCTGCATGGCGGCCTGCGGCCGCTCTTAGGGACTTTCTCCTCCATGGAACGCGGCAGGCGGCTTCGCTAAATAAAGCCTTTCTTGTAAATAAATTATTAAAAAATACTTTTTTTTTGGAGTGGATGTTCCTTAATTTTTGATTGAACTTTTTTTTTTTGTCAAATTAAATAAATCATTTAAGCAAACAAAAAATTTTCTAAGATGCAATAATGCCATAATGGCTTTATTTCACTATCTCGGTGGTAATAAAGCCATATGGTCTTATTTCTCAACGCAATGTGCAATAAGGCCATATGGCCTTATTACCTATGGCCTTATTTAACGGCACCGGTATGGTCAGACTTCAGTAGCTCATGATAGATAGGACCCTTTTGCTCCCACCAAATGCAGAGAATTACCTTAGCGACATGGATATTTGGCTTTTCACATATGATCATTTACGCTACGGGTTATTGTAATGGATCCATTTTTCATCGCAAGTAATAATTAGGTCTTTCAATTTCCCTGCTTTTGGATGAATCCTGCTTCTTTCAAATATTTTGAAATTGCTGATTGAGTAGCTTCCAATGATTTTGCAAGCTTTAGTTGAGTTTGACAACAATCTTCATGTAGTGAGGCCTCCAATTCTTGGCCTTCAATTTTTTGTTGGCTAACCTTTGTCTTCCGTGTCAAAATCAGCATTTTTGAGTCGCACAAACCATCTCTCACACGTTGAAAACGATGGAACACATTCACCATAAGCTTTGGTGAGCAATCGGTGTAGTTCAGCCGCACTTTTTTTAAATTAATGAAGTAAAACAAAACTTCCCGCATATAACGAAAAAAAACCTTTGTGTTTACACTTTAATGTTCAATAACTAAGTCGGAATAAATAAGTTAAAGTAAGTTATTAAAAAACGTTATTCGATTTTGTCAGATTTTTGATTTGGTTTTTAGTTGACAAAGAACAATTATATTGCTTGGGTCGTTTGACACTTTGCTTCAAAACTACACTATTTCCAATTGTATTTCAGAAACGTAATTTGAAATTTCTGTAATAGAAATGAAAACTTCTAAAATACAATTAGAAAACTCTGAAATATTAGATATTTCTGAAATTCAGAAAATATTAGTAAACTGCGGAATGAAAGATATTTATATTCTTGATATTCCAAAAGGTATAAGGAAATCTGTTTGAATTAATTACTTTCTAACTATTAGAATGTATGTATATTAATTTACTTCCATATTTTTTTAATTTATAAAAAAAGTTTCAAATATGAACTGAATATAATTGCATTTACTCTGCACAATTAGAAAAACTTTTAAATTATATATTTATGCATTTCGTTAGCTCTAAGGTATTGCTAAATAAATGATTTGTTTATAAAAATAATATGAAAATTATACTTTTAAACTAAAATATTTATAAATAAATAAAATAAAACTTACATGTTATTAAATAGAGACTTGGAAATTGTTTATTATTATATTTTTTGTACTTTATTACTTAAAATTTTTTAGTTATTTAATATTTAAATGATGTTTTTGTGTTAGAATTTTTTATTACACTTACAAAATATCATAAAAAATTTATTTGGTGTTTATTGTCAAGAGAAATGTAAAACAAAATTACTTATATACCAATTGAAACATTAAGGAAGTCCTTATCATTTAATAACCAAAATGCTGGTCAAAATAGCAATATTTTCCAAACAAATTAAGATTGAAAAAAATGCCAATTAAAAATAGTTTTGGTATTTTATTTTTTTAAATAACAATGATAATTATGTTAGTTGTTTTTTGTAAAAAATATTAAGATATCAAAGGTTGAAAGAAATTTTCACTTTTTTTTGTCTAGTAACGAACTTTGGTTCATTCAATCCATCTTGGTATCTTATAGATATATAAAAGAGTAACGTTACTGAGTGACAGACTGATTCAGCATACACCAAAAGGTATACACATGAAATTTGGACTACACGTTCACCTCTCTCTATACAGGTCCACTAAGAAGGAATTTTTATAATTTGGAAGTCGTAGGAAGTTTGGTAACCATATATCTTCTAAACTTATATATATACAAACTAAATTTAAAATACATCTTTATCAATTTAAACTAGGAAGAGAGTATGGTTGGTCAAGCCTGACCATATAATACCCTGCACTGAGTAAATGAGCAAAAATATTTTTCTTTTAAAATTTCAATAAATTATTTTCGCTAATCGGCCTTACAGCAATTTTGGACTGATCGCCATGAGATTTGGCCATGTGATTTATGTCTATATGAAACTTGTTTATGTTCAATTTTTGAGATATTTATTTTCTCTAAAGTGATTATCGTAAGTGAGCTCCCATTAGGCTCACTTACGATAATCACTTTAGAGCAGGGAAAGACAACCTATACTATTGCATTTTACGATTGTATTAGTTATACACTCTCTCCGCTCTCACCACGAATCGGTGTTGCCAGTAAACTTTCGTCGCTTTTCCCCAATTAAAAATGTAAAATCTCATATTGTTCATCATACATCTTTAGGTTAGGTTAGGTTACGTGGGTTGCTCGCAAGTTAGCGAGTTCACTCGGAGGCCTTGCGGCCCATTGTGGTACCCTTAGAAGTACTATTCCCTTATGCTGAAAATGTCACACATAAAGTGAGAATAGTTTCCCTCCCTAGTTTCGTCTATTATGTGATTTCTGTGGTCCCTATGGGAACCAGCCGGTACTTCTAATAAACCCAATCATATTCACTAGTGACACATCCCTGAGACAGTCCAGATCATGGAAAAGAGCTCTACCAAGATGTAGTAGTCTATGCTCTTGTAAGGCTGGGCATTCACATAGAAGGTGCTGTACCGATTCCTCCTCCTCTTCATCTAAACAACTTCTACAATAGCCATAACGTGGGTAACCCATACGTTCCGACATATGTCCAATCATGCAGTGCCCAGTAATTATACCCGTGAGAAGTCTAATCGAATTCCTACTAAGAGACAAAAGAGTCTTAGTTCTATCCTCTGTCAGATTGGGCCAGAGCATTCTGGATATTCTACAAGTGATGATATTTGACCACCTGAGTTCCGTCTCGCTCAAAGCCCATTCATCTATCAATTTTGATACTGTCACCAAGGGAGTGTGAATATCCCTTTGCGCAAGAGATACGTCCAGGGACGACCCGTTGGTTGCGCACTCATCAGATACTTCATTTCCCCGGATGCCCGCATGTCCTGGAACCCATATCAACTCCACGTGATGTTGTGTCAGTTGTGCCAGTGATTTGATACAATTGAGAAGACATTTCGACCTAATCACGTTGGAGTTAAGAGCCTTGATTGATGCCAGGCTGTCCAAGTAGATATGTATGGTCGAATTTTCGAGATTCAGTTCCCGGATTCTTCTCGCGGCTGTATCAATAGCATAAATCTCTGCCTGGAAAACCGTGCAGGTATCGGGTAATCGAAGAGACATCAAAAGGTCCAGCTCATCTGAGAAGATTCCCGAGCCCGTGCCTCTTTCTGTCTTTGAACCATCAGTATAGATTGAGATCACGTCATCTCTTAGGACAGAGTTCGCGGCCCAATCATCCCTTGTCGGTATTCTGATCCTAAATGTTCTATCAAAATTCGGTGTGGGTATTATATAATCCGTTTCCCTCCCTATGATTGGCCTGCCTATCTTTTGTAGGATGGTGCCATGACCAATACGATCGTGCTTCAGTCCGCTCGACTGTTTGAGTCGTAGAGCAGACTTAGCAGAAATGCATTTGATATATATATCAAGGGGAGTTATATTTAGCATCGTCTCTAGACTGGCCTGAGGTGTGGAATTCATAGAGCCAGTAATTGCAAGACATGCTAATCTTTGTACCTTGTTTAGAATAGAGAGGTGAGTCTTAGTGTCTCATACATCTTTAAATGTTGGGACATATTTTTTTTCACTGGCAACGCTGATTCTTAAATTGTGCGATAAAAAACGATACACAACCTGCTTGTTTGAGTTCTCAAGCTAGACTGATTAAAAGTTGTTTATTTCTCTACAATGCGTGTGCACACGTACGTAAGAGAAGAGTAAATGAAAAACGCGGCGCCCATGTTTTGCCTTTCCCTGCTTTAGAGAAAATAAATATCTTAAAAATTGAACATAAACAAGTTTCATATAGACATAAATCACACGGCCAAATATCATGGCGATCAGTCCAAAATTGCTGTAAGGCCGATTTGCGAAAATAATTTATTGAAATTTTAAAAGAAAAATATTTTTGCTCATTTACTCAGTGCAGGGTATTATATGGTCAGGCTTGACCAACCATACTCTCTTCCTAGTCTACAAAACTGCATCATTTGATTTTTGAAATTGAGTGGTCGAAAAATAGGGTTTTAGACACCAAAATCCCTCTGTGGAGCGGGTCGATTTGTAGGGACACAAAAAGATCGCCCAAGTAGCAAGGAAAATCGTATTCTAGGGATCAAAATAAGAAACTTTGCCCGAGGAACCATACCTCTAAAATGAATTTTGATGTTCATTATTTTGACCCAAAGGTCAAATTTCAAAAAATTTGGAGAATTTGACTTAGGATATTTTTCCAAATTTTTTTATTATGACACGAACGCCATTTTGTGCTTGTTGAATACTCCGCTACTTAAGCATGCTAAAACTATTCGTGTTAATCATTTCGCTATGCTGATTCCCTTAGACGTATGATTAATATTATTTATTACCTACATCACATTTATATTTATCATACGCTTTATAAACCAAATTTATACACAATACATACATAATGTAGAGTGCCAAAGATGGTGATACCACTAGCATGGGTGTGTCGCCCCCAAATGTTAGTGGGAGTCGGTCATACATTTAGACTCTTTAAATGGGTCAAAGTAGGATTTTTCAAAATTTGACCTTTGGGTCAAAATAAGGAACATTAGAATTCATTTTAGCAAAGTTTCTAATTTTGATCCCTAGAGTATTATTTTCCTTGTTACTTACCCACTTTATACGGTCCAATTTGTTCTTAATTATTTTGTTCTTAATTATCCCTTGTGTGCATATTATATCCAAAAAACTAAAAAATCCCATTTTTGGAATTTTTCAAAACATGGATATTGGTACAGGGCATCAAGGCACACATCTTCATAAATGTATAGCTTTCTATTTTTAAAAGTATCGACCTAATTGAAGAATGAAAATCATATTTGTAACCACAACACTTTAAATTTTATTATGTTTTTTGTCTATCCTGTAAAAATTTAAAATAGTGTAACTGTAAAATTTCATTAACAACTATTCGTAAATAAAAATATAATTTCAATTTAAAAAATCTAAAATTGTAGCTATGACCTTCTCCCATCATTCTGGCAATATATGGATTCCGTGCCAAAATAACGGCTGATTGAGGCAAAGAACGAATCAAGTCAATTTCTTATACTCTGTTCTGAAGTGAACTGTATCTCAAGGTCTGGTCTATAAGGCGGGTGAGTTAAAACTTCCCTACCACTTTGCTTTAAATAGTTTTTAACAGGTATTGAAACATATGGTCGAGCGTTGTAAAGATGGAATATTATGAAATATATGCCTGACCGAATATTCTGGGAGTTTTTCGACCAATGCCAGATTTCAGCAGCTTATATAACCCTTGTGGTCGTTTTTGGGCTGGCCTGGACGATCTTTGTCTTCCGTGCGATCTTTGTCTTAAAGATGTAAAGCAAAACTTAACGCATATGACACTTTTTTGAAGTAGTATTATTTTAGGACATTTTTAGCTGGAAATACAATAATAACATTTTTAAACTATTGTGAAATATTAGGACATTATGATCATATGATAGGATGATAGGAGACCTTGTGAATTGACTAAATATGTTTATGAGGTTATTTCAACAAACAATTTTGTTTGATATGGTTGTAAACTTTATTTCTTTTCAAGGCTTGATACCGGTAAATTTATCAATAAAGTTTATCATATGGTATTGGAGCAAACATTATTTTCAGTCGGTGACCGGAGTATTTTTTTTTTGCAAGCCGGTCTATTGTAGTTAAATGCATTAATAAATGCATACATACATAAATATTTATGAATAA
The DNA here is from genome assembly GCF_958450345.1 of Calliphora vicina. Classification (NCBI taxonomy): domain Eukaryota; kingdom Metazoa; phylum Arthropoda; class Insecta; order Diptera; family Calliphoridae; genus Calliphora; species Calliphora vicina. The sequence continues at coordinate 30,738,144 of NC_088784.1, forward strand.
AGGCATACATACTACATACAAATTTATGAATATACTACATAATATATACTTCTATACAAAACAATTATCAACGATTGTTTATAATCTCATATACAAACACACTAAAAAATACATCTACATATGAATACTAATATATAAAGTAGGGTTAACGGAAATTGCCGGAAATACGTTTCGGGAAAAAGACATCAACATATTTGTCGCGGACACATATAATAGACATATAATTGACCAAGGCTCCCATATAATGACCACTTCCGAAATAAACATATAAATTGTACAAAATTGTATGAAGATCGTCTCATAACATAATATGGGTTTTAGTGGTGCTCATATGGGACCACTTTCGAAAAACTCATTAATCTACATAAATATCTTGTAAATATCGAAATTTTACACAGGTAATTACTGGATTTTGATTTGGATATCCATATTTAATCATAGCGATTAGGTCCAGTTCCCAAAATCACTAAAATACGCATAAATATCTTATAAACATCGTAATCGGTTTTAAATTAAATATCAATATTCCTGTTGTACATCGTACCTCAAAAACGCCGTACCTAATTTTGTGAAGACCGGGCCATAATTGGTCATAGCTCCCATACAAGGACCACTTCCAAACCAAATCCACATAAATATCGATATCGAACCAACATTTTACACAGATATGAATAGTATGTATGCAAAAATCATATTACTAGATTTTGTGACGATAAGTCCATAATTGGCCATGACTATAACAACCATAAAACTCTTGTAAATATCGTTATTGAGACGATTAAATATAAGGCTTACATTGATTTTGTCATGCCTATTGTAATCCTTCGAATTATTGGTTATAGATCCACAAAATTGTATAAATTCTGGGTCCTTATAAAAATTTTGTATCAAAATATATGAATGACTTTGTTCGGACTTACCACTACACATATTTTGATACCGATGCATGAATGTACTTAGCAAGGTGAAATTTACCACTGATATCTTCTAGTATTAGAAAATATAAAACTAACCAGATAAATGTTTGTATACAAAATGCACAACAATCCTTATCCCTATTATATAATCGAATATAACACTCTTTCTTGTTAAGATTACAGTTCTATATCACATAATAATAGGGAAAGATTTAATTCAAATAGCTTTATAGCTTTAACTTTAATTTTGACTCAGCTTAGTACAAATTAACATTTTAAATTACACAAGTTTACAAGAAAATATTGTTATGTTATTACCTTTTAAATAAAGCTTATTCTATTAATTGCAAATAAAAGCGATCACTAGTAAAATTGTAACAACTCTTTATTTACACAAAAATTTAAATAGTCACTCTCATTTAATATACACACTTTATAATTTATAAGACACTGGTAATACAGTTGAGGGCCTACGATATATTGCATATTCATAATTACATAATTCTCATGTTCTATTTCCGCAACGATCATCTAGAGCTTTTAAAGCTGCTTTACAGTTAATGTTGTCATACTAAAAAACAATGATAAAATAAAAGATTCTACCTAATGGAAATGTTTATAAACATGATGAATGTTGCAAGCAGCAGTTAAATTTAAATTGATAATGTAATTTCGTAACAATATTGGCCCATAATCATAGTCAAAAATAAAATATATTTTAAGAGAAATAAAGTCGTCTTTAGATAAGTTAAAGTATATTTTTGACGTTAAAGTCGACTATAAATATAAATCTAACTGTTTTTAACTCATTTAACAACAGCATCAGCTGTTTGACAAAAAGTAGAAAATGTTTAAGTTACAAGATATTGGCAGACATTTTGCAAAACAGTTATCAATAAAATTAGTGCCGAAATAGCATATATATGATATTAATCTTTCCTTTTCCATTTCTCCACCACAAACAGATTTTTTTCTTTAGTTATCCCGGTTACTTTTTTTTTGTTTTAAGTCAGCTGTTCAGCGGTGCCACTTGTCTATATTTTTTTGTATATTGTATGAAAACATTTTTTACATTTGAGGTGACACCCAGTTAAAGTCGGTTCAATGTTTGACGGTTTAGTGCTTGACTATGATTATGGGCCATTGTTTTTTGTTCATAGATGAGAAAATGATTCAGAAACAAATAATATTAATCAGAAATGCATTTGTATATATGTATATTCTATGTCCTCATATGATTCTAAGAAGATCTAACTATGTCCTTCCGTTGTCCACAAATACTCTCTGTTGATAAGGTTTGTTTGGTATTAAAAATGGGCAATATCGGTTCATGATTTCACCTAGCGCCTCTACAAATATCATGTGTTGATTATGCGGCAATTTTGATAAAAATTTTCCACAAATTAGTGCTCTGTATTTGATGGGAGCAAAAGGGTCCCATCTAATATGAGCTGCTGAAATCTGGCCAGACCAGCACAGGCAACCAGTACCGAATGCAACTGATTCGTTTGAAGCGAAGATTGAAACCGTAATATTTCATCATGACAACACTCAGCCACATTATGTGATACCTGTTAAAAACTATTTCGAATGAAGTGGTTAGGATAATTTAGCTCACCCTTATAGTCCAGACCTTGTCCCGTCCGACTACAATTTGTTTCCATCGATGCAGAACACTATTTCTGGGATACGCTTCACTTTGGAACAGAGTATCGGATATTGGCTTGATTCGTTTTTGGTCTAACAATGATCAATACTTTTAATAAATGTATGTTGTTCAAAAGTTTCAAAATAAAATCTAAAAAAAATTCCTTATTTTTAAGTCATACATCCAATAAATATCTCTAAAGTTTGACGTCCTGAATTTTTATCTCCTAGTTAGATGTCCCAAAATAACAAATTTATATATGTATGATTCACATCATAAAAAATACCTTGTAAACTAGTGTTATTAAAGAAATAATTAAGTTAGATGTAATACCCCTTAGTGATAAAAGTCTAGGAAATAAGGACCCCTAATATAGCGACATACGTATGTATGTAGATGTAATCATAAACACGAATATACATACATATATAATAAAAAAAATCATAAATAATTGCGGTATTCACACGGTCTACTATTTGGTCGTATTGTCATAATGTCCTAATGTATTATTATAGTTTTATCAAATTTTTGTTGTGTTTTAAACAAAAAAGTTCTAAACTAATTAGACTATTTTAACTATGTTTATTGTTTTGTCATTAAATAATACTTTTTTTTGTTTAAAACACAACAACAATTATTATAATATATTAGGACATTATGAGAATATGACTAATAGGAGACCGTGTGAATACCCCAAATAAAAAAAAATATTCTCTGTTTAAATATTCATTTAAATAGTTTGTTGATTTTTTAAATAATAAACATACATAAAACATTAAAAAAGCTACATATATAATAAAAATATAAAGAAGAAAATGGCAAAAATTAAATAAGTGAAAATAAAAATTTTTATATAAAAAAAAATATCACTTCGGTCAACACCTCTTTCTGATAATAGTTTTCTAGGAATCATAATAATGTCTACAATCACAATAGATTGCAGAGATCGATTAATTCAGGGTGTGAATAAAGGAATTTCCTCCCCCCTCAAAACCGTAAACTTCAATAAAAAAAGGAATAATGTAAAATAAATTTGACTTTATTTCCCTCCCCCAAATGATTGAACTGGATCCGTGCCTGCCCTCATTCAACATTTGTGGTGGTGGAGTATATAAAAATAAGACAATACCCTGTGGAGAAATGTTTGATGTTGGCTAAGTACTAGGATATTCATTCGACTAATGGTCGTTCGATTAATCGAATAATTTCTTACGAATAATTATTCGAACACCATTCGAATAAAGAAATAGTACGAAAAAGTCTACCCCTAGAATTCTCACTCACTTGGGACCATGTATGCTTAATTTCATGTTTCTAAGTCCATTATTATAGAAAATTAAAAAAAGTACCGTTATAATAAAAAAAGTACCATGAAGTATCCGTTTGAATTTTCACTCACTTAGGACCATATACGCTTAATTTCATATCCATTATTATAGAAAATTCAAAAAGTATCATTAGAATATATAAAAAGTACCAAAAAGCAGCCACTTGTGGATTCCCACCCACTCGGGCCCATGTAAGCTTTATTTTATGTTTCTAGGTTCATTGGTGAAGAAATTACAAAAACTACCATTCGAATAAAGAAAAAGTACCAAAAAGTCTCCCCTTAGAATTCTCATTCACTTAGTACCATATATGCTTAATTTCATGTTTCTAAGTCCATTGTAATAGAAAATTCAAAAATTACCATTAGAAGAGTGAAAAAGCACAGTTTGAAATTTAAAAATATTCCATTTTGCAAAAGTTGTTTATGCTACAGACATGTCTCAATCGATTAAAATCTGTGTTAATGTGCCCAATAATAAATATGTTTTAAAAAAAGTACCAAACTGTTTACCCGGATTTGGCCTAAAATACACCATGGTACTCGAGTTCCAAATAACAACCTGTTAATTAATTTTTGTATGAATCCAGGAAGCAATGTTAAAAAAATTATCAAAATCGGCTAAATAATTTGCAATAAAATGTATTTTCCCGATTTTATTCCCTTTTTGGTACCTTTTTTATCCCCATTGCGGTGGTAAAATATTACTAAAATAATTTTCTGTCTCGTGGTGGGAGCTCATAGTAAAATATTCGAATGTCTATGTCAAATTATACAAAAACATATTTTATGAAAAAGTACCAAAAATAAACAAAATTTTTATCCCTTAAGGTTTGAATTTCCAAAAAGTACCAAACTTATATTTTTATTTTTTGATAAGTAAAGAATACGATTTAAATTTTGTTTCTATGTTTATTGGTTTAAAAGATACATAGGGTGCCAAAAAAGTACCAAAATACAGTTTTTACTAGTTTTCTCCCCTAAAAGGTTCGAATTTCAAAAAAGTACGAAACACCTGTCAGCTTATTTTTTCTCCAAAATCTCCAAAAATCCCTTCTTAGTGGATCGTTTTGGAGGAACCCACAGTTAAAATTTCATGATTCTAGCTTCAGTCGTTTGGGCTGTGTGATGATGAATCAGTCAGTCATTCAGTAAGTCAGTAACGTTACTCTTTTATATATATAGATAATCGAATAAAACGAATAAATGTTCATATATATTTAAATTTATTAAATTGCTTAAAATTTTTCATAATTTCAAATTTAAATAAGTAATAATGACTCACAAAAATTGTATTGTTTCTGAAATTCGACAAATAACTAAAGACAAAGGGACTTTTGATCACTGTATATGAGTGTTCCGATAGCTACTTCTATAAATATATAAATATTACTGCAAGAAGTTACAATTCTAAAAAAAAATCTTTCAAAATTTTTAACTTAGGACTTGAAAAGGTACAGAATAAAATATTTGTTATTTAACTGGCGAAATATTAGAAGAATCGCAATTAATAATCAAAATTTTAACTAAGATTAAAGTGGAGTTGAATGTGATGGAGAATGTAATATTGAAACGGTCGTCGAAAGTGATATTGAGGATGACATTTATAAGGATTATATTGAAATAGATGAAGGCCATGATCTTAAAATATATGTATATAAGTGATGTTATTAACCGCGTACGTAAGTGTTGCAAAATATTTAATAAATCGAATGATAAACACAAATATTGCAACCTAACGTTTTGTTGCAAGAGAAGCATGGAGTTCGTCTTATTCATGATTTTGAACATCGTTGAACATCTTTCTCTAACATGGTAATAAACTTTTTGCGTATTTGTAAATTCGTCAATCATGCACTGCCTGACTTCAAATTAGCCACGTTCACTGACAATGATATCAAACTTTGGAAAGATTCCCTTTATTGTGTAATTCCCCAAGACCACTTTATTAAGCAAAGATTCAACGTTGATAGAGCTTGATGTATAATACAATTTGTTATAAATAATTTAGAAATAGGGAATAATTAATTTACTAAAGAATTAGTTACTCAATTTAAAAACCGAATTAATGAACGACATAAAAAAGTTCTTAATACGTTTATATTGAACAGAAATTAGTTTCTGTTCATGTGAAAAACATGGATTTTCTAGATTTAGTCCGCAAATTTGCAAAGACTGACCTTGACCTTTATCAATTGTCATTGCAAATAGGAAACTGATTTCCGAAGTTATAATTCGGATGCTCCGATTAAATTGTTCATTAATTGCCTTACTGTAAGTCGAGTGCCACTACAAATACGCATACAATCATACTTACAAACAAACACACATTGACTTTTATATATATATATAAAAGTCAATGTGTGTTTGTTTGTAAGTATATATATATATAAGGGTTTCAAATGTATACAAATTTTAACATTTACTTAATATTGTTGGTAGTCCGCGCACTTCTGTACTAAAAATTAATATTGATAGCTGCTATAGCCCTATATATAATTTGTCATTATATCTATGGAAGGTGCACGCCCACTTTTGCTAGTTTGCCTATTTTTGGCCTAAATATGTAATTCATACAAAGTTTCATTGCTTTACATATCAAAATTATACACATAGATATGATTTTTAGTATTTATTCCGCCCATTCTTGTCCTAGCTATTAATATTGATGATAGAATAACCGTGCAAAATGTATGGACTCTATCTCTTATTGTATCCCATATAATTGATTTTTTAATTATCATCATATGGGAGGTGCCACGCCCTCTGTGGCTTCTATTCCCATTTTGGCCTCAAATATTTATACAAACGGTAGTATTGCTCATGCAAAATTTGAGGACTATAGCTTTTATTGCTTCCAAAATATATGATATTTAAAGTTAACTTTGTATGGGAGGTACCACGCCCACTTGAAAATTCAAAACAAAAAGTATCCTATTGTTCCTTACAGATATAGAGAAACATACAGTCAAAATTTTAAGCAAATCTGGTTAGCTGTTTAGACGTCTATAGACTTCAAACCAATAAATATACATTCATACAATATATAGATTTGAGTTCAGGATCATGTCCAACTAGCTCAAATTTTTTAAAGCATAGCTCCAAAACGGAAACTAAAGGGTTTGCTAGTTAATTGTTTTGTAGATTGTTCGGGAGTTAATCTGATCAGAATATTTTTGTTGAAAATTTAATAATGGACTTTGTTTTCGAATGTTTTTTAACATTATCAATACTTGAATTGTTAACTTTAACGTTATTATTTGTTTTTCTTTAACAATAAAATATTAAAAAACCGACATTAAAACTTCATTCTTTACTTGTTTTAAAAAAATTTAAATTATTCGAATAATTCGATTAATTTTAAACGTGTGATCGAATTATTCGAACAAGTTAAAATCTCTTATTCGAATTATTCGTTTTATTCGTACAAGAGAAAAATCGAATACCCTACTAGGTACTAACTTCAGGACTGTTCAACACTATAATCTCTTGTCAGTTATTCTGGATAGTTGTGGATGAAACAATGATCTCATCAGTATATCGGATATATATACCAACGATGTAAGCCAGCGGATACATATATAAGCCTGGATCGTAACTCGTACATGGTTGTTTTTAAAAATAATCAAGGGGACATAATGAACTATATAGTTGCAGATAACAGTGTGACATTTTTATACCCTACACCACCATAGTGGAGAGTGTATAATGCGTTTGTGCAGATGTTTGTAACGTCCAAAAATATTAGAATCACATTCTGAGTCGATTAAACGATGCACAGTGGTATGAGAAAAAAAAGAGGGAAATAAATCTGTAACTTCAAAACCCTTCAAATCCCGATTTTAATGAAATTTCACAAGCGCAAAGGGGAAGTGTTGCTGAGTTTAAGTTTTGGATCATGAGCCTACCAGGAGCTAAGCCAGGGGTCCCCAAAGTAAGACACCTCGGGTATGGTCAATTTTAAAAATGATCCTATTTCTTCATTTGTGTTTCGATTTCAAAATTACATATATAGAATCTTCTCGTGGTAGCTATCAATCATCTCTTATAGCTTAGGAGATATTCGCATTTTAAAATTAAATTTTCAACATTTTTACCCACCCTACTCCAGTTTTTTGATGACCGCGGTTCCAAATATGTCCCGATTTTCTGCATTTTTTTTATAGGATTAGCAACAGATGTATATATCAAATAAAGGAAGAATTGTTTAAAAATCATGACTAAGTCCAATGTTACATGCATTTGAATTTAAAATAATTAAATAAGCCGATTTTTCGCTATTCTTTTTAAGTTTTCTAAAAAAATTCTAAAAGGATGTATAATGCATTTGTACTTTATGAAAAGCTAACTTTACGTCAAATATTTGAAATGAAAAAAAAAGTTATAATTTTTGATACCGAGGGGACCAGGTCCATTCAAAAAACGCCTATTTTTTTATGTAGAATTTAACTTTAGGGCAAAAATTCTCAAATCGCATAGTGGATATCAAAATATAGTAACCTATTTTAGATGGCTCAATATGTTCTTAATTATTTTGTAAAGGATTCCGATAACCCCGCCCCTGGTATGGATATTATAGCCAAAAAACGAAAATACCCCATTTTTGGAATTTTTCAATACTTTTTTTTGGGAATTGCGGGATTCCTGATTACAAATTTCAAAATTAGTTTTTATATCATTAAAAACTAGTCATAAATAACAATTTTATTTCAATTTAAAAAATTTGTATGTATGCAATAACTCAATAAAAAGCATTTTTTGTCATATTTTTCAAAAAAGTATTCCATGATTTTTTTAATTGTCAAAAGCTATATTCATTATTAAAAAGTAGACAAAATCCTCTATCCATTGATATATAACATGTCTACCTTATGTTTTTTACGTGGCAAATTAATTAGGGAAAACTTAACTACTCGCAGATAATTTGCTCAACAACACTTCCCCTTTGCGCATGTGAAATTTCATTAAAATCGGACTAAGGGTTTAAAAGTTACAGATTTATTTCCATCTTTTTATTTTCTCATACCACTGTGCGATGTACGTCCGTCCGGCTGCCCACCAGAGTACAGGTCGCAATTTTGAAGATATTTCGATAAAATTTGGTACATATTATATGTTTGGCCCAAGGACCAAGCCTATTGCAACTGGCTGAAATCGGTCCATTATTTCACCTAGCCCCCATACAAATGTCCTTCCGAAATTGGACTTTATCGGTCATAAATGTTTAATTTATAGATGTATCTCCAGAAATTGCGCTCCAAATAAGTTCTATATATACAAAATTCATGTCTCCTAATGTTGTTACGATTGGTCCATAATTAGTCATAGCTCCCATATAGACCCGCTTCCGAAAATCACTTTAACGTGCATAAATCGCTTAAAAATGTTGGTATACACACAAAATTCAACATAGTTAACTTTAATATAGACATAAATCACACGACCTAATTTCATGGTGATCGGTCCATAATTGGTCATAGCTCCCATATAAGGCCCACTTCCGAAAATCACTCAAAAATATAAATTATTGATATTTTAAAAGAAAAATATTTTTACTCATTTACTTAGTGTAGGGTGTTATATGGTCGGGCTTGACCGACCATACTTTTTTTACTTGTTTTCTATTGTATTCAAAGCCCAACAATTTTCCAATTTCACCTTTGTTTCCAGCCTAACTAATTCAATATTATTTTCACATAAATTAAATTTTCATAACATAAATTTAAACACTTTCAATAAAAATAAAATGAAATATTTTCTAAAAAAACATTTACTGACTAAAAATAATAACGTCACACAAATTTACATAGACAATTTTATAAATTTTACTTTAGAAAATTTAGCCAAAAGAAGAACAGAAAATAGACGATAAAAAAACGCTGTCCAAAAAATATGTAGGAGTATGTAAATTTATTTAAACGTTACTTACAATGTTCTTTGATTCGTCTTAATTTTAGTTTTCAAAAAGTTTTGCCGGCAGTGGATTGCTTTCATTGTTCGTCTTCGTTTCATCCTCCACCACTGTCATTTTTCTATATTTATTCAAACATTTTTTTGTTGTTCGCTTAACTTGGGTAAAAAGTTTTATAGGTAAGAAAATAAATGAAAAAAAAAATTGTTTAAGGAAAAAAAGGACAATGGAAACTAATAAAAAAATATTGGTTAAAGTTAAAGACGAAATGGAGGTATGCTATATTTAAACACTATTACTATTACTGATTAGAAAGGATCAAAAGATTATATTAATTCTTTTCAAGGATCTTAATTAAGAATGAGTGTTTTTGTAGATCCGTAATAAATGATAGTCAAACCATACTTTTGCTCTCACATCTACTTACGCTCACAATGGTTTAGTTTAGTGGTCGGAATATAAAGGAACGTTGATTATAATATTAACCAAAGCAATCATGATATGATCCAAAGTAATCATATTGTGATCGAATGAAATTATGACTACTTTGTGTACATTGAGGCTTAGTTTTACATTTATTCCTTAAACTTAACATACTCTCTACTTAAGCCAACTTACACTGATCTCAGCTATTTTTACATGGGAAGCAAACTGAAAATATTAAGGAATATTGTAGTAGAAAATATGGAGGCAAACATTTAAGACAAAGACATCAAAAAAATATCCCTAAAGAAGGTAGAACAACAACAAAAAAAATTCAAGTTGAAATAGAAGGACATTTAAATATGTATAAAAAGTTTCTTAGTTTTTTTCTGTTTTAATGCATTTTGCATAAAGTTTATCGTTTCGTAAAAGATGAAGAGTAGAATTTCTTGAGATAAGTGGATGTGGCATCATGGCATGCAGCATTACAATTGCAATCAGTTGGTGGACTTTATTCTTTCCATTTTTTTTAAGCTCCAACATACTTTTTAAATACTGTTATACACTCTGCTCAAACCTGGCTATCGTTTTGATAACTTTCATACTGAGTGCTCATTTCTATTTTCTTTTTTTTTAAATTCTGCAAAATGTTTGTTTTTTTTTATTTTGGTCTATAAAAAACTTTAGTTTAGTCGATTTCTATAAAAAATAAGTTTTAGTAGAAACAAGCAGCAAAAGAAAATAAAAAACTGTAAAAATTTGCCAAGATATTAAGTGTAAAACAATAGTGTGCTGTAATGTAGCTAGAAGCAGTAGAGTCAGTAGCATATGCCATTATAATAGTTGCAACAAAATGTTAAATTTACCTTTTGACATGTTGAACACTAAAATATTTTTATTTAATGGCAACATAAAGTAATTAAACTTGTGCTTTACACTTGTTCTCATCAATAATTTAATGTAACTCGTAATTATTTTCAATGAAATATTTATCGATTGAGTTTTGCCTTAAACAGTGAAAGTTATGCATCATTTAATGGGGAGAATTTTTGAAATAAATGCTTGGGTGTGTTGGAGAAAGTTGTTTTCTTTATAAATTATATAATGGATAGATTTATGGAAATTACATTTTAAATACGTAAGAATGTTTTAGTTGATTAGCTGTCATAAACTTGAAAACGTGCCCATATTTTGTACTTGACTGATTTTCGATACTTCCTAGTATCTAAACATCTAAAAACACAATGCTGAACATTTAAGCCAAATCGAATAACGTTTAGGTGATAAACATTTTGTTTGAAAAAATTAAATGTTGAAAAAATCCTTTAAAAAAAATGTTTTTATACCCACCACCAAAATTTAAGTATGTCATTTCGTTTGTGATATATGGAAATATGTGTCGTAAAACCAAAAAGTCTACATACTCTGGGTCCTTATAATATTCTAAGCAGATTTAACTATGCCCTCTCTCTCTCTGTTGATAAGGTTTATTTGGTATTGAAAATATCGGCAATATCGGTCCATGATTTCACTTGGCCTCCACACATATGTCCCCCGGAAGCCATTAAAATGTTGATTATGCCGCAATCCTGCTAAAATCTTGCACAAATTAGTTCTTAATACTGTATAGCATGACGAAAATCGGGAAACATTTGCCCATATTCCCCATACCAGGTCCCCCTCAGAAAATTACTTGAACATTCCTAATTCCACCGTACGACACTCAATATTAGACACGAACCGGATGATATACGTCTGAAACAATAAGTTAAATGGAGAAAAGATTTTCATTTCGTGATCCTGTTTCCTTTTAAAAGGACTTCCAATTTTCAGAGAAGTACATTTTTAAAAAAATGTTTTAAAATACTTCTGATCATTCTACTATGCCAAATTTGGTGTGAAATAATCAAAAAGAGTTATAAAATATTTCGTATTATTTTTATTTTATCCTGTCAGGATCAAAAGATGTCAAAAATGTCTTTTTTCAAAAAAATAGTGAGTTAAAGATCCAAATACTGAATACCCTATAATTCTGAAAGGGCATGTTGAGTAGATAATTTTTGTAGAATAAACTTATAATCCAGATGGTCTGAATTTTTTCTGCAGTGGGTCAAAGTTTTAATTTTTTGATAGAAGGAAGAAGGAGAAGGGATAGATTGCCAGGGTTATATTGTGGAATTTTATGTGGATTATGTTTATGGAATATCTTAACCCTCTAGCTCCTCTCTTTAGGGTTTAATTTTACCCTTTTTTCGAGAAAATAAAAAAGGACATTTTAGGTTCAAAATATTCTATTTGCCGGAAAATTTGTTTTAAACAATTTTAGTTAATTTTTATTCCATTTTAATTCATTTGAATTATACACTGAAAAAAAAACTAAATTAAAAAGTTATACAAACTTATATGCTCGATATTTTTCGGGTATGTTGCAATCTAAACTGTTTTATATGCTTATTTTTCGCTTCAGCATCTTCCTCCGATAATTCACCTATTGACACTACTACATGCTTGCTTACCTCAGCTCCATGGATCAGATTTTTATGTACCGATGCAAAAATAAGACACAGAGGGATTTTGGTGTCAAAAAGTCAATTTTTCAAACACTTAATTTCAACAATCAAATGATGCATTTTTGTAGAGAAATGTTTAAAGATGAAATGTACACTTATAGTTTTAAGAAAAAATTTATTTTATTTTTAAAAAATTCCATGGTAGTAAAGTCCTTGCAAGGGTGTTAAGCATAAATTTACTTATATTTTCACGCAATTCAGTGGTTTATATACCATTTACCTTTAACATATTTGAAAAATATAACATTTCCACATCAATAAAAAAAAAAATTATGGGGATACCATAACAGTTAAGAAGATATGCCCAAATCTATAAGTCTCTAATAATTATTGTATTTTTGATTTTCCATGGAGAAAAAAATGTAGCCCCACTTTCCCCCAAGCTCTTATTTTAATAAAATGAAAGGTGGGAGTGTCTTGTTTCGATTAAAAAAAATAATTGTTTTCTGAAGTTTTCGGGACAGGATGAAAACTAAAAATTTTTTGTCGAATAATAAACGAAATATCCATCGGCGTTACCGATTTTATTGAAAGTCAGCATGAGTTCCTTTTTGGTATCAATAAATGTATGTACCAAATTTCTAGACTTTTGCTTGAATATAAACAATTTTATGCGAAAAAATCAATTAGGATTGTATGGGCAGTGGGCGTGGACGATTTTGATAAAATTTAATTTTTTTCTTAACTTAGTCCATATAATTCTCTGTGCCAAATTTCAGCGCTCTACGACCACAGCTTATAATTTTTGCAAAAAAATGTATGAAGCCATCCCTCTGTGGGGCGAGTTAGTATATTAAAGATTACACGCCCATCCGCAAATTTCCGCAAATAACTTCAGCACTTTTATTATCTTAAGAATCTGATAAATACAATGAAAAAAAACCCTACGGGGGAATATTGGGGGAACACATCTAAAACTTTAAGTAAACATAATGAAGTTATACAAAAAAGTAACAAATATATAGGTTAACTAAAACATTAATTTCACAAGAATTACAACACAAGTTAGTTTTATTATTTTCTAAAGATAAAATAAATACCTTTAACTTCAAAATTCATTGAAAATAATTTAATTTTGTAGACTACAGCAATTGCAAGACCGTTTTGAAGTGCACGTTTGCAAATCCAGCGTTTAGCTGCGCTTTGCAAATGAATATTTGCTCATGCTTTTAATTTTATTTTTAAAAAGTCCCGTTAGATTTTCAGCAAAAACCGGTTTGCCATTTAAAAGATTGGATATCTAAGAGACAATTTTTATGCATTTTGTCTAAATATTTTGTCATCGTTTTATTTATTTTTGGCCTATGGGCGGATCCACTGTGCAATGTTGTAAATAAAGCTCATTACGATTAAATAGTAATATTATACGCCACTCGTGTCTCACATTTAAAAAAAAAAATCGCAAAAAATGTATTTATGATTTAAAATATAAATAGCCCTTAAGAAGATCTACAAAAATACTTATACATTTTAAGTTATCTCTTTTAGTTCAAGAGGTAAATTAGGTTTATTTATTTGTCTTTTTTTTAATTCTGCTCGATCTTTTTTGGTTGTTTAGATATAGGGAGCCTATGGAGGGTTGATTTAAGAACATTCAAATCTACATTATTTTAAAATTTTCTTATAACAACTTAACTGTTAAAATTTTACATTAATTCAAATTTTATATTTTTTATCATGGACAATCCATATATTATAATAGTTTCTAAGGTAAATGACGTCCGAAAAATTCATACAATTATTTTATTTCACTAAACCATTAATCCTCAATTCCTAAGGTTTTCACCAATATCAACTACTTGTACATAAAACTTATATTTATTCATCAGGAGCTCCACAAACCTTGCTCCCTTTTGACAAATTTTATGATTCTTTTATACATGTGTTTTGGAAAAAATGTAAAAAATACCACCAATTTTACATGTTCCAACCTTGGATGCGCGTAACTTTTACTCTTTCAGCCACGCTTTTTTGTGTATAAGTTTAAAATCAAAACAATTGCATTTTACTTTAATCAAGGTTAGTTTATTATAAAAAGTAAGAAAAGGTTTTTTTTTGAGTGAAGTGGTTAGTTTACTAATCACCGTGGCAGTTGGCATTAAAAATAATTATGAGAAACATTTTTGTTTCGTATAAATTTTATTGAAATCGAATATTTTTGAAAAAATTTTCTGACCAAACAGCGAAATAGCAAAGTGACACTGAATTTGATGAACAATAAACACTCTGTGCTTTTTTTTATTGAATGCTTGAAAGTCTCTTAAAAAACTGATTTTTACAATATTTTAAAATTAATATATTTATCTAACCGCAGCACCGGCGGTAAAGTTTTGCAAAAAATCATAAACAATGACTTCAGAAAATATAGTTTTTTAGCAAAATGGCAATAGATGCCAATAAACTATGTTTTAAAGACTATAGAAAATGTGGTTAGTAAACTAACCACCAAACCGCAAAGAGTTAATAAGGAAGGAGATAACTGTTAGCAAGTTGAGTTTATTGTATTCAAAATTTCATCGCAAATCTAAAAAACCCGCCATATCTAAAAAACCAAAAAAGATCGAGCAGTTAAAAAAAAAATAAATAAATAAACCTAAATATCTCTTGAACAAAAAGAGAAAAATTACATATGTATATATTAGGGTATTCTAATTATTCGATTTTTCTCTTGTTCGAATAAAACAAATAATTCGAATAAGAGATTTTAACTTATTCGAATAATTCGATCACACGTTTAAAATTTATCGAATTATTCGAATAATTTAGATTTTTTTTTTAAAAAGTAAAGAATGAAGTTTTGAAGTAAGTTTTTTAATATTTTATTGTTAAAGAAAAACAAAAAATAACGTTAAAGTTAACATTTCAAGGATTGATAATATTAAAAAACATTCGAAAACTAAGTCTATCATTAAATTTTCATCAGAAATATTCTGATCAGATTTCCTTCCGAACAATCTACAAAACAATTGACTAGTAAACTCTTTAGTTTCCGTTTTGGAGCTATACTTTTAAAAAATATTTGTTTCGAAATCAATTCTAAAATTATTTAGCCTCTTTTTACTAAATAACAAATCCTAAATTAAAGTCCTAAATTAAACATTTTGAAAGACTTGTTTTTATAATTGTAACTTCATGCAGTAATATTTATATATTTACTAGTTGACCGCCCAGTCTTCGCCCGGTAGCTATTCACTAATTTTAGGTCTTCAAGTTTCTCAAACCCACATACACCTGCCTGTTCTAATTTATTTGCAAATTTACCATCTCCGATTTTAATGAAATTTACCACATACATAATATATCCAATATGTTTCTCATATCAGTGACTTTTTCAATGGAAACTCATATAAAAATATCGCGATTTGAATATTGAAAAATGTTTTAAAATTGTCTAAAATTATATACACAGAATTGACCATAACATTGAAACAACTCAAAGTCCAACATATTTTTTGATTCCATTTTAAAGACAAATTTATTGTCCTTAAAATGCTGTGAATAAAATTGTTTACTTCCAAAAGGTTAAAGGTCAAGTATATATTTAAATGTAAAAATTATCAAAGATCGCGGTGTTAAAAATTCATCCAGTAATATTCATTCAGTAAAATTTGGAATTTATATGTACATTTATTCGTTTTATTCGATTATTCTATACAAAATTAATCGAATTATTCGTTATTTGAAAATGGTAATTTTTAAATTGTTCGAATAATTATTCGATTAATCGAATGATCATTACTCCAATGAATACCCTAATATGTATGCATGTTTTTTGTAGATCTCCTTAAGGAGATTTTTGTAGATATTTTTAAAAAATGTGAGCCCCAAGATGGCATGTAATTTTGCTAATAAAGCGTAAAGGGCTTTATTTACAACGATCTCCATTGACCGTAGCACGAGCTCATTTTTAAAGAAATTATTTCCGATTATGCCACCTCGATGTATTTAGCGAGTTGCGCTAATCGATGAGTGATTTTCAAAGTAAATTTGGATAATTTGGTAGCCTTCATGATGATTTGCCAGAGTATACCGATCGTAAATGTCAAAAAGTGAGCGCAGTATGACAGTTCGTTTGATAGTTAACCAATGTTTCGATGTGGGTAAAAAACTCAAAAGCAATATTTTCTTTAAAGAAATTATAGTCGACGTTTTTGTTCTAAAAAATTGTAAAATAAGGAGCTTTTTGCTTGTAAAATTTATCCTGCTATTTGCCCAATACTTTTAACAAACTTGTTTAAGTGATTAAACGCAGAGTTATGTGATCCAATAAATGCACACAATGTTATGGTATACAGATCAAGAGCACATTACTTAGATTTTTCGCATTTCCAGAGTCTTTCTCTTTGGTAATAAATTACACTAAGGCCCACAATTGTTTAATAGAAACATCCGTGGCATGATGTCCATTTAAAGTACTAAAAATTGGTACGAAAAATTTAACAAGTGTAACTAGCGGCATCACTGATCAGTACATTATTGGCCATATCTACCACATAAGATCCACTTCCGAGAAGGATGCAATTTTTCCGAATAAATTATGTGTTGATCAGAAATGTTTGGTGTTGAAAAAGGTCAAAGTCGGTTCAAACAAAAAAATTTCAGAATTCCATCTGATGTTTCAAATATGTAATAATTTTGCTAATAGATACTTTTTGGATCAAAATATATGAAATACTTTGTTTGGAACACTACACATATTTAGATCCTAATAGCATTTAAATTCATGAAGCTTACAATGTGAAATTTACCACTGATATTTTCTAGTAATAAAAAATATAAAACCAAGCAAATATTGCGATAATCGATGATGTAAATTTTGTAATGCGATTTGATAAAACTTGATACAGACTAAATTATTGACCACCTCAAATAAAAACAGATTGAAAAAAGTTGCATTTTATTTTTTTTTACAACATTTTATTGTTTGTTTTTAATAAAATAGATTTTAACCATAAACTGTTAAAAGCTAAACCAGTTCTAGTAATATTAAATTGAATGAATTTTATGGATATTGCCAAATAAATAGCAAATGTTTTACGAACTTAAAAGGTTGCGTATTGTAAATAGAGAGGTTGTGTTATACAATTCAGCCCCAGCTGAATTTTAGCACTTTGTTGGTTTCTTCCAAATATATTTATAACGTGATGTGGTATAACAAGAAGTAAAACTAATCTAATAAACATTAAATTTTATAACATAAATAATTTTGTTACAGCGCATACATAAAGCCTAACTAAACCATATATCATGATCTTAACAATTTTTGTTGTTGCTTTTGCTTTTGTTGTTCAATAGTATTTTCCAGCTTTTCATTTACAGTTTAACTGGCAACAATATAGAGCAGCAAATGTTCTTTACTTTATGCCTGCAGCCACAAACGTGTCATAAAACTTTGCAAATAAATTGAAACACAAATCTGTAAACAAAAAAACAACAACTAAAATGTAGTGCTTCAACTTTTCAAAAATTCCTATCGCAGGTCCATGCGTTTAAACCTCATTGAGGTGAGATAAGAGTCTGATTCAGGAACACGACTGTAAATCAATTTTAAATTAAATACTGTAAAGCAATATGAAAACCTTCAAAAATGTGATTTTCTTTATCAGGTCCTATGCTGTATTCAAATAAATTTTAGTATCTTAAACATAAAATATTCAAATTTCAAAAAATTATCAAGCACCCCACAGTTTTAATTTCATATTTCAAGACTACGTGATATAATTTAAAGGTTAAAAATATTTGTATGTATATATCCTTTGTCGTTTTTGTTTTTGGATTTTTCACGTTTTGTCTTAACATTGACATGTGTTTAACTGGCAACAATATGGAGGCAATAACTGAGGAAATATCGAAAAATAACTTAAGTCGACTATACGTACTTTTGGATTTTATAAAATTTTTATTTTCAAAACATAAACAGTTTTATTGAATAAGAAATAAAATTCATAAAAAAATTACTCAGAGGGATGTAAATTGTAAATCCCAAATGCTGAAAGTTTGATCAGAATCGGATAAAGTTTAGAACAGTACCAATATTGAAAAAAATCCCTAATTAAAAATAGTTTTGGTACTTTATTTAAGTTAACATAACATAGATGGCTTATCTTTTGATCGCGGTTTTTGTTTTTAATATCTTATATATCATTTTGAAGGATACATACATATCTGTCATTTATTCTCACTTAGTTATTGAACATTATAGTGTAGACAACAACGATTGCTCACCAAAGTTTATGGTGAATGTGTTGCATCATTTTAAACGTGGTTTGTTCAGTTCAGAAGTGGTGATTTTGATACGGATGACAAAGATTGTTGTAATTGGCTGTGATTCAAGCATTCATCCAAATTCATCAAAAAGTAGTAAAATTGGGAACCATACGAATTGAAGCCGAGACACCTTGAAATACTATTTTGCATGTCCGAAATGATGATATAAAAGAAAATAATTTTTACACCGAATCATTACTTGCGATGAAAATGGGATACAATGGCGCTAAGGTGGTAAGAAAAAGGTCCTACGCTCAATATTAGACACAAATCGGATGATATACGTCTGAAACTATAAATTAAATGGAGAAAAACTGCGTTTTCAGTTTTTCATTTCGAGATCCTGTTTCTTTTTAAAAGGACTTAAAATTTTCAGAGGAGTACATTTTTAAAAAAATGCTTTCAAATACTTCTGATCATCCTACAATGCCAAATTTGATGTCAAATGTTCAAGAAGAGTTGTAAAATATTTCGTATTATTCTTACTTTATTCTGTCAGGGTCAAAAGATGTCAAAAACTGTCCGTTAAAATTTTTATTCTTGAATATCTTTTTATATTTCTCATAATTTTTTTTCCAAAAAATAGTGAGTTAATGATAAAAAATATTGAATACCTCATGCCAAAATTGTATCATTCTATCTTCACTACTTAAGTGTTAAATAATATTTTAAGTTTGCATTATTTGATTTTTATACCCTACACCACCATAGTGGGGAGGGTATAATGCGTTTGTGTAGATGTTTGTAACGCCCAAAAATATTAGTCTAACACCCACCTTAAAGTATACCGATCGACTTAGAATCACTTTCTGAGTCTATTAAACGATGTCCGTCCGTCCGTCTGGTCGGTTGGCTGGCTGTCCATGTAAACCTTGTGCGCAGAGTACAGTACTAAGTAAAAGAGCAAAATGTTTTTGCTCTTTTACTTAGTGTAGGGTTTTATATGGTCGGGCTTGACCGACCATACTTCCTTACTTGTTAATGTTTAATTTATATATGTATCTACACAAATTTCGCTCCAAATAAGTTTTATATATACAAAATTCATGTCACCAAATTTCGTTACGATCGGTCCTTAATTAGTCATAGCTGCCATAAAGACCCGCTTCCGAAAATCACTTTAACGTGCTTAAATCACTTAAAAATGTTGGTATATACACAAAATTCAACATAAATAACTTTCATATAGACATAAATCACATGACCAAATTTCATGATGATCGGTCCATAATTGGTCATAGCTCCCATATAAGGCCTACTTCCGAAAATCACTCACGAATATAAATTATTGATATTTTAAAAGAAAAATATTTTTAGTTATTTACTTGGTCGGGCTTGACCGACCATACTTTTTTACTTGTTTTTTTATATTTTAATTTGACCTTTATATTGTTACGTTTTAACCTTTTCAAAGCGTTTGGTTTATTTCCTTTAAATAAACCGGATACTTTTGATTGCAAATAAAAGCCGTTTAGTAGTTTGAAAATGGTAACAACTCTTTATTTATTCAAATGTACAACAACAACAGAATTAAATAGTCACTCAATGTTTTTTTATACACGTTTGTAAATTCGCAGAAATACAGACACAATTTATAATGTACACGAATTTACTTGAAAAACACAACACACTTTAAGGCACTCAGTTGATGTTTATTCGAAAAGCGTCTCTGATAAACTCACTAACGACTGCAACCTCTGCAACTATTTATAACACTGCATTACCATCTAGAAAGCTCTATTTCTACAATGTTCTTTAACTGACTATTCGAATTCGAATATACGGTCCCAGCAAACAGCGTTGCCAACTTACGATCAATGGTCAACTGAAAGCTTTTATTTAATAATGCCCTCAGATATGTTACAGTTTGCTATTACAGCACTGTTATTTGAAAGCATTATGCTACTTTTAAATCAGCCCTTAAAATCGTTATATTTGAATTCAAGTACAATTTCGTAACAATATATATAAAGGATGAAATTTTGAGTATAGAATATATATTTTTTTAAAAGGATTTTATTGGCAATCTTAGAGGATATTAAAGGATAAACAATTTAAATGACATTTTTGCCATCTTTTGATCCTTACAGTATAAAATAAAGATAATACGAAATATTTTACAACTCTTCTTGTTCTTTTGACATAAAATATGTCATCGTTGGTTCAGCAGGAGTATTTTTAAATATTTTTTGAAAAATTGACTTCTTTGAAACTTTGAAGTCCTTTAAAAAGGAAACAGGATCACGAAATGAAAAACTGAAAACGCAGTTGTTCTCATTTTAAGTTTCATACGTATATCATCGTTCGTGTCTAACGATTTTTTTCTTTTTTTGTAGTACGGTGTAATCTATTAAATGATACGAAAATGAATTAGTGAATCAAAAGTAAAACAAATTTATATTTACATAACTCAAACATTAAAGCGCCTAAAAGTCTTTTAAAATTTTTCAGCGAATGTTTTGCTTCCCAAATAACTAGACAAACTGATTAAAAATAAAAACAAATTGTTTTAACTGTCATGATCATGAGGAATAACAGTTTCAACTTCTTTTTTCTTTTCCAGTTAATCTCTTTTAACATATAGCCATAGATATACATCCATATGATTGTATAACTGTGTATGCATTTCTAAATATGCATACATATGTGTTTATGTGTAAGTGGATCCCAGCAGTTGTGAGTGACTATACAGAACTAGTGATTTTACCTACCATTTACGGTGACTACTAGTTATATAAATAGCTACTTGACTAGTTATTTTAGCATGTGGGAGTCCTTAGCAGGGAGTCAATGGACCCTGCATAGATTACAAAGAGACTATCTTATAGCTGGTCCAAAGTAGTCACATAACCGGTATCAAATAGTATAAGAATAAAAGATAATTCGAGTCAATAAAAATTATTATTCTAACATTAAGTAACAAGCAGTCTGGTTATATTTTAACTAATAGTTATACTGACAGTTTTCATACAAAAATAAACTGACTCTTCAATAGATTACTTCTGGTGGTAAAATAACTAAACCCAGAGAAAAAACAACTTAAAATCAATAAAAAACATATTAAATCAATAAGAAACTTTAACGAAAGTCTAGTAATGTTGAATTTTTTTTATTTCAGTATGGAACAATATTAATTTAAAGTTGGAAATTATTGATTTTCCGTATTTAAATATGGGTTTTCTATTATAATGTACATTATTGAATTAATATGACGCGTTAAAAAGCGTTAAAAATTGCTACATTCTAGATTACTTAGATACACTTAAGGAAAATTGACTTCACGCTAGATTACCGGGATGTATAAAGTAAGCAAATAACTTCTCTCTGCTCTACAAATTACCCAAAATATATAAATTGCATTCAACCAAGTGATCCGACTTTTGAGAAAATTACTGCCTATAAGGGATACATTGACTACTTGTAAAACTGCTGGGATGTTTTAGATAGTAATACTATATAATATTTTAGACTGTTTGTAGTGTTTTTGTTTTATTTTAACTTAGATCAGAAAAAAGGATAAACACAACTAAAAATAAGTACGTGTCTAACAAATTGCTTAACACTTTGAAAATAGATTTTATAAAAATTTTGGTTAAACCAATTTTGATCAAATCACTCTGGTCTTAATCACATCAGCTGAGTCAATATTTCATAGTTCTAAAACTCAAACAAGATCTTAGTAAGGATATTTCTCAATGATATTACGACTAATAATTATCATAATATGATATGTTATGATAATAATAATGATCATATAATGTTTGGACTACAGTCATAAATCTTATCATAATATGTTTACCACAACCACGTTTTTTCTCTGCGTGTAACTGGTTGATTGTACCATGCTAAGTATATTTTAAATACTGTTATTCAAACAAACATAAAAAATATTTTTACTTTATGGTGATTAAGTCTGTGTTTGATGTGTTACAATCAAAATGAATATCATTGAAAATGTATTCTTTAAATTTCCACTATAATTTCTCTCTGTGTGTTCATTCATTTTCATATTTATTGTATTTTTTTGTACATTAAATGTTTTACATGTTTTTGAAATTAGAAATTAATGTATTTACAATGTGATTTAATGGATTAACTTTCGATATTTTGTATGTAAGCAGATACGACAACAGAAGAGTCAACTGTTATCAAATCTTACATCTTAAATATGATGCAGAGAGGAAAGGAAATGAGATTTGCGTGATAAAAAAAATATATGGAAAATTTTATAAATTCGTAGGTAGGTATATGTAAATATGATTTTGTCACATACATATTCATCATATATATGTACAGATACATAAAAAAAAAATAAAAGAAAATTCACTGAAATGATACAGGAAATGATTGATATTTATAAATGTGAGGATTTTAAATAATACAAAGTATTTATTGAAATGGATTTGGGAAAAAAACCGCACCACCACACATGACTTAAATTTCAAATGAGTAAAAGATATTATTTAAATTGATTTTTGTATTGGTTGTGGAAAGAGATTTGCAGCAAGGAAATTTGTTAAAATGCCAGCTGTGAGGCAGGTGTTAGTTGACAAGTCAAGTCGGCATGGCATGTTCGTTGAAGTTGACAAGGTAATAATTACAAAAATAAATATAACATAGTGGAAAAATTCTGTAACGATATCAGACGTGACTGCACAAGGACATGTTGGAGTATCTGCTGTTTTTTATGTTGTACAGACAAACAATTTTAAAACTATAATGAATCCTTTGTCATTTTATTAGAGTTTAATGTACGTGAGAAGCCAAAGCTGATGTTATTTATTTAAGTGGCAATAAATTACTCTTAAGAAATCCTCAATTTATTTCGTTGAATTGTAATATGCGAAAATCACTTTAACGAGCATAAATCTCTTAAAAATGTTGGTATAAAAATAAAATTTAATAAAAAGAAGTTTCATATAGGAATAAAATGCACAACCTAATTTTATGACGATCGGTATCTAATTGGTCATAGCTCTCATATAAGATCACATCCAACAATCATGCACCAAATTAAATTATTGAAATTTTAAGAGACACAAGTAAGAGAGCTATATTCGGCTGTGCCGAATCTTAGATACCCTTCCCCAAATTATACTTAAAAATATTTTTTTTTTAAACATTTTTAAGTAAACAAAATTAAATTTTTTTTCGAAATTTTTTTATATTTTTTTTTTTAAATTTTTCCAAAATTTTTTTTTAAAAAAGTTTTTTCAAATTTTTTTTTAAATTTTTAATTTTTAATTTTTTTTTTGGAAAAATAGTTTATGACAAAAAAAAATTGTTGATGAAAAAAAAATAGGGTTAAAAAATATTTTACCCGATTTTGACCCATTGCAGGTTCAACTTACTATATATAGCTTTATATACATCGTTGCAATGGACTTTAAAATATCTATCATTAGATATCCGTATTGTCTATATTAATTACTTAGTAATCCAGATATAGATCAAAAATAGGCCAGAAATCTACGTTTTTTCCTTATATTTGGAGTCCACTTTAAATAGCGAACGAACCGGAAGAATTCCCGACATATTGATGTATGAATCATGTATGTATGTTATTTAGGGGCTACGGAAAAATGATTTCAACATACAGACGGACATGGCTATATCGACTTCGCTATCTATAACGATCCAGAATATATATACTTTGTGGGGTCCAAATAAAAAATGTAGAAATTACAAACGGAATGACAAATTATATATACCCTTGCTTTTTTTTTCAATTTGAGGTAATGTTGTCACTCTACATCAGCTTCAAAATTAAATCGTTTGTCATCCATATCTCTAGTTAAAAAAATATTTTCATTTAGGAATAGTGAATGTTTTCAATTGTGTTTTTTATACTTTTCTTTGTTTAATTAAATACATAAATAACAAAATAAAATAATGTTATAATAAATATTAAACTTTCAAACTACTAACTATATTTAATTAATTTCATATTATAACACAAATTTTTGATTGATTTCTTAAATTTTTAGTTGCAATTATTTAACGCATTTTCATTTGTGTGTAAAGAAAAATCCAATTAAATTTTATATTCGTTATTTGGAATTATTTCTGCAATGATTTTCTTGCGTTTTAAATTAACCCTTTTAGAACTATGGATGGTAATCATTTTACTAAATCAGTTTTCAGTGAAAACTTTTCACTGATTCAAAAATTAATTTTAGGTCATACGATTTTTCTTATATTTAAAATAAACCAATTTAGATTTGGAATTTAATTACAAAAATTTACTATTTAATTCCACTATTGCAAAGGGACGAAAGCGCACTATGTGATTACTATATAGAAGGCTACCGTACATGAAGGTAGCACTAGTCTATGACCATGCCCATTAACTCAGGTGATTATATGTGCTGATGCAAACGTAACTGAAAAATGTCTAGATGAGAACATACGATGTGAATAATAGGAACTTCCAAACTTTGGCGGCGATATTGTTGAAGCTACATCTGTAGATTTGGCTGTAATTTATTTAGTTTGTTTTGCAAAATCACCTAGAATGGATTTAGCGTGCATTAATACTTGTAAATAATAATATTGATTTATCAAAATGGGCAATGTTTCGGTCGAATCGCATTTCTGGTTAGATGGTTACATCACTTGAGATCCAATGCATTCCGAAAAAGTCTCTGTTTGGTTTGAGTTTTGGACTGGCGGCGTTGGTGCATTGCTTCATATTTCTTTGATTACGACGTTGGTCAGGACATTCAACTTCTTTTGGCCAGAATCGGATGATATAGACACCAACGACATGTGGTGGCAACAGGACGGCGATACGTGCCACACAGCTCATGCCACATTGGACATTCTGTACGAGCGATTTGAAGGCATGGTCATCTCACGTGGAGGTGGTGTGAACTGCCCACTGAGATCCTGCGATTTGACCACTTTAGACTATTTCTTTTGTGGTTTTCTTAAGTCGCAGATCGAAGAAGCCATAACCCACAGAGGCCCTCAAAGCCGACAAGACCATCACAGGGAACCTGTACCGAAGACAACTTTAGAAGCGAGCATTGTCCAAAAAACGCCCAGAACATGCGGCCAGTCATGAAACCATAATATTCCACTGTTTAAAAAATATTTTGAATGAAGTTGTTGGGCTTTATAGTACAGACCGAATCCCGTCAGACTACTATTTGTTTCGATTAATGCAGAACGCTCACTCTAGGATAAGCTTCACTTTGGAACAGAGTATCCGATATTGGTTTGATTCGTTTTTGGCCTCAAAAGATGAGCAGTTATTTTGGCTCGAAATCCATATGTTGCCAGAAAGATGGGAAAAGGTTATAGTTAACATTGACTAACATTTTGAATCAATTTATATTATACAAATGTCACAAAACAAAAGCTAAAAATTTTTATATTCAATATACAATGGTATGGATGGATGGCCTTTCAAAAGAATTTCAAATTTCGATGATATCTTACACTTTGTTTTATTTAAATTTAAAGACATGAAGCGCTTCATGAAATATGCTTTATTTACTAGACTACATAAGTGATTATAATTTGGTAGTATTCAATAGTGGTTCAGAGCCTACAGAGCCGTGGTTGCGAAGAGATATGAAGTATTGGAAATTACACTTGTTAAAATCAGCCGTGCTCATTTAATAGATAATTTGATCACTGAAAATTTAACATTGTATTTAAATTCGACAACGAAAGCCAGTTTATTCTAATGAGGGATATTAAATGGAAAGGTTCACAAGCTACTTTAACGAAGGGGCTACATGAACGTCATCATTGTGGTTTTGTAAAATATCGAAGATTCGCAACAGTTGTCCCAAATTGTTCATTTGAGCTTTGAATAACAGATTTAAAAACCTGGGCAAAATTGATAAATGAAAATTCTGGAGTTGAACATTGTCATAACAAAAGTCGAATGAAAGTGGCAATGAATTTTTCAAAGAAATCAGTTGAATAACTTTAAAAGTCAGATCAGAAGTGAAAGCTGAAATCCTGGTGAAATATTGCAGTTGTTAATGCCAAAAAGCCTTATCTGGCTGTGGCATTAATACTTGTGATGGTCAAAGTTTTCCCTGTCATTACTTTATATACAGAAGCTGAATGTTGTTAATAATAGGCTATCTCTTTCTCACACAATGCCTAAAATAATCTGTCAACTTGGTCAAAATGTCCCAAATGTTGTTTCGGTTGGTTTCCTAATGAATTCTGATTTTTTCTTGTCTTTTCTGCATCCAAACCAAAAGGTACAATTTTACAAAGAATCAAATAAAGGTTTCCTAGTAGTCCTAAAATCCTAATAATTGTCTTTTATTTTCCTCTTTTTTTCGCTACATTTTCTATTGGGATTTTTCTGAGAAAAACGCAAAATACATAAATATTTTGGTTTTTCAAAAGTCTAAGAGATTGATTTGTTCCCAAATTCATCCAGAGTTCCATCATCCATTTCTCACCCCATCAGCAGTGAATTCGAAAGTTTCTCGAGAATCAAACTATCCAACTGTATCTGAATATACATATTTAGAAATCAGACGTAAATCGCTGGAAGACTTCATGAATTCACACTTTCTTGCTAACTTGCAGTATAACAGTGAGATGAGTATCTTCTAGTCATACAAGCCTGACCAATGGCCATAATGTAACGACATATTCATTCCACAATGGTTGAAAGCTTCACACATCAAAATAAAGGAATTTATACCAATAAGTTTATTATCATTTATTTATCTTTAGAAAAGTATAATGGAAAATCATATATCAGTGGGTCCATCGCTCAATATGCTTACTTTAAGTTAAGTAAGCTTTCTGAATATAGAAGGAGTATTCAATATACATTGGACTAATATATTGGGAATAACATCAAATATATACAGCGATGCACATCACGAAAATGGTTATTGACATTAGATGTCAATTCCATGATCACCAGACCGATATTATTCTACTGGATCTATGTCTAGTTGATATCACAAAACAGGACTATAAACTTTATTCTTCTGGTCCTTTCAAACCATTTCAAATTACGATGTAAGAACTGATTCCTCGGGATTAATTGAGAAAAAGTTAAAATCGACTACGGAAATAGACTTCGAAAGGACACCCTTCGTAGTGATAACTGATAAAGATATTGGGAAAACTTTTATGTGCTGATGGAGTATCATGAGGTTGTATTTAGCTGAATGCAAAGATAATTGTGGACGAGCTTGATTGGAAAGGTTTAGCATTATATTTGGAAGTGTAATATTGGAAAATATTATTTTTGGGAATAACCAATCATTGGACTCTTTGGACTATTTTAAAGAGAATATTATCAGACCCCTTACTTAGGAGACTGGATAATGAATTTCACAAGTAGGAATGTAGCTTAATAGATGAGAAACTTCAGCTTCCCAATCATGGCTGATACGATAAAGACAGCGTAATTAGCGGTGGTTTATACTTCGATAAATTTGGGATAATTATTTTCTTTAAGCTCACAAATCGTTTAGTGCTTTAGTGGTATTGTATAATTCATGAAATTTGGGATAAATATTTCATTTAGTCGTTCAAATCGGTGTAGTGTTTGAGTATGTCGAGTTATATGACAGTCGTATCCACATTAGTAAGTGAAAATAGGGATAGTGCAAGCAATTGCGTTGCTACTCAATGGAGAAAGTGATGTCTTATTTGACATTCGACTACTTGCCAGTAAATTTAACATAAAATATCGCAAGAATTTAGAATATATATAGTTTCACCAAAGAAGATATCAGTCCGAATACGAAGATAATACAATTTATCATCGACTGTGTCATTTGCCAGTAGAGCTGATGATAAATTATATTTTTTGTAAAGCTGTCAAAATTCTGCCTTAAGAACTGTCACAGGCTGCATGCAGATCACATCGGAACACCATCTTCACGAAAAAAAGGAATATTCTCCCAGAAAAGGAACACAATGTCTTGTTTTCAAAACTATCCCTCCAGGAATGTTATCGCAGGATTCATCCTGGCTTTAACATCACAAAGCTGGGTACTCCTCCGAATCATGTCATCGTGTATACGAGAATAACATACAAAGCTATGTGCAGTAGAGTATCCAAAACCGAAACCGGTCAACTGGTTTTTTCATATTTGTAAACTCCACCCGTTTAGGTTTTTTTAACTTCTCGGTTTTTTGACAAACCGATGAAATATACTTTCTAAAGCTAATTTAAACATTTTTATGAAAACTTTGATACCATTTTAAAAAATATTTTATAGAAAATTGTAGCATTTGACAACATTTCGTAAAAGATATAAGATAATTGCATAAATAATTCAAAAATGCTAAATTTCCATTAAATAAAAATTTAATTTAAACCGTTTAACCGGTTTTTTTAAGACAAAAACCAAAATCGCTTAACCGGTTTTTTTAAAAGACAATAATCGAAACCGGTTTTTTCACTTTTTCGGTTAAACCGGAAACCGGTTTTTTTAATTTGCCCGTTTTTTTGGACACTCTAATGTGCAGGATCTACTGTAGTCGGGATGGAGCAACAGACTTAATGCCTACTGGTATCTTGTCTGATGTCAAGATTATTCCATCTTGTAATTCTATTGAACACTACAAGACCTAATATTTCTATACTATCACATATACTTAATAATTTCCAATGATTATCATCTTAAAGTCATTTTTTTTAAATAACAGAAATCTCCATTCCCTTTCTAAAGGGTTAAATTCCAAAATAGTGCTACAATTTTTTCTGATATATTTTAAACTTTTTTATGTTTAATAGCATTTGTTTGCTACAGGTACCGTTTGGCATTTGCTTAAAATAAAAAAAATATTTATTTTTTATATAAATAAATATGAATGAATGTATGTATTTGCAAAGTAATAACAACTACAACAAAATAAAATGTATAAAATCTAAAAAAATATATAAAATTGTTCAAGAAATATTTATATTTATATATGTATGTATGATGTATGGATGATGACGGTGATTCCGTTTTACATTGCTGTGAATAAATGTTATTTTGTAATAATTCTGTTATATTTGTTGTTGCTGTTGGAGTTGCAGTTGTCGTTGCTGTTGTTACTTGGAAATTGCAAGGAAATGTTGTTAACAATTTTCACAGCCATTTTTGTTCAATGCATGTATATTTATATTATATACTCAAATGCATTCAACAGTGGGGCATTGAAGGGTAAAATATTCGCTCTAGCCCCATTTGAGCTGCGGCTGACACATGCAGGAAATATTGCCGAAATTATTAAAGATAATTTCTTTAAATAAAAATAAAATAAAAAATCTCAAAATGTCCAATGTTAAGAAATTTCTAAAAATAATTATTTTTGGTTGAATATATTAATTTAAAATGTATTTCATGATGAAAACATTAAATAAATTTTTAACAAATTTAATTCCAAAATTAATTTTTAAAATCACCAAATGGGGATTATAGAAAAATGAAGTCATTTGAATATTTTTATACCCTACACCACCATAGTTGGGAGGGTATAATGTATTGGGAGGGTATTTGTGCAGATGTTTGTAACGCCCAAAAATATTAGTCTAACACCCAAGTATACCGTATACCGATCGACTTAGAATCACTTTCTGAGTCGATTAAAAGATGTCCGTCCCTCCGTCCGTCTGGCTGGTTGGCTGGCTGTCCATGTAAACCTTGTGCGCAGAGTACAGGTCGCAATTTTGAAGATATATCGATCAAATTTGGTACATATAATTATGAAGCCTATTGAAACTGGATGAAATCGGTCCATTATTTCACCTAGTCCCCATACAAATGTCTTTATCCCCAAATTGGACTTTATCGGTCATAAATGTTTAATTTATATATGTATCTACACAAATTTCGCTCCAAATAAGTTTCATATATACAAAATTCATGTCACCAAATTTTGTTACGATCGGTCCATAATTTGTCATAGCTCCCATATAAAGCCGCTTCCGAAAATCACTTAAACGTGCATAAATCTCCTAAAAATGTTGGTATATACACAAAATTCAACATAAATAACTTTCATTAAGACATAAATTACACGACCTAATTTCAAACTTATCGGTCCATAATTGGTCATAGCTCCCGTATAAGGCCCACTTCCGAAAATCACTCACGAATATAAATTATTGAAATTTTAAAAGAATAATCTTTTTGCTCTTTTACTTAGTGTAGGGTATTATATGGTCGGGCTTGACCGACCATACTTTCTTACTTATTATATCTATTGAATGGAATAAGAATTTTCAATATAATAATAAAAAAATTTAAATTCCCATATTAAAATTGAAAATCTCCAAACTGGGATTATGTGCTAATTTGCACGCTTCAATTTTACTTGCGCAAGTCTTGAGCTTGTAGAAGATACAGGAGGGGAGATTAGAAAGATTTGCTTTTTTTCTCCCTCAAGAAAAACTCAAGACTCGATCAAGTTATCTTGACGTGTGTGAATCCGCACTATAAACGCAGAGAAAAAATATAATTGGGTAACCATTTAAATAGTGTTACAAGATTTTTAACAATATTATGGTCACAGTAACTATTTACATGATTGTGGTAACCATAATATGATTAATTTATGATTCACATGATTCTATCAACCATATATATGGTTACAGTAAACAAGTATATGTTGATACAATCATGTGAATTATAAATTAACCATATTATGGTTACCACAATCATGTAAATGGTTACTGTGACTATAATATAGTTAAAAAACTTGTAACAATATTGAAATGGCTACAGTAACCATGCCCAACTATATTTTTTCTTTGCGTGTAGAAAATATATCGAGGGCCTATACAACTTTTCAGGAGAGCCAAAAAACAGTTGTTTTCACGTAGTACTTGAGTTATTAAAATTCGGTATTCTACAATATTTTTTTTAAAGCAACTACTGAATCTCACATATAATTGGTTGCAACATTTTAGCATTATTGTGGACTTTATGATATATAGAGGGGTTTTCTTTTCAAAATATTCAATGTGTATCTTAGAATGCTCCAACGAAATAAAATTGCAAATTTTGACCGTCCTCCCCCTCTAGAATTGTTCTATGTAATATAGAAACACGTTGTGCAAAATAGTAGGATGATATGATAACGTTAACTGGTGCCGAAACGACTCTGAATTTTTGAGGTGCATTTTTCAGTTTTTGTAAAAATTTTGCCATTAAATAATTACTTTTGCAAATTAATTTAAAAGAATCGAAATGTGTGCGTTATTGTCGTTCTAATGAGACATAAAAATCAGAAATTGTTTAAAAAATATTAAAGTTATTAAAAAATCGCCAGGCCATTAACGTGTCTCAGGCCACAAGAACAAGAAATGTAGGAACAAAATTAACATACTTTGAGAAATATTAAAATAAAAGCATATTTTTACTTAAAATATATCCATATTTACTTGTATATGAGTTTTTGTCTTCGTAGGATACCGTTAACCTATTCGCAAGTATAACCAAAAAAATTAATTTATTTAACGGCAGTTTCAAAACTCAAATTTCAAATTTTTAAAAATTTTGTTAAACAAATTTCAGAATTTTTTGATCATAACATTGGGATTTATGGACAACATAATAGTGGATAAAAATATGCAAAAAGTATGACAATACCTCCTATAGTTTTTCCGTACCTGCGATTTAAATTTTACTATTTTCAAGAAAAACTAATTTTTTGGTCATATTTTGGCGAATGAGCCGAATTTTGTTACTTTTATGAATTTTAAGTAAAACCTATTCAGAATATTATAGTCCAGATAATTCTAAATATTGTGTGAATATTGTACTAAAATCGGAAAATGCTAACCCTTAAATATTGAAGGTCAAATGTCAAATTTTTCAATATTTGTAATTTCTCATAGAAAGATAGCGAAATGTTATATATTTTTGTGCCGATTTTGAGGAAACTTAAGAAAATTATAACATGATGTCTGGTATTTATAATAACAGTACAAAAATTAAAATTAACCCATAATAGTACTTGCGGTTAAAATGACCCCAAACTTCTAAAACCATAAAAAATTGTTAATTTCAATAGTGATGCTAAAAATTTGATTTTTATAGGAAACAAACTTTAAAATATTGTATTGTGTATTAGAAAATAATATTAGGACCTTGACATGATATTTTCTGCATATTTTTTCATAAAATTAAAATTAATTAATTTCCAAAATGTTTTTAAACAAATCTCAGAAACGGAGAAAAGTAAAATAGTAAATTTGTTAATTTAACAAAAAAAATTGCTCATTTTAGAATTCCCAAAAATAAATTTAAGATTTCCAAAATGTCCAGCGTTGCCACACTATTCGACAGTGGCATGTTTTTAGAAAGGTAAAATCCGTTTTTGTAGACACACTTTGTCCATCAGCCACATAAAAATCTTGACCCGGAAGTTGTGAAAAGTCTGCCAGTACCTAAGTTTTATCGTCCATCATACAACAGGTGTATTTTTTTTATAAAACTAAATTTTTTCTTTTTTCTTTTGTTTTTAAGTTCTTTAGCGCATTGCGATCAAACAAGTTAATTATAATAATGTTTCTTTAAAAAGTAGTACATTTTTTAGTTTTTATAAAGAAAACATAATAATTTACAAACAAATTTAACATTTAAAAATTTTTAAATTCAAATTCAAAAATCCCAAAATTCCCCTTTTTAACCTTCGCTTTACCAAAGTTTTTTTATGTACGTGGTTTACCAATACCCACCCGGGGTATTGGTAAACCACGACGAACAAAATTATAAAAAATCCAAAAAACCTTATAAAAAGTTTTAAATGTTTTTATTAAATTCTACAGAACTCTAAAATTTGTTCAGTGAGTCTAAATTTCATTTAAATCGAAACAAAATAAAAAAAAATATTAAACTACTAAAATATTGAAGGTCACTCGGGTGGATATTGGTAAAGCGGAGGTTAAGAAAATTTTTAGTTAAACATCTATCGTACAGTGATTTCCGAAATCATTTACATACATATATAACCAAATATTTCAAATAATGAATTCCCAAAATAATTTCGAAAAATCACAGAAACGGGGAAACGTAAAACAAGACAATAACAAAAATGTTTCTTTAAAAAGTAATAATTTTTTAGTGTTTATAAAGAAACCATAATAATTCCCCAAAAAGCTGAACATTTGAAAATTCCAAAATTCAAATTTAAAAATCCCAAAATTTCCTTAAAAAAATATATTTTTAGTCAAAAATTTATTAAACATTAATTTGAAAAACAATCTTATAATCAAATATCTTAAATAATAAATTCCCAAAATGATTTTGAAAACTCCCAGAACCGGTAAACGTAAAAAAAGCAATAACAATTTTTTTTCTTTTAAAAGTATTTTAGAAAATATAATAATATATCAACAAATCTGAACATTTGAAGAAAATTTAAAAATTTTCTAAAATGCAAAATAACGTAACATCACTTTTCATAAGTTTATAGGAGAAGCAAAAACGGGGATATAAAATGAAAACTACCTGAGATATTGAAACAAAATTTTCAAATCTGAATTACAATGACTCTAGAAATACATTTTATGAAAAAAAAACTAATTTTTTCAAAGCACACTTTAAGATATGTGGCTTACGATTTTTTGAATTGTTATTTTCTGAAACAAAAAATCCTATCATCAATATAAATTTTGATGTAAAAATAAAAACTTAAATAAAAATATTTTTTTTATTTTAAATAAAACCAGTTTATATATACATTTTTAATTTTATTGTGTTTTTTTATTTTAATTACTAACAACTACTTTTTTAAACTAGAAAATGTCCTTCATTAAATTTTCATTAAGACTGCAAAAATAATTCAATTGCAACAAATTTATTTCAAAAAAATAAGGATACTACCTAAAATAAGGTAAAAACTATTTATTAATTAATTATTCAAAGCGTATTTAAGAAAATCATATGCTTGATGATACTTTTGTTTAAATTTTGGTTATAACTTGGTTATTTTTGATTTAAAATTTTGTACACATATGTAATATGATGTAGTAAATCGTAATCAATAATAAAATCAATTTCGATTTTTTGGATGATACGTTGTTTTGCATTTTAGGTGACGATATGTATATTTTTAATAAAAAATCAATTAGTACAATGATTTCTGAAAACTTTTATATAACTTAATATTTAAAATAATGAATTCCCAAAATTAGTTTGAAAAATCTCACAAACGGGGAGACGTAAATAAGGAAAAAGTTGTAAGCTTTTTAGTTTTCATAAAAAATATGCAATGATATACCAAAAATCCGAACGTTTCAAAATTTATAAATTCAAATTTATCACAAAATCCCAAAATTTTTCATTTAAAGAATATTTTAAAAATATATATTTTTGTCCAACATTTATTAGTCAAAGATTTCTGAAAACAATTGTATAACTAAATATTTAAAAAAAAAATAAATTCCCAAAATGATTTTGAAAAAATCCCAAAATCGGGGAAATATAAAACAAGTCAATAACAATGTTTTTTTTTGTTTAAAAAATAGTAAATTTATTATGTTATCTTTGAATTTACCAAAAAAGTTGAACATTTAAAAATTCGAAATTCAAATTTAAAAATCTCAAAATTCGCCATTTTAAGAAATTTTTAAAAATATATATTTTTAGTAAAAACAAAAAGTAATTAAATCTCTAATAAAAAAATTTAATGTTTACAAGTAAATGTGTCTAAAAGGGGGGTCAGACGGCATGTATTGCTTGTGTTTTGTGCCATGTATTGGGACATTTTTCCATATGTAAACATATACATACCGTGTGATCCATATGAAACTTTGTGTATGTAAAATACATGTGTATTACTCGTGACATTTTTAGCAATTAGAGCATGTTCTATTTTCGTGTGTATAACAGAGTTGTATTTTGAAATACAAAACTGTGTGAGTTCAAAATAAAAAAAAACAAAACAAAAAAGAGTAAAGAAAAATCATAACAAAATTAATTTCATAGCATTAAATATATATATTGTGATTTAAAAATGTTTTAAATAAATATATTGTTAAAAACAACAAACATATAAACTAATAGAGGTTATGTCACATGCAATTACATATGTACGTTTGAACGTGGAAATTATGAATCATATGTATAACGTGAATTTTGACATACACATGGAATTCCATATGTATCGAATACATGTCCCAATACACAAGCAATACATGCCGTCTGACCCCCCTATAAGTTATCTATTCTTAAAAACTTTGTAATAAAAAAATCATACTTTTTCAAATTGGGAAAGTTTTAAAATGTTGAAAATGAATGCGATTTTAGGAAATTCCTAAAATAAGAATGTTTAGTTGAAAGTTTCATATATTAGTGGTTTTGGGTTGATGATTTCAACCCAACTACATGGTCACAGAATATATTTTCTTTTAGGATTTAAATAAATCTCATTTCTCATTTTTGTTCTCCTTCCCATAGTGCTTTCAACAAACTGTTCACATTACAATGTATGCACTTTTACTTAAAGCTGTTGTTGTGTCTTTATATTTGAATGTTTGTGAATATTATTTGATAGTGTGAGTATTTGTTCGTGTTTGCGTATTAGGGTGGTCCTTATTTAGCACTTTTCCTATTTTCATGGTCTAAAATTAAAATTTATAACTTAAAAACTAAAAATATTATATATGATTTTTTATATATGAAAGAAAAATATAAAACTTCAATTAATGTGAAATTTTTAACGGTTAAAGATATCATAACAAAATTTGGAACTAATATAGATCTATATATCCTTTAAGCAATGCCATTATATATTTGGACATTTTTCATTTTCAAATATCGCAATTCCAAAAGAGGGGAAAATGTGTTCCAAAAAACTGAGATTTTTTTATAAAAGTAACCACAGTGACGTTATTTACCATATGATAGTAGAAAAACTTTGCACTTAATTCAGTAACCTATAGGGCTATACAACTGTGGAGTTTTTTTTCGAGAGTCAGTGTTTTTTGTTTTTATAATTATTTACTCAAACCTAACTTTATATTTTAAATTTCAGCTTATTCGGATCATAAATGAATTTTTAGCGATGTAATTTTGCTTATTAATCTTTGGTGACCCCCACTGAAATTTTTCGGCTAACGTTTTCGTAGAATGTTTTAATACTTAAATGTGCTTTTTAAAAATACTTTTTTTGATTTTCTCGAAAAAAGTCTAAAATTGACACCTAAAGAGTTGAGCTAGAGGGCTAAGATCTTGCTCAAGAATGATTCCCATAAAATTTCACAATATAACTCTGACAAAAAGAATTCTGTCAGACATTAACTTACAAAATTTGTTTATAGTTAAAAGTTTGACCAACTGGAAAAAAAAAATCAGACCAGCTGGACTACAAGATCTACTCAACATGCCCTTTCAGAATTATAGGGTCGCTATTCCGTTCCAAAAATGCTGTTGACAGTGTAATAAAATTTGATGCATGTTTCTAATACAAAAATTTACATTTTCAAACATTTTTTTAAACGAAATTTCAAAACATTGAATTATTTTGTATCTATTCTAATAAACACTAAATGAGGATTGAGGATTCGAAACTAATAATTAAACATCGTTTAATATGGTTCGGTATCCCATACCTGTCATGGTATCTTTTGTAATATGAATTGCTCTGAAAAATATCCCCATACCATAATATTGCCACCCCCAAACTTTACAGTATTATTTGTGTACTTTGGATCTAATCTTTTTCCCTTTGATCGTCTTACAAATATTCTCCCATCACTGCCTCTTAAATTGTATTTGGATTCGTCGGAAAAGAGGACAGTATTCCATTTCTGTATCGACCAGTTTAAATGATCCCTGGCAAATTGTAGACGAGCAGAACGGTTCTTTTTAGAAATGAGTTGTTTTTTCACAGGACGATAGTAACCTCATATAGCCTCATTTGCCCTGCGACTTACTGTTCGGGTACTTATTTCTAATTTTAGGCTATTAACAACATCTCGAGGAGTTATTTTTGGTAATTTCTTGAACTCTCTCGCTATTAAATTATCTTGTCTAGAAGTAGTCTTACGAGGTCTTCCACATAAATGTTGAGTTTTTACAAAACCGGTCACACGAAATTTCTTTATAATTTTTGAAACTGCTGATTTATTTATTGAATATTTGTCACAGATACTTTTTTGTTTTAAACCAGCTTTAAAATCGTTAATTATTTTATTGTTTAAGGGTTCACAAATCTTAACTTTAGCCATTTTCTTTAAATTTGAAAAAAAACAATTATGCGAAAAACTTAGAAAAAGAAGTTGTGATAAATTACCAGAATTTAAAAATAAATTAAAATAACTGAAAACAGGATGCTTTTTACATCATTCTTTTAAATATTATTTTCGTTTTACACTTCTTTCTTGCATAAGTTTAAAAGTTTCCATTGTTTTGTCAGTAGCGAAATAGTGAATATTTTTAATTTTGTTCCCTTTTTTCAGAATATAGTTAATTATGTTGTTTGTTTTTCAGTTAATTTATATAAATAAAACTATACAAGTAAGATACTAAAAAAAAATTTATTTTAAAAAAATATTTTAAATTTTGGGCTACATATGGAATATTTGGAAAAGTTTCCATTGTTTTGTCAACCACAGTATATTAGCGTAACTCAAAAACGGTTAAGTTAATTCAATAGACTGTAAAAACCGAAATTTCGCAATAAAATTACCTTTAAGTAAGGCTTAACATTTTTTTATTCTGCGCAGTCAAAATAATTCTTTAGAAAAATTTCCAAATTTTTGTTTTTTAAAATGGCATAAGAAATTGGAAAATGTGGAAAGAAATTGGAAATATTTCTAAAATGACTGCTGACTGATTAAAAAAATGTTAAGCTTTACTTAAAGGAAATTTCATTGCGGAATTTCGGGTATTTCACTTTATTCAACTAACCCGTTTTTGAGTTACGCGAATATACAGTGTGCCTCAAAAGTGAGTATACACCAAAAATTATTCGATTTTTTTGAAGATAATGAAAATCCTAAAATTTATCCATTGATTAAAATTTTTAATTTTCGGTTTATTGGAGATTGGGTTGAATAATACATTCTGTTGTAAAAAAAGATTGAAGTCGGACTACAAAGATTTTTATGATCTTAAAAAAATCAAAAAAATCGCTGGTGTTTACTCACTTTTGAGGCTGTGTGTATGTTGTGCAACCTCCTCCATTTTCTTAGTCAAACTTGTATGAAAACAAGTAGGAAAGTATGGTCGGTCAAACCCGACCATATAATACCCTACACTAAGTAAAAGAGCAAAAAAATTGTTTCTTTTAAAATTTCAATAATTTATATTTTTGAGTGATTTTCGGAAGTGGGCCTTATATGGGGGCTATGACCAATTATGGACCGATCACCATGAAATTAGGTCGTGTGATTTATGTGTATATGAAAGTCTACTATGTTGAATTTTGTGAGTATACCAACATTTTTAAGCGATTTATGCACGTTAAAGTGATTTTCGGAAGCGGGTCTATATTTGTGCATGAATTTTGTGTATATAAAACTTATTTGGAGCGGAATTTGTGGAGATACATATATAAATTAAACATTTATGACCGATAAAGTCCAATTTCGGGAGGACATTTGTATGGGGGCTAGGTGAAATAATGAACCGATTTCAGCCAGTTTCAATAGGCTTGGTCCTTGGGCCGAAAAAATAATAGAGTAACTTCGGGTATTGTGGACTATGCGTCTAATGTGGACCAGTGTCTTTTTTCAGAAACTATTGAAGGTATGATAAAACTGATTTGTCGTACATTTTACAATTTGTTTGAAACGACAATTGCACATTTGCTTTCATGAGTTATTGATATGTTGACTTTTTATTCTTGTATTGAAATTAATGCGCCTGCTCAACATTTTTTCGGCTCAAGTAAGAAACAAAATTTGGTACAGTTACTTGGTAGAATTTAATGTTTGGTTGTTTTATATAGTTAAAGTGGAGAGAATTTAAGCACATCATCATAATATTAATAGGCAAGTCGATTTCTTTAGACCCTTTTTACGCTCACATTATGCATTCAATTTGGGCAAGAAATATACCATTTTAAAGGGATTTATTCACAGAAGTGCAGAATATATATTTTATTGAAATCGGTTCAGTTATTTAGGAGTTATAAGCGTTTAAATATGTTACTAACACATATGCAAAAACGTGTACATGTGAACCTTAAGCTAAAATGTAAACAAAGCTATGCGTGTTTGTCCAATTTGTTGTTGTACATAAATAAGAGGAACAAATAAACAGTATTGATTTCGCTCTGTTTTAAGTGAGAGTTGTTATAGAAAACAAAGAAGAAGATTTTAGTAATTCAAAGTCAATTAAAAAACTATATTTTGAAGGTGTTTTTTGTTTTTTTTTCTAACTCCCATATGCCTAAACAATTTTTAAATTTATCAAAGGTTTATAAAACAAAATTTATATTCAAAATTTGACAAATTTAAAAACTGTTAATGCATATGGGGGTAAATACTTCATACGAATCAATTTCTTATCACGGCATGAAGTTTAATAAAAAATGGGAGGGGTTGGAACAAATGGTGAGTCACCTCCCATACAAATTAAATAGTTATTTCTAAATATTTTAGATTAGCATACAGAGTAAATATTGATTTCGAATATCTGGGGAACCAAAATGGGAGGGATCGGAAAGTAATAATTGCAAGGTTATTCCGCATAGCTCTCTTACCATTTTACAGAGATTGTCTGAAAATGGTCGGGATTGCAGTAGTTGTCGTGGCACAATGTAAATAATTAATTTTGAATATCTCGAGAACTATAATTCTAAAAATATTTAAACTTTGTATCAATCAATTTATTATCATTCTACGGAGGTTGGCTAAAAACGAATTTATTCCTGATCCCTGTACGAAGTTTAGCTAAGCGTGATCGGCGTAGTAGGAATGACCCCTTCGTTATAAAGGAAAGTTAAAGTAAAGCTTAATATGAGTTATTTTTTTACACAAAAGATTTAAAAATGGTTGGGATCAGAACAGTGGAGTGGTATCTCCCATATCAAATTTGTTAGTTATATTTTGAATGTGTTATTTTCGTACCATTGTACGTAGTTAGTTTGTATCAGAAATCATTCACATTTTTTAATTTTACTAGGGTAGGGGTAGCGAAGTGCACCGGGTTATGCTAGTTTAGATAATTAGGTAAAAATAACTTTTTACCACTGTAACCCAAGTTCGTGTAATGTGGACCACTTAAATTACTTGATTATGTACTACTGGTCCATATTACCCGACAATAACTATGTACTTTGTAAGCAATCTATCTAAGCCAAGAACGCGACTTTTTAGTTTGTATTAATAAAAATATATTGAAATTAAATTTTTTAATCATTCATGATTAGCTGGTTCATGAATTTTATGTATTAAATACTAGTCCACATTACCCTCATATAGTGGTCCATATTACCCTCCAATTTTTTTAATGCTGATTTTTGGGTTCCTTAAAATATTTTCACATAAATTTTTTATTCTTTAACGGAAAAAATTTTCAACTGCAAAAACCATTAGAGAATACATTAGCTAATTTATTGCTTCACAACTCTTTTAATATCCATATATATTGTTGCCAAAATTTAGAAAAAACAAAACGGTAGTCCACATTACCCGAAGTTACTCTATGTATCAAATTTCATCGAAATATCTTCAAAATTGCGACCTGTACTCTCTGCACAAGGTTTACATGGACAGCCAGCCAGCCGACCAGACGGACGGACATCGTTTAATCGACTCAGAAAGTGATTCTAAGTCGGTCGGTATACTTTAAGGTGGGTGTTAGACTAATATTTTTGGGCGTTACAAACATCTGCACAAACGCATAATACCCTCCCCACTGTGGTGGTGTAGGGTATAAATATGGAGAAAACATTAAACAATTTTCAATTGGGGACGATAATGGATCAAATTCCTTGCATTGTATTTCAATTTCAAAACACAAACTATATAGAAGAAATTTTTAAATAGAAAACAGCTTTATTGGATCCAGTGAATTGCTTACTTATTTATTTACTTTTTGTTCTTTACCCACCAAAAAAAGAAGGTACGGCAAATTACAAACAGTTGCTGGTTTGACGAAATTAAACTAAAATGGGATTTTAAGTCGAAGCATAGATTCACAATACGTTTAACGGCTATTAACAGCCATCGTGTATCACAAGCCTTCATGAGTTTATGGGACGCTTGTAACGATGAATATAATGTGTAATATTAATTTTTTCTTGAAAGAGAATTTGCTAGACATTTAGCATTCAGATATAAAGTACTATATTTCATTTTGAAACGCTTGATATTGGCAATTGTTATTTGTTCTTTTAACACTGCACAATATTGGTTATGTTGAAAAGCTAAATGAAAAGCAGTAATGAAAATGGCTCACAAATATAAATTTAGCCTTTTTATTTATTCTATAGTCTCGAAATTTTGGTTTTAGCTTTTTCTAATTTCAAAAATGGTTATTTTGAAATTAAAAAAAGGCTAGAAAAAAGCCACGAAGCTAAAACCAAAATTTCGAGGCTAAAGAGTAAATAAATATGCTAAATTTAGCCTCAAAAAGGCTAACGTGGGGACCGATTTGAAATTACCGGATTTGGAGGAAATTTAGTTTTTGATAACAAATTTGTTAAAATTTTTTCTCTGAAAAACATTTTTTTATCCAATTTTCCAATATTTAATTTCAGATTGCAAAATGAAAAATAAAGGCCGCCCTTGTAGGTCTGTATGTGGCTGCGTGCAATTTTCATATTTGCCTGTATGTGTGGCAACAACAAAAATTGAAAACAAATTGATTTTGTTGGCAAGAAAAATCATAAAAAAAAATGATTTATTTTTTTCATTCATGCATACGTACATTTATTTTTAGTAAAATACAAAAATGTTTGTTCGTTAAATGTACGAATATTGCATTTTTGTTTTTGCATAAATATTTATATGAATGAAAATGTTGTATATTTTTAGGGAACCCAGGTACAAATTGTGTGTCTCTGCGTATCTGTGTGTAGATTGCATGTGTACCCAGCATTTCTGGGTGACTGTCACGAACTAGTGATTTGAACTATCATTTATGGTGACCAGTCCTAAGCAGGTTGTCAAATGTCCCTATATATATTATAAAAAGATGATAGCTAGTCTAAAGGAGTCAACGCATTTGATTCACATAGCGGTTACATAGTCAGTTAACTTACTAACTACCTAACTGGTTACGAGTATTTTAAAATATAGCGGAAGCTAATTGACTTCAAAGAGTAATTAAAAAAAGTCTTTTTTGTAAACAAATTTTCCTTCGACTACTCTCCAATAGATTACTTCTGATGGGTAAAATAACTACTTTGTAAAGTGCAGTTCAAAATAAACCTTTAAAGTGACTACAATCTAGATTACTTAGAGACAATAAAGTGACAATTGACTTCTTGCTAGATTACCAGGGATGTATAAAGTAAACAATTGACTTTTCTCTGCACTACAAAGAGCACAAAATATAAATTGGAGTCAGCCAAATGATCAAACCTTAGTGACAATTATTGTCTCTAAGGGATACACTGACTACTTCTAAAAATACTGGGAAATGAATGCATAACTGTAAACTAACATATAGTTATGCACAATCCATACATATGTAAATGCATAAATTGAAAGATGTAATTTGACATCGTGATTTTATTACAAAATTCCTTCAATTTGTAACTTCGAATTTATATTTTGTTTTGAAGGAAAAAAGCGACAACTTTTAGAAAATGTATTCAAAATACATGCATACATACATAACTACAGATTTATTTTTGTAGATATTGAAATTTTTTTGTTTGTAAATGCCGTCATCAAAATACAATTTATGTGAAAATTGTTGTTTAATAATGATTGCGAAAAATTACTTCTTTTACTATTTTGAAATTGTCAAATTTACAGGTATAAAACAATAAATTTGATATCAAGAAAAATGTTATCAAAGTTATGTTAGTTTCATATCATCTACCAACATTTTAATATGTATCACTTCTGTAATTATTATTGGTCCTCTATTGATTATCCTTAAAGCGCAAATCTATAAGTCGATGAAAATTTTTTCCTCATCGTCTTCACTTTCAATGCTGTAACTTTCTATGGAGGCCAAACGGGCAGGCGGTCTTTGTATATTTGATGACTTCGTTTTCACATAATCGTTAATGTTATCCAGTATTACTCAAAGATACTTAATCGAGTTACTTGAATAAATAACCTGGGAACCGATTCACAGTGCTTTGTTTTCATATAGGCAATGGACAAAAATAGAAGGAGTTATTGCAGACGAATAAAAATTAGT
Organism: Calliphora vicina; assembly: GCF_958450345.1. NCBI lineage: Eukaryota > Metazoa > Arthropoda > Insecta > Diptera > Calliphoridae > Calliphora > Calliphora vicina. The sequence continues at coordinate 30,782,475 of NC_088784.1, forward strand.
GGAATATTACCTTTTGGTAAGATTAAGAAAAAATATAATTCTTGAAAAAATCCGTGAAAGGACACGGGTACCTCCCATATATCCTGAACATATAATTTTGAATAAAATTCACAGTTATACTCCTAACATTTTAAAATTTGGTTATAGTCATTTTAATAAAGTTATTGTTGTTTGTGAACATTTTTATTACAATCGCACCACGGATTCGGGTGGCTGCCATACATCCTTTTCCTTAAAAAACCTATAAACCTGTATAAAATTATTAATTTTCAGAAATTATTGTTCTCTTATAATATTAGATGCAAAGTTATGAAAATTTTATCGGAAGGATATTCATAATTCCAAGACATCAAGATTTCATTATCCTGCATAACATCTAATTTTTTTTTTTTAAATTTGTAAAAATCGTTTCTTATTTTGGAACCAATTTGGTTATAATCATTTTAATAAAGTCATTGTTGTTTGTGAAAATTTGTATTACAATCGCAGCAAGGATTCGGGTGGCTGCCATACATATATTTCCTTAAAAAACCTATAAACCTGAATAAAATTATTTATTTTCAGAAATTATTGTTCTCTTATAATATCAGCTTAATTTAGTTATTAACATTTCAATTCTAGCAAGGATTTACATAACTGTCATATATCCTTTTTTAAAAAAAATACTTAAATATTTTATATATTTTCTAAATTCGGAAGGACGGATGGACGGACATTTTCAAATGTTGATAGCCTTATGGTTCAGCTGTAATATTAGAAACTGGATGTTGGATTATACATTAAGTGTTCATAATATCATCAGAAGCTCATATTAATATCTCAATATAAGGATATGTAGGTTATATTCAATTATTGAGTTACTTACATTTACGGTAAAAATGTATTATTTATGGGTGCCATCAAAAACAAATTTTTTTTAAAGTTCTAGTCAAAACGGACAAATAATGATTTCACATTATAATAAATAAGAGATAGGCATTAGATAAAATTAAAATTGATTAACATGTTTTTTTTCAAAATTTAATCAAACTTTGGTTTTTTTTTTGACTTCAGCAAAAAAACATACAACATCAAGAACCAAATAAAGACCTATTAATGCACTTTATGCCATTAAACTACTTTTGTTAAATAATGCAATATTTCTTAGTTATTTAAAAGAAAAAACGGTATTATTTTATAAAAATTCAAAAATCTGGAGCTATTTCCCCAAACCATCAAATTGAAAATTTTCGAAATGGTAATTTATACATTTAAACAAAAACAAAATTTTAATAGTTTTCATACGAAAGGACAACACATGATTACATTTTCTTATAGATAATACTTATGGCTATTCTATAGTAAAACATAATCGAAATAGATTAACACGTATTTTACTAATATTCCAACAAAGTTTTAGAATTTCAGGCTTACAATAAAAAAAATGTTAATTATTAAAAATTGCGCAGATTAAACTGTTAAACCTTTTTTGACAAAAACAGTAATTTTCCATAATTCCACATTCATATTCTTTCATTTGCAGCCAATATCGAGTTTATATCTTTTAAAACGAACTTTTAACAATGATTTTAGTTAACCTTAAAAAAAATATATTTTTCTCCATAAAATTTATGTTGAAAATGTACTAACTTTAGCGACCTCTAGTGACTACAAACAGAGATATTAATAAAAAAGTATTTTTTACACGAATGAGATATTTAGTTGTCTATTGAAAAATATAAATTTCGTTAACATCAAAGACATGATCTTGTTTTTGATTTTTGTCCATTGAACAAAGCACTGTGCGATTCTGCCCCAGCAGTGTTCCATTTTCCACCAATTAGCACTGCCTTCACTTCATGTTCCGCCATATTTAGGCTTGCCTGACTTAGCTACTCCTGGACTTTAGTTATCGCACTATTTGTGACAGTATTCAGTTGGTTGATGATTTTTATACTCTACACCACCATAGTGGGGGATAATCACCGATCGGCTTAGAATCACTTTCCGTCCGTCTGGCTGGCAATGAAAACATTGTGCGCAAAGTACAGGTCGCAATTTTGAAGATATTTTAAAATTTAGTACATATAATTTATTCGGCCCAAGGACGAAGTCAATTGAAATTGGTTAAAATCGGTCTATTATTCCACCTAGCCCTCATACAAATGTCCTCCCGATATTGGACTTTATCGGTCATAAATGTTTAATTTATATATGTATCCACGCAAAATTCGTTCCAAATAAGTTTTTTATATGGGGGATTTCATGTCAAGTGAACCAATTTTTAAAATCGATGTCTTCTGATTGGGATGAACTCAAGACATTAAATTTTTGAGCTAGAACATTTATTTTGATATATATCCCACTCGAATCGCACTACGAGACCAAAAAGCTCATAAAGGAATAGACCTAAGCTTTCTTTTGAGCAAAAAAAAAAAAATTAAAAAAGAGCCCATTTTGAAAAAAATGTCAACAAAGTTTTTGATTTTGCAAAAAAAAGTCAAAACATGTTTTGAGTTACAAAACATTTATTTTGATAGATATCGAACTCGCATCCCACTAAGCGACCAAATAGGTCATCCAGGAAAATATCTAAGCTTTCTTTTAAGAAAAGGCCCATTTTGAAAAAAAAAGTCAAAAAAGTTTTTGATTTCGGAAAAAAATTATTAAATTTTTTTTATTTTTTTTTTAAATATTTTTTTTTTCGAAAGATTGAAGAAATAGCTATCTAAACTATTTGGGACACATTTTGCTAAGAACAATAGGTAATAAGTTACATGGATAAGAAAAAATATATGTTTGGCCAAAATGTCAAATTTTGACACCCTATAACTAAGAGAGTTCTTGACCGATCTTGTTGAAAAATTGTGTCTGAATTGCTATCCAATTTCATCCCGATCGGAAGACATCGATTTTAAAAATTGGTTCACTTGACATGAAACCCCCCATATGGGCAATTCCATATTTGTACGCCTACAGAGGGATTTGCAAAAATATGAGTATCTGAAAAATAATTTGGTCTTTATGTTCCATTCAGAGGGTACAATATTTTAAAATAGTAAAAAGTTCTTTCGAAACATTGTTGTCCAAAATATCGAGCGAAATAAGGGTATATCGTACGTGACATAAAACGGAAGTCATTTTGAGGTACATATAGAATTATGCGAAGATTTTCGAATCGTGAGAGAGGCGTTATGTTTTCTTTTAATTTCTTAGACTAAACAAAATATTTTTCCTTTACAATTCGTCATATTTAAATAAAAACTATCTTTGGATGATTTTATAATAAACAAAATTTAGTATCGTACGTGACAGATTTTTCTCTTATAATAAAACAGTATATATTCTGTAAAATATTAATAGAAAATATACATTCGGTTTCAATAAATAAATTTTATAATAGCAAATAAACAATCAGAATCAAATTCATTTCATAATATATGCTAATTGGGAGCTTAGTTTTAACCGCAATTTTAGCCTAAAATATACCAATTAAATTAAAAAATTAAATATAGTAAGTTTAAATTATTATTTTTGCCAATAAAATGTTGTGGTAAGCTCTAATTACTTACACATAGTACTATTTTAGTGTTTTTCATATTCAAATCATCTTGAAAAAAAAGTTTTAAGGGTTTTTGGGTTTTTAGTCATTCTCGTGGAATTGCCCATATGTATCTACACAAATTTCGCTTTCAATGAGTTTTGTATACACAAAATTCATGTCACCAAATTTTATTATGATCGATCCATAATTAGTAATAGCTCCCATATAGGACTCGCTTGCGAAAATCTCTTTAACGTGCAGAAATCTCTTAAAAATGTTGGTAAACACACAAAATTCATCATAAATAACATTCGTATAGACACAAATCACACGACCTAATTCATGGTGATCGGTCTATAATTGGTCATAGCTCCCTTTAAAGCCCACTTCCGAAAATCATCACGAATATAAATTATTGATATTTTAAAAGAAAAATGTTTTTGCTCACTTACTTAGTCACCTTCTTGAGATGGTGACGGAGGTGAGCCAAAAATGAATTTATTCCTGATTCCTGTTCGAAGTTTAGATAAGCATGGTCGGCTTAGTAGGAATTACCCCTCCCTTATAAAGGAAAGTTAAAATAAAGCTTCATATTTACATAAAAGGTTTAAAAATGGGTGGGATCAGAGCAGTGGAGGGGTATCTCCCATACCAAATTAGTTAGTTATTTTCGAATATCAAGTGAACTGTTGAGAGATTCTCAATATTTTGTATATGTAGGTTTTATCAGAAATCCATTCATATTTTTTAATTTTACTAGAGTAGGGGTAGCGAAGTGCACCGGGTTATACTAGTACATGATTGATACACCAATATATCCACTGTAGTCCTGGTTCAGGCTGTAAAATCGGCCCACAAAATATTGTCCATATCATGGAGCATTCCAAAAAATATATTCTTTTTTGAATGCCTAGATTTAGTCTAGTCATATGAGTATACTTGTTGTTGTTGATCCATAATACTCATACGCCCAAGTTGTAATGTAAAAAACATAAATGTGATTTTGATAATTACTTATGTCACCCTTAATAGCACTTGGCTTCCAAATGACCCTGAACTTTTAAAATCACAAAAACCACAGTAATTTTGATCCCAAGTGCTATTAACGGTTAATTTCCCTTTTTGTACTGTTATTGTAAATACTAGACTTCAGGTTATATTTTTCTTAAGTTTCATCAAAATCGGCCCAAAAATATATAATATTTCGCTATCTTTCCATTAGAAATTCCAAATATTGAAAAATTTGACCTTTGACCTTAACGTTTTCCGATTTTAGGAAAACTTTCAGACTATATTTAGAATTACCTGGACCATAATATTCTGAACAGATTTTACTTAAAATTAATAACAGTATGGAAATTGGACTCATTCGCCATAATATGGCCAAAAAATTAGTTTTTCTCGAAAATCACAAAATTTATATAGCAGGTACGAAAAAACTATAGAAGGTATTGACATACTTTTTTCACATTTTTATTCCCTATTATGTTGTAAATAAATCCCCAAAAATTCTGAAATTTGTTTAACAAAATTTTTAAAAATTTGAAATTGGAGTTTTGAAACTGCCGTTAAAAAAAATATTTTTTTTTGGTTATACCTGCGAATAGGTTAACGTATCCTATGAAGATAAAAACTCATATACTAGTAAATATGGTTATATTTTAAGTAAGAATAAACTTTTGTTTTCATATATTTCTCAAAATATGTTAATTTTGTTCCTACATTTCTTGTTCTTGTGGCCTGAGACACGTTTATGTTAACTATAACATTTATTAACCAATTTTTGTTACGTACACATTTCGATTCTTTTAAACTAAATTCCAAAAGTAATTATTTAATGGCAAAAATTTTAAAGAAAGTGAAAAAAAAATTAATTTTCCCCCTTGTAAATGCACCTCAAAACTTAATCGAAAGTCGGCACGAGTTGCCCTTCTTAGAACAAGCTAAACATTTTTTTGGTGGTATTCTTGGTCATTATGAAAGTTTTCAGCGGGTACCGTTTCAACATTTAAAAAAATTTAATTGTAAGGGACACTCTAATGAATATCTAATGATAGACTTTTCAAAGACCTTTGCGACTACATATATAAGACCATAGTAAGTTGGACCTACAATGGGTCAAAGTCGAAAGAAATATTTTTTAACCAGAATTTTTTTTTCACAAAAAAAAAAGTTTTAATTTAAAAAAAAAAAAATTTGAAGTAAAAATTCGAAAAAAAAATTTTTACAAAAGTATAATTTGGTAAAGGGTATATAAGATTCAGCACAGCCGAATATAGCTCTCTTACTTGTTTTTTATCTTTTTAAATATTTTTACATATCTCAAACAGCTCCTCACAAATCGAACACAATTTTTTTTTCTAATTTGGACAGGACAACGTCTGTCGGATCAGCAAGTAATTTAATAAAAATAAGTTTCATATAGAATAAATCACACGGCCTAATATCATGACGATCGGTTCATATTTACTCATAGCTCCCGAAAATCACTCACGAAAATAAATTATTGAAATTTTAAAAGAAAAATATTTTTGCTCATGTACTAAGTGTAGGAAATTATTATAGTTTCTTACCTTTTTTAGCGGCTCTACGAAGACTTGATCGTGTTTGTAACTTGATCGAATGTATTTCTTCACAGAGAAAACAGATTCGTGATAGCAACCGAATTTTTCAGTTCTAACAACAGAAAGTTGATAAAGAAGAATTTCAGTTGAGGCAACTAAACTTTAGTTACCCCTTCCAAAATATTGTAGCCACAACTGTAAAATTCGGTCACTAAGACAGAATCATTCGATTGGCAACAAATTCGGTTACTATCACGAATCTGTTTTCTCTGTGTTGAAATCATCCTTTACTGATAGTACTTCAGAAACATCGTGAATGCTATCATTACTTATGTAGTATGGCCCTAAGAATTCTTGATTTGGCCTTCTGTATTGAATAAAAAAAATCCAATGCACCAGCATTTTTTATGTCAAATTTTAGTTTTCAAAATTTATAAAGATCAAAAAGTATTAAAAATCCCGGTATTACCAGGGATTTATACAAAAAAAATACGTATATATTAATCCCGAAAAATCCGAAATCCCGTAATTCAGGATATGTTATTCCCGAAAAATCTCTGCATTTTCTGAATCAGGATATCTGGATTGGCATCCCTAATACAGTCACATACAATTACGATTATAAACCGATGTACAACAGAAACATGTTGTTAAACATCATGTCAAATATTGAGGAGAAAAAAAAATCGAAAAGCCTTTTTTACATCATAATGATATTGGTGTTGTACTACTGGCTGCTGTTGTTTTTTTTATTCTTGCTATTGCTATTGTTGTCCTTGAACAGAAAGGAAGAAATACGAAAGATGATTGTATTAAAGATAAAATATGATTTTTTTTTCCCTTGAAAATCTTTTTACTAAAGTAAATGCAAAAAAAAACGAGAAAAAGTAACAAGCTAAACACTACTAAAGTAAAGTAAAAGAAAATCCCTACAATACAGTATTTGTTACTTGTATTTCATTGGAAATATGATGTTTCCTAGAAAATCTGTGTTTTTATTTAAATAGAATCATGGAAATGGTACAAAGCTGTATAAACTATAACAAGTAAGAGTGTTAAATACGGCTGTGCCGAATCTTCTATACCCATCATTCATCATATAATACGGGCACCGATTTTTGAGCGTTTTGTATAAAAACATTTAGATATCTGGTTCACCCGTTTTGGTCAGCTTTATATTTTCAGTTACTATAAAACGTAACTGAAAATCAATATTTCACATGAAATATTTTCCCTTTTTCGTTCATCAACTTTATTTAAGTGAAAAAATTCCCCTTGTTGTGAAATTTTTAGATGGAATTTTGTAAACAATAAACAGCTGTTACGAACAAAATTAACTATTGTGAATGAAAAGTTCACGGGAATATCACGATAGCAATTTTCCCTTCGTGGGAAATGGATATTTCATGGGAACAAAATTTCACATGTTATTGCCGATAGGGGTTATTATTTATTAAAATTGTGGAATTATCGATTTAATTTTTTTTCCAATTTTTTAAAAACTTAAAATTTGTTCAAAAATTTTTGATTCTTAAAGAAATTTATTATAAAATTGCAGATTTTTTGAAATGCCAAAGTAACGAATTTAAAGAAAATGACAAAACCTGTTGCTCAATATCTTACAAATGGAATGACAAACTCAATATACCTCATCTTTTTGATGGTGGTTACAAAAGGGAAGAAGAAAAAGTTTCCATTTAATTCATCTTTGAAAGAGGCAACAGATAACATTATTACTTTAAGCTTAATTGAATGCTTTATACATACAACATGCATCAGTATAACACGCATTCAATTTCCTTGAGATTAAGGCAAACTATTTATCGAATAATGCATTTCGTTAATGGTAATGGAATATGTTGAAATCAAAGTTATATAGAAATTTTAAAATTAAAAATCACAGGAAATTACACTAAATACCTATCAATAAAATCCATATTAAATGCTATAAATCTAATTTCTCTGCAGGTTCCTCTTTATATCATTAAACGTTTTATTTATGGCACTAATTTCCACTAACAATTTTTGAACATAAAACTATTTGTAGATCTTCTTTAGACAACGCAACAACAACAACAACAGTTTAAGTATTTCAAGCAACATCTGTGGAAGGGGAATAAGTCTCTAGAAATATAAAAAAAGAATACGACAAATAAACCATCTTAAATATAAGGAAATGTACACTTATACAAACAGATCTATTTGCAACAAAACACACAGAGATACGATAAATGGTCGTAAATAAACCATCATTTGAAATACAAAAAATAAGAAGAAGAAGAAGATATACATATATATTTATACAGTTATAAAACCACAAATATTGTTTAATATCATACAGCTAGTTATGAACAAGAAGAGTAAAAAGATTATCAATAGCATGATTCAAAAAGAATGCTATCTTGCTTCGTTTTCATTCGTAACTGAAAACTTAAGTCTGCGATATGATACTCATGCCTTCTAATGTAGTATCAATGAAACGAATTTCTTTCAGTTTCATTATTGAAAGTTATGGGAAATTTAAATCTCGGTTCAAACTTGCAATCAGACATTTCGACCATGTAAAAACATGTTGAGATATAATTCGACTTCTGTACTCATTTCCGTATTTCCGTACATTCATTTCGGAGTACAATTTTACAACCGAGTCATCTTTTGTTGATATTATAATCCTAAGAATCCTTTCAAAGTGGCCCGTTGACTCATTATTTTCCAGCCTATTTTTCGTAGACTGGAGCAATTATCCATGCTATCGTCTTTCTGTCCATTCGAAATCTTGAGTCGTGGAACCAATTTATGCAGATAAGCATTTAATGTGGTATCAATAGCAGATATGTCCAGAAATATCTTTAGACTAGCCAGAAGAAGTACTCAGGGAGCCATTAATTGCAAGGGAGTCTTTGGACATGTAGAAAACTACCTCTTTTTATCTGACTCATTTAGTTGTACATCTCGGTTGAGTATGTGTAATCTCTCTCTATTTCTCCTCATCTCCACAACTGAATGATTATGTTCCTATTCCTTCCTGTCTCCATTCGTCTTAAGACCAACCCATTAACCAATCTATTATCTCTGTCATGTTAATCTAGCCGATCGTCATGTCCCGTTCCTAAAGACATTATACAGAAAGGAGAGGTACATATTGTTACGAATTAGCACTAGCGATTTGAATTTAACGGTCGGTAGCAACTGCCAGCAACATTCATCGTGTTTATAAACATTTCCATCAGTAGAAGCATCTACTATGCGGCTAACAGCTGCATAGCCGAAGTAATGTTTAAGCTGCGAACATTAACTTCGAAAGATGTAGAATTCGAATATAGTAGTTGTTCGTTAAGATCACTGTAGAATGTTCACGAAAGATGTCGTGTGTATAAATAGTGGTAGAGGTTGCAGTCGTAAATGAGTCTAATTTGAAAAATCGTTAAGTAAAGACATTATAAAGTGTGTGTATTTCTGCGAATTTATAATGTGTATAAAAACATTGAGTGATTATTTTAAAACTGTTGCCGTTGTACATTTTAATCAAAAGTATCCGGTTTATTTAAAGGAAATAAACCTCAGTTTTTAAAAGGTAAAAACTTAACAATATGTTTCAGTGTACCATCAGGGATGCCAATTCCGAAAATCTTGGGATTTATCTGGATTAATAAATTTTATGTATAAATTTATCAAGCCCTTAAATATCTTGAGAACTTAAACTCGCGCTCTAAATACTAGATTTTTAAATTTTAATATGGGAGAAAATGGTCTCATTGACAATGGTTTATTAATAATTTCTAGTTGACTGTAAAAACACAATCAAATCACGGAAGATCAGGGAAAGAAGAGTAACTGAAGCAGCTGCGTAATGCAAATTACGTCTTCAGGAAAATTGCGAAAGTGCATCTACGTTTAGAGCCGCAGAAACGGAAAGAGACGCGTATACAGAAAGAGAACATGAATCACGTCTTGAGGAAAATCTCGAAAGGTCATCTACGTTTAGAGCCGCATAAACGGAAAGAAAAATCACGGCTTCAGCAACTGCATTGTAGTTAGAGTTTTTATCCCGGGAATTCATGGTACAAATTTCCCGGGAATTTTGTCAATTTTTCACTACCCGATTCCCGGGATTTTTAGTCGGGAATCCCGGGAATTAAAAACTGACGAAAATACACAAAAAAAAAACTATTTTTTAAACCGTTTCAATTCAAATATATATCACATATTGAACCATTCAATAATTTTTGTATTTAAAGTTCAACCAATAACGAAAATTGTATATTCAATTGTCAAAATTATCAAATTCAAAACTCAAAATTCAATAGAAAATATCAGAAAATTTTGTTTTTGAGCACATGAATACTTGATTTAATTATGAAATAATTGAAACTAGTTCAATATGTGATAAATGTTTGAATTGAAATATAATAAGGGTTCTCATGTAAACGCTTATATGCCTCGTAAATGTTTATACTCTCGCAAATGAACTGTCAAAAAATTTATGAAAATTCGTTTGCACAACTCGGATAAGTTTGCGCGACAATTTAGACTCAACTCGGATAAGTTTGCGCGACAATTTAGACTCGCAAACTTGAATTTATTGTGCATTTGATGAATCAGCTGCTTTTGTTTACTTTTATTAATAAGAAATAAAAATCAAATAAAATATAAAAATTTTGAGCATGTGAAAATTGTGTAACTTTAGAACAGAATGATTGTATTAAATGACATTGTATATGAAAGCATTAACCAACATCTAGAACATAAATAAAATCTTACAAACTATGTATATCACCGTTTGTTCCAAAGATTTAACTTTCATTCAACATTTTTAAAATTAAAATTTATACAATTTGAAAATTTATTTTTTAAGGCTTTTGTTGAATTTATTTTTATTTGACATTTGTATCAAATAGATAGAAATTTAATGTATAAACTTGCACAAAATTGAAAAGGTGGGTTCATGAAACACGTCGCGCAAATTTGCACAATTGAACAAATGGGAAACTTAAGCGTTTAAATGAGTATCCTTAATATTTTCTGTGTACATAGAAAACAAGTTAGAACTATATTTTTTTCACAGTTTTTTTGCTTATATCACGGCAATAATATACCGCTTATTATTATTATTATTTGGGGTTTTTCGTATGAAAATTTAAAAAGTGAATTCATTATTTAAAGAATTTATTTCTTATTGATTCTAATTCTAATTTCTTTAAATTTCTTCTTCAAATCCATAACAAAATTGATTCAATAATTTATTAAATGATTAAATTTTTCTCCAATTCAAATCTAGTACAAAAAGGCTTAAGACAATTTTTCCAATTAATTTTGTAAATGATTTGATTTAACAAAAAATTAATCATTCATTAACAAAAAATTAATCATTCAAATTTTGAATAAATTCTGTTATTAATTAACTTTAAAATTAATTCAGTTTATACAAAAACTTTGGAATGAATCTAAAAAATTCAATATTAGGAGTGTATTTATGGAAAGAAGGCTGACATTCTTTAATTACGGATTAAGATTTTAGTGAATTAAGCTCAAATTTTGTTAATTAATTTGAAGCTCAGATATTTAATAATTATAACACTAAGTTTTTATATGAAATTTGGCTACAATATTTCTAATTTACAATACCATTATATATTTCGGGAATAGCCAGGTACCCGGGAATGTAGAAAAAAATTTCCCGATTCCCGGGAATCAAAAAAGGTAGTGAAATTAAAAACCCTAATTGCAGTGCATCTTCATCTGCAGAGATACCCCAATAGCATAACCAAAGACTAGTATAAAATTGCTCCCGAATGGCATAATCAAGATAAAGAATAGATTTAAAGTTGGTGGCTTTTCATTGCAATAATGATGATGACTACGGGAATGTGCTATTCGAACGGTACAACTCATGCTTTCAAATGAAGACCTTCGGAACAACTAATATCGTAAACAAAGTCGGCTTCATGCCCACCTTTAAAATTCAAGGTCAAATGTACCACAGAATTGGATCATTGCATGATTCGAAGTTCCTTCAAATTTATTTCCCTGTAAATAAAGCTACAGAAGCCGAATGCTATGGATTAACATCCGTGAGCATTTGCTGCAAAACCCTTCTGCCGAAACATTCTCAAAACAATTGTTGGACATCGGAAATGAAAAAATCTACTTGATCCATCTGCCAAATGCTAATGAATATTCAAGCCATTGTCGACGAGGTATTACCAAGTCTTACAACCTACTACAAAAATTCGGATTGACTGTGCAAAAAACCAAAAAATTATGATGTCAACAATCTCAATGAGCAAATTCATTGGAACCTGCCGGAATGCCACTACGTGTATTAAAATTGAAGGTTGGATCACCGATAATGCTTCTCCACAACTTATGCAACGGAACAAGATTGACCATCGAAATTTTAATTGAGGCAGCAATAATCGGTGGCAGATTCAAAGGCGAAGACGTACTGATTTCACGCATACCGATGATTTTCAACGACTTACCATTTGAATTCAAGCGGCTCCAGTTCCCGTTTTTGTCTAACCTTTGCTATAACCATTAACAAAGCACAAGGCCAATCGTTGACTATTGCTGGCTTACATTTGGAAAAATCATGGTTTTCACAATGTCAATTGTATGTGGCTTGCCCCCGAGTTAGCACACCAAATAATTTATTTATTATTCCAAATAAAAAACAAATAAACATTGCATTAAGATGAATTTCCCGTTTGCCTTAAATACATTCGTTTTCTTTTTTTTAGATATCACAACAAAATTCGGAACTAATATAGACCCAAATGTTCTTAGATCAATGGGTATTTCAAATACAAATATTACTAAAACGGGGGAAACGTCTTCCAAAAAGTTATTTTTTTATAAAAGTGCCCACTGTGACGTTATTTACCGTGTGATAGCAGTATTAATAATACTAGAGAGTTCGAATAAGGACCATTGTATATCTAAGTTAATATTCATTACTATTGTTTATTGTAGTTTAAATATAAGGTTTTTGCATTCAATAAACGGAAAAAAAAGTAAAGGAACTATGCACGTAATTCAGTAGCATATAATGCTATACAATTATGGAGGTTTTTCGAGGATCGGTGCTTTGCGTTTTTGGAATTTTTTACTCAAACCTAAAATTTTGTTTCAAAATTGGGCAAGTTTGGATAGGGCTGGGGGGACAATGTTCAATGTCTTAAGAGCGCCAAATGTTTCTTTACCCTCTGTTGCATTAAGTTCTCCTTCCGGGCCATACTGGCCCGAAGAAATTTTTTTTTTGGGAAAAAATTAAAAAAATAGGTAATTTACATATTTCAATTTTGGATGCGTGCAACTTTTTATATGGACAAGATAATTATTAGCAAGGTATCTTATTTAATTCGGATTTTTATCACAAATATAGCTGATATTCTTAAAAATAATTCTACCCTGCGAAGGCCCGCCATATATAAAAAAACAAAAAAAAATTGACCCCTAAAGAGAGGAGCTAGAGGTTTAATATCTTCCTCAAAAATTATCCCCATAACAATTCACGATTCTCTCAGACATTAACTGACAATATTTTTTTCATTTAGTATAATGAATCAGACCAGATGGACTATAAGTTTATTCTACAAAAATTATCTACTCAAGTATTGTATGGTCGCTATTCTGTTCCAAAATTGCTGTTGGACAGTGTTATTATAAGATAATTATGAATTTTCAATTCATTTTCTGAGGGTGGACTAGGGAAATATTCCCAATTTTCGCCATACTTTAAAATTTAATTTCAAAGTACTTAGAACTAATTTGTGAAAAACTCTTGCCATACAATTAACATATTGTTACGTTTTTACCTTTTAAAAACGCTGGTTTATTGCCTTTAAATAAACCGGATACTTTTGATAGAAAATAAAAGTAGTTTAGAAGGTAGTTTAAAATTGTAACAACTCTTTATTTATTTAAATGTACATAATAATAGTTTAATTATTCACTAGGTGTATTGTACAAGAATGCTCCTATAATAAACTCACTAACTACTGCAACCGCAGTTATACTAGTATTTTCGAATTCTGGAGCTTTCGATGTTAATCTTAGCATCTTAAACATTAAGTGTTGCCATACTTACAAACAAAACTAATAACTGCATGCTATCAACATTGTTGATAAGTAGAATCTTCTGCTGATGGTTATGTTTATAACCATAATTAATGTTGCAGGCAGTCGTTACAGACCGTTAAATTCAAATCGCTATTGCAAATTCGTAACAATATTTATGACTGCTCGAAGAGTATTTAAATGAGGGCTAAGTGAAAGCAGTGACCTTTATTACTCATTTTCAAAACATTATCAACAGAGAGTATTTTTGGAAAACTTAAGGCAGCTAGCACCTTTAGAATTTTATAAGGACCCAGAATATATTGTTACGTTTTAACCTTTTCAGAACGTTGGTTTATTTCCTTTAAATAAACCGGATACTTTTGATTGCAAATAAAAGCCGTTTAGTAGTTTGAAAATTGTAACAACTCTTTATTTATTTAAAATGTATAACAACAGAATTAAATAGTCACTCAATTAAATTAAAATACAGACACACTTTATAAAGTACACGAATTCACTTGAAAAATACAGCACTCAGTTGATGTTTATTCAAAAAGCGTCTCTGATAAATTCATTATCGACTGCAACCTCTGCCACTATTTATAACACTGCCATCTGCACTCTAGATTGCTCTTTAATTGTCTAGAGCTTTCTAATACATACGCCATCTGTGGTGTACTTTCTACAATAATCTTTAAATGAATATTCGAATTCGAATATACGGTCGCAGCAAACAGCGTTGCCAACTTACGATCAATGGTCAACTGAAAGCTTTTATTTGATGTTAATAATGCCCACAGATATGTTAAAGTTTGGGCGCTGCTATTTGAAAGCATTATGCAACTTTAAATCAGCCGTTAAAATCGTTAAATTTGAATTCAAGTACAATTTCGTAACAGTATATACTTTTGTGTGTCTGTGATGAATATTTCGATGTGTTAAAAAAGTAATGACAAAATAAGTTTTGATGGTGGGTATACAAATTTTCAAAATGTAAATTTTGGGATTTGAGATTTTTATGGTTTATGAAACAAAAATTCAAATATAAGTTCTATTTCAGCTTTGGTTTTCAGATGACGGAGAACAGTTTTAGTCCTTGGCATCATAGGAAATCGTAAAAGTGCAAAATAAGCTCCAAAATAGTGTAAAACTGGAGCGAAATTTGTGAAATTCTAATTTTAGCTGGAGTGTCTTGTATTCTGCAAAGGCGATTGTGGAATTCTATGTTACTCTAGCTTATATTTATTTATAGAATATTTTCAAAATTATTTTATCTCATTGTTTCAACTATTTATAAATTAGTTATAGCGAAAAAAGCTATTTTATGGAATTTCAAAATTAATACCTTTACATTAGTGTTTTCCCCATAAACAACCATTGTATACACACAAATAACAAATATACTCAATGTACTCTGTGGCAAGTTGTATTTACGTATTTATATATTTTCCAAATACTACTAACATACAACAATACCTTGTTGACTACATATTTTCTTAAATAACATGAGCTTTTTATGCTACAGTCTTCAAAAATATTTTCTTCATCGTCAGCAACAGCGTTAGCATCAACATCACTGTCGTCTTGCATCTTTCTTTATTTGGATGTTCAATGGTGGTATCATCTTCTATTTCCACTTTTTATTGTTATTAATGCTGTTTGTTGCTGTTGTGTCGTTGTTATTGTGGTTTATTATTATATCGTTTTTTCCTTGAAATTTCCTAATGCTCTGCGGGAAAAACTTTATAAAATCCATTTTCCAATAATAAAATATTGACACTAGACTTGTTCAAGATAGAACGAGAAAACATACAACAATATTGCTGTTAGCTAAAAACGTCATTGTCGTTCTTTGTTGCGATATTTATTTGTTGTTGTTCTTGTGGTTGTTGCTGGTATTAAGATACGTATGACTATAAGAAATCGAATAGTTGTAGTTGTTCTTAAATTTTTAGATTTTTTTGCGATTGTTTGTCGCTGGTTTTTTGTTAAAGTTGCAACTGACATTTTTGCTAGCTGGCTTTTAAAAAGTGCACGCTGGCGTGGCTAAATTGATGATGAGACATAATTTGTGTGTTCCCCTAATGATTAGAGTTTCTTATTTTAATGGAAAAAAAAGATTTATTTTAAGCAAAATCTCCAGGGATTAAGGTTAGCATAATGTTCCATTTAAGATAATTATCAAGCTACATCCACCATCAATTCTATAATGCTATTTGATCCTATTGCAGTTTATTTATTTATTATATATTGCATTCATTGGTTGTCTGGACATGCTTGAACATGTTGTGTTACAAAAGAATTAAGTAGACGGAAACTGAAAATATAACAATTTCACTTGAACAAAATAGTTACGAAAAGCGATACCATTTATATCTCAATTGTGGGATTCTCTGAGGACATGTCTGTTAAATAGCATCACTCTAAAGATTTTATAATTTTTTAGAAATCGTTTATGTTTACAAATAAATCTTTAAAATTTATATTTTGCAACGAATAATTAATAGTGTAATATAGCTTCTGCAAAATATATTATTAAAATGTTTAATTTTACTAGAAATTACTATAAGTTATTATAATCTAAGGAGTGAGATCGAAAAATTCTTAACACACGTTTTTCATTACATTTTTTAACCCAAGTATTATTTGAATTTTTTTTTGATCAAGTTACCTTTGAAAAACATGTCGGTTATTATGTGTAATGTCAATTATATTAATTTTTTTGTTAATCTGATTAAAATGAGTGACCAGAAAAAAGTGCGTACTGAAATTATTAAATATTTTCAACAAAACCCAACTTGGTCTTACAAAAAGTTGGCCAAGCATACAAAGGTCTGCCGTCAAACTGTTTCCAATGTTATTAAACAGTACCGGGAGAACTTGTCAGTTGATAGAAAACCTGGTTCAGGTAGAAGGAATGGTCCACATGATGTTTCTAAAGCCAAAAAAATAGAACGCATTTTCAAAAGAGCTCCCAACACATCCGGTAGGAAAGCAGCCCGGTTAGCTCAGTGCTCGGACTATTTGGTACGAAAAGTTAAAGCTAATGCAGGTTTAAAAACATACAAGGCTCAAAAAGTTCCTGACAGGAACGCTACTAAAAATTTAGAGGCCAAAAACAGAGCACGGAAATTGAAGTCAAGTTTTATAAAAAAATATTCTTGCTGCATAATGGATGACGAAACGTATGTTCTGGCAGATTTTTCGCAACTTCCAGGTCAAAAATTTTATGTTGCTGATGCTCGAGGGAATGTTGAAGAAAAGTTTAGGACCCAAAAGCAGACAAAATTTCCCAGAAAGTTCTTGGTATGGCAAGCAATATGCAGTTGCGGCAAAAGAAGCCACTCATTTGTTACAACGGGCTCTATAAATACCGAAATTTACATCAAGGAATGTTTACAAAAAAGGCTGCTTCCATTCATAAGACTTCATAATGTGTCCACTTATTTTTGGCCTGACTTGGCATCCTGTCACTATGGCAAACAAGCCCTTGAGTGGTACAAGAACAATAATGTGGTATTTGTACCAAGAGAGGCAAATCCTCCAAACTGCCCGGGGCTAAGGCCAGTGGAGAGATATTGGGCTCTTGTTAAAAGAGAATTGAAGAGTACAAAAAAGGTGTCCAAAAGTGTGGTAGATTTTAAACGGAGATGGACTACATGTTCGAGCAAAGTGACAGAAAGCACTATAAAAACGTTAATGGAAGGGTTTCCGAAAAAGGTTCAAAATTTCATCACTAGTGATTAAAACTATAAAAATAATTTTTTTTGTAAATTGTAATAATAATTTCAATCAAATAAAAAAAAAATTAAAGCTGTAAGTTTAGTGGTTTCTTTTTTATAAACATATATGTATGTTAAGAATTTTTCGATCTCACTCCTTATGTGTTTCCATTTTATATAAGCATTAAATACATTAACATCTCCCACTTCTGGCTGCATTTCGCTACATTGTTTTCATCATTAATGTTCTTGGCCATCATATTTATTACATTATACAGCCTTTAATATTATTTTCTTGTCTATTTTTATATTATTTTTTTTTTCACTTTAAGAAGATTTTCACCTGTTCAAAATGACTTCAATATGTTTTTTAATGCTATATTTTTTTCAGTCTTAAAAACATGTTTGTAAGAATTTCTTGTACAAAATATTTTTTTATTAAATAACCCATCAAAAGTATGATAAACATAATTTGCAATGAATGTTGTGAAGCATTTGCATTACTTGGAAATAATGCCGAAGGTGTAGGAATAATAGGATTAAGAGCAGAACAGAACTAGAACAGAACTAGAACAGAACTAGAACAGAACTAGAACAGAACTAGAACAGAACTAGAACAGAACTAGAACAGAACTAGAACAGAACTAGAACAGAACTAGAACAGAACTAGAACAGAACTAGAACAGAACTAGAACAGAACTAGAACAGAACTAGAACAGAACTAGAACAGAACTAGAACAGAACTAGAACAGAACTAGAACAGAACTAGAACAGAACTAGAACAGAACTAGAACAGAACTAGAACAGAACTAGAACAGAACTAGAACAGAACTAGAACAGAACTAGAACAGAACTAGAACAGAACTAGAACAGAACTAGAACAGAACTAGAACAGAACTAGAACAGAACTAGAACAGAACTAGAACAGAACTAGAACAGAACTAGAACAGAACTAGAACAGAACTAGAACAGAACTAGAACAGAACTAGAACAGAACTAGAACAGAACTAGAACAGAACTAGAACAGAACTAGAACAGAACTAGAACAGAACTAGAACAGAACTAGAACAGAACTAGAACAGAACTAGAACAGAACTAGAACAGAACTAGAACAGAACTAGAACAGAACTAGAACAGAACTAGAACAGAACTAGAACAGAACTAGAACAGAACTAGAACAGAACTAGAACAGAACTAGAACAGAACTAGAACAGAACTAGAACAGAACTAGAACAGAACTAGAACAGAACTAGAACAGAACTAGAACAGAACTAGAACAGAACTAGAACAGAACTAGAACAGAACTAGAACAGAACTAGAACAGAACTAGAACAGAACTAGAACAGAACTAGAACAGAACTAGAACAGAACTAGAACAGAACTAGAACAGAACTAGAACAGAACTAGAACAGAACTAGAACAGAACTAGAACAGAACTAGAACAGAACTAGAACAGAACTAGAACAGAACTAGAACAGAACTAGAACAGAACTAGAACAGAACTAGAACAGAACTAGAACAGAACTAGAACAGAACTAGAACAGAACTAGAACAGAACTAGAACAGAACTAGAACAGAACTAGAACAGAACTAGAACAGAACTAGAACAGAACTAGAACAGAACTAGAACAGAACTAGAACAGAACTAGAACAGAACTAGAACAGAACTAGAACAGAACTAGAACAGAACTAGAACAGAACTAGAACAGAACTAGAACAGAACTAGAACAGAACTAGAACAGAACTAGAACAGAACTAGAACAGAACTAGAACAGAACTAGAACAGAACTAGAACAGAACTAGAACAGAACTAGAACAGAACTAGAACAGAACTAGAACAGAACTAGAACAGAACTAGAACAGAACTAGAACAGAACTAGAACAGAACTAGAACAGAACTAGAACAGAACTAGAACAGAACTAGAACAGAACTAGAACAGAACTAGAACAGAACTAGAACAGAACTAGAACAGAACTAGAACAGAACTAGAACAGAACTAGAACAGAACTAGAACAGAACTAGAACAGAACTAGAACAGAACTAGAACAGAACTAGAACAGAACTAGAACAGAACTAGAACAGAACTAGAACAGAACTAGAACAGAACTAGAACAGAACTAGAACAGAACTAGAACAGAACTAGAACAGAACTAGAACAGAACTAGAACAGAACTAGAACAGAACTAGAACAGAACTAGAACAGAACTAGAACAGAACTAGAACAGAACTAGAACAGAACTAGAACAGAACTAGAACAGAACTAGAACAGAACTAGAACAGAACTAGAACAGAACTAGAACAGAACTAGAACAGAACTAGAACAGAACTAGAACAGAACTAGAACAGAACTAGAACAGAACTAGAACAGAACTAGAACAGAACTAGAACAGAACTAGAACAGAACTAGAACAGAACTAGAACAGAACTAGAACAGAACTAGAACAGAACTAGAACAGAACTAGAACAGAACTAGAACAGAACTAGAACAGAACTAGAACAGAACTAGAACAGAACTAGAACAGAACTAGAACAGAACTAGAACAGAACTAGAACAGAACTAGAACAGAACTAGAACAGAACTAGAACAGAACTAGAACAGAACTAGAACAGAACTAGAACAGAACTAGAACAGAACTAGAACAGAACTAGAACAGAACTAGAACAGAACTAGAACAGAACTAGAACAGAACTAGAACAGAACTAGAACAGAACTAGAACAGAACTAGAACAGAACTAGAACAGAACTAGAACAGAACTAGAACAGAACTAGAACAGAACTAGAACAGAACTAGAACAGAACTAGAACAGAACTAGAACAGAACTAGAACAGAACTAGAACAGAACTAGAACAGAACTAGAACAGAACTAGAACAGAACTAGAACAGAACTAGAACAGAACTAGAACAGAACTAGAACAGAACTAGAACAGAACTAGAACAGAACTAGAACAGAACTAGAACAGAACTAGAACAGAACTAGAACAGAACTAGAACAGAACTAGAACAGAACTAGAACAGAACTAGAACAGAACTAGAACAGAACTAGAACAGAACTAGAACAGAACTAGAACAGAACTAGAACAGAACTAGAACAGAACTAGAACAGAACTAGAACAGAACTAGAACAGAACTAGAACAGAACTAGAACAGAACTAGAACAGAACTAGAACAGAACTAGAACAGAACTAGAACAGAACTAGAACAGAACTAGAACAGAACTAGAACAGAACTAGAACAGAACTAGAACAGAACTAGAACAGAACTAGAACAGAACTAGAACAGAACTAGAACAGAACTAGAACAGAACTAGAACAGAACTAGAACAGAACTAGAACAGAACTAGAACAGAACTAGAACAGAACTAGAACAGAACTAGAACAGAACTAGAACAGAACTAGAACAGAACTAGAACAGAACTAGAACAGAACTAGAACAGAACTAGAACAGAACTAGAACAGAACTAGAACAGAACTAGAACAGAACTAGAACAGAACTAGAACAGAACTAGAACAGAACTAGAACAGAACTAGAACAGAACTAGAACAGAACTAGAACAGAACTAGAACAGAACTAGAACAGAACTAGAACAGAACTAGAACAGAACTAGAACAGAACTAGAACAGAACTAGAACAGAACTAGAACAGAACTAGAACAGAACTAGAACAGAACTAGAACAGAACTAGAACAGAACTAGAACAGAACTAGAACAGAACTAGAACAGAACTAGAACAGAACTAGAACAGAACTAGAACAGAACTAGAACAGAACTAGAACAGAACTAGAACAGAACTAGAACAGAACTAGAACAGAACTAGAACAGAACTAGAACAGAACTAGAACAGAACTAGAACAGAACTAGAACAGAACTAGAACAGAACTAGAACAGAACTAGAACAGAACTAGAACAGAACTAGAACAGAACTAGAACAGAACTAGAACAGAACTAGAACAGAACTAGAACAGAACTAGAACAGAACTAGAACAGAACTAGAACAGAACTAGAACAGAACTAGAACAGAACTAGAACAGAACTAGAACAGAACTAGAACAGAACTAGAACTAGAACTAGAACTAGAACAGAACTAGAACAGAACTAGAACTAGAACAGAACTAGAACAGAACTAGAACAGAACTAGAACAGAACTAGAACTAGAACAGAACTAGAACAGAACTAGAACAGAACTAGAACAGAACTAGAACAGAACTAGAACAGAACTAGAACAGAACTAGAACTAGAACAGAACTAGAACAGAACTTTAAATGCACTTTTTCATATTTTAATGTGACTGAGTCAGAACCTTTGCAATGCATTGAATTTTTGCTGAATAAAATATATAGACAATTTATACAAATTTTTTAGTATGAAAAATGCAATATTTTTGAAGAAAGGAGATTTAAAATGGTATATTTTTGAATGTAATGGATATATTGACTTGAATTTTTTTTGTAGGACCAAAAATTAACTTATCAAAATAAACAAACAAAATAGTTCGGAATAAATGTGGATCAAATTGATACTATTTTAGCTTTAGAAACTCAATAAATATGTAATATGAAATAAAATCTTTATTTATTAAAAAACTCAATGAAATTTTTAACATTTTTTAAATTTGCCATTCTATATAACAATGTGGAAAAAATATTGTCAAAAGGTCAAAGGGAATACCGTAATTCCTAAAAATTGGAGCGCAATTTTGCTCATAGGGTTCATATTTCCTTCGGGGCTGGGAAAATGCTTTGGAGATAAATAGGGAACAGCCAGCATAACAGGTAGTATTCAGACTCTTCCGGATAATATTGATCATTGCATTTCTAGGCCCTTCATGGCGAGCCAAGACATTTAACAGTCGTACTCAAGTGGGTAAGGGGACATTGAGATATTACGGGCAACTGTGTTGTCCTGAAAAAAGGCGCCATGTTACCTGAAGGAGACAAAGATTTCCTATGTGGGATTCCGTTATCCAAATGCAAGCTACAAATTAGTAACTTCTACTATGAGCTCGCTCAGACAAGATGTGGATGTGAACCCACATACACTATAACCAGAACGATATGGCCCCGACTGAATCGGGGACGAACAACATATCTTCATGGCTTTACACGCTCACAATTGAGTGGTGTAGTGGCGGTCATAACCGGACACTGCACCTTCGGTAACCACGCTAGGAGACTTGGCTTGCCATACCACGAATTCTGCAGAAGTTGTCAAAACGAGGAGGATGATTAGATGTCCCCTAAATAGTCTTTCTGAGCTCTCAAATATGAGGCTTGAGGGCATTAATACCTTTATAAGGAGAAGTAATTGGTTAAAAAGACCAGACATGGGGATCTCTTTAGAGTAACCCCATTAAAAGCCGACTCATTGACACGCAACTTTTAAAAATCTCTTCCCTCTCTCTTTCCTCTAATATCTCCTTCTTAACTTTTTCAATCTTCTAATTCTCTCTTTCTATCTGTCCCTCTTTTTCTGTTTTTTCTACTTTCAGGTAACACAAAGGGACAATTGCGTGACCTACGTGAGTGCTATTCTTGTCTTTCATTTCGTGGCTGCCTGGAAACCTAACCTAACCTAAATTGGGAACACATCAAGGTTTCCAACCCCTCTTGCGGTTTTTTGATACCAGCTATGAAATTTTAGAACATGTGGCCCAAACTTGAAATTTTTATAAAAAAATAGGTCAAATTCCGAAGGGCGTAGGGGCGACATACTCGAAAAATAGGACATGTTTCTTATACAGAAATCTTCTTCGTAAAGATACGTTACAGAAAAATATAAAATTGTTATATGTTCTTAAATAAAGTTTATTTTTAACCCAAAAAATGTTAAGTCACCTTTTTGCCCAAAAAACAGCAAAAATCAACTATTTTTTGAATATTTAAATTGGATCGTAATTGATATTGCTCTGAAATCCTTTGTATGTAATTCGAAATTTAGTTGTCTAACCCCCAGTAACACGAAGTCTGGTTATGTTTTAACTAATAGTTATACTGACAGTTTTCATACAAAAATAATTTTAACCGACAGTATAACTATAAGTTAAGGCATAACCAGACTTCGTGTTAATGGGGGTAACAAACAAAAAAAAAAAATTCGAGTCTATTCGCTTTATAGTACGCAATATATTATTAAAAAAGCGGACCAAGGTATGGCAAAATTTTATAATTTCAATTTTGAAATGACTATAACTCGGAAATTATAAGACGTAAAAAGTTTTGAAATCGGATAAGAAACAAAAAAATGACACGTGTTTAAAAATTGTATATGTCGAAGGTACCCTACTTTGAACCCCCATAACGCCGCCCCTGGATCAGTTGTTAGTCCAATTAAAGAAAACTAAAAAAATCGGGAAATATTTGAACCCACTGTTATTAAAAAAACTTCGGTAGGGTGGGTAAAAATGTTGAAAATTTTATTTTAAAATACTAATATCTCCCAAGTTATAAGAGATAAAGTTTGTAGTACTCGAGGAGGAGATTCTACATCGAACGCAAGCAAAGAAATAGGATAGTTTTAATAGTTGAACATATCGGAGGTGTCCTACTTTGGGGACCCTGGACGCACCCCTGGTGGTCTTATGCGTTCCAAAAGTTTGTGCGTGGAAGTTTTTTCGAATGTACATGACAACGAGTAGCGAAGTATTAACGACACATTCAGTTTTTTACAAGATGCCTTAAGTGACTTGCTAAGATACCTTGACCTTACGAAAGAGAGATCTGAGCTGTTAGCATCTAGACTCAAAGAAAGAAACCTTTAACGAAAATGGGACTTCCAAGCTACAAAGCTGATGAAGGGAGGTTGTTTATGAATAGCTCAATGCATACAGCTGTGCTATTGCTCATTCTACGAAATGAAAGGAGGACTATCAAAATGTAGATTTTGTTAAAAAAAACTTAAAAATGTTTAATGTCGTTTCATCAGATTACGGGGCAATAGAGCAACTTATGACCATTGAATCAAGAAAGACTGGCATCTGGGTGGTTTTCAGATATAAGAAAATTTTCCAGGTTTGAATACAGAACAACTAAAAGCTGGTATTTTTTGTTGCCCTCAAACAAGCCTTTCAATGAAAGGCAACTATTTCATGCATTAAATTAATGATTTGGAAGCAGATTACCAAGCCAATCTTTTGCTGTCGGTGTGAGAAATTTCAAAGGAAATCAGAAGGATGAAAATTACATAAAAGTAAACTATCTGTACATTCATGTAGATAAGTTTACTAAAAATCTTGGATCTAGAACTTTTGGTCATATAAAAGAGATAAAAGGTAGATACCAAACTCACTGGGGTGAACATATGATGGATCGTTTTGTTTACCATTGCAATTTCTCTGCAATTTCTATACAGTTAGAATCATGTTATCGAATGTACTTAATGTCAGTTTTAATTTTGGCGGCACCAAGCTCATTGTAGACCTGTGTAAGAAATGGCGAATTATTATTTTATGCCATTACTTGGTAAAGAAAGTTTTTGCTGGGTATCGACCACAAAACTTTACTTCGTTCTTAATGTAATGCATGCAATTTTTCGCTTTTGCTTGAGAAAAAACCTAAAAAAAATATTTTCTGCAGAAGTAAGAGAAGAGAAAAATAAAATAATAGTTAAATAACAGAAAAAACTTTAAGTAAAGGAAGATTTTTTAACGTAGGTTTTTATAAACATATATTCCAAACAAAAAAGAATATATGCAGAGGAGTCAACAATATGTAAGGTTAAGGTGAATAATGGGTTACTCTTTTGGATTTATGAAAATTTGTATCAGGTATTCTATTTGAAAGTAAATAATGGATACAGTGATTTCATTTTAAATAATTTGACTGTCTTTATCACACTCCTGCAAGGTCGCCAGTTGTTGCCGTAAACTTAATATATTTCCGATCCGTTAGTAGTTTTGTTAAACTAAAAATAATGCTAACAACAACATAACGCTTACAGCAACAGGAACAGGAAACGGAAGGCGTAAAAATGTATTTTTCTTGTTATTGCTGTTACTACGTTGTTGGCTTTCGTTAGTGCTGCTGCTTATTATTCTAAGAAGAAATTTGCAAAGTTTCTTAAGAATTTCACCGCCAATATACGTAGGCTCATGCAACACACATCAAGTAAATAAAAAAAATACAGAACAGAACAGCAGTAAGGTTAAACAAGTGTTACATTATTTGCTGCATAGTTTTCGTTTTACATTGACTTTATTTGTTGCTGTTTATTTGCTGCCAAGAATTCCATAGATAAACTAAACAATTTTACACAATTTCTTTTCTGTTTGTTTTAATAGTGGTGTTAAAAAAGAGAAATGAAGGACGGGGTTAACTATTTGTGGCAATTTAAATTAGTTAGAGCTTTATTGAAATTTTTTGATATTTATTTTTTTTTACCCTACACCACCACACAGAAAAAAGTTTCAACTTAAATATTATGATTTGATTTTATTAATTTCAATGCATAAAATTTATAAATAATTTCTTAAATAGTATGATTTTTTCTTATTTTTTGTTTTCAAATACAATCTAGGAAAATATTTCAATTTTCATTTTAATTTTTATGTGTTGTTAAAAAATGTTGGGAATTTTCCCTGGAATTTTTTTTTATTTTTTTATTATTTTCAGCTACAAAATGTATTTGAATTTTTAGTGATTCAATAAGGCATTACTTCTATCAAGAATGAATTCTCAAATGAATGAATTCAATACAACAAAATAATTTAACCTGTGAATTAAGTCATAGTGAATTCATTAACGGAATGGTTAAGCGGTACAATATATTTTGATTTCGAACATGAACTTAAGAATTAAATCTTTTGAACATTTGTTGTGTATGTACTTCAATGAAGGCGTATGAGAATTATTTAATGTGTTTATTAAGTATACGCACATATGGTGTGAGTACTAGGGTAGGGTTTGTGGTTTAATCGGTTAATTGAGTACATAATTAATCGGGATCTAGATTTACTCGGTTAATAATCGGTTAATTTGAAATTATTCGATTAACCGAATAATTTCAATTTTAATTAAAAATAAAACTAATTTAAGTAGATCATGAATAAAAAGAAAAAAAGCCATTTTACAAAAAAACCTAATAATGGGTGTAAAATATGGTTTTTGAGATAAAGTATTCTTGGCAATCTTTTGCGTTTGAATTTCTTTAATAAAGTTGTCCATTTGTAATTTGCACAATATAATTTTCCGACCCTATAAATTATATACATATATTCTGGATCCTTATAGATAGCGGAGTCGATTAAGCCATTTCCGTCTGTCCGTCTGTCTGTTGAAATCAATTTTCTGAAGACCCCAGATACCTTCGTGATCCAACTTTTCAAAAATTCTGCCAGACATGCTTTCGAGAAGTTTCGGCAAAATCGGTGCACAAATGTCTGAGGTATGAGGAAAAAACAAGGACAACCTCGATTTTTGACCTATATCTGGATTACTAAGTCATTAATATAAACAATATGGATATTTAATGATGGATATTTCAAAGACCTTTACAACGACGTACAGCTGCGGTCATAATAATAGCACCACGAGATTTATATTGTTTTATAATAATATTACGTAAAAACTGTTAAATTACTTTTGTTGTTTTTGTATAAATTTATACTTAATTCAATGAACTTTCAAACCTTAAAAATAGTTTTGAAATTTAGATGCAAATTTTAAAGAAAAACTTCATAATATATAAATGCCTAAGAAATTCATCAGTCAAAAAAATAGCACCAAGATAGAAATCGATTAAAATAAACAAAAATTAACCAGGACAAAAATTAATTTAGTAACAATTATTATGGTTTGTAACGTTCTTAACACGTTATTATTAAAATTAAAATATTGTTGTCTTTTGTTTTCGTATTTTTTGGCAAAAAAGAGACCGACCACCTCCTACCCATAAAGAGTCTTAAATTTTAAAAATTTTGTATCGAACTTGTATGCCAAGTATATTTTTTCATTCCCCAAATTAAATTCATAAATATTTTTGCTTTCCTTTTACCCTTTTTGTAACTTTTGGCCATCTATTTTTAATAAAATTGATTTTATCAAGCATTTGATCATATAAGATTGAATTATTTATTCCACGTATTCAATATATTCTTGGAATGTATAAATGTATATAATTCTAAAATCTGTGTGTTTGTAAGATAAGATGAATATATTATCTTAAATTTTGGTTGAAATTTGATTCGGAGGACATTCTATAGAAGTCTGTTATCAAACAATATAATTTGTTTAATTATTAGACCAAAAAGTTTTTGGTACTTGAATGTTGAAAAATGGTAATGCCACTTCGTAAATTTTTCTTTTAATAGAGGATGTTAAATTGTTATTGGCGAAACTTTTCTAGGATTTAAATAATTTAAATGTTGTTCTTGTAATGGTCAGCGAATAACTGCAACACTAGTCGTCACTTTTGACCACCGTGCAGAACATAAATGCCTGATTTTCGAAACGGGGGCAAAGAGTGTTATGACTAAAAGCGATAAGCGGTTGTGCAACCTAAAATTTATATTTTTATTTCAACGCAATGTTTTTTAAAACCATTTCTAAATATCTGTAAATAGTTTTATTCTGAATTAAGCTAATTTGTATGTTCAGAAATCATTATTTTTTAAACTAGAGCTCACATATACCACTTTTTTTGTTACTAAAAAAATTAGAAAGTAAAATTAATTTTTTTGTTTTAAATTTTATTCATTTCGATATAAATAGATTCAAATTATAATTTTATGGCGATTTTTTAAAACGAAAACATGAATATTCTAATGCCCCTTTTTTACCGATTTATTAATATCTCAACAACAATAAAAGCGACGCTCGCAAAATTTTACGTGAGATCAATCCGCATATTGTAACAAAATTTTAGGGATATAGGAGGGGGAACTCAATTACCCACCATATAAAATAATTATTAACTGTGCTATATCTTTAGAACTACAATAGTTATGCACACTAAATTTGCTGCGGGTAACTTTAAAAACAAACTACACGTTCCGCCAAAATCGGAAGGGAAGTGGAATCGGGTTCCCCCCATACAAATGAATTATTAATTCTCCTATATCTATAGAACTACATCAGTGAGATACACTAAATTTATGCATGTTATTGATAAAAAAAACTACCATATTGTTTTAAGAAGATATCATTATATTAACTAGTAATGAGAGGTTGAATAATAGAGATCTTTCCCAACTCCTGCCACTAAAAGACTTGCAAAGTTTAAATGCACTGCTTTGAAATTTATACAACACAATATTTGAAATGAGATAATATAAAAACTCCAGAACTGAACGTGAGTGATAACTGGCTCCCGATATAAAACTTTAAAATTCTCGCGCTCACTAACATGATTTTTTTTTATTATGCATTAAACACATTCAAGACAACAGGCTACACGACTACACGAACACAAATTCTGCTGGTTACAGTTGTAGTCGTGTGTCAGCTACTGAATTATTTTAAAGACGACAGCTACAATTAAACAGCTGATTTATAATTCAGTGGTGCCACCTTAATAAAAAATAACCGTACAAAATTCCAAAGTAATTAAGATTGAAACAATTATTTTGAGTAAAAATATATATATGGTTATAATCAATTATGTACTTGTTATTAATTTATTTCAATATGGTTATCAGAAACTTCTCTTAATTAAGTAAAAAAATATATTTTTTTAAGCACTAATTTGATTTACATTTTTTTATTATATTAGCAACACTATTTCTGTTTTGTAGTTGACAAAAATAGAAATTAGCCTAATTCGGCTACATCGGCATGAGTAGTCGTGTGGCCGTGTAGCTGTGCTGTCGTTAAAATAATCGTCTCCATATAAACGTGTGCATTTTATTTTTGACAGATTGAAGTTGGTAGCCTGCTGTCTTGAATGTTTTTAATGCATTAAGCTAAATTGCTTGCTATCGGATGACTTCGTATTATCCACAAGAAAAAACTTATCACAAAAAAAAATTAAAACAAGCATATACAAGCGTGAGTGCATGAGAATTAAAATTGTTAAAATTCCGCGTACTATTCATTCACGATTAGAAAATCAATGGATGGAAAACTAAACTGAAATAAAGAAAAGTAATTGGTAAAAGTTTATTATTGTTTATCTCATTGTAATACGTCCAGGCCTGACTCACACGGGACTCTCGTATTATTAATCACAACACTTTCACATCTCTTATAAAACGATGACAAAAACAATGACAATAACAGCAACAACAACGACAACGACAGCAATAAAACGTTTATCAGAATCGCAAAGTGCTTTTTGATGGTAGACTTAAAGGGTGAAGCTTTTACTAATTTACATATAACTTATGAGGCGCAGCGATGCGCAACCTATTATTTTCTGAAACAACTCCTAACTGTCAAGGCTTTTAAATTATATTAAATTCTCTGCCCAGCTGAGCCCAGCTAATAACTTTATGTCCATTTGAACTGACAAAATCCATTTTTTTTTTGCACTTCCAATATACAAACTAATATCAAAGCCACTTCCACAAATAATTCAAATTTAAATTTAACCAAAACATATCACTAAATACCTGAACTTGATAGTTGCATAATTAGATTTGTTAATTTTTTTAAATTACCTATCACAAATAGTATTTATTTG
This sequence comes from Calliphora vicina, assembly GCF_958450345.1. Taxonomy (NCBI): domain Eukaryota; kingdom Metazoa; phylum Arthropoda; class Insecta; order Diptera; family Calliphoridae; genus Calliphora; species Calliphora vicina. Next base: position 30,812,956 of record NC_088784.1, read on the forward strand.
CGCAATTTTTTATTTATTTTTTATAAATTTTTTAGGTTTTTTTCTCACAATATGTAATTTCAACACGTGACTATAAAAATACCTTTTAATATTTCATATTAATTTTTTGCCTGCTGATGTAGAATTTTGTGCTCTTTAAGCTGGCACTTTCAGTTTTCACGATACTTGAAATTTGTTTTTTCAATTAATCCGCAAAATTAGTATGTTTGGCCCCTCTGTGCGATGGTGCTATTATTTTGACTGCACAAAATCTGGATATTTTTCAAAAATACCATATAATTGATTGAAAAGTTAATATTTCTTAAAGAAAACTTTACTCGTAGAAGAAATAGACATTAATTAATGATCTTATATTATATTTAATTAAAATTATTATGGAAATAAAAATATTTCTCATGATAATTGCTTTAAGGTTATGTGGTGCTATTATTTTGACCTGCACTGTATATAAGACCATAATAGTAAGTTGGACCTACAATGGGTCAAAATCGGAAAAAATATTTTCTAACCCAAATTTTTTTTCACCAAAAAAAAAAAAATTAAAAAAATTGTTAAAATTTAAAAAAAAAAAAAATATAAATTTAAAAAATATTAAAAAATCTACTTTGGAAGAAAAAAATGTTGTTTGCCTAAAAATATTTAAAATTTGTATTTTGAAGTATAATTTGGTAAAGGGTATATAAGATTCAGCACAGCCGAATATAGCTCTCTTACTTGTTTTTTTATAATTTATATATTTTTAAATATAATCAATTTATTAAATTTTAAAATTTGTTTGTTTTTTTTAAGTATATGGGTACTTCCAATTATAACCAACCAACAAAATATACATTTTGGACCTGAGCCTCTCCAATCTTGAAAAAAATCGGTATAAAAAAAACTTTGGATTACTAGACCAAATGGTTCCCGAGATATCAGGTCATGAAAAGTGAAAAAGTTGTCGAAATCTTACCCGCCGCGTGGTCGGAAAACTTGATTTGGTGCATGGGATGTTTGTTTTCATTTTCTTCAAAATATATGTTGAGAATTTTGTTATTCCATATTTCATTCATTCATCTAAATTTTTAGTTTTTCTTTCATATTTAATTCACGTGAATTATAGCCTGTTTCACAATATCGAACGAAAGATTTTCATCGTATTCTAAGCGAATGAAAGTTGATTTTGGATTCCCCAACTTCATGTTTATGTGAACGAATCAGTTTTCTTTCGCTTAGAATGCTAACGAAATCTTTCATTCCATATTGTAAAAACAAGCAATTACACCACAATAGAAAAAATTACAGCACCTATTATTAAGCGAGTAGAAAACGGTACTGTAACGACTTATTTTCTTATTTTTACATTCTTTGCTACTTTTGTTTTTTATACTTTCTGTTCGTTATATTGAGCATACAATTTTCGAAATATTCGCTATATAAGGTTGTCAATGTTAAAGATTTTGTCGTTTGTTTGATTTTGTTTGTTTTTTCTCATCATTCGTTATATCGAGCCTACAATTTTGGAAACGTTCGTTATATAAGGAGGTCAATGTTACGAATTGACCGTCCGTTAAATCGTATTTTCGTTAAAGTGAGATTCGTTATACAGGGATTTGCCTGTATTTGTTATTTTTTGATAAGTAAAGAATACAATTTAAAATTTGTTTCAATGTTTATTGGATACATATTGTGCCAAAAAAGTACCAAAATATAGTTTTTACCCGTTTTCTTTCCTAAAAGTTTCGAATTTCGAAAAGGTACCAAAAACCTACCAGCTTTTTTTTAAGTGGAGTAATATGCATTTTTAAGTTTTTTAGTATCTTTATTAGCATTGAAGATAAAAGGTAAACGAATTAACCCTTTTTACGCCCTAAACGTTCGTATTTCCAAAAAATCGTTCTTAGTGAATTGGGCTGTGCCATGGTGAAACCATCTGTCAGTAACGATACTCTTTTTTATAAATAGAAGATTAATTAAGGAGCCGCAGAACAAAAGGTAGTTTTTTGAAAATTTTAGGAAATTGAGTTTTTCTAGAAGACTTCAAACCAAATTGTATAAAAATACTGAAAAGCCTGAGAATTAATTCTTTCGAAATTCTTTGTATTTCAATGAAGGCGTATGAGAATTATTTATTGTGTGTATCAAGTATACGCACATAAGGTGGGAGGAATCTACACAATTTAAATTGAAAATAATAATGTACAAATTAATTGAGAAAATACAAATTAATAATAGACAAGTAAGAGGGCTGTATTCGGCTGTGCCGAATTTTAAATATTTTTAGGTAAACAAAATAAATTTTTTTTTTCAAAGTTGTTTTTTTAATTTTTTGTAAAAAAAACTTTTTCGAATTGTTATTTTTTTTTTAATTTTAAAAAAATGTTTTGATTTTTTAATTGAAAAAAAAAATCGGGTTAAAAAATATTTTTTTCCGATTATGAACCATTGTAGGTTCAACTTACTATGGTCTAATATACGTCGTTGCAAAGGGCTTTGAAATATCTATCATTAGGTATCCATATTGTTTATATTAATGACTTAGTAATCCAGATATAGGTAAAAAATAAGTCAAAAATCGAGGTTGTCGTGGTTTTTTCCTCATATCTCGGCAATTTGTGTACTGATTTTGCTGATTTTAAATAGGAAACTTCTCGAAAGCATGTCTGACAGAATTATTGACTATTTGGATCCCGAAGATATCTGGGGTCTTCAGAAAATTGATTTCAACAGACAGACGCACAGACAGACATACAGACGGACATGGCTTAATCGACTCCGCCAGAATATCGACTATAAGGATCCAGAGTATATATACATTATAGGGTCGGAAATGAAAAATGTAGAAATTACAAACGGAATGACTAACTTATATATACCCTTCTCACGAAGGTGAAGGGTTTAAAAAAAAGAAATTGAAAATATGAAATGTTAATTAAGGCATTTACAGACAAAAATACTGTGTATTAATACTTTTCAAATTTAAAATATTATTAAGTCCATTCGGTGTGTCAACAAATCATTTTGCAAAATACATTTCTTTACACGGCAATATTCAAAATATCTTGTTGTTGATTATTTATATTTTTCTGTTTGAATTATTTGTATTTATAAAAAAAAAAATATAGTTTTACGTGAGACGTGATTTTTGCTATAAAACCTTAGACTCTTAAAAAATACTGAAATGCCAAAATTTTAAGGACCACTTGAAATATTTGCAATGTTTTCAACTTTTATTCAACCAATTTGTTTTAGCAAGTTAAAAACCAAACAAAAGAATGTCGATAAAAAAAGCACATTTTTTAAGCCATAAAATTTGCTAAGTTTCTCATTTCCAACTAAGTATTTCTGTTCATTCAATTAAATATTAAAATTCCTTGTACCGGTTTGTATGTTTGTTTGTGCAGCCGACAATGGCAAATATGATGGCAAACATCAAATATCAGCCAATCTAAAAATAATAATGGAATTAAGTGGGAAACAACAATAAGTAACTTTGCCCGTAAAAATAACGATCCAATAAAAGAGCAAGCAAATAATGATGGACCTACATGTACAAAAAACAAACACTACATGTTTGTTGGTGTGTGTCGATTTACTTGTCTAGTAGATCTAGTAGATACATGCAGGACTGCATTCAAACAGGACTACAGCCATGCTTGTATGCTAAAGCAACCATGCACACTACATGACTAACCATGTACGATTGTTGGAGTTCTTCTTGTTGCTATTGAATATAACTATAAGTATCAATGATATGGGCAAACACATGTCCTACATGCAGAAATATGTACATTAGGGTGGAACTTACTTTGGCACTTTTTGGATTTTCGATGCTGCCAATAACTAAAACTGTTCTTCGTTCTTGATGATTAAATGGAACAATGTGAATTTCGTCTGCCCTATTTTTTGCCGAAAAAAACCATCACTAAAACCTAGGCTAAGCTTGATAAATACTATGGGAACTCTGCACCATCAATTTCAATGGTAAAAAAGTGGTTTACTGAATTTCGTTATGGCCGTACAAGCATGGAAGATGCCGAACGTTCTGGATGCTCAGTTGAGGTCACTACACACGAAACCGTTGAACAAATGCAAGATATGGTGTTGGCCGATCGGTGATTGAAAGTATGAGGGATTTTGGAGGCCATAGACATGTTAGTGTCCCTTAGAATTAAAGTTTTTGAAATGTTGACACGGTACCCGCTGAAAACTTTCGTAATGACATAAAATGCCACCAACAAAATGTTTAGCTTGTTCTAAGAAGGGCAACCCGTGCCGACTTTCGATTTAGTTTTGAGGTGCATTTACAAGAGGAAAAAATGCAATTTTTTCAGTTTTTTTTTTAAATTTGCCATAAATAATTACTTTTGCAATTTAGTTTAAAAGAATCGAAATGTATACGTAATTGGCGTTCCAATAAGATATAAAAGACAAAAAGTGGTTAAAAAATGTTAAAGTTATTAAAAAATCGCCAGTGTCTCAAGCCACTAGAACAAGAAAGGAACAAAATTATATTTTGAGAAATATTAAAACAAAAGTTTATTCTTACTTAAAGTATATCCATATTTACTTGTATATGAGTTTTTATTTTCATAGGATATAGTTAACAAAAAAAATATTTAATTTAGCTAAATTGTTAACCAAAGGTTGACTACAGCAACACTAATAAAATGATAAATTTGTAATAATAAGAATACACATATATAATAAAAATATTTGAAATTTCGTCTAATTTACAAATAATATAAATATGAATTAGGCTTCCCATATTCTAATTCCTAATAATAGTAAGTTAAATAGATGATATTTACAAATAGACCTTGACAATGAAGATTGTTGATGACGCCCTTGGCAGGGTAGAAAATGCATTTCAATTTGCCAATTGTCTAAAATTTTAGTATTCAGTGATATTCTTTGAATTATTACAAATAAATTATAATATAAATGAACTTAAGCCTAATTAAAAATTTACTTTCAAATTATATATATAAAAAGTTCGAATAATTACCAAAAATCTATAAATTAAATAAAAAAAAATATTTTTTTAACGGCAGTTTCAAAACTCCAATTTAAAATTTTTTTAAACAAATTTCAGAATTTTTTGATCATCGCATGGGGATTTATTTACAACATAATAGGGAATAAAAATGTGAAAAAAGTATGCCAATACCTCCTATAGTTTTTCCGTACCTGATTGAAATTGTGCGATTTTCGAGAAAAATAAATTTTTTGGCCATATTTTGGCGAATGAGCCGAATTTCCTTACTGTTATGATTTTTAAGTAAAATCAATTCAGAATATTATAGTCCAGGTCAATTTAAATATAGTGTGAATATTTAACTAAAATCGGATAACGCTAAGCCTTAAATCTTGAGGGTCAAAGGTCAAAATTATCAATATTTGGAATTTTTCATACAGATGTAGCGAAATATTATATTTTTTGGTCCGATTTTGATGAAACTTTAGAAAAATATAAAATGAAGTCTAGTATTTACAATAACAGTACAACAATGGAAATTAACCCTTAAGAGCACGTGGGGTCAAAATGACTGTGTTTTTTGTGATTTTAAAAGTGCTATTAAGGGTTAGTTTCCATTCGATAGTTTTTCGAGGGCTCATCATCTACATCAACAATCTAGTGGCGTAGTGGTTAATGTGCTTGCCTACAAAAACAAGCGGCATAGGATCGTTCGAAATTTAAAAATTATGTGGCTTCACCACCTCCAAAAAATCCTTGTCAGACGCCACCTGACCCCCACCCGCTGGAAATTCATTATATCAAAGAAAATCAGAAAATCCCTCCAAACGTGGAAGCCTACATCAGACCGAATAATAATGGCTCGCTTCAAGAGCAGAGTAAGACATATCATAGAATGAATTCTATGCACAACTAAAAACCGCGATCAATGTGATTCGAAGAGGAGATATTATAATACTCATGGGTGACTTCAACGCAAATATAGGAAGTGACAATACCAACATCACCACTATCATTGGTAAGAATGGCTGTGGAGTTAGAAACAACAATGGGGAGCGGTTAATTAAACTATGCCAGACATTTCAACTCGTCATAGGTGGCTCCATCTTCCCGCATAAGGAGATACACAAATATACGTGGACATCACCTAATGGAAACACACGCAATCATATTGATCATATATGCGTTAGCAGAAAATGGAAAAGCTCCCTAATGGATGTCAGAAACAGAAGAGGTGCTGACATCGGCAGTGATCATGAGCTCATCATAGATGAGATTAAGATCAAACTGAAATGATAAAGGAGAAAAACCAGGCACCCAAGACGAAAACGGCTCTATCTACAACAACTCCAGAATAACGATACTAAGAACATGTTAGCGGCGATAATTCGTGAACAGCTATCACACCTAGACCGCTCATGGTAAGATATCACAGCAACATATAACCGAGTCGCAGAAGAAACAACGGAATTTGGAAATATTAGCACGCAATGTTGGACTTGAGATAAATATCAAGAAAACCTAAGCTATGAGCATCAACAACGTTAGAACCGATAACATCATGCTACAAGGCCAACCAGTTGAATACGTAGAAAGCCACTGCTAAGGAGGTGGATCGGCCATACTATTAGAAAGAATCCTGACAGTATAACAAGGATGGCGCTAGATTCGCTAGAGGAACCCTCAAGATTCAAGAAGTGGTCGTGGTCGACCAAAGAATACATGGAGACGCACGATACTCGAATATCTAGGACAGTGCAATCTTACATGGGAAGACGCCAAAATAACAGCAGCAAAGTGTAAGATGGAGATGTGATGGAGAAAAAAAAAATGCAATGTCTGGAAAAAAAACAAGTATAACGTAGTAATGAGGTTTCATCAAATCGTACAAAATGTAGTTCACATTGCGGGCACAAAAATGTCTGTTCCGCTGTGTTATCTATTATATATAGGTTGAAATAGAAAACTATTTTTAATTGTATTTTTTTAAAGTTTTTTTTTTTTTAAATATTGCTACTTTTAGGACACAGAGAACAAATTAGACCTTGGGAGCATCTAAAATCCAAAAAGTACAAAATAAGGGCCACCTTAATGTAAACAAAATACATATGTACATATAAGTAGATGTTGTACTACATGCACAGACTAGTGCTGCTCTTATGCAAAAATGTATCTCTTTATTGTAGGGCTTAGTACTGCAAAGTATCCAACGGTAGATTTAAATATATATGTATGTGCTTACGTATAGTTAGAATGTACATTCAGTAAACCTTTAAAAAAATCATTCATATGGAAGTGGATAAATGTAGTCATGTGCAACTTTCAATGCACAATTTTATTTATTTTACTAAGAGGAAAAATTACTTACATAAAAACTAATTTTCGATTTTAAACTTCGAGAACTTTCAGACAGCATACATAACTATTTATTCCTTTTAAATAGTTTTCAGTCTTAATTATCACATCATTGAACCTAAATTCTAAAATATAAAACATGTCTAATTTATAATGCATTATCCAGAGAGTAAATTTTAGATATTTTATTTGTTTTACAAATCCAACATAAACAAATAAAAATGTTGTCCATCTCTGTAAAATATTTTACATGGTTAATAGTGTGCATAAGTTTTGTCCTTTGGCAGTTAGTCTATTCATGTCCTCTCATGATGGTCATTCTGCATGCAGCAATTATTAGGTATAAAATGAAAAGAATACACTTTCTTGTCTGTGTTCTGTCATATAATCTTTCTTCCTTTAAATACATAGTTTCAAGCTCATATTGCAATTACAGTTTGATGGGTTTTAAATAGCAGAAGCGTCTTGAAAATGAGGGTGACAATGATAATGGTTAGATTGTGAATTATTTAAAATGAAGCATTGAACACGATAGTATCTTTTTTCACTAAAAAATTATTTATTGTGAGCCGATGACACCGCTATCTGTGTTACAAATGAAATTATAATGTCAGACTTACATATATCCTTAAATCTCAAGGTGAATGACACAATTTCAAATTCAGATATTGAAAAACTTTTCTCTCCAAAAGAAGAAGAGATTGGCTACAGATTGGAGAAAAAGAGAAGATATTGGCTACAAATGTAAGTAAAACACTGAAAGAAAGTCTGAAAAATACCGTCCGGCCTTACCGCCTTTTAAGCTGAGAGATTGTGATTGTTTGATTCATCTGTATCCCTTATAGTTTCTGTTCTCCTTCATGGTTTCGACGATTTGTCATTCGAATCTACGAGTGTCTTGGATTGAGTAAGGGGTTTTGATTGGATTTTCCTAATTTTAGAAATGTGATTAATGCCGTAAATTTATTTGCTCAAAGGCTTCCAATCTCAGCATACTGAGATTAATTTCCGGTTGTCTCTATTAAATCCCTGCCTTCGTCTATTTCGGAGTGGACTACACTCGTCTCAGTACTCAATATTTCTGCTTCTAAATCTATAACCTAGACTTCCGTTTTGATGATTATCGACTCTTTGCTTAAGACCTAACTAAAATTTTCCCCTTGTTCCGAAACCTTATGTGTTGTGGAGATGAGTGAAGCCAGTTTTAGAAAAATACAAAGATCTGAGAAGGAATGTGGATCATATTTCTTATCTGAACATATAGTTATACAATTACAGCTTCACTAATTCTGTTAACCTAATGAAAGGTGATGCGTGTAGTACCCCCTTTGGTGGATACTAGACAACCTCTACAAAGATGGATGTTGATACGAGAGTGAGTCAATAAGTCCGTGAATTTTTTAATTTCCCACCTCATAACTGAAAGGACAATAATGCTCCTGTCAACAGGAATCTGTCAGTTGACTCCTGCTATTATTCTAACATGCTTCGTCATTTAGTTTGGGTCATAGGGAATCCCGGAATTCCTAACAATTGGAGTGAAAATCTGAAAAATGGTATATTTTACAAATTTTCCCATAGGGTCCACATTTCCTTCTGAGCTGGGAAAATACTTTTGGGATAAATAGGGAATACATCAAGGTTTCCAAAGCTGCTTTCCGTTTTCTGATCCCAGCTTTGGGATTTGAGAACATGTGGCCCAAATTTGAAATTTAAAAAAAAAAATAGTTAAAATTCCGAAGTTGTAGAGGCGATATATTCCAAAAATTTGTTATACCAAAATGTTCTCCGTAAAGATACCTTACAGAAAAACATAAAATTGTCATATGTATTAAAAAAAAGTTTTTTTTTTTAATAAAAAAAGAATTAAGTCACCTTTTCGCCAAAAAAAAACAGCAAAAATCTACAATTTTTGGAATTTTTAATTTGAAAATCGTTTATTTTTGGATTCGTAATTGATATTGCTTTGAAATCTTTTCTATATTATTGGCAATTTAGTTGTCTAACTAACAAAAAAATTGAGTCCATTCGGTGGAAAATGGACTTTCCTAAAATCAAAAATCTTTGAAATCGGATGGCACGTGTTTAAAAATTGTACAAGTTGAAGTTGTACCCTAATTTGAGCCCCCGTAGCGCCGCTCCTGGAGCATTTGTAGGGCTCATTTTAAGAACTTAAACTCGAACACTCCTTTGCTGCGCAAATATCATATAATATTTTATCCCGATCAGAGTAGCTGTTTAGAAATACCAGATTTATTTCCAAACAAATTTTATTCTGCCCCACTGTGCATTGGTAGGAGACTAACGCGTGATTTGAAGAGAAACTGAAAAAAACTTTATTTCGTGTGCTCATTAAGCATTTTTTTTCTGAAAAACCATGGCTGGGCTTGATAAATACTATAGGCACCATTAATTTCAATGGTAAAAAAGTGGTTTACTGAATTTCGTTGTGGCCGTACAAGTACGAAAGATGCCGAACGTCCTGGATGCCCAGTTGAGATCTCTACACCCAAAACAGTTGAAATAATTCACGAAATGGTGTTGTCCGAACGGAGATTGAAAGTGCGAGAGATTGTGGAAGCCATATACATCTCTCATGGCTCAATCGTTTAAATTTTTAATGATGTGACAACTTCGCAGGAGTATTTGCCTTTGTTCAAGTGCAATATTTACATGTTTTTGCGCCGTTTCGAAACCGTGGACGAATCAATGCAAGGGCTATCCATGAATTAGGCTTTATTAGTTGTGAGGATTATCTTATGAGCGTCTTTCCAATTTTGAAGAAGATGGACGTGCTAACGAAAAAGTCTTTCCATTTATTCTCTCCCACATATAACATAGAGCTTTTGTCTACGCCAGCCACAATCAGAAAGTCGTCTTCGACTTCTTCTCGCTGGTAACAGCCCAATTTTCCACCTTTCAAACCTCTATTCTATTAACAATGATTTAAACAAATAAGAGAGCTGTATTCGGCTTTGCCGAATTTTATATATCCTTCACCAAATTATACTTCAAAATAAAAATTTTAAATATTTTTAGGTAAATTTTTTTTTTTTAATTTTTTTGAAAAAAAAATTTTTCTAATTGTTTTTTGAAATTAATTTTTTTTTTAAAATTTAGCGAAAAAAAACTTTTGGTAAAAAAAAAAATCGTGTTAAAAAATATTTTTTCCGTTTTATATTTTTATATACGCCATTGCAAAGGCCTTTGAAATATCTATCATTAGATATCCATATTGTCTATATTAATTACTTAGTAATCTAGATATAGGTCAAAAATCGATTGTCCTGGTTTTTTCCTCATATCTCAGCCATTTGTGGACCGATTTAGCTTAAAGATATCTGGGGTCTTCAGAAAATAGATTTCAACAGACAGACAGACAGACGGACAGACGTCATGGACATGGCTTAAACGACTCCACTATCTATAAGGATCCAGAATATATATACTTTAAAGGGGCGGAATTGAAACATATAGAAATTACAAACGGAATGACAAACTTATATATACCCTATTCACGAAGGTGAAGGGCATAGAAATGGATTGCAGCCTCAACTTGTTGTGAATAAATATATTATGGTTAGCTATAGGATGTTGGCTTTTTTGCATTCCATTCATGGGTTTATAATGCCTCCCAAGAGGTACCTCAGGATATATAAGCTGAGGGACCTGTAATGAGCTCATAATAAAGTTTTTGCTAAAATGTTTAAATAATTTATATTGTACCATAGCAATCCCAATATTACTTGGATGTATTATTTCCAACTGCGCTCCTTTAACTATGCACAACGTCACTTGACATTATAAATTCCTGCCCTCAACAATGCAAAAAAATACCAGAGAAATATAAAAGACATAAAATACTTGACCATATTAGAACAAAAACACTAAGACACAGTCATATGCATATATACGAACATTAGATAAATGCTTTTATGTATATATCTACTATACATACTTATCTACACACACATTCTATATCTTTCAATTCATTCATACTCATCGTACATTCCTTTAACAACAATCCAATTCCAATCCAGCTTACCTAATGATGGTCCAGCTAGTTAGTTATGGCCATATTGTAGTTGCTACTGCAATTATTGTATTCGTTATAGCAACTGATCCGAGCTAAAACTTCTCATATAAGAAGAGATAAATTCGTAGAGCCAGTAGCAGAGATAGACACAGGAAGAGACAGAGATTGTATTATGGACAATTATATTCAAATAAATGTATCCCTTAAGGTAAGTAGAATTGTAGGTATGGAATAAAACAAATCACGGTAAAATGTACATATGTAGGTAGGATCATATGTGCAGCTAAGATAAACTATACAGATATGTAATGTATACATTAGGGTGGCCCTTATTGGGCACCTTTTCGATTTTCCAAATGCTGAGAATTTTATATGTTGCATTTCATTTCAAAATTTGGAGATTTGGGTCAAAGTAGCAATACCTATTTCCAAAATTAAATGTTAAGAAACAAGTTCAATTTTGATGTTTAATATAAAATATACAAATTTCCTGACTTTGAATTTCAATTAAATTAAAAAAAAATTAAATACTGATCGCTTTTATATGAAATTAAAAGATAAACCACCTTTTTTAAAAGGTAAAAACTTAACTATGTATATATATAGATTGAATTGTTTTAAACGTTACCCGATTTTCAGTACTGTATTTCAGATGCCGATGTTAAATCTTGGGAGCATCAAAAATCCAAAAAGTCCTGAATAAATGCCACCCTAATATACACATACGTTATACCGATATATGCAGTTATTCTGTTCTATACCAATGTACTTAAAATTAATACTTATATTCAGCAAAAGAAAAATGGTATTTTTCTTCAGATAAATTTGCCTAGTTTTTAGTATTACTAGCAGTAGATTTCTCAAGGATAATACTTAAATTGTTATTAATCATAAAAAAGGACATATTAGAATTTAAACGATTAAGAGAAATGATTGATGATGGCTTTTGTGTTTTTGTTTTTGAAGTAGTAGGTCGGTAGTATTATGTAAAATGATTTGAATGCAATTATTTGAACATTTTGTAAAATTTCTTTAGAAATTCGAAATGTGCATTAATTGTTGTTCAGTTTTAGTTGAATGAAACTGGGCAAATTGAAATTATAAAAACTTAGGGCTCGTATTTACCTACAGATTTGTTTGTGATTGTGTAAATCTAAAAAGGGAGTTTGGGATCATAATTTTATCAGCCAGCCTGCTAGCCAGACGGACGGATGGACATCATTAAATCGGTGTCAGACTAATACTTCTGGGCGTTACAAACACCTAAATATCAAATTTCACTTCAACTAATAGAGACATATAAGCATATTTCTTGTAGATCTTCTCAAGAACTATTTATAATTTAAATTTCAGATAGTTTGGATCATAAATGGATTTTTGGCGTTTTTTTTTAATTTGAGACCCGAGGTGATCAACTTTGAGGGGCACTGCCCCCTTTAACTCTAGGAAGCTGAACAACTTTTCACTTCGCACATTCTCATGTATGGGCCATTTGTCATTTACAGGCTGTTCCATAGCGCCCAATATGATTTCATGAATGGACATTGATCACAAATATGACTGCGGCTTGGCCTTTATTGTCAGTACCGGGTCATTTCTTTGCGATATACACGTTACGGGAATCCACACGCATTAGCCTTTAACTGTCAAGGTGAGATTTTGGGACATAGATAATGACGTGGTGGTAAATTTTACCCCTCTTAATTTTACTAAAAAAAATTTATTAAAAAATATTTTTTTATAATTATTTGCTTTTTAAAAATAAGCTACCACATTTTTAATTACAATAAATAAAGAAAACAAGAAATATTTTTATTTGGTTAAACAAAATTTTTTTTTTTTAGTATATGTAACAAAAACGATATATCAAAAACTTATAAAAAAATAAGAATTTAAAGCAAATCAAAAACTTAAAGGACATTTTCTCACAGCCAAATGTATACATTTAAATATATGAAAGAGATCATAAACAAAAATAATCAAGTGTAGAAACTACAGATCATCCTTTTTGGAGGATTTTACTCATCAAAATCTGTGTTTGCACGTTTTTCAAATGTGGAAAAATCATTTGTCTTGCAATTACGTTAATTTTGATGTGGGGTAAATTTTTGTCTACTAATAATTTTATGAAAATATTACCTTAATGTTGATGTGGGGTAAATTTTTTACTACTGAATACTTTCGCTAACTCTGACGTGGTGGTAAAACATTTTCAAAGACAAAATTACCTAAATGCTGACGAGTGGTAATTTTTACACCAGGATGTGAAATGTCTAGCTCTGCCAAAATACAAATGAGTAACAACGATCACGATATGAGAAGATACTAAGATAATTTAATTGATAGAGTGCAATGGAAGAGAGTATTTTAAAAAAATGTAAAGAGAGGGTAAAATTTACTACCACCTCAACAGTTAAAGGTTAGTCGAACATTACACATTCTCTTTCATCGACTATTGTATACTGTTTGTCATCTTTTTTTTCATCTTTCCTTTGCCATTAATCCGCGATTTCTTGTGCCAATGCAAATGTGATGGTTTCTGCAAACGATGGCTTCATTGAGTCAAATACCCCATGTTTTTGGTCAAGATCATGAATGTCATCACTCAGGGAAACCGAAATATGCAAATGCATGTTTTTTTCTGGTGAGTCTAATGAGCACATGTATAAGATATTTACACGTTTCAGAACTATTTAAGAATTTTGGCATCGATTTGTTAGTGCATATTTTTGCATATTTTATCCTCAAATGCATATGTTTGCATATATTTGTTTTAAGGGCATATTTATGTCATATTTTTGCGTTTTTAGAGCATATTTTACTGTTTAATAGCATGTTTTGACTTTATCAAAAACAAATTTTGTCTTACTTATTTTTCGCTGTTTGTTGTGTTACAGGTTTTTACTTCCTTTGTTTAAAATTGAAAAATAGATGGCTTTTCACGAAAAAAAAAAATTAAAAAAACAAAAAATTTTTTTAAAATTTAAAAAAACAATTCGAAAATTTTTTTAATCCAAAAAATTAAAAAACTGAAAGAAAAAATTTTAGTTCACCTAATTTTTTATTTTGAAGTACACTGAATCAATTAAGTCTCCGTACAGAAACACTTTTAATATAAACTAGCAATTTATGGTCACTTTTCAATACATATTTAAAATTTTTTTTAATTAATTTTATAAATTTTTTTATAAACTTGAAATCAACATAAAAAATACAAACATTTTCATTAAAAACATAAAAATTTAAATAAATTCAATAATTTTAAAAAAAAAGTATCACCAAAAAAGTTTCCGTACAGTTGACTATTTTAAGGCAAGGAACCCCAATGTGAAAATTAATTGCATTTAATATGTGATATGTCCTCCTTGCTGAGCAATTGCAGCATTTAAATGGAATGGACCAGCTTTGTTGTTGTCAGGGAATGCAAAAATAAGCAAATTTCAATGGTTAGATATAAAATTATTATTTACCTGCAAAATTAAGGAAAAAGTCTAACTGAAATCAATCATATTGAAAAGAACCACGCTCTTTCATTCAGTACGTTATTCAACAGTGCAAAAAAATCGGAACAATGGCAAATAAACCAAGAAATCACCGTCCAAGAAAAGTAGACCACCACTTAGAGAGAAGAATTGTACGATTTGTAGAAGGTAATCCAAAAATTAGCGCATGTGTAATTGCGAGAAACTTGAAAACTAATGATGAATTAACGGAAAACCCCCAAACTGTAAGAAACGCTCTTAAACTAAATGTATACAATGGTCGGGTAAGCCGTAAGAAGCCGCTTGTTCGAAAAGTGAACATGAGAAAGAGATTGGATTACGCTATTGATCATATTGATAAAGATTTTTTTTTTTGAATCGAATTTTTTTTTAGCGATGAAAGTAAATTTAATATTTTTGTTCTAATGGAAAAAAATGGTATGGAAAAAGCCAAATACTGAAATGGATCCGAAGCATTTGACGTAATCGTAAAGCATGTAGGAGGTAACGTAATTGGTTGAAGTTGCATGGCTTCATCTGGGGTGGGAAATCTTATTTTTATTGAAAAGACGATAGATAAATATTCATACCTTAATATATTAAAAGAAAACTTAAAACAAAGTGATGCTTTGCTTCCAATAAGACAACGATCCCAAACACACCTCTGGATTAGCAAAGGAATGTCTTATTTATAATGTTCCTAAGCAATTAAATCGCCAAGCTGAGTCACCTGATCTCAACACGATTGAGCATCTATGGAATCACTTGGAAATAAATATTCGGCAGCACAATATATAGAGTAAAGATCAGCTAAAAGCCGTTATAATGGAAGAGTGGTATAAAATAGATTTCCTAACAACAAAGCTGGTCCATTCCATGTACTGCCATTTAAATGCTGCAATTGCTCAGAAAGGAGGACCTATCACATATTAAATGCAATTAATTTTAATATTGGGGTTCCTTTCCTTAAAACGGTCAACTGTACGGAGACTTTTTTGGTGATACTTTTATTACAATTATTGAATTTATGTAAATTTTTATGTTTTTAATGAAAATGTTTGTATTTTTTTATGTTGATTTCTAGTTTATAAATTTTTTTATAAAATTAATTAAAAAAAATTTTAAATATGTATTGAAAAGTGACCATAAATTGCTAGTTTAGGTTAGGTTATGAAGGCAGCTAGTTATCAGCCAGCTCACTTGGGTCCATGAAATTGGTCCCTTTGTGTTACCCTAAAGATCATGCTCTCCTGAGGACCTCAAGAGATTCTTCACATGTCAGAACTGGGTTCAATGCCGAACCAACCTGACGCACGAATGAACGAATCCATCCTCCTGATATCCAGAGTAGATAGATCCGCTAGGCCGTGCAAAAATGGACTACCTATTGTCGCAGTCCGCACCCCTGCTAAGGCAGGGCAAAGACAGAGGAGATGTTCAATCGTCTCATTCTCGTCTTCATCATGGCAACTTCTACAGAAGTCATTATATGGAGTATTCATTCTCCTAGCATGCTCACCTATCAAGCAATGCCCCGTGAGCACTGACATCAGAGCTCGAAGCCTAGCCCGAGGTAGCCCCGTCAGGGACATTGACCTACGATGGTCATAAACGGGCCAGGTGAGTCTCGATATCGTGCAGTTTGTCGAGTTAGACCATCTCAGTTGAGCAGACTCAAATAATTTACGCTGTATGATTGACTTACAGCAAGACAGCGGTGAACCGACCAAGTTATCGATCTCGTCAATTTGTAGACGAGAGCCTCTTTTGGCCAGTTCATCCGCAATAGCATTGCCAGGTACACCAGAGTGACCAGGCACCCAGAATAACTCCAGGTTAGAATGTCTCGCCATCTCATTAAGAGATACCCGGCATTCATATACCAATCTGGATGTCGAGTAGACGCCAGATAGGGATTTAATTGCAGGCTTACTGTCGGTACAGATTCGGATATTCACACCAAATAGCCTATAGTACTTCATCCAGTGTACCGCCCTTTTGATCGCTGAAATCTCAGCTTGAATTAAACTACAATGATCATGTAGCCTGAAACACACCCTCTTCTGAAGATGGGGAATATAGAAGCCTCCACCCACCCCATCCGCAGACTTAGAGCCATCTGTGTATATGACAAACGTGTCCATGGAAGAATGAGACCCACCCGTCAATGACACAGAGAAGCGTCTGTCAATAAAGGGTAAGGGAGTGCAGTAGTCAATATTAGCAGGGAGATAAGATATACTGCCCAAAATAGACGCATGGCCAGTACAACTAGACCTCCATGCTCCAACAGTACTTAACCTAACCGCCGAATTTATGGCCAATTGTTTTGCCATCAGATCAGCCGGTAGCCAGTGCATCATTACAAACAGAGCACGAGACGGAGTACTGCGTAGCGCACCCGTGATCATTAGTGCGGATATTCGCAGGATTCTCTCAATTATCCCACAGTAGGTGGATTTACTTAGAGCCTTCCACCAAACTAGTGCTCCATACATTAGTATGGGCTTGACCACCATATCGAAAAGCCATTTCGCATTCCTAGGGCTTATTCCCCAGGTACTCCCAATGGCCCTTCTGCAGGCATAGATAGCGACAGCCGCCTTGGACGCTCTCGCATGAATATTAAGGCTCCAGGATAGCTTAGAGTCTAGTATAATTCCCAGATACTTAGCACTATCCGAGAGTTTAAGTTCCACACCGTTAAGGCGCGGTAATGGGAACGGAGGGATTTTGTACCTTCTGGAGAACAGCACAAGCTCCGTTTTCCCAGGGTTCACACCTAGTCCACTTGCAGTGCTCCACTGGCTGAGTGTACTTAGTGAAGTTTGCAGGCATTGTGATAATGTGTCCAAGTGTTTCCCAGAAACAGCTACGGCAACATCATCAGCATATGCAACAGTTTTGCACATCATGGAATCTAATTTCATGAGTAACATATTGATGGCAAGATTCCACAAGAGTGGAGATAAAACCCCTCCCTGTGGAGTGCCCCGGTTCGCTAATCTAAAAATAGTAGCAGTTCCCATAGAAGAGATAATGACTCTATTAGTCAGAAGTCTACCTATGAAGCAGATAATAGATTGATCTATATCCAGACCGCCTAGAGCCGAAAGGATCGTCTCTGGCGTCACATTGTTAAAGGCCCCCTCAATATCCAAGAAGGCCACCAATGCATATTCCTTATGCTGGAGTGATTTTTCTACGAATCCCACAAGCGAATGTAAAGCAGTCTCAACAGATCTACCCTTCATATAGGCATGTTGAGACAAGGATAGTCGGTTCGGGTTAATCGATGATCGAAGGTGTAGATCAATCAACCTTTCCATAGTTTTCAAGAGGAAGGACGATAGGCTAATAGGCCTAAAGTCCTTGGGTCTAGTATGAGATGCCTTCCCTCCCTTGGGAATGAAGGCCACAGTACATCTGGTCCACGACTCCGGAATATATGACCAAGCCAAGCAGGCCGAGTATATACGAGTCAACCAGGGAATAATTAAATCCTCATTCCGTTGCAGATCCGCCGGAATGATGCCATCAGGACCCGGAGATTTATATGGGTCAAAGCTACGCAGGGCCCATTTTAGTCTCTCCTCATTTATGAGAATTGTGACTTCAAAAGGCCCAGTATAAGATATCGCAGTGTTATCCTCAGATAGGGGAACACTGTCAGGGAAATGAGCGTCCATCAAAACCTCTAGGGTTTCCTTTCCGCTAGTAGTCCAGCTGTCGCTCGATTTCTGAATATAACTCGGGACAGCGGCCGAAGATGACAAGATCCTGCGCAAGCGACTCGTCTCAGAGGAACCTTCCACGCCGCTACAGAAGGACCTCCAGGATTTGCGCTTCGCGTTCCTAACCAGGTTCTTGAATTTATTCACAGAGGACTTGTAAACAGACCAGTTGCCCAGTCTCTTGGCCTCATTGAAAAGTTTGCGACACTCTCTACGAGTGTTCGCTATCTCGGAAGTCCACCAAGGTGGTTTTTTCCTACCTCTGCAGATACTAGGTCTGCATGAATCTGATATCGCTCTGTCAAACGCATTAGTCAAATTGTTGACCGCAATTTCAATATCATTCCGATCACTAATGATCGGAGGGTCAGGGAGAAGGCGAGAGAGAATAGCATGTTGCCCAACCCAATCAGTCCTTCTCCTGTTTCGGATGGGCATAGCCCCCTTTTCACGAACTTCAATAACAAAGTCTATGTACATATGATCAGAGAATGAACAGTCATTCGAAACTCTCCATCCACTGATAAGATCTGAGTGCTTAGAACTAACTAGCGTTAAATCAAGAACCTCCCTTCTGTTAGTAACTACAAAGGTTGGTTCTGAACCAGTGTTGACTATGTCTATGTTATTACAAAGAATGAATTCGAAAATTGACTCACCCCTTGCGTTGGTATCCGAGCTGCCCCATACAATATGATGTGCATTGGCATCAGCTCCAATAATAACCGGCAGATTCTCAACTCTTGCCCTTTCAATTATGTCGCGAACCTTGCTGTTTGGTGGTGGTTCGCTGTGGTCATGTGCCATGTAGCTTGAGATAACTAGTATAGTTCCTACACCAGTTTCCCAGGCCGCTACCACAGTATCTTCATCGCTGTAATCAGAAAGAATGAAGATATTGAGTTTGTTGCTAGCTACTATACATGATCTAATGTTACCTGAGCCTTTCATGTATAGTAGCTTATGGCCTTTGGCACCTAGTCCGCGAACCCCTTCTCGATGGATCCAGGGTTCTTGGATGAGTGCTAGCTCCTCCCCTCTCTCGGACATCCGGAGGAGCAGGGCAGCCGAAGCTCCTTTGGAGTGGTGAAGATTAATTTGAGTTACCTTCACCATCTCCGTGTTTTTGTACGATTGTGACGTTGACGTCTTCTTGGTCCGAGGGACTCGAGTCCAAGAGGGCGTCCTCGTCAACTACATCGTCCAATGGCCCAAAAAATTCACCCACCATTTCAGAGTTGGAATGGGTGTCCTCTTGAGCAACAGAACTAGTAGTCTCATCGCAAGACATGTCCTCGGGGGTAGGTTCAATGTCATCCTGAACCAGTTTGCCCCTATCGTCTCCTCGGTAAACTCTAAGAAAGATCGACTCGAAACCGTAGTAGACCTTTCCTAGATTTTTCTGAAGAGGCGCTAGGGACTCCTGGTTCATGATGACCGTGATCCTCCTGTATCCCCCTTCAGATTCGGAGACCCTGGCAACCATCCAATCATGTGTAGGGATGTCAGGATTTCCGATCCGAAGGAGCTCCAGGATTTCCTCCGGTTTCGCCGGTTCGTCGGGAACTCGGGCTGTGGATCTAGGCCGGCGTGGTATCTCGTCAACAGAGACCACATCCAGTCTAGCTCCTTCCCAAAGGCCGTCCAACAGAGCGACAGCCTGCTTAAAAAGCATGGCAGATCGCTCGTTTGAACAAGCCATTAGTTTAACCCGACCGCGATACCAACCGGCATCATCACACTGAGGGGGGGGTCCCGGGTTCTCTTTGAGAACTCGCCAGAACACTCCCATCAGTTTTCTGCGCACCATATCCCAATTTGCATGGGATATAGAGCAGTCAGAGTCACTCCGATCGATGACAGCCCGAACAAGATGACCTTTGGCCACCTCGCTGAAGGATTTGTCAAACGATCGGTGAGACTTGGGACGTTTCGTCGCGGGCTGCTGGCTCTGCGATTGCGCCTCCTCCTCGGAACGTTGCCGTTTAGGCGCGTCCTTATACGCATGAGGAGGATTCTGCAGGTCAGCTAGGATGTTCCTTGCCCAGTTGAGTGATGATAAATCATCGGACGAGAGTGACTCGGCAGGTTTGTTGCCTAATCGGTCGATAATTTTTTCGGCGGCTCGCCGTCTCAAAAAAGCCCTTCTGGCTGGTGTTACGTGCCTTGTGGGGTTATTGTCGCCCTGTTGGGCAGGAGGCACAGCTTGGGAACCCGAAAACTTGTTCGCAGTTCCTTTACTGGCAGGGAGAGGTGTAGCTTGGGTACCCGAAATCTTGTTCGCAGCACCCTTGCTCACGATCGGCACTGGGTTAGCTACAGCCTGAGTTTTCAAGCTAGCAGCTCCCAAAACAGGGGTTTTTACCGATCCTCTGTCGGTACGGGCCAAGGCAACTTTCGAGGTGCTTGGGTTGAAATTCAGAGGCACCTCGCTGCTTTTACTCTTGCATCCTTTTTTCAGATGTTTTAGGTTTCCCTAAAACTCCTCCTGCTTGTTGTTGAGCGCCAGTAGCTAGCAGATTAGCTCGGCCCGGTGTCGCCACCGAACTAACCTGGATCTCAGTAGCTCTCGATTCACCGCGACCTGAAATCGCCGCCGCGGGAATAGGGTCTCCGGAGATTATGAGGCCCCCGACCGGATACATAGGGCACTGTTTGTCTTTTTCCATTTATCGGACGGACCGACGTAAAAAGTGCATTTTATACCTAGCTGCCAGGTGAAAAACTGCCGCCCCACTGGGGTCAAACAGACCACCAAGCCGCCCAATATGGGAACAGACGCTGGTGGATTTCGGACTCTGTATGGGAAAGGGACAGAGGACCCAAAGGGTCCAGAAAAGCGGACATATACTGTCAAGAAGGCCCCAATCTCATTGAAAGGGAAAACCTTCTGACAGTACCGTCAAATAGCCGCCCCATAGGGATATACAGACGCTACTTGACAAGGGGAAGGGTAGTTCTTAGTTCGTGCTCACCATGAGCCCCTCTGGTATGGTTGTACCTGCCAGCAAGGCCCCATGGCTCCTTGCACTTAAGCCTCTGCATCGCGTCAAGATGACTACCCATCGCAGAGGAATTGCTAGTTTATATTACAAGTATTTCTGTACGGAGACTTAATTGATTCAGTGTATAATTTGGTGAAGGGTATATAAGATTCGGCACAGCCGAATATAGCTCTCTTACTTGTGTTAATATAAAATAAGCACTTTTTTAATAATAGCGCCATCTAAATATAAAATTTTTGTTCTAATTCAAACTTAACCGTTCTAAGTGTTAAAGAAATATTGTCTTTTAAATTTGCTCTTATAACATCAATTGCTGTCAAAAGAACATTTTCTATGTATAAAAATGTTTTCAGATCCAATAGGGAATTTTTATTAAATTTAAGTCAATATTTTGTAATTTATTGCAATAATAACCTTAATTGAAGAAGTGACTTTATATTTATATAAAATATCATCAAAAAATACCTCTCATGTAAATTAAAGCGTACCATTTTACAAGCAAAAAAATTTGCCGTAAACCTTCTAGTAAGTATTTTTGCAAGGTAGTTATCAAAAAAATTACACTTTTTTTGCCGAACGTAGGGTAACTTGCAAATTCTTGCAGCTAAATTTTATTTTATTTGTTAAATATTACTTTGACTTATTACCTACAATAGCTTAGAGAGCAGGAAAAAAAATTCACTTAATCACATCAATTTTGTTTAACAAATTAAAAATAAAAAATAGTCCTTACATATCACTTTCTTAAAATTTACTATTTGGAAATTTACATTCAGATTTTGCTTTTACGTATTATACTTACCTTGAGCTGTAGAGTTCATTTTGTTTCGTTTGATTTGCTTGATTACAAAAACTGTGACACCTGTTTAACGGAAACTCCTTCTAGTCGATCTTTCCTACGGTAGTGTGCCATTCGTGTGAAGGCCTCATTCAAACTGTAATTATGAATGGCATTTGAGGCAAGGGTCCTCACTATGATAATTTTGTATCTCCTAGAGCATTTCTTTAACCAACCCAATGACAAAAAATCCCCAACTAAAAACTTTTTTTTCGACTTTTGACCTGGCACTAGAAGTTTCCAGAAACTTCTCGTTTGTTTCTTAGAATTTTCCATCATAGCCCCAAAGGCTTTGCTTAAATTCATGCCGTTTGTCATTGCACGGGTACTGATCGTCATTTCTTCATTGTACTCAAATTTGTAAGTACCGATTTGATTCGTATATGAGCCTCTTCCGCTATTCCAGCTCTTGGTAGCTCCAAATTACTGAATTATTTCTGTTGTTCCACTTTTAGCTCCTCAAAAAGTACAATGAATTATTTAAATATATTGTGGATGATGAATTCAAATTCATAAAAATATTCCTACATTTTTAAGCAATTTTTTCTTGTGGAAGCAAATCTCAACTTTTCTATACAAATGTTTCAAATGTTTTAATTAAATTTATAGAGAAACATTTTTGAAAACCTGTGTTATTATTTGTAAGATCACAATTAAAGAAATTAATAAAGCGATTGAAAGATATAGAAACATCGAAAAAAAAATTTTTTTAAAAAAAATTAATTTTCATTTTCATGAATTGCTACCAATAGAAATAAATATGTACATTGTTAAATTATAAAAGCAACTTATAAGAAAACGAGAAAACTTTCAATTTTATCGCCAATATATTACTAAACTTGTAATTTTCAATAAATTTTCCAGGTTGTATTTATTTTAGTTTTATTGACATTTTATTTTACTCAGCCAAAAAAGTTGGATTATACATTTTTATATTACAGAAATCCTTTAAATAATACTTGTATTTGGTTATAGGAAAAAAAAATGCAAACTCTATTGATTTACCAGCCAATTTTAACTCCTCTTCTTTAAATTTGAATTCAACTATTTATACAGCATAGATTTTTAATTTAATTAAAATTTCCCTTTATCTCATGTTTTGCAACGACAAGTCTTGGTAAGTTTTTGATTTTAATTTTTCCTTCTTTTTTTTTTTTGTTGGAAAAACACAATCTTTTTACACAAAATCCACAAATGCTCATAAACATTTAAATACACACATGTTCTAACATAGTACATATTCAATTAGAAGCATAAAAAAACTAAAATGCTTGTATTCGTTGCAAATTGAATTCCCCATTGATTTGATTGTACGAATTTGAAGAGCATCGTGCTAAAGTACAACAACCGCATTTTATGAATATGGTTTTGAAAATATTGGATATGGCAACTGTATTTATTTATATCAAAATGTATTTATTTGATTTTGATGTAGCTATTACTTTATTTATGCTTTTTATTTCTTTAAAATAAAAAGTGTAGTATTTTACTAAAAACTAATAAGGGAATTTTGTGGGAGATATTTTTTTAAATTCATTAAATGTAGAAATATATAGAAACCAAGATCTAACTATTTCAATTTATATGACGTTTTCTTTTGGGGTTTTCCTAAGTTGCAGATTTATGGAAATAAGCTAAATTACCCTCAAAACTAATAGCTGCCTTAGTTCAAATTTAGACTGATTTGTATATCAGATACATTGAAAACTTCTTCTGAGGTTATCTAAGGCGCAGTGGCCCTTAATAAAGAAGAGTTTGATTTTTCCCAGTCACAGTCAAAAGGTGCATTTACAAATTCCACTGGCAATTAACGTGTTTCAGGCCACTATAACAAGAAATGTAGGAAAAAAATTAACATATTTCGAGAAATATTATAATAAAAGCTCATTTTTACTTAAAACATATCCATATTTATAAAATACATCTGCAAAATACATAGGTCTGTTATCAATCATATTTCAGACCAAAATTGGATTACTCATATAAAAACTCACAATAGCTTAAATCGATAATAACTTGGCCAATAAGCGTTTAATCAAGAAATGGAGCTCGATCTGTGATCGCTCAAATTTCTGAACAAAAATCTATTTTCTATATAAAAACTCAAAATATTTAAATTCGCTAATAACTTGGCCAATAAGCGTTTAATCAAG
Organism: Calliphora vicina; assembly: GCF_958450345.1. Classification (NCBI taxonomy): domain Eukaryota; kingdom Metazoa; phylum Arthropoda; class Insecta; order Diptera; family Calliphoridae; genus Calliphora; species Calliphora vicina. The sequence continues at coordinate 30,837,516 of NC_088784.1, forward strand.
AAATGGAGCTCGATCTGTGATCGCTCATATTTCTGAACAAAAATCGATTTTTTATGTAAAAACTCAAAATAGTTAAATTCGCTAATAACTTGGCCAATTAGCGTTTAATCACGAAATGGAGCTCGATCTGTGATCACTCATATTTCTGAAAAAAAATCGATTTTTTATATAAAAACTTAAAATATATAAATTCGCTAATAACTTGGCCAATAAGCGTTTAATCAAGAAAAGGAACTCGATCTGTGATTACTCATTTTTCCGACCAAAATTCGATTACTTTTATAAAAACTCAAAATATGTACATTGATGACCGTCTCAGTTTTTACACTTTTTTCGAAATTCCTTCATGAATATCGATTTTCTTAATCTACTCTAAAGACTAAGAATTTTGGTGTATAACACTTAAATATTGATGAACGGGAAGTGGTCTCTCAAGTGGTCTCTCAAGTCGTTTTTTAATTTTTTTACGTAAAATACCTTAATATGCCAAAGAAATGTGAAGTATGAAAATGGGCAGCGGAAGATTTTAAGAACGCTATCTGAGCTATTAGAAACAACAAATGAAAATTTGTTTCGCATCAGTCATTCAATGTCTCCCACGAAGCGAAAAATGTATTGAGGAGCTTCTGGTAAGCTTGGTCAGCCGCCAACTTTAACCGCATCCATTAAAGATGATTTAAATAAAACGCAACTCATTTACAAATTAAAATACTATGTATCGGTTATGCGATTTGGTATACAATATTAAAAGAACATGGTGTACCACATTACCCGCCAATTTTTTCAATGGCTTGTTTATGGGTGTTTTCTCTTTTTCCCAAATTTCTCTGAAACTTGAACTTAAAAGACTTTTTTACTTTCATGGATGTAAACCTAACACTTGTAGTAAAACACCAGCTGAAAACTGTTCCAATCGAATTAAGATTCTAAAAATTATAGTCATATAAAAAATAGGTATACCACATTACCTGAACTTACTCTAATACGGTAATTTCAAACGCATTCATTTAGGTCAATTTTGAATGTATCTGGACAATAAAGTAATAAAGATATAAACCTAATATTTTTGGTGCATGATAATTAGATTGTTTATTACAAACTGTATAAAAATCAGGTAGATCAGATGACACTACGTTTTTATACCCTACACCACCATAGTATTATGCGTTTGTGCAGATGTTTGTAACGCCCAAAAATATTAGTCTAACACCCACTTTAAAGTATACCGATCGACTTACAATCACTTTCTGAGTCGATTAAACCATGTCCGTCCGTCTGTCTGGTCGGCTGGCTGGCTGTCCATGTAAACCTTGTGCGCAGAGTACAGGTGGCAATTTTGAAGATATTTCGATAAAATTTGGTACATGTTATTTTTCGGCCCAAGGACCAAGCATAATGAAACTGGCCGAAATCGGTCCATTATTTCATCTAGCCCCCATACAAATGTCCTCTCGAAATTGGACTTTATCGGTCATAAATGTTTAATTTATAAATGTATCTCCACAAATTGCGCTCCAAATAAGTTTTATATATACAAAATTCATGTCACAAAATTTTGTTACGATCGGTCCATAATTAGTCATAGCTCCCATATAGACCCGCTTCCGAAAATCACTTTAACGTGCATAATTCGCTTAAAAATTTTGGTATACTCACAAAATTCAACATAGTAAACTTTCTTATAGACATAAATCACACGACCTAATTTCATGGTGATCGGTCCATAATTGGTCATAGAACCCATATAAGGCCCACTTCCGAAAATCACTCACGAATACAAATTATTGAAATTTTAACAGAAAAATGTTTTGCTCTTTTACTTAGTGTAGGGTATTATATGGTCGGACTTGACTGACCATACTTTCTTACTTGTTTTTATTTATTAACCTGATCTGGAGCTTTAAAAATACATATATTAAAATCTTTGATTTTTGACAAAGCTCAAAATATTCACAAACGTTCACGTATTTAAAGTGCCCTACTTTGAGAACTCAAACATCCGCTCCTGAAAAACTTAACTCAAATACTCCTTTGCTACACCTATTAGAAAATTAGAAATGTCAGATTTGCTTCTAGAATATTATGATTCATCCTCACTGTAAGTCTCGAATATTCCTCTGTTATGCTTGTGTGAAATTTCATGATATTAGGATGATAACCAGTTACGAATGAAGATTTATTTTCATAATATTTTGATTGTCCCCTCTTTGTACCATAGTAGATAAAATCAGTCCCGTCATCACTTATTTGACCATGAATTTTTTCCGATACCAAAAGAGATTACGGCTTATATAATTTGAACCAGTTTCGATCAAATTTTAAATCGGCATTGAATTTTATAATATATTTGTTGAATTCAAATCATTCAACACGATATATTTGCTTAAATACCCATCACAAACTTAAAATTTTCATTATTTTCTAACACCCTGTATTGTAAAATATTCATTGTTTAATATGTCATGTTTGTCTCTATATTTCTGCTAACCTTTTCGGTAAACCACAAAAGGAACATTTAGAAATTTTACAAATCATTTGCATACATTTACAACTCTATTATTCAAAGAAAAAAATGAAAAATATTTATGAAATATATAATTCAGTTAAAATATTGTTATTATTGCTGTGGCATGTCTTGCACTAGTGTATTTACTGAACAAATAAACGAAACTTCATACTTCTAACACGTACATGCAACTTACAGCAGCAACTGTATAAAACAGCAGCCAACGAGGAAGCAACAACAAATATATACAGAGAGAGAAAGGAAGTAAAAACTTTAACATTATAAAATATTTATTATTTATTAAAAGCGCAAACACATGTGTATTATTTATTTATATTTTTATATGTTGTTGGTTTATTTACATTTTTTTCCATTGTTGTTGCGATTTATACAAAAAAAAAACCAACCAGCTGTTGGTGACATAATTTCCCCTTAGTTAACCACAAAGATAGACTTCTACTCTCAACTCCATGTACTCCTCCATGTAGAGTACACCCACACAGACGGTTTCATGAGTCCTTTGATGTACCATGTATGTTTGTTTGTAACCCACCAATAAACTTGTGCTGCTGCTTCATGTTGCTGCTTTGGGCCATTAGTAAGCAAGAGTGTGCGTGGCAACCACATTTACCATGTGGCAAGAACATTAAAGTGTTTTGATTTATATGCAGCAGCTAGTATGTAACAGTTTCTAACGTTTTTTTTATTTTCTTTTTTTTCAGCTTGTTTTCGTTTTGTTTCCTGTTAAAAAGTAATACATCAGGATGTTATTTTTGCCGTATTTTTTTCACTCCAAAAGGTGTTTCTTTACTTCCTTGGAATTTATGAAAAATCAAATAATATTTTTTGCTTTTTAACTTTTTTTTATTATTAATTTAAGTTGTTTTTGTTTTGTTTGTAGGGGTACGTGTTTTTATAAAATTTTGTTTTTAAAAGTCTTTTTGCGAACAAGTTTTTAAATATAATAAAGTGACATTTACAATGTAGTTTTAAATATGAAGTCAAGTCCATTGAGAGTTCTTAGAACAGAATTATTAGAATTCTTTTCTTCACATTATTATCTGCATACATTCTATTCTAAGTAATTAACCGCACCATTTAATAATAGTAAACATAATAACACACTAAATAATGCGATAATGAGAGAATATCTGTTGAACAGCATTCATTTCAAAAACTAGGTAATATAAAATTTGATGAAAATTTAAATGGACAAGTTTTCATGGAAGAATATATTTAAATTTTATTATATACAAACAAAATTTGGAGTTTTTTAACAGTGAGCTGATTTATGATTTAATTAAAATGCTCAACACAATTGAGATTCACTTAGAAGATTTTGGAATTAAATTTCACAAAGACCTTAGATGTAATTGCAATAAACGTAAAGTTTAGTAATGAAAGTCCGATTGAAATATAACTTTGCGTTGTCCATCTTCACGTCATCGACTTTATGTATCCTAATAAATCAGAAAGTGATTCGGAAGATAATATCGAGCCCTTAGCGCCAAATTATCATAAGCGACATTTTCTAAATTTTTTTTTTTTATTGCAAAAATTAAAATTTTATGTTTCAGGGTTCTCAGAATATCAAAATTGTTAATAACTTAAAAATTATAGCGGGTAAGATTTTATCGTAAGTCAATGTTTATATTTTACAGAAAACGAATTTTATTGTAAGCGACACACAGTGATATCAAAAAAAAAGAGGGAAATAAATCTGTAACTTCCAAATGGTTAGAGTGGTTTGAATGAAGTTTCACATGCGCAAAGAAAAAGTGTTGTCGAGTTTAAGTTTTGAACCTTGACCTCATGGGCCCACCGAGGGCGCGACCAAGTACGACACCTCGGGCATGTTATATTTTTAACAATCCAATTTATTCGTTTGTGTTCCCATTTCAAAAAAATTACACACATATAATCTCATCGAGCACTATTAAAAACCTTGTCCTAGCTGTCAAATATCTCTTATAGCTCAAATATCTCAATTTTCCAATTTTCGCATGTTGGAGTAACAACACATTTATGTGTCTCATTCACTTTAGTGTTTTATTTGTATAATATCTTTAATTTTTCTAAAACCTTTTAGGAAAAGGTTTCCTGATGATCTGGCCTAAGCAACCAGTGAAATGCGCATAGGAACTAGCTTATTCCTCAACAATAAATTTCAGTGAATTTATCAATTATTGGGAATTCTTAACAAAAAAATTAATTTTGTATTCCCATATAACAACTTTTTGATAAAAGAATTGTTTAAAAATAATGATTAAGTCCAAAGTTATAAGCATTCGAATTTAAAAAATTTTAAAAAGACGATTTTTCGCTAATTTTCTGGGAAAAAAGTACTTTTTATACCCTCCACCACCATAAGTGGTGAAAGAGGGTATATATAAGTTTGTCATTCCGTGTGTAACATTGAGAAATATTCATCTGCAACCCAACAAAGTATATATATTATTGATCCTTATGAAATTTTAAGTCGATTGAGCCATGTCCGTCTGTCTGTCTGTGTAAAACACGCTCACGTCCAAAATAGACAAACAAAATGGTTAAACTTGCAAGAAAAATATTTATTGTTCTCCTAAGCAGTTTGGTATTGAAAATCAGCGAAATCGGTACAGTGGAACCAAAGTTATGAATTAAAATGTGGGACAACCTCAAAAAAAAATTGATAATTTTCACCTATTTTTGGACATTTTTTATAAATGTATTGCAGCTAATATCATAAAATTTTGCACTCGTTACTTTTGTGATAAAAGGAGTAACTCTGGTGAAAATTATAAGAATCGCTCAATTATTTCTCCTAGCCCCCATACAAATTTCTTCCCGAAATATGGTCCTATGGTCTATAAATGCCTACAGAATAGCACTATCCATAGAAAATTCAGCGAAAATAAGTTTCGTGGTAAAAAAAATTATATTACAAAATTTTTCGTGGATCGGCCCATATTTGACCATAGCCCCCATATAAAATACACTTCCAAAAATCTCTTAAATAAGCATAAATGTCTTATAAATGCCGCTATCAAGTTGAAATTCGACATAAATAATCCCCATATATACCACAATTGCTGTACCTAATTCTATGAAAATCGGCCGATAATTGGTTATAGCTCCCATATAAGGACCACTTCCGAAAAACACAATAACCTACATAAATATCTAAAAAATATCAATATCAAAACAAAATTTCACACACATCCATAGTTTATATTTAGAAATCATACTACTGGATTTTGTGAATATTGGTCCATATTTGACCATAGCTCCCATATAAGGTCCACTTCCAAAAATCAGTTAAGTACTCATAAATCTCTTATAAATACATTTATCATGCTAAAATTCGACATAAATTATACTCATATATATAGATATCACTGTACCAAATTTTATGCAGATTGGCCGATAATTGGTCATAGCTCCCCTATAAGGCCCATTTCCGAAAAAAGATATTAACCTTAAAAAGTATTAAAAACATATCGATATCAAAATGAAATTACGCACAGATCCAGTAATTTGAATCCAGTAATCATACTTCTGGATTTTGTGAATATCGGTCCGTATTTAACCATAGCTCCCATATAAGGTCCACTCCCGAAAATCACTAATATCCTCATAAATTTCTTACAAATATAGTTATCAGGTTGAAATTCAAAACAAATTTATTCAAAATATACAAAAATCGATGTACCAAATTTTATGATGATAGGCCCATAATTGGTCATAGCCTCCATATAAAAAGCACTTCAGGAAAACACATTACCCTGCACAAATATCCATAAAAATCTACACTCAACCAAAATTTTACACCGATGAGTAATTTGTATCCAAGAATCGTACTACAAGATTTTTTAAATATTGATGCATAATTCGGCATAGCTCCCACATAAGATCCATTCTTGTTAATAGCGTTGTATATGAAATTCTACAAAAATAGCCATTAAATACTTAGGACCATAATAGGTCATAGCATCCATATATTAAATAAAAATAGTATACAGATCAGTAATTTGTATTCAAAAATCATAATACTGAATTTTGTGAATATTGGCCCATAATTGGCACCAGCTCTCATATAAATACATAAAAATCACGTTAAAATATTTTATAACAATCGAAACCAAATATTTTGAAATTTGTCTAAATATATTTGTATACCCTTTTTTATACTCTGTTTCTTCACTTGAGGTTAAAAGGGAAAAATGTTGAGGTCCAGACTTAAACTCGACAACACTTCCCCTTTGACACTGAGATATTTTAGATCGTTTAACTCAGTTCCAACAAAGTGTTTACGGTTACCTATGTAAGAAAATAATAATTTACACGAAGATTTAGAAAAATTAAATTTAGACGACAATTTCTCAATTAAAAGACAATAAATAACTGTGTCAAACGTTCTAATAGGAATTTCAGTTATAAATTGCTGAATTAGATACCATTTTTTGTACATTTGAAATAAAATATCTTCTGCGTAAACTAGTCTTTCTAACAATTGTTATATTATTTCAGCTTTTATACCATCATATTTAGGTGGAGGGTATTTAAGATTCGGCACGGCCGAATATAGTACTCTTACTTGTTTATACTCTGTTTCTTCACTTGAGGTTAAAAGGGAAAAATGTTGAGGTCCAGACTTAAACTCGACAACACTTCCCCTTTGCGCATGTGAAATTTCATTAAAATCGGACTAAGGGTTTAGAAGTTACAGATTTGTTTCCCTCTTTTTTTTTCTCATACCACTGTGCGCCACTTTGACACTGAGATATTTTAGATCATTTAACTCAGTTCCAACAAAGTGTTTACGGTTACCTATGTAAGAAAATAATAATTTACACGAAGATTTAGAAAAATTAAATTTAGACGACAATTTCTCAATTAAAAGACAATAATTAACTGTGTCAAACGTTCTAATAGGAATTTCAGTTATAAATTGCTGAATTAGATACAATTTTTTGTACATTTGAAATAAAATATCTTCTGCGTAAACTAGTCTTTCTAACAATTGTTATATTATTTCAGCTTTTATACCATCATATTTAGGTGGAGGGTATTTAAGATTCGGCACGGCCGAATATAGTACTCTTACTTTTTTCTTTTTAAGTTATCTCAAAAAATTTCTAACAAGGATGTATAAGGAATATATACTTTCTGAAAGCTAAGTTTTCATAAAATATTTTAAATGAAAAAAAATATTAAAAAATTGTTGTTACCGAGGGGACCAGGTACATTCAAAAAACACCTATTTTTTATGTAAAATTAAATTTTAGGGCAAAAATTCTAAAATCGCATATTCGATATCAAAATATAGTAACCAATTTTAGGTGGCCTAATATGTTTCTAATTATTTTGTAAAGGGTTCCGATAACCCCGACCCTGGTATGGATATTATAGCCAAAAAACTAAAAATTCCCATTTTTGAATTTTTTCAACACTTTTTTGGGAATTGTGGGATTGCTGATAATAAGTTTCAAAATTCGCTTTTATTTTTCCATTTTGAATAGCAAATTTTACATAACTGTGAAATTTCATTAAAAACTATTTATAAATAAAAATTTGTGTCTATGCAAAAATTCAATAAAAAATATTTATTGTCATATTTTTCAATAAATTATTCCATGAATTTTTAATTGTCAAAAGTTATAAATATTTTTGAAAAATAGACATACATATAGCTTGAACGAAATTATATTATTTGGACCCAAGGTGCTCTTAAGGGTTAATTTATATTGTTGTACTGATTATTGGAAATCTCAGACCTTTAAGTATTTTTCTCAAGTTTAATTAAATATATAATATTTCGCTATCATTGATTTAGAAATTCCAAATATTGCAAAATTTTACCTTTGACCTTCACGATTTAGGGGTTAACGTTATCCGCATTTAGTAAAACTATCAGAGTATATATATAATTAATTGGCCTATACAGAATAGGTTTTACTTAAAATTCATAACAGTATGGAAATTGGTATCATTCGTCAAATTATGGCCAACAAATTAGTTTTTCCCGAAAATCGCAAAATTTAAATCATAGGTACGGAAAAACTGTAGGAGGTATTTACATATTTTTTTCATATTTATATTCCTTATTATATTCTCAATAAATCCCTTTGTGATGATCAAAAACTTATGAAATTTTTTTAACAAAATTTTTAAAAATTTGATAATGAAGTTTTAAAACTGCCGTTAAAAAAATTAAATTTGTTTGGCCATCCTAAGAAGGCAAACACTCATACACAAGTAACTATGAATATATTCTAAGTAGAAATTAGATTTTATTTTTATATTTCTCAAAATATATTAATTTTGTTCCTACATTTCATTTTCTAATGGCCTGAGACAAGTTAATGGCCTGGGGAATTTTTAATAATTTTAAAATTTTTTAACCAATTTTATATCTCATTACAACGACAATTACGTACACATTTTGATTATTTTATACGGAGATGGGAGATCCACATGATGTTTCAAAAGAGCTCCCAACAAAAAATATACCTGTGCATAATGGATGACGAAACGTATGTTCGGCAATATTTTTATGTTGCTGATGCTTAGGACCCAAAAGCAGAAAATGTTCCCAAAAAGTTCTTGATATGGCAAGCAATATGCGTTTGCGAAAAAAAGGACAAATCATCCAAGGTGGAGAAATATTGGGCTCTTGTTAAAAGAGAAATGAAGAGCACAAAAAAGGTGATGAAAAGTGTGGTAGTTTTTAAACCTGTTCGAACAAAGTGACAGAAAGCACTATAAAAAAAACTTAATGGAAGGGTTTCCGGAAAAGGTTCATAAATTCATCACAATTAATTAGAACTATAAATATAATGTTTTTTGTCAATTGTAATAATAGCAACTGAAGATGTAAAAAATGAAAATAAATAATTTTACTACATTTTATGCTTATTTTTTTAGATTTTCTACCCAGCGACAATGGTATAGAATAATAGATTCTCTTAATCCAGAATTAAGTATACGGACTGTACAAAGAATAGCCGATTCAGCTAGGCTCAATGATATAGATCTGCGAAGAAAGCATTTATATCACAGAAAAATCATAAACGAACCTTAAATTTGTTCGGGAACCCTTGAACTGGACTGTTGCACGATGGAATACCGTTTTATTTTCTGATGAGTCTAAATTTAATTAAGTGAATTCTGCCGAAATAGTTCGACAATATGTCAATAACATACTAAATTTTAGAACATATGTACAAAATTTACGGTATTGTGGACAATCAATTGAATAAAACCATATTGCTGCAGAAGATGCTGCCTCATTCCCATGATTAAATGCATCACCAATGTACCTCAATATTACAATGACCCGAAATACAGATCCAAATTTGTGAATGAATTTTAATAACAGAAAGGCGTTAGTGTTATGCATTGACCAGCACAGTTATCCCTTTCACGCTCAAAACTTGTACGCAAAAGTTTTTGAAAATCCGATTGCATTTAGTGAAGTATTAATAGCTATTTTAAACAAAGAAAGGTTACAGAAAATCTCTTGGGACAAATGTATCCCAATATGTATTAAGGGCTGACTATCTCTGAACTGAGAAATTAGTATCTTCTACTTCGTTATCATCTAAACAGAATATTCTAGTAGTTTAATAAGCCTAAATATATAAAAATCATAATACATTGCTGGGAAAATTTCCACACTCTCGACCTTTCATGCATATTGGGACACCGGTGTCCTTTACAAGAAATCTCGTATTACGGATAGTTGAAAATCTTCTTTTATAGCAAAAATCACTTTAATCACAATCTTTCTAACAAAATCAATCGAAAAACTACTTTGAAAACTGCACTAATGTATTACAAATCAATTTTTGTTGTATGGAATTTGTAAACTAAAAACTGTGACTACAGATATCAAATTAATGAAAAAACTCTATTAAATTTTAAAGAATCAGAAGAGCAGAAAACGTAGTAGACTAAAATTTCGCACAACCAAGTTTTTTGTTAATTGTTTTTCACTTTAACGTTTAGATGTTTACCGTTGAATGGGTTTTGCTCAATTTGATTTCAAAAATTCCCATGATTGGGATATATTTGGCTACTTATATCATATATTTCATTTTAAATGATCAAGTACTCGTAGCTTCGAAGACAATTATGACTCAATTTGACTCGACTTAACACATATGTGTGACATGTCGGACACATATGTGTGGCACTGCACTATGCGGTTTATGCCACGTCGGACACATATGTCTGACACGACTTTTATTCTCTCTAGCCATGCCAGATAATAGTGCTGGATTTTAAGAACTTTTTCGATGTTGTCTGGAAGTTCCTCATCAAAACTGTAATCTTCACATTCTTCATCACTTTCTGTACTTGTACTGAGTATTTTTTCTAACTCAGTATCCCATAAAAAAATCCTTTTCGCCATTTCGTAAGACCCTCTTATTTATAAAAAAAATCGGTTTCTAAGCAGTAAATATTACTGACAGTAGTTTAAATTGCAATATTGACGTTTTCGAAGAGATTACGCGAAGAAAATGCTGTGGCCCTCAGCATCTTATTCGGTGAAAGTGCTTTGGCAGTCAATGTGTTAATAAAGATTTTATTTTCAAAAATAATGTCATGGTCAAAAATTCAAATTAAATAACTAAACTAAAATATCTTTCATGTTTAGTATGTTTACGATTTTTGTCTTTGTTTAACAAAATTTTTTAATTTGTTTCTATTTTTAATACTCGATATGGTCAGTTTTGATACTAAGTAGCTGACACAGTAATTGAAGAGATGAGTCTAAAGTTTAATTTTATGAAAGTCCAAGTCCTCCTCAATTGCTCTGCTGCACATTAGTAACCAATCGCACAGGAAGTTTAGAAGATAGAAATAGTTTTGCTTTTTGTTACAGTTATATAATGCTGAGGTCCTACGGTGCGTATGATGAATATTTATTTCATACAAATTACTTTATTATTTTAGCTAAACTCAATTGAATTTTTGATAAACATGTGAATTTAAAAAAATACTTAAGGAAGTCTAAAAGATAATATAATTTAAGAAATTATGGTCGGTCAAGCCCGACTAATACCCTACATTAAGTAAATGAGCAAAAATATTTTTCTATTAAAATTTCAGTAATTTATTTACATGAATGATTTTCGGAAGAACCACATATAAATCAAATCCTGTTGATTTATATGTGGATACCAATTTTTTTAAGAGATTTATGCTCGTTAAAATGATTTTCGGAAGCGGGTCTTATATAGAAGATATGACTAAATATTTATCGATCATCATAAAATTTGGAGCGAAATTTAACAGTTGTATGGGGAATAGGTAAAATAATGGACCGATTTCAGACTGTTTTATCGGAATATCTTCAAAATTTCAACCTGTACTTTGCGCACAAATTTACATGGACAGCCAGTGAGCCAGTCAGATGCACGCACGTCCAGACATCGTTTAGTCGACTCAGAATCGATCGGTATACTTTAAGGTGGGTGTTAGACTAATAGTTTTGGGCGTTATACTACCACTATGCTGGTGTAGGGTAAAAAAACTAAATTTTTCATACTCCAAATATTTTAATATTCCAGCAATTATGACTACAAAGTAATTAATATTGTATATAAATTAATATTATATAAATATTTAGCTTTTATTATTGTTGCATAAATATAATGCTTTTATATAATGAAATATTTTTACAATATAAATATTAAATCATTAACAATTTACATGACCTCGCTGGCCAATAAACACATCATTAGAGGTTTTGACAAAATAACACCTACATGTATATATTATGTATAGTAGCCCAGCAGTTCTAAAAGACTGTCCTGAATTAGTGATCATTTAGGGTGACAACTAGTTACATAGCTAGCTACGTGATTATTTATTTTAACACGTACTCTTTTGGATTACAATAATTCTTTCTGATAGCTGGTCCAAAGTAGATGGTCTCATACATGTTACATATAGTCAGTTACCTTACTACATACCTTACTGGTAACTTGATCAGATATTTGATATCAATATTTCAATTAGAATCAAAAAATATGCCACTTTAAAACTCCGTCCTTCAAAAATATTGAACTTTTTCATATTTCGTGTATATAATGTCAGAACCATTGACTTGAAAAAGTGCAATATTTTTGAAGGACTGAGTTTTAAAGTGGCATATTTTTGAATTTAATGGAGCTAAATAAAAAAAATAAAAAAAAATTGTTCGGAATAAATGAGCATCAAATTGTTGCTAATATTTTCAATCTTATTAAAATTTTGATTCGAGTTTTAGTTTTAGAAACTCAATAAATATGTAATATGTAATAAAGTCTTTATTTATTAGCAAAGCCCAATCAAATTTCCAACGTTTTTTAAATTTGTCATTTTAAATAACAAAGTGTAAAAAACCTTTTGAAAAGGTCAAGAGGAATCCCGCAATTCCTAAAAATTTGAGAGAAAATCCCAAAACTAGTATTTTTTACAATTTTTCCCATAGGGACAACATTTCCTTTGGGGCTGGGAAAATAATTTGGTTATAAATAGCCAAAACACATCAGGGTTACCAAAACTGCTTTCCGTTTTTTGATCCCAGCTTCGGGACTTTAGAGCATGTGACCAAAAGTTGAAATTTTGACAAAAAATAGATCAAATTCCGAAGAGCGTAGGTGCGACATATTCAATAAATTGAACAGGTTTTTTACACTCAAATGTTATAGAAAAAAAAATATTATATGTTCTTAAAGAATTTTTTTTTTTTTTTTAAATAGAGTTAAGTCAACTTTTCGCCCAAAAAACAGTAAAAATCTATTATTTTTCGAATTTTTAAATTGATAATTGTTTATTTTTGGATCCGTGCATTATGTGCCCACTATGTGCACTATGTGCCCAAGAGGGGAGGGGGTATTGCCAATTTATTGAAAATACTTATTTTAGCAGTAGGGGTCTCTACACAAATTTTTATTATTCTAGATCCCTTAGAAATAATTTTTGCCGCAATTTTGGCTTTTGGACACATAGTGCAGGTTGTCATAGGGACCCTGACCAGGGTCTATGTGGTATTATGCTCTTCTGAGTTGTGCCAGAAAGACTCTTGTTTTACGCGGCAGAATCTTCTCGGTGTCTGCTATCGGTGGTTGGCAAACTCCAAGTACGACATTCATACTTTATTCTGCTACCGCGGAATTGATGGCGTCTCAATGAATGTCGTTCAAAATTGTCATAAATGAGCTGCATTCAAATGGATCCTGCACATACATCTGACATACCTTGGAGAAGACTCCAATTGTGTGATGTTGCAATTTGGATGACTCCTCCGGTTTCATCCCAGAAGGAACTGTTGCGCCAGCATGACGTTATGTTCCCTGACCGTTCTACCGGTCTACAGTTTCCTCGTGAAGGTGGTGTTCGGAGGTAATTTGAAGGCAGCCCGTGACGGTCCTTATGGCCGCATTTTAACTGCTTTGAATATTTTTCCACTGAGCATCACTTAACGAAGACGACCACACTGGAGCAGCATAGTTAACCACTGACCGGCCAATCGATTTGTTTGCTGATAGTAAGGCTTCTTTGTATATACCCCAAGTGCTGTCGGCTAGTGCGTTGAGGACCTTGTTCCTATTTTGCACTTAATGCGTAATTGCAGTGGCGTGTGCTGAGGATGTAAAAAGGCTATTTTTATTCGGTTCACTGTCGGAATTTGTACTCCGTCGACTAAGTTGAGTTTTACCTCCTTTGAAGAGTGTTGCCGATGACTTCATTGGTGATAGCTGCAGGTTACGTGCTATGAAGAAATTGTGGATTTCGTTGAGATAACTATTTAGCAAACCACAAAGCGCATCAATGTTGTGATCTGTGGCCAAGATAGTGTAGTCGTCCGCATAGATGATTACCTTCACACCCCGTGGGGGCACCGGGAGTTTATAGAGGTAGAAGTTTAAAAGGAGCGGCGACAGGTCCCAACCCTGAGGGATGCCTTGTTGAACTCTTCGAGATTTTGAGCATTTGTCTCTAAACTCCACGAACGACTGCCTGCCACTTAGATAGTTCACAATCAATCTCTTCTTGGGCATTGTGGACCGCAGGATGTCCTGGAAGAGTGTGGCGTGACTGACAGTGCCGAAGGCCTTCGACAGGTCAACTACCACTAGGATAGTCCGTTCACAGCCTCTGGTAGTTGACGGGTAAGCTGGGGAAGGAGAAGAGTTTCGAGTGTGACAGGAGGGAAATCGACTTGAAATTTTTAAATTTCAATTTTGAAATGGCTATAGCTCGGAAATTAGAAGAGATAAATAGCAAGACCTAACCGAAAAAATGACAAGTGTTTAAACATTTTACATGTCGAAGGTACCCTACTTTGAGACCCCATGGCGCAGCCACTGGAGAGTTTTTAGTGGCCATTTTAGTAATTTAAACTCGAATAATTTTATCCCGATCTGACAAGAAGAAGAAATTCCAGATTTATTTCCAAAAAATTCTGATTCTGCCCCACTGTTGTCTGTTGTAAAACAACTAAGTTTTGCAACAACAAAATACATGTAAATTAATGTTGTGCCTCTAGTTTAGCCTATGGTTCAAACTGTCTTAAGAAAAAGAAAATAAACTGTGTGAGAATTATATGAACACAATTTTTATAAAGCTAGTTTTTATGAATTAATCACAAAAAAGTGACTACAATCTAGAATACTTAGGGTAGGGTCACACATGACAAATAATTGCTGAAAAAGACGGAACCACTAAAAAAATTTATATTTGAATTCTGTTATTTATTTCAAAAACTTATTTTACTTTGGATGATTCAAAACAAAAAAAATAGTTTTATTTTATTTGATGCTGTTTGATCTTACAAAACACTTGTAAGAGTAGACACGTCAAACAAATGTGTGCTAAAAAAAGTGGTTACGCTTTTTTGAGGAAATATTTGTCATGTGTGACCCTACCTTTAGAGACACTTAATAGAAAACTGTCTTCACTCTAGATTACATGGGATGTATAAAGTAAGCAATTGACTTCTCTCTGCACTACAAGGGGCATATAAGTGACCCGAAATATATAAATCGGTTTCAGTTAAGTGGTCAGCCATTGTGATACATAAATGATACATTGAGTACTTGCTTAACTGCTGGGATAAAATAATACACTAACGTTTACGATAGAGCATAGATATAAATAAATAGCCATTAAAAATACACAGGGTATTTCGTAAATATATATGAAAGGCTTTTGATGAATATTTCCATAACTTTCCAAAATTCAATTAAACTGACGTATTTATATGGTCTACTTAAAAACGCATTTAAGTGTCTGCAGTATACGTTGTGCAAATTCAGCAAATTATAATTTTACAACTTAAATTCAAAATTAAATATATTTAATTCAAAATGCCAAAAATTATGCTGCATAATTTCGAAACTTCCGTTAGTGTTCAAATGTCTGACAGCTGTTATTTTGACAGTTGCAATACCCTATATGTATATTTATTTACCTTAAATAACTATTATGAATTGTACATGTATGCAGCTATGAAAATAGATTGACACATATTAGCACTAATACTTGCACAAAATATGCGCGTTGCATTCAAATGTGGTTTTCATTATGCATTATGAACACACACAAACACACTCACACATTATCATTATAAAAAAAAATGCATAAATGTGTGAATTTTGCGGTGAAAATATTCTATTGTACGTGTGTGTTTAACGAAAATTTGCTTTTAATTTTTAATGCATTTTCATTTACTAAATTTACAAATTCTACGTATAATTTTTATTGTGGTTTTTAGGATTTTGTTTCAGTTTTTCGTTTTTTTTTTTTGTTATTTTTGTTAAAATAAAACATATGCTGTAGAAATAAATGTTAAATATGTTGGCGTTAATATTATTGCAGTTTGTTGTGGTTGTTTTTATGAACCAGAAAAGTCATGTGGTTAGTTTTTTATTTGCCTTCTAAAAGATTTCTCTAGGGGTAAGTTAAATTGCGCTAACTTAGCCCTTATGGGACCAAAAGAACTTGGTGATCACATGCTTGTACTGATTAAAATAGATTTCAATGAGGACTACCTACCATATGAATTACTTTTTAAGCCGTTTACTTTGGATCCATCAAATTGATTCCACAGTTGGGATCCCCCAGACGAGGCAAATTGTTCCCATGAATCTGAGATTCATAGTGGACCGCTTTTCTTAGTGTGTGAGATATAGTCTGAGAAAAAGCCATTTTTTGAAATCGATGTATTCCGATCAGTATGAAATTTGCACCAAGGTCCTATTAAATAGTTATTCAGGCACAATTTTTCAACAAGATCGATAAAGAACTCTCGACAACTAAGCGACCAAAAAAACTTCTTAAAGGAATGGACCTAAGCTTTCTTTTGTGCAAAAAAAAAAATTAAAAAAAATCCATTTTGAAAAAAAAGTCAACAAAATCAACAACTTTTGAAGTCCATGTCTCACGATCGGGATAAAATTTGCACCAATGTCCTATTAAATAGTAATTCAGAAACAATTTTTCAACAAGAGCGATCGTATTGGAGCTAGAAGAAATGACCAACAGATTATAACCAAATTCAATAGGCTTCGTTCTTGTGGCAATAGAAAAGATTGTATCAAATTTTGTCGAACTATATTTGAAATTGCGATCTGCAGTTTGTTTACAAAGTTTATATGGACGGACTGATATCGCCTAATCAATCCATAAAGTGATCCTCTTGAGCAAAAGTGTATCCTCCCCACAATGGTGGTGTAGGGTATAATAAAGTGTGTATGTAAGACATTTTTCGACATTTTTTATTCGAAAAAAGAACTGAATATGATATTATTCATCAAACTATTATATCAAATAGGGATAACTGCATTTTTACCTAGTATTTACCACATTGGCCTTAAAATGTTGCACATGTATTCCTAAACGAAGCTCGTTACTATCACATATGACTGTATATGATATTGTTACGTTTTAACCTTTTCAAAACGTTGGTTTTTTTTCCTTTAAATAAACCGGATACTTTTGATTGCAAATAAAAGCCGTTTAGTAGTTTAAAAATTGCAACAACTCTTTATTTATTTAAAATGTACAAAAACCACAGAATTAAATAGTCACTCAATGATTTTTATACACGTTTATAAATTCGTAGAAATACAGACACACTTTATAATGTACACCTATTCACTTGAAAAATACAGCACACTTTAAGGCACTCAGTTGATGTTTATTCGAATAGCGTCTCTGATAAACTGACTAACGACTGCAACCTATGCCACCATTTATAACAATGCCATCTGCACTCTAGATTGTTCTTTAACTGTCTAAGCTCGTATATTCGAAGCCTAGAGCATGCGCCATCTCTGGTGATATTTCTACAATGTTCTTTAACTGTCAAAGCTAGCAAACAATCAACGTTGCCATACTTACGATCAATGATCAACTCAAAGCTTTCATTTAATGTTAATAATGCCCACAGATATGTTACAGTTTGAGAGGCACTGCTCTCAAATAGCATTATGCAACTTTATATCAGCCGTTAAAATCGTTATATTTGAATTCAAGTACAATTTCGTAACAATAGTAAATTAAATGTAACAATTTATGAAATATTTTCTATATACAATACTTATTATAATTTATTAAATATCTGACATATTTGTTTAATAATTGTTATTTAATGTCACTCAATTAATTAACACATAACAAACCACAAAACATGTAATAAGTAATAATAAACATAGTGAGTATAGGAAAACAAGTAAATATTTGATTGTAAATTTGTATTAAATAATTTTTATTTTTTATAATTATTTATTTTTCAAAAATAAATAAGAGTTAGTATTTTAAATTTAAAAAACTAATTTGTCTCACTCTTAAGTTCAACAAAACAGATATTTTGCTTCACAAGCATTCCTTGGAAACATGAAAATCGTAACATACTTAACTTAAAAGAAAATTAATTCATAACACTATGCAACAAATGAAGACTTTTGGAAAAACACAAGATCATGACAGTATAGGTTCGACTCTACTACCAAAGGGTAGTAAAACCCTATACTCAGTTTGTCCATTTTGGTGACCGATTTTTTTATGGGCCCCCAAAGTTTCTGAAAATCAGTGGGGCCTCTAAAAAAGGTTAGTTAACAGCTAATTCAGACTTTGTGATACGGCTTAACTTTATATGGCAATAATATTGCTAAGAGTCCGTCAAATAAATTTTGTTAATTTTTTTTTTCCAAAAAATTGCTTTTTCGTGCACTTTTGTTGAAAAAATATAGTAAGAACAAATTTTTTTTTTCCTTTTTTAGAATAACTTCCAGGCACTCCTAATTTTTCAATAACAATATTTAGCAAAGTTGTAGTTACGGTAAATCTGAATAGCTCTTGTGAACATATCAATGCAATCTGAACATATCTAGGCACTCTAAATAGCTGTCAAAAAGATTCTAAAACAAAATTTTTTTGTTAAAAATGTATGTTCGAGTGTATACTTCTCTATTGTGATGGAATAACGAAGAATGGGCAAATCTTTATCGGTATGATCCGGGCGCATCACTTCATCCAATCTTTATCACACAAGACCTGCATCAAGCAAGCAAGATATGAAAAAACATTAAAATTTTTTAAAGTGGGCAAGGTTTGTGGAGCTTCTGAACAGTAAATATAAGCTTTTTATATAAGTTTTTGATATCGGTGGAAAAATTATGACTTGAAGATTGACATTTTAGAGAGATGAATTAATTTTGTGTTTTTTTCGGACGTCATTTACCTTAAAAACTAACAATATTATAAAATGGTGATTTTCCATCAAAAAAATAAAAACTTAGAATTAATGTAAAATTTGAACAGTTACAGATATCACAATAAAATTTTTAAGTAATATAGATCTAAATCTTCTTAAGTCAATGTCATCACTAATGTTGCCATTCTTTGTTTTTAGACATCAAAATTCCTAAAAAGGGGAAAATGTGTTCCAAAAACTGAGTTTTTTTTTAGAAAATAGCCCTCTTTGACGTTATTTACAGTATGATAGTAAAAACGTTTTGTATGTATATAAACAACATATAGGGCTATACAAATGTGGTGAGTTTTTGAGGATCGGTGCTTTGCGTTTTTAGAATTTTTTACTCAAACCTAAAATTTTGTTTCAAATTTGGCCAAGTTTGGAGTTTGGCTGGGGGGTACAATGTCCGCTTAAGTTAGTCAAGTTTTACTTTATACGTTTTTGCATTAAGCTCTCTTTCCAGATCATAAAAAAAATTATATAGCCACGAAGAAAATTTTTTATAAAAGAAAAAATATGGGGACTTTTTTGGGAAAAAACTTAAAAACACACGCATACAAAGTTGAAGTATATAAAAAAGATGTTTCAACTTTGGATGCGTTTAACTTTTTATAGGGACGAAATAATTGTTTATCAGGTTTGTTTTATTTTCCTTAGAATTTTAGCACAAATATAAAAAACAAATTTCGACCTTTCGATCATATATAAAATTCAAAAAAAAAATCAAACAAAATTTAAACAAAAATTAAACCTAAAATTGAACTAAAAGAGATAACCTACAGATAAATGCATATTTTTGTAGATCTTCTCAAGGAATATCTATATTTTAAATTTCAGCTGATTCGGATCATAAATGGCTTTTTGGCGATTTTTTTTTAATGCGTGACATTGAGGTTCCACTCACTGAGCCCCATTCCGAACACCTCAGCCGAGTAAATAATACAGCACAACATAGAAGGGTGGACTTGATCATACTATTTTAACAAAAAATCTTTGTTTTAGCGTAAAAAAATAGTAAAAACGAAAATTGTTAAGGTACCAAGTGATCTTTATGTGCTATTTAGAGTGACTAGACACTTTCAGAATGCATTGATATGTTCTCAAGAGTTGTTCAACTTTACCGTAGCCACAACTTTGTTAAATATTGTTAGTGAAAAATTAGGAGACTCTGGAAGTTATTCTAAAAAAAGTAAAAAAAAAAATTTTCTTCCTATATTTTTTCAACAAAAGTGCACGAAAAAGCTATTTTTTGGAAAAAAAATTTGAACAAAATTTATTTGGCGGACTCTTAGCTATATCTTCATCGTGTGTTTTTTTCACTGTTGCACTGTGTAATTATATAAAAACTATAAAAAAATTGAAACCTCCATAGGGAGGAGGGTATATTGCTCATATTTTCGAAAATATTGGTCCAACGTCCACCTAGTATAGTAAAGTATACCGATCGACTCTGAATCAGTTTCTGAGTCGATTTAAATTTTTCATATGGAAGGAATCATGTGACGTAATTTCATGACGATCTGTCTATAACACAGGTCTAGAGTTATATTGGTGCCGACAAAGCTAAAACTGACTGACTTATTTTTTCCTTCTGATTTCCTAAGAAATTTTTCCAAGCCGTTGCTTCTAAATCATTCATTCATTGTATGAATTAAAAGTCGTATTTTTGGGTCATGAAAAACATGAAATATTAATTAAATGTGATTATATCGTTAATCCAGAATAAATATTTATTACATTATATCATGTAAGTTCAGAGTAAAAGGAGGTTTTAAAAAAGAACAATTATGGGAGTTCTGTGAACTGTATTCCACAGAATAAACAATTACTACCAAATGCTTAAATGAATGTAGCTCGTTTTGTTCAAACTTTGTATAAAAGGTACTGTATTTTTTGGGATACTATCCCTAATTTTAGACAAATCTTAAGTAATTTGAACACAGTAAATTACGTTCAGTAATATACTCAACAAAAGAAAAATGTACACTAAGAACACGATTTGCGTCGTTAATGGGTTTCGGAAAAACTACGCAAATCGAATAAATGTTTCCCATATATTTCCATTGTTATATTCAACACCAAAATTCTGGGTCATTCCGTTAGCAGCATATCGAAATATTCATTGCATATCCACAATAAGTATATATATTCTGGGTCCTTATGAAATTCTAAGTCGATTGAGCTATGTCCGTCTGTCTGTCCGTCTGTGTAAAACACTCTTACTCAAACAAACTTAGCAGGATTTCAAAAAGAATTTGTATTATTGTCCTAAGCAGTTGGGTATTGAAAATAGGCAAAAGCGGTAAAGTAGAACCAGAGTTATGAATACAAATTTGAGACTATCAAAAAAAAATTTGGAATTTTCACATATTTTCTGTTACTTATGAAAATATACAGGACTAACCCGGTTAAAATCGCCTAGAGGGTACGACACGGCTCTCTAATAGTCAGCATGCCTACCTTAAGGGTCGCTCTACAGAGACAGCTCTGCACGAAGTCGTAAGAGTTGTAGAGAGATCTCTCGAATTTAAACAATATACAATGGCAGCCTTTTTGGGTATAGAGGGTGCTTTCAATAATTTTTTACTCTTGCAATTCAGCAAGCTCTTACTAACCTAGACGTTGAAGAATATATCAATAACTGGTTAGTAAACATGCTGAAATCAAGAATAGTTACACAAATCTTGGTAATAGCGTCAATCCCAAGCAAGCTGGTAGAGGCATATCACAGGGTGGGGTAATCTTTCCACTACTGTGGCTTATCGTTATTAACTCGATTCTCATTGATCCACAACGATTCTCATAAAAGTTGTGGCTTATGCGGACGATGTGGTGATACTCTTATCAGGTCTGTTTCCGGCAAGTGGTCTAGGGGTGAATCCAAGTAAAACGGAACTTGTACTTTTCACGACAAAGACCAAGATTCCAAACTTCAAACTTCCACGGTTGAAAAACTGAGTGTAGAGTAGTCCAGGCGGAAAATTTTGCAATCATGGCAGCTGGCAATACACTACATGATCATAATACCCGCGGCAATATAGGTATTTTTGTCGACAGTCAGGCGGCACTTCTCTCACTGAATACCTACACAATTTCATCTTCACTAGTTATGCAATGTAAGAACTCTCTGTCAAGGCTAGGTTGTCTGTCTGACATTACTTTGGTTTGGGTACCTAGGCACAGGGACCACTACGGTAATGAACAGGCAGACGAACTAGCCAGAATGGGATATGCGTTAGATATCTCCAATGCGGTCTCAGTAGCTATTCCACTGGGGACTATTAAAGGTATCATCTTCACACATTTTCTTACAAAGGCTGAACATAGAGTGTGTAATAAAAAACCACAATTAGAGTGTGTAATTTAGACACATGTAGGGTAGCCAAAGTGATGTGGCCATCTTTTAACGAAAAACGTACTATGCAACTGATAACCCGGAATAGAAGGGATATATCAAGGTTGCTGGCAGTATTAACGGGACACGGGGCGTTAGGCAAGCACGCAAATCGCCTGGGACTCCCCTTTAACGACCATTGTCGTAGTTGTAAGGATAGGGAACAAGAGGAAACGATTTTCCACCTTCTTTGCGAATGCCCAGCAATGAGTGTCAAGAGACATAAATTCATGGGCAACTATACATTGACCAACCTTGGTGAGGTAGCCGGGTCTAAACTCAATGACCTACTTTGATATCTCACAGCTACAGGTTGGGTCTAGCTAGCACTTTTTAGTTACATTGCGATGTAAACGACATTACATCTGACGAGTGGTGTGGTCTCATCAAAACGGGGTCCCTTCGACTCTACTTGATTGTTCGCACGTAGTGAACTACCACGTAAACCAACCAACCCGGTTAAAAATGATAAGAATTGATGCATTATTTCTTCTAGTCCACAAATTTCTTCCCGAAATAATGTACTATGGTCTATAAATACCAACAATACTAACATTTTCGTGGATCGGCCCATATTTGACCATAGCCCCAATATAAAGAAAAATCTATATTTAATTCCCTTTTTACAAACAAACAAAATCACAAACTCTTTACATTTTATTTTGATTTACAGAGAGAAAAATGTTTAAAATCATAACGATGCAAATCCAGGTATAACCACGCAGCCGAAATTACAACTTTGAGACGCAAGTCGAATCTACTAAAATTCAAAGTGACACGACGTTTAGCGTCGCTATAATTTCGGTTTGAGTCGTTATAAATTAGACATGCATCGTAAATTTTTGGATTTAGTTTTCTGTCGCTACATACAAAGTGATTTTTCACACCAAATTGTTAAACATTTTTGTGCGATTTCTGTAAATAGAGAATTTCATATTATAAACTGTTTGCTTTCGGTTAATTTTACCTATTTATGTACATATATAAATAATTAAAAGCATTTGTTCGAATAAATAGAAAATAAAAATAATTTGATAAGAAATAAATGAAAAAAGTGATTAAATTTTCATCCGTTTCCTATTAACTACGCATTTCGGGGTCTTAGTGTATTTGAACATTGAATATTTGATATTAAAATGGTATTTAAGTTGTATCTAAATTAGTATTTAAATTCAATTAAACCACAAGCAATTGTTAATATTGAAATTAACATGTTTCGTACCCATTAAGATTAGAAGACATACATAAAGTATTTTTGAGACACTGTATCTAAGATATCCAAGCCATACATTATTTCTTGTTGTCTTCAATAACAGGAATTTAATAAAATGTCCTTAACCAGTTATTTACACATACGACATAGTATGTCCTGTACAGTTAGTTGCCTTCCGTTTTGAAATAAGTATTTTATTAACATTTCTAGATTGCGGTTAATTCTTTAGTGCCTGCTAAGTAATCATATTACAAATAAGCTGATTGTCATTTAATATCTTAAGTATTAAGAATTGTTTAATTGGAAACTTACATTAATACAATATACATAATTTTAAGACACAAACACATAATAATAGCATTGTATTAGAGTGCGTTTTGTAAATTTGTTTCAAATATAATGTAATATGAACTTTGGCATACATATTAATGCCATTGTTTAGCTATACACACACATTTATTGTTTTCTATTTAGACATGGGATTAGAAATAAATTGAATATTTATACATGCACTTGTTTCCTCAAATAACAAAATGAAATTAATGTCTGACGTCAAGAGTTCAATTGGAAAATGTTTAAATGAAGGAGGGTATAAAATGTTCATTGCTATCGTTTTCATGTAGTAAAGGCAAGTGTAAAATATGTTTTACAATATATGGCTTGATGTTTCAAATGAAATTATTATTAGCTAAAACTATTAAGTGCGAAATATGAAATTTATGGGAATGGTGGAACTGTATCTGTATTGATTTTTTGTACTACACAAGAATGCAGAACACTAGTTATGTTCTCACAACTTTCATTTGCAACCCTAACAATTTAGAGTGTGTTATTCGGCAGTGCCGATTCTTGTATCAATATGTGACAAAAAAATATTTTTCCGATATAGGGATTATATGGGGGATAGTGTTAATTATGGATCGATCTTCACAAATGATGGTAGATTCATTACGGTATTAATTACACTATGCAACAAAAGAAGGCTTTCGGGAAAACACACGACCATGATGGTATGGTATGGTATTCAGGCAGCCGTCCAAAACCTTAGGTATTGTTCAGCTCACTTGGGTTCAATAAACGTTCCCTTTGTGATACCTGAAAGGGGAATAAAAACAGAAAGGAAGAAAAAGGAAAATAGAAGTTAAAGAAAAGGGCAATCAATAGTTTGAGTCATAGTGAAGTTAACAAGAGTAGAGTGTAAAGAAAAAGAGGAGGAGGAGAGGAGATAGGAATTCAAAGAATTCGAAAAACGCAGACCATCATGGGATGGTTGCTGGATCTCTAGAAGGTAAAGTTTGCGTGACCGGTCTTATCAACCATCCGCTTTCCCTGATAAAGGCGTCTATATACCTTAGTTCCTTTACAGATAACCCCGAAAGGGTATTGACGAATCTCTCACCTAAGAGCCTAGCACGTAGATCACCCAATGCCGGGCAGTTACAAAAGAAGTGTACGTTGGTTTCTTCCTCTTCCTCGTTCTGACAACTTCTACAGAAGTCATGATGAGGTAACCCAAGTCTTGCGGCATGAGTCCCGAAAGTGCAGTGACCGGTGATCATCGCCACCAAGTTGCTCAGACGTATTCGTTGTAATCGAAGTAGATACGACGTGCGTTTACAGTCCAACGCAGGCCATATCATCGTCGTAGTGGTACAAGTGGGTTCATTACCCCACCTTGCTTGGGCAAGTTCGTAATACGCGTTTTGTATCAATTCCTTGCAGGTTGATAACGGGATTCCACAGTGGAAGTCTATTTCGTCGTCTGACATCAAGGCTCCCGCCAAGTAATCGGCAATACAATTGCCCTGTGCCATTGTCCCTGTGTCCACGTACCCATGTGAGTACAACTGTCGAATGTCTCGTCATCTCATTTAAGGATGTCCGGCATTCCTGGACCATATTCGATGTTGTGTAAACACCTACCAGGGATTTAATTGCGGATTTACTGTCAGTATATATACGGATATCTCGACCAGATACACTGTAATATCTGAGCCAGTTTGCCGCTCTTCTAATGGCCGATATTTCAGCCTGAAGGATGCTGCATCCATTTGGGAGCCTAAAGGATATTCTTATTCCGAATTCAGGAATGTATATGCCCCCGCCCACTCTATCCCCCTTTTTGGACCCATCCGTATAGATCGATAGCCTCATTTCATCGACAGGGAGACCATGAACAAGCTCCATACTGGATGGGATAGAGAAACCGAAATTCCTCAGGAAGAAGGGTTTGGGGGTACAGTAATCAATAAGATCAGGAAGATTTCGTAAGTTTCCTATTATGCAAGCATGTCCATAGGACCTGAATTTCCATGCGTTGCAGGCCTTGAGCCTAAAGGCCAATTGCCTGGCCATTAGATCTACTGGAATCCAATTGAGTAGAGTAAAAAGCGATTTTGTCGCGGTAGTTCGCAATGCCCCTGTTATCAGGATTGCCATACGGCTCAATACCCTTTCAACTAGCCAATCGTATCGACTAGCCAATTCATGTTCCAGGGTCTAATACCCCATTTCGTGCCTATGGCCTTTTTGCAGATATACATAGCCGTCATGGCCTTAGCTGCTCTTGTCTCTACGTTGAGTTTCCAGGATAATTTCCTGTCAAGTATAATACCCAGGTATTTTGCACTATCCGAAAGCGACAGTTCAGTGCCGCTTAGTCGGGGTAGCGTTAAGTTAGGAATCTTATTCCGTAAAGACAACAGTACAAGTTCAGTTTTACTGGGATTTACACTCAAACCACTATCGATGCACCATTGATTTAAAATTTCGAGTGCCGTCACCAGTCTTGGTGATATCGTGCCCATATGAAAGTTTAGACCATTTGTTAAAAATGTATCTTAAGATATTGACATCGCTTGAGCAGTTGTCAAGGCTAATGACCTGTTGTCAAAACAGTATCACTAGACTAGGCAGTTGCTCCCCCTATCCGCCACCTGGGACGCGTCCGATGGGAGACTGAGAACTCCACACGACCATGATAGTATAGGTTCGATTCTTAGTTTGTCAATTTTGGTGACCAATTTTTTTTATGGACCTCCAAAGATTCTGAAAATCAGTGGGCCCTCAAAAAAAGGTGTCATCAGTTTATGATAAACAGATAATTCAGATTTCGTGATATTGTTTAACTATATATGACAATAATATAGCAAAGAGTCCACCGAACAAATTTTGTTTAAATTTTTTGATAAAAACAGCTTTTTCGTGTACAGTTTTGGAGATAGTATAGGAAGAAATTTCACTTTTCACTTTTTTTAGAATAACTTACAGGCACTCCTAATTTTTCATTAACAACATTTAGCAAAGTTCTAGCTACGGTAAAGTTAAACAAATCTTGGGAACACATCAATGCAATCAGAACATAGCTAGGTACTCTATATAGCTCATAAAGATCACTTTGTACATTAAAAATTTTAAAAATTTATTTACTATTTGTTTACGCTAGAACAAAGATTTTTTGTAAAAAACGTATGATCAAGTGCACACTTCTCTATTGTGCTGCATTATTTACTTGGCTGAGGTTTTCTCGAGTTGATTTACAGTTATTCAGCTTCGTAGGCGGAATGGAAATCAGTGGGTTGCCTCTCAAAGTCAATTTTCTTTTTTAAAAAATCGCCAAAAAGCCATTAATAAGCCGAATGAGCTGAAATTTAAAATATAAATAGACCTTGAGAAGGTCTACAAAAGGTCTGCATCTGTAGGTTATCTCTTTTAGTTCAAAAGATATTTAGGTTTATTTTTTTTTTAATTTTGCTCGATATTTTTTTAATTTTTTAGATATCAAGGGTCAACGGAGGGTCAAACTTTTTTTTAAAATATCACCTATATTTGCGATAAAATTCCAAAGAAAATAAAATCAACTTGATAAAAATAATCTCGTTCCTGTAAAAAGTTACACTCAGCCAAAACTGATGCGTGTATTTTTTCAGTTTTTATCCAAAAAAGTCTCTATATTTTTTCATTTATAGAAACAAATTTTCTTCATGATTGTATACAATTATTATATGATCTAACTAGAGAACTTAATGCAAAAGAGTGTAAAGAAAAACTTGGCTCACTTAAGCAGACATTGTCTCCCTCAGCCCTATCCAAACTTGGCCAATTTTGGAACAACATTTTAAGTTTGAGGAAAAAACACAAAGCATCGAAGCGCATTTGGCATCTGGCATTTCCAAACGGCTAAAATTCGGGATAAAATTTGACGCGGTCGTAGCCATGGAGTAATCAAGTTTAAGTTATTAAAATGGGCCCTACAAATGCTCCAGGGGCGGCGCTATGGGGGCTTAAAGTAGGGTATCTTCGACATATGTATAAAATTTTTAAACACGTAACATTTTTTGTTTCCAAACCGATTTCAAAGATTTTAACATTTTGGGAAAGCGCATATACCCATACCTTGGTTCGCTTTTTAAAAAATATAAGTTTTACTTTTGAACCGAATAGACTCGGTAGGACCCATTTTAATAATTTGAACTCTAGTAGGGTAGAAGGGGGATCATTCGCCATAAGGGCACATCTGCCAACATCGAATAACTTAAAAACCGAGTAATCAAGTTATGTTACATTATCAAGTTATGTATTCGTTTATCGATTATTTATCACCCATGAAATTTGAAAAGTTTAATTTTACATATGATGTGAGGCAGACGCGATTAAGCTGTGAAAATATTTCAGCGTGTGAATTTTTTGTGCTAACTTCTTCAGTTTTTGTGATGCAAAAAATATATTGGTGGGTGATAGAATGTCAATAATAGTGAACAATAAGGTATAAAACAGTAAAATACGTTTATATTTTTTGATTTTTTGTCTTATTTTGCAAATGACAAATCTGCCCCATCCCTATTGCGTATTTACCCCATGGGGTGGTTTCGTCGTTTTTTGTCAGTCTAGCAAAAATATGTATATTAAGATGAGATAGGCAATATTGAAATGATCAAAACTAAAGTCAACATATCTAAGTATACGAAACAAGAAAAAAATTAAGAATATTGTTGCGTTATAACCTTTTCAAAACGTTGGTTTATTTCCTTTAAATTTATTTAAAAATGTACAACAACAGAATTAAATAGTTACTCAATGTTTTTTATACACGTTTATAAATTTGCAGAAATACAGACACACTTTATAATATACACGAACTCACTTGAAAAAATACAGCACACTTTAAGGCACTCAGTTGGTGTTTATTTGAATAGCGTCTCTGATAAACTCACTAACTACTGCAACCTCTGCCACTATTTATAACACTGACATCTGCACTCTAGATTGCTCTTTAACTGTCTAGAGCTTTCTAATACATACGCCATCTGTGGTGTACTTTCTACAATGTTCTTTAACTGAATATTCGAATTCGAATATACGGTCACAGCAAACAGCATTGCCATACTTACAATCAAGGAGTATTCAATATTAATAATGCCCACAGATATGTTACAGTTTGATATTACAGCACTGTTATTTGATAGCATTATGCTACTTTTAAATCAGCCGTTAAAATCGTTATATTTGGATTCAAGTACAATTTCGTAACAATATGTATTGTGGTTTCAATTTTAGAACGCCTCAAAACGCCTTATGGTTCCCTTCTACCCTACTCCTTGGCTATGCCCACATCAGTTTTTATCCCGATCGGAGCAGCCGTTTAGAAATGCCAGATATATTTCCAAAAAATTTTGATTCTGCCCCACTGTGCGATCCTCGAAAAATATCCATATTTGTATAGCTATTGTTGTATATTCGCATATGTTGTTTAAATCGTATTTTCTACCACACTGTAGATAACGTAAAATTAGCAATTTTCTACAAAAAAATTTCCCCCTTTTAGGAATTTCGGTATTTGTGGTAACAATTGTACTGCCGATTACTTAAGGACATTTAAATTTATATCAGTTCCAAATTTTGTTATGAAATTTTTTATTTTATATTTTCTGTATACTTCTTGAAATTCGTTTCAACAAATGTTTCTCTTAGTAAATGGAAATTTTGTGTAACCAGACAAGTGGCAAGAAAATGTAAACTTTTCTTGATCTCATTGTTACACACGGAATGACAAATATATATATGATTAAGAAAATGTCTTTAAAGTCCTGCCTTCAATTTCCTATTGGTCACTTAAACTACATACGAATCGATTAAGAAATGCCATAAATAGTCATTTAAAATTATTCGCAATGCAATTATGCATCTCATTAGATATTTCAATAATCATAAATGTATCATTGTTTTACCACATTAAATTATTCTAAATCGATTGAAGAAAAAAATTGCAAATTAAAACGTTAAAACAATGTTCTTAACTATCAATTGTAATGCGGAATGGATTTTAGTAATTAAATACATTAATTAATGCAATTTTGCGCAAGTATTCAATACAAACATTAATTGTGCAGCTTTGTTAGAGTAATGTTTAAAATTTAACAATGTTCATGATATTTAAAGTAACCTTAAATATGTTTTGGATAATTGAAACGAGCTGCTTCCAAAATAGTTTTGTGATGTCATTCTTCTATATAAATTTCATTTATTGTACCAGTGCACTATAGTTTAAAGTATCACTTTTTCCGTGGGAAATTAGTATTTTACTGTTTGATACCAAAATTGGACCATATTCACTTATATACATGAATTCAAACAAAAGATACAATTAATAACAAAAAAACATAAATTCTATTAAATTTTTAATAATTTAATTTTTTTCTTGTTTTTGACTTCCACTCTGCTAAACTCTGAGTAAATCATAATTTTTGAAGCAAAAGTTTCCTGAAACAAAAATTTATTTCTTCAAAATAAGCAAAAACTAGCAGAAAGATATTGATGATTCGTAAGCACAAAATATCAATGTAATTTTGCGCGTTTTTGGTTCGTTGAAATCGGTTGAAATTATGTAAGTTATATACTATTTATACCCTACACCACCATAGTGGGGAGGGTATTATGCGTTTGTGCAGATGTTTATAACGCCCAAAAATATTAGTCCAACATCCACCTTAAAGTATACCGATCGACTTAGAATCACTTTCTGAGTCGATTAAACGATGTCCGTCCGTCCGTCTGGTCGGCTGGCTGGCTGTCATGTAAACCTTGTGCGCAGAGTACAGGTCGCAATTTTGAAGATATTTCGATCAAATTTGGTACATATTATTTTTTCGGTCCAAGGACCAAGCCTATTGAAACTGGCTGAAATCGGTCCATTATTTCACCTAGCCCCCATACAAATGTCCTTCCGAAATTGGACTTTATCGGTCATAAATGTTTAATTTATAAATGTATCTCCACAAATTGCGCTCCTAATAAGTTTTATATATACAAAATTCATGTCACCAAATATTGTTACAATCGGTCCATAATTGTCATAGCTCCCATATAGACCCGCTTCCGAAAATCACTTTAACGTGCATAAATCGCTTAAAAATGTTGGTATACTCACAAAATTCAACATAGTAAACTTTATATATAGACACAAATCACACGATCTAATTTCATGGTGATCGGTCCATAATTGGTCATAGCCCCCATATAAGGCCCACTTCCGAAAATCATTCAAAAATACAAATTATTGAAATTTTAAAAGAAAAATGTTTTTACTCTTTTACTTAGTGTAGGTCAAGCCCGACCATACTTTCTTACTTGTTTTTTTTTATAAAAAGTTAAAATCACTAATTTTTAGGTTATGAAAGTTTTTTATGTAATTTCTTATTACCATAATATTTATTGAATATTTCACCATTAAAAATTTAAATACTTAACATCGTCGTTAATATCCATAACTAACTGATTTAAAAAGTTTTTTTATTTTCGTGTAACATGTGACTCAAAGAAAACAAAAAATTACACCACGTGTTTCAGTTTACCACTGCAATTAAAACATTGAACTTTCTCACTTCATAGAATAACGGTTAATTGAAGTTTGCAAAAACAAATTATTTTTTTTTTATTTGAAGTGTTTGCTAGAATATTCCAACAACAAATATAGGAAAAACAGTTTTGAGTTTTGGCCAAAAAAAAATGGGTCTTATATTTTCAACAAATTTAAGAACAAATTAAACCTTTGTCGATGATTAACCCATCAGGGGAAAAATAAAGTAAATTCATTGCTTTTGATTAGAAAAAATTTATTTCATATTAGTTTTCAGTCAAATTAGTTGAATCAGTAATTCATTTTGAAAAACTTATTTGATTCAAAATATTAACTGAAGTATCAGATAAAACTTTGCACTGTGGTATAGAAAAAAAGGGAAATAAATCTGTAATTTCTAAATCCTTAGTTAGATTTCAATAAAATTTGACATGCGCAAAGAAGAAGTGTTGACGAGTTTAAATTTTGACCGATGGGCCCACCAAAAGTGCGGTCAGGGGTCCCCATAGTAGGACACCTCGGGTATGTTCAATTTTTAAAACGATCCTATTTCTATCATCTGCTTCGAATGGATTAATACCTTGTGTACTGTGGATGTCATTGGTAACTAAAGATACAAATCTGAAAGCATATATCACCATTAAGCCATATAGTGTTTTCATTTCGAAAATTATCATCCTTTCTTCTGCATTTTTGACATTTTACTTTTAAGTAATTGTACACAAAAAGGCGGACCTTTTCATCCAATAATTTCTTACAACCCTTAATTATAACAGGAGCACTAGTTTTTTTTCACAATATATTTAATAATAGCATCATACTTTGTGTCTTTTGGGCAAAAACTTAATTTTTTTATAGCACAGTAACCCAGAAAAAATTAAATTACTCAGAAAGCGCAAAAACGCGCAGTACAAAATAAAGTGAAATGAATTCACAATATTTCAATTTATTTATTTCTCTTTATTTCAAGTTTAACAAACGTCAACATCGAAACTTTGACTTTGAAGGCGTGCTGTCAAGCAGTATTTTGTATTTTACAAAAACCAATTGCGATTTTGATTGCATTTGATTTTTAGTAACAGGTTGACAACAAAAAATAATGAATAATAACACCTTCGAAATTTGAATTTCGCACGGAAAAGTGATACTTTGAACTATAGTGCAGTGATAAAAATGGTTATAATTTCCTTGCAGAAGGTCAATTTACTTGCCCAACCAGGTACTTTTCTGGAAATTTTGGACGTAATTTTACCCTACACCACCTACAATCATGCAAACCATTTTTTTTCTAGCAATTTTCAGCAGAATTGATTTTCATTGAAAATTTACAAAATACTGTTTACCAATTCCCCATATTTGGAATACTTCTGCATTAAATTAAAATTTAGCACGACGTTTCTGACAGTAGTGACAATTAAAAAGACTAAAAGAGTACCATTTGCTCTTGTGTACAAACAAAGTTATAAACCGATTACTTTTGTGTTTTTTTTCCCCCCAAAAAAGGAAAAATATTTATGTTTTGCTCCAATTCCATTAAAGTAATTGTTGAAATTTGATTTAGGTTTAGCAATTCAATAAAACATTTTTATGTTGACTAAAATCCAGGATTTATTATAATACTTTACATTTGGTATTTTACAAATATTTTCAATGAAATTTCAATTTGTATGCACACATTTTTCTTCATTGTGAGTTTGTGTGTGCGTTTAGTATGTGTGAGATTTCAACACGAAAATTTCGATTAAATATTCTTTTCTTTTTCCTACCACCAATTCAGCAGCTACTGCCAAAAATTGAAAATATTTATAGAATGATTTCGGGTGAAAAACTGACAATAAAAATACAGTCACATAGAAAAAGTGTATATTTTAAGCACGTACAAACGGCTGCAGAGACAACAACACGTTTTTGGAAAGCTAGAAAATTGTTGACAAATTAACGTGTTTTTTTTTCTATATCGAAAATGCCAAGAGAATTACAACAACTAAAGCAAATGCATTCTAAATAAAATGCAAAGACACTTATATACATATACTTTTATACATACAGATACACAAGCCATGAAATGCAATGGAAAATATATACAGCCAATATTGGAAGTTAAAAAATATATACAAATAAACCAATTTTGGGAAATTTGCATATGTGCAGTGTGTGAAGAAAAAAAAATGTATTCAAATAAATGATAACATAAATTGGTTTTTCAAAATTTTACTGTATATCATCTAAGTACTACTGACCACCAAACATTAATATTTTCTTTGATAAATTTAATTTGAGTTCAAAATTAAATGAATTAAACTTTTTGTGTCTTAGTTTTTATATCACTGTAGAACAGGAATAACCTCATTTATGTATGTGAAGCACAAAAATGTTTATCTATGTATATTAGAGTTCGTTTGTGACCAGGTCACTTCATTTGTTTTTCGGGTATCATAATTTTTCTGAAGGTTTTTTGCGTAAATAAAAATAATGGCGTCTTTTTTGGAAAATGTTCACTCCTTGTGGTGGTTCAACGCACCTAAAGACGCGCATTTTGAGCACGTTTTTGTGTAGAGTAAAAACGGTTGAAACCAGTCGATTCGCCATCAAAAACTAATACAATTGATGTTTTATAAATCTTTAAAAATAGTTCCAAAAACCCACGACAAACCCAAAATGTGCCGTTAAAAATATTTTGTTAAGGCAAATCAATAAAAAAAATTTCGAAACTTTTTTTTACCAATTATTATTTTCTTGTTAAATAAATAACTTCATAACTTTTTAATGGTTAGTGATAGAAAGAAAATATTGTTGGCGTTTTGCTACGCCCTTTCATCGTGCATGTTTAAAAAAACTAAATTTATTTTTTTTATTTTTTTATGAGATTTGCGCCCCCTGTTGTGAAATTTTGGACTAAAAAAAGACGCCATTATTTTTATTTACGCAAAAGCCTTCAGAAAAATTAAATCAAATTTTTGACATTAACTCTCATGTATATACGTTAGGGTAGTCAATTTTTTCAAGACAAATCGTATTGCAGAAACGCATTTTAAGGAAAATTCTAAGAAATTTTCCCCAAGAATCCGTAGGTATAAAATCAAATCCTATCTTGCGCATTTCGTCTTTTATCCAATGATATTTCAGTATATGTTTTTTTTAATAGTTTTTTTATTGGATAAAAGACGAAATGCGCAAGATAGGATTTGATTTTAGACCTATGCATAGTGGGGCAGAATCGAAATTTTTTGGAAATAAATCTGGCATTTCTAAACGGCTGGTCAGATCCGGATAAAATTTGACGTGACCGTAGCCGAGGAGCATTTGAGTTTAAGTTATTAAAATGGATCCTACAAATATTCCAGGGGCGGCGCTATAGAAGCTCAAAGTAGGGTACCTTCGACATGTAAAATTTTTAAACACGTGCCATTTTTTGGTTTCCCATCCGATTTTAAAAAATTTTTATATTTTTGGAAAGCTAGATCTTAAAAAAACATGTTTGCGTGTGCTATTTGTCTGTTCTAATTTTCGAGTTATAGTCATTTAAAAATTTAAATTTAAAAACTTGGCCATACCTTTGCCCGCTATTTTAAAAATATAGGGCGTAATTATGTATCGAATTTTCTTTGTTAGTTAGACAACTAAATTACCAATAATATACAAAAGATTTCAAATCAATATCTGTTATGGATCTGTTATGGATCAAAAATAAAAATATAAATGTTTGCTGTTTTTGGGCGAAAAGGTGACGTAACTCTTATTTTATTAAAAAAAAACTTTCTTTAAGAACATACAACAATTTTATGCTTTTCTGTAAGGTATCTTTACGGAGAACATCTTGGTGTAAAATTTTTTTTTGAATATGTCGCCCCTATGTCCTTCGTAATTTGACCTATTTTTTATCAAAATTTCTACTTTGGGCCACATGTTCTAAAATCTCAAAGCTGGCAACAGAAAACGGAAAGCAGCTTTAGAAACCTTGATGTGTTCCCTATTTATCGCCAAAGTATTTTCCCAGCCTCGAAGGAAATGTGGACTCTACAGGCAAAATTTAAAAAATATCATTTTTGGGATTTTCCCTCCAATTTTTAGGAATTGCGGGATTCCCTTTGACCTTTTGAGAAGCCTTTTTACAACTTGTTATTTAGAATGACAAACTTTAAAAACGTTGAAAATTTCATTGAATTTCGTTAATAAATAAAGATTTTATTACATATAACATATTTATTGAGTCTCTAAAACTAAAATTTATATCAAAATTTTAATAGGATTGCAAATATTAGGAACAATTTGATACACATTTTCCCCGAGATAAGTTAATTTTTGGAGTCAATATCTCAATTATGTTCAAAAATATGCCACTTTAAAACTACGTCCTTCAAAAATATTGCACTTTTTCATACTAAAAAAATTTTATAAATTTTTTTTTTTTAAAATTTCAATTTTTAAATGACTATAACTCGAAAATTAGAACAGATAAATAGCACACGCAAGCATGTTTTTTCAAGACCCAGTGCTTTTCAAAAATATAAAAATCTTTGAAATCGGATGGGAAACAAAAAAATGGCACGTGTTAAAAATTTTACATGTCGAAGGTACTCTACATTAAGCCCCCATAGCGCCGCCCCTGGAGCATTTGTAGGATCCATTTCAATAAATTAAACTCGAATACTCCTTGGCTACTGTCGCGTCAAATTTTATCCCGATCGGCCCAGCCGTTTAGAAATGCCAGATTTATTTCCAAAAAATTTCGATTCTGCCCCACTGTGCTATTGTTTCTTGAGGAAACTTTCTTAGTATTTTACGTAGATTGCGTATCTGCTATAAGATTTTTTACTTTTTGATCGTCCACCCAGCCTTATATACATAAATTAATCTGTGTTTGTATATTTGTACCTAATAAGAGGCTAAACCACTGAACCGATTTTCATGAAATTCTCACGGTATCTGCCCCGAGTGGCCTTTAATTTTTAATTTGAAATTTCAAGTGGGCCCTAGCACCTCCCATAAAAATAAATAGTTATTATGCAATATCTGCAGAACTATAATTGTGATAGCCAAAAACTTCGAAAAACAAGCGAAAAATTTTACGTATCAGAACAGGGTATGTGGCACCTCCCATACAAAGCAAATCTTAGTTATATTCGCTTTGTCCGAATAGCACCCTTATCCGAATAGCACATTACATAGTTTGGCTGAAAATGGTATTAGATTAGTGGGCGTCCCATACAATGTTAAATGGTTAATTTCAAATATCTGAAGAACTAATTATATGGAGTTTGGCACAAAGTGAACAGGATTTATTTAAAGAGTGAGATAACATATTCGTAGTAGCAAACGAATTTGTTGCCAATCGAATGATTCGGTTTCACAGATAGAATTTGTCGATTCTAACAGGATGTTAATTGATAAAGATGAATTTTGGTTAAAGCCACCAAACTGTTGTTAACCCTTCTAAAATATTGCAGCGAGAACTGTAAAATTCCGTCATTAAGGTTGAATCATTCGATTGGCAACAAATTCGGTTTCTACTACGAATATGCTTTCTTTGTGTGGACATTAGGGGTATAACCAAATGTTGGCCCTAGCACCATACGATGGCAAAAAATATGTTATTTACGATAACATTTTTTTCGGGTCATTTGAAATAAAAAATTCTCCTTCAAAAGCGATATTTTAAAGTCAAAATTTTCTCAAATTTGTATTACTTTTTTATAGTAAAACAGAGGTTTCTTTCCCGTTACTGAAAATTTTAAATATAGATTCGAGCCAAATTGATATATTTATAAAAAAAAATATTTGCGTTTTTTGGATAAATTTTTGTTTGATATTTGCAAAATATGTAAAAAAGTTATAGCCCTATTGGGCATGGTACCTCACATACAAAATAAATAGTTATTATCAAATATCTTGCAAATTATATTAAAGAAAGTCTTAAAACTTTGAAGGATTTATGAAGAACTATGATTGTGAAGTTAAAGCTTAGAACGGATTTATTTCTTATTAGTCTACAAAGTTTAGCTGAAAATGGGCGACTGAAATTGGGTAGGCTTAGTGAAAAGAAAATATTTATAATTGAATATCTGGAGAGTTATATAGTCGAGGGATTATATTCAAAACCCTCTATCTTTGATTTTTATGAAAATGATTTTTGATGGTAAAATGTTCAGTAAAACTGTCCTCATTATTGGTGTGAAACACATTTCTTTGCTGTTTTATTTGCATTTGTTTTATTTCTCTATCTTATACAATTAATTTTTCCAAATGCTAAACCCTCTATCTTTTCAAAGAATAATTTCTTATTGTAATTTTTTTTCTTACTAATTTTTGCATGGTGAACATGAATTTTACATTTTTCAATCATTTATCAAAATAGCGAATGACGATTCTGAATTGAATTACCATGAACATTTTATATTTTACCTT
The DNA here is from genome assembly GCF_958450345.1 of Calliphora vicina. NCBI lineage: Eukaryota > Metazoa > Arthropoda > Insecta > Diptera > Calliphoridae > Calliphora > Calliphora vicina. Next base: position 30,875,624 of record NC_088784.1, read on the forward strand.
TTTGTTTTTAGGAAATATAATGTCCATGGCATAAAAATAAATGGTTAAAGTTGGAGTTTTTTTTTTAATATTTGTAATTTGTTTATTGTTAAATTTTGCAATCTTATATTGTATTATTAGCCGTTATTTTAAAGAAATCACGTTGAAAACTAACAGATGGCATAAATGTAATCAAAATAATTTAGTTTTATTAAAATGCAAAATCCTCTATCTTATCATATTCATACATGCATATTGAATATTTTGAGAATATTTGAGAAAGTCCCCAATAATGCAATATTTTAAAATTTTGCATTATTGGTTTAAAAAAATATTGTAGAATAACGAATTTTAATAATTCAAGTAATACGCGAAAAAACAGTTTTTTGGCTCTCTTGAAAAGTTGTGTTTTTTAAGATAAAGGGTTTTGAATATAGGTCCTCGATGTATAAATTGATATGAGTTATTTTGTTACCATTGAACATATCAAATATAAAGCAAGTAAGAAAGTAGAGTTGGACAAGGCCGACCATATGATACAATATACCGAGTATATGAATATAAATGGTTTTGTTTTGATACGAAACTTATTTGTATTGAATCTTACTTGAATACCAACATTTATAAGATATTTATGCTCGATAAAGTGATTTTCGAAAGTGAGCCTTATATTAGAGCTATGACTAATTATGGACCGATCGTCACAAAATTTTTTGGGGTGATTTGCATATATATGAAACATATGGAGCCCTTAGCGCCAAATTAACGTAAGCTACATTTTTATTTTTTTTTTTAGCAGAAATTAAAATTTTATGAACCGACTGATGTTTTAGCGTTCTCAGAATATCAAAATTGTTAATAACTTCAAAAATATAGGGGGTACGATTTTATCGTAAGTGAATGTTTACATTTTACAGTAAACAAATTTTATCGTAAGCGACACACAGTGATATAGAAAAAAAGGGAAATAAATCTGTAACTTCTAAATGGTTAGATTGGTTTGAATAAAATTTCACATGCGCATTGAACGTGGACCTCATGGACCCACCAGGAGCACGGACAGGGGTCCCCAAAGTAGCACACTTCGGGAATGTTATATTTTTAAAACGATATTATTTCTTGGTTTGAGTTCCGATTTCAAAAAATTTCACATATAGAATCTTTTCATCGACCACTACAAAAAACCTCGTTGCACTTATCAATTATCTCTTATAGCTTAGGAGATATTCGCATTTAAAAACTAAATTTTCAAAATTTTTATCCACCCTACTCCAGTTTTTTGATAACAGCTTATCCAACTATATCCCGATTTTCTACAGTTTTCCTTTATTGGACTAACAACAAATAGAAAAAGAATTGTTTAAAAATAATGACTAAGTCCAAAGTTATATGCATTTGAATTTAAACAATTTTAAAACGGCGATTTCGTTTTAGCCGAAAAAATTACTTTTTTTCTTTTAAAGTTATCGCAAAAAAATTTCTAAGAGCCTGTATAAGGAATTTATACTTTCTGAAAGCTAAGTTTTCATAAAATATTTTAAAGGAAAACAAATTTCAAAATAGTTGTTACCGAGGGGACCAGGTCCTTTCAAAGAACACTTATTTTTTATGTAAAATAAAACTTTAGGGCAAAAATTCTCAATACGCATATTCGATATCAAAATATTGTAACCGGCTTTAGGTGGCTCAATATGTTTCTAATTATTTTGTAAAGGGTCCCGATAACCCCGACCCTGGTATGGATATTATAGCCAAAAATCTAAAAATTCCCATTTTTGGAATTTTTCAACACTTTTTTGGGAATTGCGGAATTGCTGATAATAAATTTCAAAATTCGTTTTTATTTTTCCATTTTAAATAGAAAAATCTACATAACTGTCAAATTTCATTAAAAACTATTTATAAATGAAAATTTAATTTCAATTCGAAACATTTCTATATATGCAAAAATTCAATAAAAAACATTTTTTGTCATATTTTTCAATAAAGTATTCAATGAATTTTTAATTGTCAAAAGTTATAAATATTTTTGACAAATAGACGAAATTATATTATATCGCATCATAACATTTTTAATTCTATGTATAAATTTCAAAATAATAAAAAAACCTTCTCCTGTAAAATTTGTGTTTTGTCGCTTACGATAATTTGGCGCTAAGGGCTCGATATTTGTGTTGAATTTTATTTGTTTACTAACATATTTATGCACATTAATGAAATGTTTGAGAATGGTGCTTATATGGGTGCTAGCACATTGTAGACCGATCGGTACTAAATTTGGTAGTAGAGTTAAGCTTATATAAAACTAATTTGTGCTGAATTTGGTTTGTATATGTTTATAATTAAAATATTAATGAGAGTTGGCTAGTTGAAATAATGGACTGATTCTAACCAAATTCAGTACGCTTAGTTCTTGAAGCAATCTTTAAAATTACGAGATAATTTTTTAAGCACCACAGTGCGTATGTGAAATTTTTAATGATAAATTCAACAATTAAATATCACTCATACGCTTCGATGCCTTTATTTGTATCTACATATTTATGTACTTATCAAATATTCAACCAGTTTTCTCATGCTAGTGTTTGCATGAAAACTTATTTATTTCATTCTTTCAAAATGAATTCCTTATTGCAATTGTTTTGTGTTGGCGTTTGCGTTGTTATTGTTGTTGTTGTTTTTGTTATAATTGTTGCTGTCGCCACATGCATCAACTCCTTTAATATTTGCTCGTACAACATGGTGTATAATGAATATTATAATGTTGACAAGAAATTTGATGTCATACTTTGTCATTGAGTTTATTTCTCTTCTTCTTTTGTATTGTTTCTTTTGTTATTTGGTGACTTCTTTTGAGACAAGTCAACAAGAAAACTGACTTAGCACCATATGAGCTTATATTGTGTGTGTGTTTACCATGCTTTTATGTATTATTATGGGTGAGGGAAGGCTGGTGTGAGCTGGAAAAAAGTATGCATATTAGGCTGGTCCTTAGATTGCACATTTTCGATTTATAATGCTACCAGAGCCTACATTGTTTTTCGTCATCTAAAACCCTAATGCTGAAAGTTTTAGCATAATCGTATAAAGTTTAGAGATTGCAAAATTTTGTTTGAAGTTTTGAAAATTCTAAAAGTCCAAAATTAGTTGCAGCCTAATGCCTAAGAATTATTATTATTGTACTATTATTTTTGTGTTAGTATGTAAATGTATAAAGTAAAACTAATACTTCCTTATTGTGTTTAACTTTGTTTTTCCTTGTTTTTTTTTTGGCGTTATGACAAATGAAACAATAGGATAAAGTTCTTCATAGCAGTGTTATTATTGTTGCAGTTGCAAATATCTACAAAACAAGTGAATAACATTTCACAAAAAGGAAATTTGAAACAGAAAAGTTTTACTTAAGTAAATATTCAAAAACATAAACACCCATATTCTTACTCATTTCTAAATAAATTCGTATGTAGTATTATATTTCAGTTGTTCATTGTTGCAGCATTATGTTGATAAAAGGCCTTAAAGTCATTGATGCATTGTTTTTATAATTTGCAGAAAACTATTCAAATTAATGTTCCGAAACTAAGAAAACTGAAGTTTTGTCAGCATTAACATTAATGTTTGCCAAAAGATTTATTAGTTTCAGTAGATTTCAATAAAGTGTTTAAGTTAGAATTCTATTGTTGAGTTTAGGCTATAGTTTTCTTGCTTTATGGTCAGATATTTTAATATCTTGGCAAAAGTTTTAAATAATATTGTGTTAATTTATTGTTATAACTCATTAGACATAAATATTAAGTCACACATGTACTTGGGAAATTATTCAAACAATCCGGGGACCGTAACGGTTATAAGTGATATATGATAAATATATTATTTTATAACAGTAATTTTGTGGCTTAAAAAATAAAAATCCATCTAAAACAGTTATTATTCAACGTTAAAATAAAAGTTAGTATGAAATTTTAAAAAAAAAACACTAATTTGAGGAGTTTTATTTTTCCCGTCAGAAAATAAAACTCATTTTATGTAAATTGACACCTAAAGCTTGCCGCTGGTCGGATCATTGGAATTTGCAAAGCACCTTGCATTGCAATTTAATAAATTGTCATTAAAATAAAATCAAATGGGATTTTAATCTGTTATTGTTTGATTCTTATTATCAAATTGTTGTTGTTTTTTTTCTTTATCAAATAAATTACTACAAACATCAGAAAGATTCAATAAAGAAAGATACTGAAAAATATTAGAAATTAAACGAAAAGAATTTTATTTTATAACGGAAAAAATAAAACTCTTCAAATGAGTTTTTTTTTCTGACGGGAAAAATAAAACTCCTTAAATGAGTTTTTTTATGACGGCTTTTTAAAACTTTTTTTTTTGAAAAATAATTGTTAACTGTAGAGTTGAGATAATTTTTTTAATATCACCATAGATTCTTAAAGATCACATAAATACGAATATATTGCCATATAACAGTATACATACATAGGTCTCCGTTGACTCTAACATAGAGAGTTTTTGATTCCAATTTTGTGCCATTTTTTCGAGTATTGCTAACCGTAGGTCACGAATAATACGAACAATGTTGGACTCCAAGGCGTAAATTGTTGCTGGTTTATCAGAATAAATCAGTGACTTTACATGGCCCCACAATAAATAATCGAGAACTGTCAAATCGCAGTTCCATTTATCAAAATTAAATTATCGGTAAATTATGATTTCAATAAATCGGTCTGTTGAAACCACATCTCGCCCAGATCAATGTCATCCATATATTCAAACAAAAAATCATTGCTCATGGTACGATCTCCATTGACCGAAACACGAGCTTCGGCTTAATTTTTGAAGAAATAAGGTTCGATGATGCGACTAGCACGTAAACCGCACCAAACAGTGCATATGTCTTGATGTAATATAGTCTTTAGGGTCTGTTGTAAATAATAAAAAAATTATTTTCGTAACTGCCTTGCAGAAATACTTTATATTAGGTGGGGTACGGCGCACTTTTTTTTGCTTGTAAGGTGGTACGCTGGTACTGAGTAAATGAGAAAAAAAATTTTCTTTGAAAATAATTCAAAAATTTATTTTCTTGAGTCATTTTCGGAAGTGGGCCTAATATGAGATCTATGACCAATTAAGGGCCGATCGCCATGAAGTGGAAGTGTGATGACGATTTTCTTTTAAGCATCATTTCGGACATGCAAAATCCTGTTTCAAGTTATCCCTGCATTTGTAAGAATTTGCTGCTCGTAAAAATTGCTGCTTGAGTAACTCCCAATGGCCTTATATGGATTTTGCAAACTCTTGTTGAGTTTTACAACAATCTTCCTTAGCTATCAAAATCACCACTTCTGATCCACAAAACCATCTCTCGGACGTTGCACAGTAGTATGAGAATAAAAAAGAGGGAAATAAATCTGTAACTTCTAAACCCTTACGCCATTTGAATGAAATTTCACATGCACAAAGAGGAAGTGTAGTCGAGTTTAAGTTTTGAATTTGGACCTCATGACTCCACCATGAGCGGGACCAGGGGTTCCCAAAGTAGGACACCTCGGGTATGTTCAATTTTTAAAATGATCCTATTTCTTCGTTTGTGTTCCGATTTAAAAAAAATTACACGTATAGAATCTCCTCGTAATGAAGTTTCACAGTTATGTAGATCTTTCAATTTAAAATGGAAAAATAAAAACAAATTTTGAAATTTGTTATCAAGTATCCCGCAATTCCCAAAAAAATCTTGAACAATCACAAAAATGGGATTTTTTCGTTTTTTGGCTATAATATCCATACCAGGGGCGGGGTTATTGGAACCCTTTACAGAATAATTAAGAACTTATTGCGCCATCTAAAATAGGTTACTATATTTTGATATCGAGTATGCGATTTGAGAATTTGTGCCCTAAAGTTGAATTTTACATAAAAAATAGGCATTTTTTGAATGGACCTGATCCCTCGTAAAGTTAGCTTTTCAAAAAGTACAAGCTCATTATACATCCTCTTAGAAATTTTTTAGATAACTTGAAAAGAATAAAAGTACTTTTTTCCCAAAAAATTGCGAAAAATCGCCTTTTTAAATTTTTTTAAATTCAAATGCATATAACTTTGGACTCAGGACCATGATTTGATATATAGATCTATTGTTAATCCTATAAAAGAAAACTGGAGAAAATCGGAAAATATTTGGATACGCTGTTATCAAAAAACTGGAGTAGGTTGGGTAAAAATGTTGAAAATTAAATTTTCAAATGTGAATATCTCCTAAGCTATAAGAGATTGATAGCTACGTAGTTATGCAGTGCTCGACGAGGAGATTCTATATGTGTAATTTTTTTTAAATCGGAATACAAACGAAGAAATAGGATCATTTTAAAAATTGAACATACCCGAGGTGTCCTACTTTGGGAACCCCTGGTCCCGCTTCTGGTGGGCTCATGAGGTCCAAATTCAAAACTTAAAATCATAACTACACTTCCTCTTTGCGCATGTGAAATTTCATTCAAATTGGCGTAAGGGTTTAGAAGTTAAAGATTTATTTCCATCTTTTTTTATTCTCATACCGCTGTGCGTTGTAACCAATTAAGCTTTTGTGAGCAATCGGTGTGCTTCAGTGGCACTTATTTTCAAATTCAAGAAGTACACCAAAACTTCCCGCACATGAGGCTTTGTTGGCACATAATTCGACAGTTTCGAAGCTAAAGAAACTTAATTTTTTACATATATACCATTAAAAATTACATATAAGTTATTCTAAACCAAAATAGAGTTCAAAAGATATGCCATCTATTGTAAATCCCGCATTTGTAAAATACTCCGTTTTGTCAATTTTTTTTGTGACACGATTAATCTCGATTAATTTTATCAAGAAAAGGTTATGTTTTAAAAAAGTACCCGAATTTGGCAAAATCTCTCAATTTCCTAATAACAAACTGTTAGTTAATTTTTATATGTTTAAAACTTTATCAAAATTGTCTTAATAATTTCGGATAAAATGTACTTGTCCGTTTAAAAAGACACAGTGGTTTCAAAAAAGTACAAAAATATAATTTTTTCAGTACATAAAGATGCAATTTACATGTTTTTGTATATGTGTTCCAGACCATACGGTTACCAAATTTACCCGTTTTTACCCCCGAATTTCCAAATATCACTTCTTAGTAGATCTGTTAGTAGAAGAGAACCTATAATCAGAATTTCATATCTCTACCTTTCGGTGTTTAGGCTAGGCTACTGATGAATAAGTCAGTCAATCAGAAACGTTACTCCTTTATATATATAGACTGCTTGTAAACTTCATACATATGTATACTTTTATGCACAGATTATTACAGATATGAATCAGCTGTTTTTACGAATATGGCAACCAAAATACAACCTGTAAATAAATGTCAAAATGGTGGTGGTTTGAAAAGAGGGACAAATATATAATAATGTTTGTTTGTCCCTCTTTTCAAAATACGTTACCATAGGGTAACATAGAGACGTAATTGTCAAAAACCTAAGTTTGATGTCAAAAACCTAACTCTTGCAACAAAAAAATACATGCTAGTCAATGTATTTTGTTATTGTATCAAACATATGATTTGTTGTATTTTTGTTTGACAAATCGGAGTGTCTCGTCTCTATGTATAATTCTCTATGTACGTTACTATCAATTTAAAAAAAAAATCAAACATTATTTATTGTCAATAAATTTAATATTGATTTGTGAAAAAATTCTATTAAAAATTAAACAAATTTAAAATTCATCTTGATCGCCGTTTAACATGGTCCCACCATATTGAAGCCAAGGTTACGCAAATAAAATTAAAGTCAGTCCAACTGTACTGGTTAATTGGCCCACGGTCTGCTCTAGACTTGGAATACAAAGTGCTTTTGTACAAAACAATTATAAAACCGATATGGCTATACGGCATTCAGCTATGGGGAACAGCCTCCTCATCTAACGTTGAAAAATTGCAAAGAAAGCAGTCAGCACTGTTAAGGACAATAACAGGTGCCCCATGGTACATTCGCAATAGTAATATCCATAGGGATCTCAATGTCCCCATAATACGCGAGGAGATCAAACTCTCCAGTCTGAAATACATTTCGAAACTAATGGATCATCCAAACCCCCTCGCCAGGGAGTTGCTGTCATTTGAGGGTCATAGACGACTGAGGCGATTGGAAACACTGGATCTGGCCAGATAATCATCGAGCACTCATGTTGGATATTGCAGCGGCAATAACAACTTTAGTTTTAGTTTAGGTTAAGATTTGAATACTTATTTGTAAATTTCTAAAAAGAAAGATTCAATAAAGAAAAAAGATACTGAAAAAAAAAAAAAAAAAAAAAAAAAAAATTCAAATTCCTAAAGAAAGAATTCCCAACAGCATCTAGCCAATATAATAGGTAATAATAAAACTTTTCTAACAACAACATTAAAAGTAACAATATTAATTTCAGCAGGAAAGAACTTCCGGTAACAACTACTTCTAATAAATTTCGCCAACAACAGACCTGTTACAACAAATATAAGACCAAATCGCTGTGTTCAACTTTTTCAGAATGCCGTAAGTGCAGCAAATATATTCCTCCGTTCTGCAACGCGCTAAATCTAAGAAATTCCCGGATCTTTTTTGCTAATTCTTAGGAAAAAGCGTTTTCCTAACAGCCAAAAGTTCACCTTCTTTAATTACATTACATATGTCGTTGGTGGTTCGTCAACCAAGTTTTCTTGCAGTAAATGCTCACAAATTCCATTGTCTCTCAATTTTATTTCTTTATTTGATTTTTACAATTTTATTAATATTTTTTTATTTACAAAAATGATTAAAATTTACTTCAATGTTTATTTTTGTTTTCATTTTCTTACACTCATATATATGGTCTGTCACACTCATTGCATATATTGTAAATTATATTTTTGTTCTCGCTCTGTAAACCACGACCAAAATAAAATCGTTTGAAACGTCAAAATAACCATACGGTTCGAAATTACTTATATGACACCTATCATTAGTTTCATATCTATATAATCTGTGCTTTTATGGCTTTCATACAAAACAGTTTTTTTACTCTTATGAAAAGTTATCGAAAAAATATAAATTTGATATTTATACAAAGCTATTTAAAATTAATGTAAATAAAAAATGATTCGCTAAGTTATATTATAGGTATCTTCAAAATACAGTTATAAATTTAAAATATTCTTAAATGCTCAATATATAATATCATACATACATATCTACATAAGTACATACATCGATGTATGTTTGTATGTAAAGATAAAACCCTTATCACCTAATAACACACAATATTAATTATAACACACTTTGTGTAACATACTCCCCCAGACATTAAACCTTCTCCTTTAAAACTCTGTGCGTTTTGTTCTTTGTTCTGGCATTAATTCGATTGGTATGGCTGAATTAATTGTGTTGAAAATTTAAGTGGAATTTGATGTTAGTTTTACAAATAAATCCTCTTATTTATGAAAATTTTAATGACATATTTGGTAAATTTAAATATTAATACACAACTACAACAATATAATGCTAAGCTCATACATACATCTAATACATGCAAACATAAATGATGTGTAAATATGTTTGAGATTTTAAGTGGGGGTTTTAAATAGAAAATTGTGTTATCGTTGCTGCATATACAAAAAGAGCTATTTGTATTTTTAAAAACAATTTTTTATTCCACAATCTGAAAGTCTTATTTGCCTTTACACACTAAACCGCTTTCAAATATCTCTATTGGTTTAGGAGTTATGGAAAGGGCTATGTGTAAATCTTATTTTACAATAGATGGCGTATCTTTCGAACGCGGCTTTTGTTTTTAATAACTTATACGTCTTTTTGATGGGTGCACATTTATTCTCACTTAATTATAGTATCAACAACAACTTTTTTTGCTTCGAAAATGTCGAATTTTATGCCCTCAAAGCGTCATATGCAGGAAGTTTTGCTTTACGTCTTTAATTTGTGCCGCTTAAAAACTCAGATTGCTCACCGAAGCTTATAGTTAATGCGTTTCATCGGTTTCAATATGCGAGAAATATGTTGTAGAAGAATTGGAGGCATTGTTCCATTAAGATTGTCGTCAAATTTAACAAGGACTTGCAAAATTATTGGCAGCTACTCAATCAGCAATTTCAAAGTGTTTGTTAAGCAGCTAAAAACACTACAAAATTATTTTCTTTTGTAGCTTTGGAGTAGCATTTCGGATATGCAAAATTGTTTTTCAATGTCTCTCGGCTTCAATTCATATGGTACCCAATTTATCTGCTTTTGAATGAATCCTGCTGCTCGCAAACGTTTTTTCATATATGAACTCTGGAATTGAACAAAACCTCTAATGATGTGTTTATTGGCCAACGGGGTCATGTACATTTTTAATGATTTAAAATTCACATTTGTAAAAACAGTTCATTATATAAAAGCATTATATTTATGCAACAATAATAAAAACTAAATATTTATATAATATTAATTTCAGTTACATACATTATTTAGTTCTGATTTTGCAATTGAATATGAAAACAAAAACAATTCCAGAAAAACATTAATTAAGTTTTATGTTTCATGTTTCTAAATTTAAATTATTAATTAAAATCTTGGTTTAAAATTTATTTTTATCAAAAGACAAATTAACATGGGTTATACGTATTATTTAATTATTATGATATAAATATTCATCATACGTACCATAGGACCTAAGCATTATTTATTGGGGGCAAATACTAAAATAAATCTACAACAACTATATCTTCTATCTTCTAAACTTCTTGTGCGATTGTTTACTAATGTACAGCAAAATAATAGAGAAGGACTTGAGCTTTTAGAAAATTAAACTTTAAACTCATCAGTTTGAAGATTATTGGAGCTACACGGTATCAAAGTTGACCATATCGAGTGTCAAAAATGAATCTAAATTTTAAGAAGACATATCTGTTTTTGTCTGCTCAGCGACGATATATTCTATGTTTACTTGTCTTTATATATATGTGTAGGTTTTTATGTTGTCATTTTAAAGTAATAACTTATGTTAGCACTTATATAAATGTAGTTTTATTAAATTTATAGTGAATTTGAGAACATGCTCTTAGCTCAAAACTTTTATGAAAATTGCATATTTCAACAAGAGAATGCTGCAATTCACGTTCCTAAATAATCATCCAAATCGTAGTTCATTGAATATAATATTCCAGCTTGCGGATTGGATTTAAATGCGAAGGGAAAATTTGTGAGGGTATGGCCAATACTTTTTTCACAAATAATGCTCATTGGGGGGAAAAGTATCTCAACTTTCTTAAAAAATTAGTGGAATCAATGCAGGCGCGAATATGTTTAAGCACTCTAAATTAAGTTTTACTTAATAATATTTTAAGTGAATACAACTAAGATTTAATAAACAAATTTTCAGCTCCTTAATTATTATTCCAAGTTAATTTTTGTAGAAATTTGTAGAAATATCTTAAATTTATGTAGCAGCGCTGCACAGTGGGGGATCTGAAAAAAAGTGGAAATAAATCTGTAACTTCTAAACGAATAGCCCGATTTTAATAAAATTTCCGATGGTCATAGATATGATGTTGGTAAGATTAAGTTTTGAATTTGGGATATAACAACAAGGGGGGCCGAGCCACAATGACCCAAAGTGGGGCACCTCGGGTATATCAAAAATTAAAAATGATGCCAAATTTTTGTTTGCTATCCGATTTGAAAGATTTTTATATATATGGAACTAGACGAGATATACAAAAAGCCATACATTATCTCTTACATTTTACGAGTTATTCGCATTTGAAAAGTAAAATTTTATTTTATTTACCTACCTTGGTCTGGTTTTTTGCTAATAACGGATCCAATTCTTTCCCCATTGAAATATAATTTTTTGAATTAACAAGACATGTAATAATAGTAGAAAAGAATTGTTTAAAAACCTCTACTGAGTCAAAAGTTATGTGCATTCAAATTTAAAAAAAAATAAAACAGTCGTTTTTTCGCCATTTTTTTCGAAAAAAGGACTTACATTAATACTAAATTATACAGAAAATGAGAAAAACATAAATAGTCTATTCATATTATTCTGACAGACAACATTTCGAGAAATATTATAAAAGCAAAATAATATCAAAATTCGTATTATTGCGTGGTCCAGAGCCTTCCGAAGTAGACCTATTTTCTATATAAATTTCAACTTAAGACAACATTTTCTCAAATCGCATATCTGCTTTCAAAAAATTAAGACCTGTTTTGTGTGTCCCAATATGTTCTTCACCGTGCTTGGTGCTTTCAATGAATCAAAAAATCTAAAAAATCCCAATTTTGGGATTTTTGGAAAGTTTTTTGGGAATTGTGGGATTGTCATTAACAATTCACAAATATCTTTTTCACTTTTGAATTTGGATCGAAAGTTTCTATATAAGTGTAAAATTGCATTAAAAACAATTCATAAAGAAAACTTTTATTGCATTTTAAAAATTAAAATTTTCCATTAACAATTCACAAATATCTTTTTCACTTTTGAATTTGGATCGAAAGTTTCTATATAAGTGTAAAATTGCATTAAAAACAATTCATAAACAAAACTTTTATTGCATTTTAAAAATTAAAATTTTCCAAAAAAATCAGCTATAATATTTGATTCCCATATTTTTGAAAAAAGTCTTCTATAATTTTTTTAATTCTTAAAAATTTTGTACATTTTTGAAAAGAGAACACAATTTCCTATACTTTGATATATAATATGTATATCTTTTCTTTTCCCATAGCATAATTTCACATTTCAAAATACAAATCTCATAATTTCAGCTAACTTTCATACCTTGGCCCGGTTTTTCACAATATCAGACATAATTAATGGCGTATTTCATTAAAAGTTTTCATAAATTAACAAATCATAGAAAAAAGATTTTAAAGCAATATCTTTTTCGAGTTCAAAAACAAAAGATTTTGAATTTAAAAATTAATAAAATTTTCTAGTATAGCTTTAAAATATAAAATGCCCGAAATATACATATAGGACACCCCTTGGCTGCTTCAAAATTAACCATTTTTTCTCGACATTTTAAAAGTATTACAAAATTTTAAAGCTGGGACTCGTAAACCTGGCAATAGTTCTAGATACTATGATGTATTACAAATATTTCATATTTTTCTATTTTTTATTATTTTCGCCATTCTTTAAATTATAATTTCAGAGTACTTAGAACCAATTTGTGCAACATTGTATCAGGATTGTCGCAAAATCAATATATTTATGACTGCTTATTTCGCCAGTGTTTCAGGAGCACACTTGCATGGAAGCTAGGTGAAACCATGGACCGGAACATAGAATATTTTAGACACCTAGCACTATTTGTTTGAGACCTATCGTATTTTCAACAGACTGACAGAGCTAGATCGTCTTACAATCTAATGAGGACTCAGAATATATATACTTTTGTGGGTCTGCGACGAATATTTCGATGTAATTTTTGATTTTGTGATGATTTAGTGATGTCCTGGGATACCTTTCCCGTATTTTGTAATGAAAAGTCTGCCAGTACATAAGTTTTATCATCCATCACACAACAGGTGTATTTTATACCCTTCACCTTCGTGAGAAGGGTATATATAAGTTTGTCATTCCGTTTGTAAGTTCTACATTTTTCATTTCCGACCCCATAAAGTATATATATTCTGGATCCTTATAGATAGCGGAGTCGATTAAGCCATGTCTGTCTGTTGAAATCAATTTTCTGAAGACCCCAGATATCTTCGGGATCCAAATCTTCAATAACTCTGTCAGACATGCTTTCGAAAAGTTTGCTATTTAAAATCTTCAAAATTGGTCCATAAATAACGGAGATATGAGCAAAAAACCGGGACAACCTCGATTTTTGACCCATATTTGATCTATGTCTGGATTACTAAGTCATTAATATAGACAATGAACGATGTAGATAGTAAGTTGGACCTATAATGGGTCAAAAACGGGAAAAATATTTGTTTACCTGAATTTTTTTTCATCCAAAAATTTTTTTTGTCATACATTTTTTTCCAAAAAAAAAAAAAATTTTAAAAAACTTTTTTTAAAAAAAAATTAAAAAACTATTTAAAAAAAAAAAATTTGAAAAACAATTAAAAAAAAAATTTAATTTTGTTTACCTAAAAATATTTAAAAAAAATTATTTTAAAGTATAATTTGGTGAAGGGTATATAAGATTCGGCCGAATATAGCTCTCTTACTTGATTTAATATAAAATTGTTACTCAAATTGTTTGCTCGTTCTTTTGATTCTAAGCTCTTTACTGCATTGCGATCTGTAACTTTCTCAACTTTATTCGACTTCTAAGAAACAAAGCATTTAACTTTACGAAATGCTTTTCTGATAGAAGTGTTCGGTGATCTTCAAAAGCGATTTTCGACTTTTTTTGTCTTATGAATATATGACCATATTTTGTGATTAGAAAACTAATAATTTGTTGGACCAAGGATAATTTTTAGTTGGAATAGTCTGTATAAGTTTATTTTAACGCACTTTTTATATATTTTGTGTATGTTTGTGAAACATAACCTAATAAAAATGCGAGTAAAATAAAAATTGGTATATTTGAGAAACAGAGGCTTCAAAGTTGGGCAAAATTTAAGAAAAATTTCTGATTTATCTAAAATTATTTAAATTCACCAAAAGTTAAAAAAAAATAAACAAATAAATGTTTGTAACGTATTTTCTTTGTTTTAAAAAATTTTGGTATTTAAGTCTAGACAATGACAAAAATTAGCAATACATTGATTGAAAGTTTCATTTTATTATGATCTGTTAAAATTTTACACTAATTCGAATTTAAAATTTTTCTTTACGAAAAATCACTAAATCATGAAATTTAAGGTTTTTATGGTAAATGTTATTCTAAAAATTGTTTGGATATATTGCATACAAGCTAGTATACGTGATGCTTCCAAAAACAGCTATAGTTTCTGGTCCTTTGTCATTTGGATTCGGAACAATACCGGTACTTCAATACCTCCTCTTTTTACGGGTGATTGTATTGTCAACGAAGCTAAGGAAAAAGCTAACCTTTTGGCTATAATTTTCTCATAAAATTCCTCTCTTCCCAACTGAAATCATATCAAACTGGAATTTTTCCCCATTGTTGGAAGGTTGCCAACGTCCCCCAAGAAGGCGAAACCATCAATCCGGATAATTACCAACCAATCGAAATTTGTTCTACGCTTTTGATCGTTATGTGCAGCATGTTAAAATGTCACTATGTCAATTATTTAGAATTGAATAGAATTACGAATGACAGACAATATGGCTTTGTAGTAGTCGTTCAACCGCTTGGAAGAGAGTAAGTTAGTCGCACTTTGAGTGCAATTGATTGGGTGTGGCATGATGGACTAGTTTCGAAATTGATCTTGTTTGGTGTTAAGGTAGAATTTTCTCATTTAAAGCTATGTACGTTTCCGCATACATAGTAATCGGCACCGAAAACGAAATTCCATACAATTGCAACGAAAAAAGTTCGTTTCAGAAATCGGGAACGAAACGGCACCGATCATTATTTTTTTATTTCAAATTTAAAGAAAATCAAAAGAATAAAACGAAAACGAATACAATTCAGGAGTCTCCCAGTTTTCTGTTTTTTCTACTTCCCTATTTTAATTCTCATGAATGATTTATTAGCAATCATATGAAATTCAATTTATTTTTTTGCGGAGGAGAGAAATATTTGTCACTAATATTCATTTGACCATAAACCAACTCTTTATGAGATTAAACTCGCAAGAATGATTATGGATGATCTCGTGATCTTAAAAGAATCCCCAGATGGGATGAATTGAACGGAATTAATTACAACACACTCAAAATGCAGTGTTGCCTATTGACAGACGACTTGAGACTTCACCACAATTATGTCTTCGTATGGGTAATGAAACTGTTGAAGTTTCAGATAACCGTTTGATTTTAAGTAGGTACGAGTATATAGTGTGACATCCGTTGAAATCGTCATATATTTGATGTTGCGAAGGAAACTTTTATGTGCTTGGGTTTCTTGAGATGTTGTCGGTCATACTTCACATCTTCCGACCTACCTCGTATATACGAAGGTAATATTTATTCCCCCAAAAATGGAATATAATTCTCATATATATGCCGGAGCTGCAAGATCTAGTCTAGAGCTGCTGGACTGGTTTCAAAAAAGAGTTTTGGATCTTATATGGGATAGAAATGTTAACCGGTTTATTAATACTTTAGAATATCGTTGCAATGTGGGTTGCTTCTACTTTTATTACAGATATTAATTACCGACCGATTAACTGCAGTTAACATAACTGTGGACATTATTAACATATCTATGGATATTATTACTAACATAGCTGTGGAACTTACAATATTGAATAAAAGCTTTGAGTTGATCATTGTAGAAATATAACGTTCATGAAGCTACTGGAAGGTAGATGGCGCTGTATATAAGTAGTGGTATTGGGTGCTGTTGGTGTGTGGTTTATGATAGATGATGTTAGAATTGACAGTGTATACTTGTACATTATAAACTGTGTAATATAAATGTGTTTATTAAAACAAAACGTGATTATTTAAACTGTTGTTGGGTACATTTGAATAAATAATGAGTTGATAAAATTTTAAACTACTATCTGGCTTATTTAAAGAAAAGAAACCACCGCTTTTAAAAGGTAAAAACGTAAAAATATATTTACTGCCATGTAAATATTATGTTTAAATATTAAACGAAACTTATACCTAAATTTAGTTATTTTTTTAACTAATGAAACAACTTTAATATCATGTTCTAAAAACACCCTGCCTTCATAATCAAATAGCAAAATTTTGCAATAAAATTAATATTACTTACACGCCCTGTCATTCAATGGAACATAAAACAATTACAAATTTAATATTATTTAAATTCAACACCAACAACGACAATCTATTTCATGTCATTTCAGAGAATGATTAAATGTTTCTACTTGCTGAGAATTTTAAAAATATATTTAGAAAAACACATTAAAATCCCTAAAACAAAATCAAGTCGTCTTGTGAATGTCTGTTTTTGAAACAGTTAACAAGCCTTTTTATCAAATTAATTTCAACTACAAACCAAGAAATGTGGAATGAAAGGCAATACTTAACAATTGTTTATTGTAACTGTTGGGATAGTAAAAATAAAATTGAGATGAAAATAAAATAAAAACCTTTTTGTTATTTGTCTACTTTAGATTTATTTTTATTACTTAACTTGTTGAAGAAATAAACAAAGACCCGCAAAGGTTTTGCCAAGCTAAAGGAATTGTTTGAAAATAATTTAAATAATAAAAGTTAAACCAGAAATGTAATTTATTAAACAAAAACTTTACTGGGTTACACTCATAAAGCAGGACACTAACATCGAAAGCAGACCAGCTGACTAAGACCAGGCAATAGACTCCTGCAATACAGAGTATTTTAAAGTGTTTTATGGCGAGACATAGACATGGTAGGTACGGTACTGTACGGTACTAGTTGTAATATTTGTACAGTTTTTGTGTCAAGTGTCAACTGGGGTGTATTAAAATTGTCTAAACATTTCGAACAAGAAGAAAAGAAATTTCAAATAACAAAAGATTTATTTAATTTGATTATTTGTTGTGCACTCCTAACTCTTAGTTTAGCAATATTTTATACAAGTATCAGTTGTTGCTTATATATATCAAGGCTTTCAACATTACTATTACAGAGACTGAAAATAAGTGCTCCACTTATATTTAAACGATTATTAAAAATTATTTATCATTAAAAATTCACATTTTGCTGTAACTCACTGTGTGATATCTTGGAAGGAATTTAATTATGGAGATGAGGATGAGAGAAACAGTAAACTGTTTCTTAAATATTAAAGAAATATGTTGAAAAGTTCTGTTTATGATACGTATTTGTAAATCAGAAAGTGAATGTCAAATTTATGATTAAATTTTAATCATTAAAATAAGATATCAATCAAAGCATTATTTGCACAAAATTCGTCATTTTCAAAGAAGAAAAAATAAACGTTGTCAGATATGTACCCTTCAAAAAGACATATAAATTATTAAAAACAAAACCGCGTTTAAAAGATACGCCATCTATTGTAAATTCCGCATTTTTAATTCACACACCTAATATGAAAATAAGTGGTAGAATTTGTGGACGAGTTATTTTTGGCATAAAAATAATGAAAAGACATTTGTGGTTCAAATTAATCATTTATTAATTATAAAAATCTCACAGTAGCAAAAGAAAATTTATTCAAAATTTTAATTTTAATGGAATAAATATATGTATGTATGAATGTATATTAGAGTTCGTTTGTGACCAGGTCACTTCATTTGTTTTGCGGGTATCATAATTTTTCTTAAGGTTTCCTTTTTTTCCTTTTTTGATAATATTCACTGCTTGTGGTGGTTCAACGCACCTATATATGCGGATTTGAAGCACATTTTTCTGTAGAGCAAAAACGGTTGACCATATTGCAAATATGATTTCACCAGTCGATTCTGCATCAAAAATTAATATAATTGATGTTTTTTGAATCCTTAAAAAAATACATTTTAAGCTTATCAAAACGGTACCAATATTTCTTTCTATCACAACCAGTTCAAACGTTATAGTAAAATAGTAGATTTTGACTTAACTCTTTTTTTATTAAAAAAAAAAAAATAACGTTAACCCTATGATCAAAATTGTAAAAAATACAATGTTTCGGATTTTCGCTCGAATTTTTAGGAATTACAGGATTCCCATTGACCTTTTGACAAGTTTTTTTACACTTGGTATTTAGACAATTCTAGCCAATTGAATCCTCATAGAGCCGGCCTTGGAGCATTTGTAAGTCCATTTTAATAACTTAAACTTGAATACTCGTTGTCTAAACCCACGTCAATTTCTATTCTGATCGGACCTGCCGTTTGATTCTGCCCCACTGTGCAGTGACACATTGAGATCTTTCAGCATTTGTAGCTGTGTTCTATAATACAATATTCGTTTAATAACACTATGCAACAAATGAAGACTTTTGGAAAAACACAAGATCATGACAGTATAGGTTCGACTCTACTACCAAAGGGTAGTAAAACCCTATACTCAGTTTGTCCATTTTGGTGAACGATTTTTTTTATGGGCCCCCAAAGTTTCTGAAAATCAGTGGGGCCTCTAAAAAAGGTTAACAGCTAATTCAGACTTTGTGATAAGGTTTAACTTTATATGGCAATAATATAGCTAAGAGTCTGCCAAATAAATTTTGTTAAAATTTGTTTCCAAAAAATAGCTTTTTCGTGCACTTTTGTTGAAAAAATATAGGAAGAACAATTTTTTTTTTTACATTTTTTAGAATAACTTTCAGGGACTCCTAATTTTTCAATAACAATATTTTGCAAAGTTGTAGCTACGGTAAATCTGAATAACTCTTGTGAACATATCAATGCAATCCGAACATATCTAGGCATTCTAAATTGCTGTCAAAAAAAAAAAAAAAATTTATGTTCTAGTGTTACTTCTCTATTGTGCTGGAATAACGAAGAATGGGCAAATCAATATCGGTGTGATCCGGGCGCATCACTTTATCCAATCTTGATCACGCAAGGTTTGTGGAGCTTCTGAAGAGTAAATATAAGATTTTTATATAAGTTTTTGATATCGGTGGAATCCTTATGACTTGAAGATTGACATTTTAGTGAAATGAATTAATTTTGTGTTTTGTCGGACGTAATTAACCTTAAAAACTAACAATATTATAAAATGGTGATTTTCCATCAAGAAAAATAAAAACTTTGAATTAATTTTAAATTTGAACAGTTACAGATATCACAATAACAATTGGATTAATATAGATACACATGTTCTTAAGTCAATGGCATCACTAATGTTGCCATTTTTTGTTCTCAAATATCGAAATTCCTAAAACGGGGAAAATGTGTTCCAAAAACTGAGTTTTTTTTAGAAAATAGCCACTTTTACGTTATTTACGGTATGATTGTAGAAACGTTTTGTATGTATATAAACAACATATAGGGCTATACAACTACGACGAGTTTTTGAGGATCGGTGCTTTGCGTTTTTAGAATTTTTTACTCAAACCTAAAATTTTGTTTCAAAATTGGCCAAGTTTGGATAGGGCTGGGCGGTACAATGTCCGCTTAAGTTAGTCAAATTTTACTTTATACGTTTTTGCATTAAGTTCACTTTCCAGATCATAAAAAAATGTATATAGCCACGAAGAAAATTAGTTTTTTATAAAAGAAAAAATATGAGGACTTTTTTGGGGAAAAAATTAAAAAACACACGCATACAGAGTTGAAATATATAAAAAAGATGCTTCAACTTTGGATGCGTGTAACTTTTTATAGGGACGAAATAATTGTTATTAGGTTTGTTTTATTTTCTTTAGAATTTTATCGCAAATATACGTCGTATATAAAAAACAAATTTCGACCTTTCGTAGGCCCATCATATATAAAATACAAAAAAAAAAAGATCGAGCAAAATTTAAAAAAAAATTAAACTTAAATATCTCTTGAACTAAAAAAGATACATACAGATAAAAGCATATTTTTGCTTGTATCTGTATGTACCTTCTAGGGTATTCGAAAAATTTGAGCTTTTTGGACATGATCCTGAGTTCAAATAACTACAATATAAACGCATTAAGAATTTTTTTATGTCGTTCATTAATTCGGGTTTTAAATTGAGTAACTAAGAGCTAGTTTCTGGGATAGAGATAATCTACATTCTTCGCTTAAACCTAAATTAAACTAAAAATTGTGTTTCTCACTTATTGTTTATATGCTATATAATCTAGGTTTAACTGAGCATCATTGGTGAGTTAAACCTAAGTATAAAATGCCAAAGCACAAACAGATGGAAAATAAAATAAACAATTCAGCACAGCAGCTCTTTGTTTTTATTTGCTTTATTAACATCAATATAATTTTTAATATACATTTTATATACTTTTATGTCGCTTTTTCTTTTAGAAAGTTAAAATTTACAAAAAAAAGTTATGTAACGCTGTTGCTTTTTCTTATAAAATGTATAGTATTGCCATATTTATATGAAAAAATTTGAAGATTAAACATGTGATTTGACTGAAAAGTATGGCAATGCTAACAAAATTAATCCACTAGTGTGAAACACAATCATTGGTTAAATTCCGGCAAAATATGTTTCAGGATTAATATAACAGCGTGTTAAGCTGAGTTTAACTGACAAGTAAGAAACTAGCTCTAATTCTTTAATAAATTAATCATTCACTATTTCTAAATTATTTATAACAAATTGTATTATACATCAAGCTCTATCAACGTTGCCGAATCTTTTCTTAATAAAGTGGTCTTGGGGAATTACATAATAAAGGGAATCTGTAGTAAGTTTGATATCATTGTGAGTGAACGTGGCTAATTTGAAGTCAGGCAGTGCATGATTTACGCATTTACAAATACGCAAAAAGTTTATTACCATGTTAGACAAAGATGTTCAACGATATTCAAAATCATGTATAAGACGAACTCCATGCTTTTCTTGCAACCAAACGTTAGTTTGCAATATTTGTTTTTATCATTCGATTTATGAAATATTTTGCAACACTTATGAACGTACGCGGTTTAACATCACTTATATACATATATTTTATGATCATGGCCTTCATCTATTTCAATGTAATCAATATAAATGTCATTAATGTAATTAATATAAATGTCATCCATTCTCCATCACATTCAACTCCACTTTAATCTATGTTAAAATTTTGATAATTAATTGCTATTCTTCTAATATTTTGCTAGCTAAATAACAAATATTTTATTCCATACCTTTTGTTTTCATTGGTTCAAGTCCTAAGTTAAAAATTTTGAAAGATTTGTGTATAGAGTTGTAACTTCTTGCAGAAATATTTATATATTTATAGAAGGAGCTATCGGAACACTCGAAAGTCCCTTTGTCTTTAGTTATTTGTCAAATTTCAGAAACAATACAATTTTTGTGAGTCATTATTACTTATTTAAATTTGAAATTATGAAAAATGTTAAGCAATTTTATAAATTTAAATATATATGAACATTTATTCGTTTTATTCGATTATTCTACATAAAATTGTTCGAATTATTCGTTATTCGAAAATGGACATTTTTAAATTGTTCGAATAATTATTCGTAAGAAATTATTCGATTAATCGAACGATCATGAATACCCTAGTACCTTCTCAAGGACTATCTACATTTTAAATTTCGGCTCATTCGGATCATAAATGGCTTTTTGGCGATTTTTTTTTAAATGTGTGACATTGAGGGTCCACTCACTGATCCCCATTCCGAACACCTCAGCCGAGTAAATAATACAGCACAACATAGAAGTGTGGACTTGATCATACTAGTTTAACAAAAAATCTTTGTTTTAGCGTTAAAAAAATAGTAAAAACGAAAATTGTTAAGGTACAAAGTGATCTTTATGTGCTATTTAGAGTGACTAGACATGCTCAGAATGCATTGATATGTTCTCAAGAGTTGTACAACTTTACCGTAGCTACAAATTTGCTAAATATTGTTAGTGAAAAATTAGGACCCTGGAAGTTATTCTAAAACAAGTAAAAAAAAAATTTTCTTCCTATATTTTTTCAACAAAAGTGCACGAAAAAGCTATTTTTTGGAAAAAAAATTATAACAAAATTTATTTGGCGGAATCTTAGCTATATTATTGCCACATAAGGTTAAGCCGTATCACAAAGTCTGAATTAGCTGTTAACCAAAAACTGATGACACCTTTTTTGGAGGCCCAACTGATTTTCAGAAACTTTGGGGGTCCATAAAAAAAATCGGTCACCAAAATGGACAAACTGAGTATAAGGTTTTACTACCCTTTGGTAGTAGAGTCGAACCTATATAGTCATGATCGTGTGTTTTTTTCACTGTGTAATTAAGTTACAAAGCAAAGTGTAAGGTTTCTACCAATATTTACTCGAATCGCTATAAATTTTATTTTGATTAAGCATATATGATTTTGATGTACACCAAAATATTTAACTTCCAGAGCATTTTTATGCATTTATAATTAAAACACTATTTTAGACCATGACACAACAATATAAGGTACACTCAGTAGAAAATTAATTCTCAATCATACAATTCTTGTAACGTCAAACAAAAGAAAATATAAACAAATATGTAAAATATCAAAATCAAAGTTTGACGTTAAAGGGGTAAATATTGAGAACTCTCCCTAGTGCTTCTACCTTCTACAATTATTGTATCATGTTTTAGACCATATTATTGGTTGCCCTGGTGATAGCCTTAAAACTAATAAAATTCGTTATTAAAAAAAATCACATATTGTCGCTGCAAAAATTTTACATTTTCCAACAAATTATGCAACACATAACGATAACGCACTTCTACTCACATAAGTATTTAATTACATTAAAATTGGAAAAAAAAATATTAAATTTGTTATATCATGTAGACATAATTTATAAAATATTTACATATTGTTGACATGATACTTGAAAATTACATGAAAAAAACGCATGTAAAAGCCTGTATAAATTACAATGAAAATGCAAACAAACACATTTTTAGGAAATTAAAGTCAACAATGCTTCAATATACTGTATATAATTATTTTAATTTTTTTTTCAATAATGCAAAAAAATTATTTAAAAAATTTCATGGTAATACATACTGTGTATATGAGAAGAAAAAAATAGGTTGAAAATAAAAACACGGTAGATATGTAATTTAAGTCATTTAGTTTCAAAAAAAATAATAACATTAATTAATATGCTGTTTTTTAGACATTTTTTAATTTTGTTAGTCTCTACTTAAAGGCTTTTTGTACTTCTATTCCATAGAAGATTGAGATTTTGATTAGGGTAGAAGGGGGACCAATCGCCCATACCTGTTAATTATATTAACACATGAGACACACCTGAGATCCAAGAGAGTTCAATGCATCCTGAAAAATTCACTGTTTGTGGATCAAATTGTTCCTCATATTTGCAATCCTATTCAAATTTTGATACAGATTTTAGTTTTAGAATCTCAATAAAAATTAAATATGTAATAAAATCTTTATTTATTAACAAAACTCAATGAAATATTCAACGTGTTTTAAAATTGTCATTCTAAATAACTAAATGTAAAAAAAACTTGTCAAAAGGTCAAATCAGAATCCCGCAATTCCTAAAAATTTTTTACAATTTTGCCCATGGGGTCTACTTTTCCTTCTGGACTGGGAAAATACTTTGAAAATAAATAGGGAACACATCAAGATTTCCAAACTTTTTCCAATTTTTTTTCATCACAGCTTTGAGATTTTAGAACTGTGGCCCAAAGTTGAAATTTTGATAAAAAATAGGTCACATTCCGAAGGGCGTAGAGAAGACATACTCGAAAAATAGAACATGTTTTTTATACCAAAATTTTTTTCGTAAAGATAGCTTAAGCTACGTTTCCGCATACACCGTAATCGGCACCGAAAACGAAATTCCATACATTTGCACCGAAAAAAAGTTCGTTTCAAGAATCAGAAACGAAAATTGGGAACGAAACGGCACCGATTAGTAACGAAAAACCTGTCATTTTGGGCCGGAACGAAAACAAATTCAAGTAGGTTGTTTTCGGTGCTGTAGGAACGAAATTATTTGAATTATTTTTTTATTTCAAATTTAAAGAAAATCGAAATGAATAAAAAACAAGTAAGAAAGTATGATCGGTCAAGCCCGACCATATAATACCCTACACTAAGTAAAAGAGCAAAAACATTTTTCTTTTAACATTTCAATAATTTATATTTTTGAGTGATTTTCGGAAGTGGGCCTTATATGGAGGCTATGACCAATTGTGGACCGCTTACCATGAAATTAGGTCGTGTGATTTAAGTCTATATTAAAGTTAACTATGTTGAATTTTGTGTGTATACCAATATTTTTAAGCGATTTATGCACGTTAAAGTGATTTTCGGAAGCGGGTCTATATGGGAGCTATGACTCATTATGGACTGATCGTAACAAAATTTGGTGACATGAATTCTGTGTATATAGAACTTATTTGGAGCGGAATTTGTGGAGATACATATATAAATTAAACATTTATGACCGATTAAGTCCAATTTCGTGAGGATATTTTTATGGGGGCTAGGTGAAAAAATGGACCGATTTCAGCCAGTTGCAATAGGCTTGGTCCTAGAGCCAAAAAACAAATATGTACTAAATTTCATCGAAATATCTTCAAAATTGTGATCTGTGCTCAGCTCACAATGTTTACATGGACAGCCAGCCGACCAGATGGACGGACGGACATCGTTTAATCGACTCAGAAAGTGATTCTAAGTCGATCGGTATACTTTAAGGTGGGTGTTTGTGCAGGCGTTACAAACATCTGCACAAACGCATTATACCCTCCCCACTATAGTGATGTAGGGTATAAAAAATAAATTTTCTTTATTGGAAGAGGAAAAAAATAATAGATTTTGTCAAAAATTTTGAAATTCTATTTAGTGTGCGACATTCAAAATTAAAAAATAATTTTGTTTCTGTTTTATGCCGCAACGCACCCAACTGAAACGAAAACAATTCAGAAACGAGACGGTGACGAATACCAACTTTTTTCAGTTTCACCTTCCGTTATCGGCACCGATTACGGTTTATGCGGAAACCCAGCTTTACAGAAAAATATAAAATTGTTATATGTTCTTAAAGAAAGTTTATTTTTAATAAAAGAAGAGTTAGATAACCTTTTCGCCCAAAAAACAGCTAAAATCAACTATATTTTGAATATTTAAATTGAAAATCGTTTATTTTTTGTTCCATAATAGATATTGCTCTGAAGTCTTTTATATGTTATTCGTAATTTAGTTGTCTAACCAACTTTAACGAAAATGTAAGTCCATTCGGCCCAAAAGTCCGACCTATATTTTTAAAAAAGCGGACCAAGGTATGGCAAAATTTGAAAATTTCAATTTTGAAATGCCTATAACTCGGAACTTATAAATAGTAAATAGCCGAGCGCTTTCCAAAAATATAAAATACTTTGAAATCGAAATACATGTCGAAGGTACCCTACTTTGAGCCCCCATAGCGCTGCTCCTAGAGTATTTGTAAGGCTCATTTTAATACCTTAAACTCGAATATTCTTTGGCTACGTTCCCGTCAAATTTTATATCGATCGAATGAGCCATTTAGAAATGCCAGATTTATTTCCAAAAAAATTTGATTCTGCCCCACTGTGCCTCGTTAGACTACTTCTGGTTGGTTTTTTGCAGTAACAGGTCTATGCGAATAAGCCACAAGTTTAAGTTTTGAATTTTGATCGCATGCATCCACCAGAGGTGCGACCAGGCGTCCCCAAATTAGGACACCTCGGGTATGTTAAATTTTTAAAACGATTCTATTTTTTCGTCTGTGTTCCGATTTAAAAAAAATTAAAAATATAGAATCTCCTCAAACTTAACAACTCTCAGAGAATTTACTTAGCACTGTTACCTACATTCAAATAAATGTTTATGAATTTCTATTTTAGGTAAATTCTCAGCGAGTTGTTAAGTTTTATCTAATTAATTTGACACGTAAAAAATATAAGGTAGACATGTTATATGGGCAAATCCTGCGTGACGAACGTTTCATTCGTACAAGTTTTCATATTTAAATATGAAAATTTTTTGGTTTTTCAAATAAGATACCTTCAACGTATACTATACGCTATAGTGAGATTTAAGTGCAATTCCAAATGGCATAAGATATTACCTTTTAATTGCCATTTCTTGCCAAATAATTGATCGCAAAGTTTTGTGACGCACGTTACAAAAAGTGGAAGTAACATTAAAAGTTGAAGTGTTTATTCGTAATTTTAGCGAATTTGGCATAATAAAGCACACAAAATCTTATTCCTAAAAGAAAGGTGAATGATAGAGAATTCTAATATAACTTATTTGCATGAACAAACATTTGCCGTTTTTATAAAAATCGGCATTAAAAAATTAATTTTTTTTTGGATAAAATTAAGATATCTGCGCTTGTGTTGGATTTGGTAATCATTTTTGTATGAATGACCATAGAAATACATTTTGTTTATATATAAAATATAACACACATATCTAGTCTAATATTACAATTAAACATTTCAAGTTTGATTCATTTAAAAATTTTTTTGTTGGTAGACTGTTTCTGGGATTTGCCCATAGATCAATAGATAGGAGTTTCTGTATATTTTGAAAAAATATATACAACTTTTGACAATTAAAAAATTCATGGAATACTTTTTGCCTAAATATGACAAAAAATGCTTTTTATTGAGTTTTTGCAAAATTAAATTTTTATTTATGAATATTTTTTAATTAAATTTTTAAATTTGTTATCAGGTATCGCGAAATTCCCAAAAAAATCGTTCAAAAATTCCAAAAATAGGATATTTTTGTTTTTTGGCTATAATATCCATACCAGGGGAGGGGTTATCGGGACCCTTTAGAAAATAATTAAGAACATATTGGGCCATCTAAAATAGGTTACTATATTATGATATCGACTATGCGATTTGAGAATTTTTGCCCTAAATTTTAATTTTACACAAAAAACGGCATTTTCTGGATGGACCTGTTCCCCTCAATTTCCTTCGCTTTACCAATACCCACCCGGGTGACCATTACGGATTTAGTAGTTTAATAATTTTTTTTAATTTTGTTTCGATTTAAATCAAATTAAGACTCACAGACCAGATTTTAAAGTTCCGTAGAATTTATTAAAATCATTTTAAACTTTTTATGAGGTTTTCTGATTTTTTTAAATTTTTTCGTCGCATATATGTGTAAAAGTGCAATACCACCCGGGTGGGTATTGGTAAACCATGTACATAAAAAAACCTTTGGTAAAGCGAAGGATATCAATAATTTTCAAATTTGTTTTCATTTAAAATATTTAGTGTTAAGTTGGATTTTCAGAAACAATAAATTCCTAATACATCTTCTTAGAAATTTTTTAGATAACATAAAAAGAAAAAAAGTACTTTTTTCCCACAAATTAGCGAAAAATCGCATTTTTGTAAAATTTTTAAATTCAAATGCATATAACTTTGGATTCAGTTACGATTTTTAAACTATTTTAATTACAACCACAAAGATTTGTATAAAAGACCATATATTTTATATGCCATCTAATTGAACAAACAGCTCATTGAGTACACTATTTTAATTGCAAGCAATTCTTACAACCAA
Source organism: Calliphora vicina (assembly GCF_958450345.1). NCBI lineage: Eukaryota > Metazoa > Arthropoda > Insecta > Diptera > Calliphoridae > Calliphora > Calliphora vicina. The sequence goes on from NC_088784.1 coordinate 30,903,813, forward strand.
CAAAATTGTATAAAGTTTTTATTATTAACCTAATTTGCTGCCTGAAGGTCACTGGCTAATTTTAGTAGCATTTAAGGGTATAAAACTGCTAGTGTAGATTAAATGGTTATAAATATTTTATCACATTTGACTATTTTTTTATAAAAAAATATTTCTTCTATTGACATTATTGATGAGTTACATTTCATTAGAATCGTATAAAATTTATTACACTCTATTTGAGAAGTCAATAAAAAGAAACTAGTAGTTAATATTAAAACTATGACAACCACCAGCTTTCGAAAAAATAAAAAATGATACACGTAACCCCTACTAAAACTATCACTACTCTCATGATTATCGTGTATGTAGAATATGTAGTCATGTACATTAGGTGGGGCGCATTTGTATAGAGAAAATGGATGCTCCCAATTTTAATGAAAGTTTTGTGTTCCTAGCCCAACTCGTTGAGGATGAAAGGACAAACATTTTGGATTATGGTATCTTAAGAATACGTAAACTTTCATTTTAGTTGGGAACTTCGACATCTTATTTTTGAAGCACTCTAATATAAAGTGCTTGTATAAACCATTTTTAGTATAGATTTCGTATAGTATACACATATGGCTAAATCACAGATGATATTCACATCAATGAAACTGTCTTGGAGGCCAACATTGTTCATTTTATTCGTGATATACGGCCAGCAATGCTCGAAAGGTGGCCTAAAATTAGATGCCCAGAATGTCACGTGTTGATTTTTCGAATAAAAAAAATGTCTGCCAGAAAATTGACGTGGTATCGTATAATTAAATGTATATAATACCCATAATTTCAGCATCGTCACTTTAATATGCCCGAAGTGAGAACGAAGTAAGAGCACCTCAAAAATTGATAAAAAAAATTCAATATTGTAGTAGTTAGCTATATATGTATATAAACATCGCGTGATCGCAATATTTTTACACTTTTCAGAAAAATAGCTAAATCACAATTTATAATTTATTTTAAATTTTTCGCGACTTACAGAATGCTAACTAAAAATGGTCATAAATATTTCTAGTAAAATCTGCTTCGATTTCCATCCCGGAATATCCCGGAGTTATTTACTCAACCTTTAAGTGCGAGGCAGACTCAAATCGCTAAATAAAGCTGGCAGATGAGTTTCTATATAGAAAATATTGTTACGAATTTGTATTAGCGATTTGAATTAAACGGTATGTAACGACTGCCTGCAACATTCATCATATTTATAAACATGTCCATCAGTAGAAGCTCCTTCTTATCAACAATGTTGATAGGATGCAGTTATTAGCATTGCTTGAAAGCTCTAGAATTCGAATATACTAGTTTTGTCCATTAAGATCGTTGTAAAAATAGAGCTTTCAAGAAACACTAGCAATACGAAGTACAGAAACAACTTTGTCTTATATGTTTCTTTTTTGTCATTCTTCACCTTATACACGTAGGTGCAAAGCAACAAAGCTTTGCTGGTAAGCATTGACGACAGCGATCATCAGTGTAGAATTTGTTTTTGTTTATCTATGATTTCGTTCAAAAAAGTGTGGTAATGAAACTATTAAAAATGAAACTATTAAAAATTAAAATGAAACTATTAAAAATTAAAATTAAATTCCGCATAATTCTATAAGTTTAGGCTAAATCTTACTTATGATTCATTAAAAACTTAGTGATGATTTTACCAAACGTTAAATTGAATTCGATGTATATACTTTCTTTCAATAAATTTGACTTTATTAGTGTGTTTTGTTCCTAAAATTTTAATTTATTAATCATTTCGTCGCTTTTCAGAAATATTACAGGAGAGACAAAAACCGTTCCAAAATCCATTATTTGAAATCTGATAATGGAATTTTTTTATAATGACAAATAGTCACAGCTAAGTAGAAGTGCGTTTGCATCTTATAGGTCCTTTTTCTGTTTCATATCAGAAAGTCGAGGTGATAATATTTCAAATGATCAAACATTTAATTAAACAATTTATGATCTACATTTTTTGGTAGAAATTTAATGAATAAACCCATAATTAAAACAAGTATTTTATATTTATACTCAATTCGATTGACTGCGATAATAATTTTGAAATTTTTACAAAATAAATGGACTTAGCACTTTTGTATATTTATAGTTATTTAATACTAGCTGACCCGAATTTGTGAGAAGCGGTTTGAAAAGTGTAAATAGTTAAAAAGAAAAAAAAACGTATTATTGAATGATAATTTTTATGCATATAGGACATAGAATAAAATATACATAGAAGCGCTACTGAGACAAAGAACCTAAGTTTGTTGTCAAAAACCTTGCAATAACAGAATATACATATATAAATCAATGTACATATTTTGAGTTTTTATATAAGTAATCGAATTTTGGTCAGAAATATGAGTGATCACAGATCGATCTCCTTTCCTTGATTAAACGCTTATTGGCCAAGTTATTCGCGAATTTAGATATTTTGAGTTTTTATAAAAAAAAAATCGATTTTTGGTCAGAAATATGAGTGATCACAGATCGATCTCCTTTTATTGAATTTTGGTCTGAAATATGATGTATTTTGTAGTATTTAATAAGTGGAATTGAATAAGTTTTATTTATGTAAAAACTTTTGAGGATTATGTATTGCGATCATTAAAAAAAATTAGTTAAATTTAGAATATCAACGAGTAAGAACATCAACGAGCCAGTCAAATTTAGAGCATCGTTAAGTAAAGACAAATTAACTGCCTTAAAGTGTGCTGTATAAATTTGTGAATCATAAACGTGTGTATATTAAAAGACACAGTGAATATTTAAACTGTTGTTGTGTAAATTGGAATAAATAAAGAGTTGTTACAACTTTTAAACTACTAAACTGCTTTTATTTTCAATCAAAATATCCGGTTTATTTAAAGGAAATTATCCACCGTTTTTAAAAGGTAACAACGTAACAATATATTAATTGTTGGTAGCTTGGCACTTTTAATATTTTCGAGATTTCTAATAGCATCACTATGCATATAAAGGCGCGGCTTCGATGGGTGGCGCTCATCCGAAATGTCCTATTTTCCATAACCTCCTCTCGAGATGACCATGAGCACAACACGCAAGTGCAGAATGTTAAGTGTAGCATGATCTGTGTGGAACATAGCTCCGTCCTGTTGAAATCACATGTCGTTGGTGTCCATAACATCCAATCCAGTCCAAAATAAGTTGGTAATCATCGACTATCGTGGTAATCATATAGCGCTCGCTAATGACGGTGATGGCCTGGCCAAATTGTCGTCAAAGAAATATTGACTGATAAACGATTGGACGCTCTTTGATTTTAGGTGAAGCGCGCGGAACGTTGCTCGAACAAAACACCAATTTTGATGTCCGTCCATGGTGATTTGGGAAATAAAATTGAACAATAAACAGCCAATTGAACTGATGTAGCTTCAACAATATGTCCGCTTATCAACTGTAGAAATTCGGAAGTCCCTATTGCAGTAGCCTTTATTACTTATTGGCCCTTAAAAAATAGATTTGCTTTGGATGGGTCTTATTTATTAGCAGCTAAAACTAACTACTGCAAAATTTAAGTGCAATCGGATAACTAGAACACGTGCCGGAAATCGATTGAAAGTTGTAAAATTGGGTAAATAATGGTACTTTTTCCGATATCTTAAAAAAATTCCATATTTGAATACTGTTTTTTAAACATTTGCAATAAACCTAAGCTTCTAGAGAAAATTATCTTTCTAACAAGGTATAAAACAATAATTTCGAATGAAAAATAACAAAGTTATACGAGTTTTATCTGACTTTCGAATGAAAAATAACAAAGTTATACGAGTTTTATCTGACCAAATATTGAGCAAAAAGTGCTAGTTTACTCATATTTTACTCGCATTTCTATTTTTTTTTTCGAAATTGGTTTTTAATTTATTTTTAAAAAGTTTTTTCCAAATTTTGTTTTAAATTTATTAAAAAAAAAATTTATGACAAAAAAATTTTTTTTGGTGATAAAAAAATTCGGGTTAAATATAATTTTCCCGATTTTGACCCATTGTAGGTCCTATTTACTATACATCATTGCAATGAGCATTGAAATATCTATTACTGGATATCCAAATTGTCTATATTTATGACTTAGTCATCCAAATATACATCAAAATAGGTCTTTTCCTTATATCTTAGTCATTTATAGACCGATTTTGTCGATTTGAAATAGCAACCGAGCTGGAAGAATTCCCGATATATTGATGTATGAATCATGTATGTAAGTTATTTGGGGGCTACGGAAAGTTGATTTCAACATACAGACGGACAAAAGCACATGGTTGTAACAACATCGCTATCTATAACGATCCAGAATATATATATACTTTGTAGGGTCGCAAATGAAAAATGCAGAAATTACAAACGGAATGACGCTTGCCACTCATGGTGAAGGGTATAAAAATTGTTGTTCGAATTTTGAAGGGTGTCGCCCGGAACCAATATATATGTATTTCCATAATGGTTAACGTTTTCCGATTTTAGTAAAACATTCAGACTATATTTTAAATTATCTAGACTATAATACTATGAATAAATTTTACTTAAAATTCATTACAGTGATGAAAAATATAGGCAAAAAATTAGTTTTTCCCGAAAATCGCAAAATTTAAATCGGAGGTACGAAAAAACTGTAGGAGGTATTGACATAATTTTTTCATATTTTTATTCCCCATTATAATCTCAATAAATCCCAATGTGGTGATCAACAAGTTCTGAAATTAGATTAACAAAATTTTTAAAAATTTTAAATTTTTATATTCAAATGTGAATATCTCGTTAACTGTAAGCGATAAAATATAGCATCATTTGGCATAATTTTTAATTGTTCATATACCCGAGATACCCCACTTTGAGGCCTTGAGGCTCCGCCCCTCCTTATTCCCTTTTTACAATGTAGAAATTGAAAGGCAGACAGACGAAGTTTGTGGGCGAGGGGTTCAAGAGGTAGAGTGTGTATTACACAGGTTAAGGTTAGTTCAAAAGAGAATGAGAAAAATGTCTGCCTTTCAATTTCTACATTGTAAAAGGGGACTTAGTGTTTAAAGTCCAGATTCAAAACTTAAACTCAGCTACACCTTATCTATAGCTGTGCGGCCCTCAAAGCCAACATAACCTATGCCATTGGTGAAATTCAGTATGATTGATGTGCCATCTTCACACCACCAAGCGAAGCCGCAGATATTTTAACGATGTTATATACCTCACATAATGGCATCGATATCTCACACACACTTTGTGGTATGTTAATTTAAAGATAGGAAGCGCTTAACGATGGATATAAGGATTTCAAAAATATTTTATCGACTATAAATATAAGAAAGCATATTATCGATTACTTATTACTAGACATTGGCTTTATATTTGGCCCATCTTAAAGTACATAAATAATGGCAACATATACAATGTAAGCTAAAGTATTAAAGCTGTTCGTGGTGGTGTTAGATAGCAATCAGATTTAAAGAAAAATATATATGTATTGTAAATATTTCTATGGCTAAGTATTGACATGTTAGAGTGCTCCTTAAAATATACATATTTTCTACTGTTAAATAAATTTTAATTGACAAAAAGTCTGTTGTAATAAATCATTAACGGCATAAAGTAGCTGACCTTTGATCTACTATTTGCTAAAAGGTAATTAAAGGTTATAACATAGTTTACCGCTTTAAATTTTTCTAAAAAATAGTAGGATAAAACAATGTTTGGTTTGCAAAAATAAACCCCCCTCCACAAAACTATATTGCAATAATTTCAACAACATTTCTCTAACAAATTTAATTTTGTTATAGAACATCCTATTCTTAAGGTGAGTACTTTATGCAAGAGTAGTTTTAATTTATTTATAAGTTTATACTTAACATCTTACATCATGCGGCAGTATATATTGCCACGTATGTATATTTATACACTAGAGTGTCTCGTGGGAAAATTTTTTAAGGAACTCTAAAAATAATTGGTATGAGTTCTTAATGTTTCCTTAACAGTAAGAAAAAGTTTAAATATTTCTAAAATGTTTGTATTAATTTGAGTTGTTATGTTGGTCTGTAAATTGATTTCAACTGCATCCAAGGATAATTTGGGACACTCTATTACTCACACATTTATACACAGCTACATATGTACATTTGTATTTCAATTCTAAAGATTCCCATCAATTCCCAGTAGTTCTAGGAAACAGTCCCGAACTAGTGAATTTACCCATCATTTAGGGTTGGAATTAGTTACTTTAAAACGATCATTGGCCCTTTTTGATTACAATGAGACTGTCCGATAGCTAGTCCAAAGTAGTCAACTCATTGGATTCACATACATAGCATCAGTTACTTTATTAGCTACCTAACTGGTTACTTGATCAGCTACATAACTAGTTATTTTAACATATACGGGTGATAACACTATACAAGAAAATCAAATTTTTTCCAAAATTTCAAGGTCCGTCCAATAAATTTTGATAGAGGAGACAAAAAAAAAGACACGTGTATCGGCGTTTTGAAAGTTTACATCTGAATTTCATTTGAGGGCGGTTAAATGCAAAATTAACCCTAAGCTCTCTTTTGTTGTGTCTTATTTCTGACTTTCTGGTTGAATTTTCCATTTTGCTGTATTCAGGGACTTATAGTAAAATTTCACGGACAATATTTTTGCGGAACATTTAAACCCCTTAAATCCTTTTAATGGAGTTTGTTGCTCTTTTTTTAAAATAAGAACAAAAAAGACCAATGCCTTGAGGAGTTAGAGGGTTAACATACTCTACAAAAATGTTCTCTGTAACATTTTGCATAAATTTGCTGGATACATTTTATACTTAAAATGTTCTTTAAAATAAAATTCTTAATAAGTGCGAAATTAACCCTCGGCTCTCTTTTGTTATGTCTTATTTCTGACTTTCTGGTTGAATTTTCCGTTTTGGTGTATATAGAGACTCATAGTCAAATTTTACGGAAAATATTTTTGCGGAACATTTTAACCCCTTAAACATATTCTACAAAAATACTCTCCGTAACATTTTACATAACTTTGCTGAACATATTTTATACCTAAAATGTAAGGATCACATGGTTTCTTATGACGATCAACAATAAGAATGTGCCAGAGTTGGGAAACTTTAACCCCCCATCAAATGAAATTCAGATGTAAACTTTCAAAACGCCGATACATGTGTCTTTTTTTGTCTCCTCTATCAAAATTTATTGGTCAGACCTCGTAATTTTTTTGGAGTTGTATAGTGTAATTGACCACAAATAGTCATCTTAAAAGACAAATAATAGACAGTCCAATAAACTATTGCTTGCAAACAAACCTTCCTCTGACAAGTCTCTAATAGATTGCTTCCAGTGGCTAAAATAACGACTTTCTAAAGTGCAATACAAAATAAAAGTTTAAAGTGAATTCACTATAGGTTACTAAGAGACGCTAAAGTGAATATTGAAATCACCATATTTTATTTGGGATATCAGTATACTAAAACAAAAATCAAAATAAACTGTATGAGAATTATATCAACAAAATTTGTAGAAAACCGGTTTGTCAAACAACTTTTAAAGTGACCACACTCTAGATTACTTAGAGAGACTTAAGTGGCAATTGTCTTCACGCTAGATTACCTGGGATGTATAAAATAACCAATTGTCTTCTCTCTGCACTACAAGGAGAACATACGTCACAAATGTCACTTGGCTGACTCCAATTTATATATTTTGGATCATTTGACACGTATGTGTTATTTGTAATGACTAGTCGGAGGAAGGTTTATTTACAAGCAATCGGTTATTGTACTGTCTATGAGATGTCTTTTTAGCTGACTATTTGTGGTCAATTAACACCCGTACATAACTTGTTATGTAGCTGATCAAGTAACGAGTTAGGTAGCTAGTAAATTAACTGACTCTATCTAATCAAATAGTATCTTTGTAATTCAAAAGGGTCAATTGATCTCCTGCGTAGGACTTGAAGTATTAGAATGACTAGTCATGTAACTAGTTCGGGACAGTGTCCTGGAACTGCTGAGTTAATACATAAATACTCACATAGAAATACAATCTCTCTAAATAAATATGTTTGTATGTGAACAAATAAATAAAGTAAAATTGATTTTTAGCTTCTTCTCGTGTGGTTTTTGTATTCAATTAAACAGAAATTGATAAATAACAAATTTATATAATTTATTGATTTGTTTTTACTCTCTTGTATTTTGCCATAAATGTATGTATATTAGGGCATTTCAACTAAGCTGAATATGTATTCTTATGTCTCATCAAATGTTTCAGAATTTTTTTTTTGTATGAAAAATTGGATTTTCAGAAAACCATATAGATAAAAGTTCGCAAAATTAGCCCCATTTCAGACTAATTATACCCTACTCCACCATAGTGGGGAGGGTATAATGCGTTTGTGCAGATGTTTATAACGCCCAAAAATATTAGTCTAACACCCACCTTAAAGTATACCGATCGACTTAGAATCACTTTCTGAGTCGATTAAACGATGTCCGTCCGACTGGCTTGCTGGCTGGTCGGCTGGCTGTCCATGTAAACTTTGTGCGCAGAGTACAGGTCGCAATTTTGAAGATATTTCGATCAAATTTGGTACATATTATTTTTGCCGCGCAAGTACGAAGTCTATTGAAACTGGCTGAAATCGGTCCATTATTTCACCTAGTCCCCATACAAATTGGATTTTATCGGTCATAAATGTTTAATTTATCTATGTATCTCCACAAATTCTGCTCCAAATAATTTTTATAACTACAAAATTCATGTCACCAAATTTTGTTACGATCGGTCCATAACTAGTCATAGCTCCCATATAGACCCGCTTCCGAAAAACACTTTAACGTGCATAAATCGCTTAAAAATATTGGTATAAACACAAAATTCAACATAGCTCACTTTGATATAGACATAAATCACACGACCTAATTTCATGGTGATCGGTCTATAACACAGTGCAACAGTGAAAAAAACACACGATCATGACTATAAAGGTTCGACTCTACTACCAAAGGGTAGTAAAACCCTATACTCAGTTTGTCCATTTTGGTGACCGATTTTTTTTTTATGGGCCCCCAAAGTTTCTGAAAATCAGTTGGGCCTCTAAAAAAGGTGTCATCAGTTTTTGATTAACAGCTAATTCAGACTTTGTGATACGGCTTAACTTTATATGGCAATAATATAGCTAAAATTCCGCCAAATAAATTTTGTTACAAAAAATAGCTTTTTCGTGCACTTTTGTTGAAAAAATATAGGAAGAAAAATTTATTTTTTTACTTTTTTTAGAATAACTTCCAGGGTCTCCTAATTTTTCGGACGTATTTCAATACGTCCGAAAAAACACAAAATTTATTAATTTCACTAAAATGTCAATCTCCAAGTCATAGGGTTTCCACCGATATCAAAAACTTATATAAAAAGCTTATATTTACTCTTCAGAAGCTCCACAAACCTTGCCCACTTTCAAAAATTTTGATGTTTTTTCATATCTTGCATCAAGCCGGTCTTGCGTGGTAAAGATTGGATAAAGTGATGCGCCCGGATCATACCGATAATGATTTGCCCATTCTTCGTTATTCCAGCACAATAGAGAAGTATACACTCGAACATACATTTTTAACAACAATTTTTTGTTTTAGAGTCAAAAAATAGTAAAAAACTAAAATGTTTAAGCTACAAAGTGATTTTTGACAGCTATTTAGAATGCCTAGATATGTTCGGATTGCATTGATCTGTTCACAAGAGTTATTCAGATTTATCGTAGCTACAACTTTGCAAAATATTGTTATTGAAAAATTAGTCCCTGGAAGTTATTCTAAAAAGAGTAAAAACAAATTTTTTCTTCCTATAGTTTTTCAACAGAAGTGCAAAAGTGCATTATATGGTCGGGCTTGACCAAACAAATTTCTAAAAAAAACCCTTGATGCATCACCCTAATCTACATAGATTTGGAATTCAGTTAAAACAAATATTTCATTTACATAAGTAAGAGAATTATAAAGTTTAACTAAACGTATGAGTATTTGTTGAATTCAATTAATAAATATTACTAATACACTCTATTAAACTAAAACAAAATTAGTTCTATACAAAAATTATTGATGCGAAAATTATTCATAAATATGTTCGTAGCAGTTTTATCAATTCTATTAGAGATTATATTTTAAGTTGAATTAAATACCAATACCTACATACATTTTTCATAAATAATTGTGTTTAAGCAAGCAATATGAAATTGTAATATTAATGTATTCAAACATGAAGTAAAAAGTCATTGTCCTAATAAAAGTTGTTTGAACTTTCAATATAGTTTCTAAACACAAGTTATTTTGAATAATAACACTAGTTTACAAGGTTTTTGCTCATGAATTGAAACATATTGGGATTTGTGTATTAAGGTCTTCTAACTTTGGAAAAAATATAAAAAAAATCCTGGACGTCAAACTTTTGAGATATTTATTAAAAACGAAACATATAAAAATGTACATTAAATTACTACAAAAAAATTAAATGTGAAGTGTTTAGTCCTCTTTTTATAATTATTTTCATTTGTCTCCCTCACGACCCAAAAACCTTGATAATTCCTCTCGAAAAACTTCAAATCTTAATGGAAACGCTCTCCATGTTCGTCACTCATGTGTCCGAGGTTTTCCGGGAAAAAATCCACATGAGAATCTAAATAGTGAATCTTGAGGGATATATTTACACCCATCTCTTCAAAATTATGTAATAAATTTGCAACAATATCTCTGTAATTTTGACTTTTCTTATTCCCCAAAAATTCTTGAACAACAAGTTTAAAAGAATTCCATGCTGCATTATCAACACCGGTTAACAGACACTCAAATTTGGTATCAACCAAAATTTTTCTTATTTGCGGACCCACAAATATCCCATCATTTAGTTTAGCCTCAGACAGACTCGAGAAAACGCTGCATAAATATTGAAATGCTTGTTTTGTCTTATCTAAAGCTTTTACGAAATAATTTTATGTATGTAAGTATATAAGCATTTTGTGTTTGTGTTATAGGAAAACCTCAATTTGACTGAATAATTTTTCTGCAAATAAAACAAAAATGGTCTGGGTTTATTTTACACTTTCTAGAAGACATTTTGATATAGTTTTTACTTTAGAAATTTGTATTTAACAGCGATTTATTAACGTTTATCTACAGGAAAGACGTACTTTTAAACCGTATTTATTTTTTTCCCGTTCATTTTTTTTGGAATTTGTCAAAAGAATACAACTCTGAAAGTATCTGGCAGCTTCACCAGAGTGTTGAGTACCCAAAAACGATGTAAATACTTAATTACTACAATTCGGTACACTACAGTATGCATTAGTCGTACTCAGGGCAGGTGAAAAATAAAAACCCATATATCTCAAAATTTTGACGTATAGGTGGGAAACAAAAAATGGTCAATTAACAAGCGTCCCTAGCTCTTCTCAAAAATATAAGTTTCATTCCATGAGCAAAGAAAAATGTTTGATTTGTAAACTAGTGTAATTTGCTAAAAAAAATTTTGAAAATTACCCTATTTGTCAAAAAAAATATATCATTTATATTAAAGAAAAACATAAATTTCCATATTAATTGTTATCAAGTTATTGACTGAGATGTAATACTTACTTATCTTTGTTATAAAAGCAATTTAATCTACGTTAATATATGCTAACCATTGCAGTATCCGAATAGCTTAACTTAAATTGGAGAATTTAGATAGAATGTTAGTTGTGGAATGAAATTATTTGCTTATGTTGCTCAGTAATTCTAAATATATGTGTATTGGGTGTTTGACTTAAAAATGCGGGATTTACAATAGATATCGTATCATTTGAACGCGGTTTTGCTTTACGTTGTTTCTTTAGTTTGAATAAAAACTGCTGAAGCACACTGATTGCTCAGCAAAGCTTATGGTGAATGTGTTCCATCTGTTTTAACGTGCGAGAGATGGTTTGTTTGGTTCAGTAGTGGCAATTTTAAAATGGAAGTCAAAAAAGTTTGAAAACTAAGAATTGAAGCCATTACTCCATGAATATTGTGGTAAAATTCAACAAGAGCTTGCAAAATCATTGGGAGCTACTCAAGCAGCAATTTCAGAACGTTTGTGTGCAACAGAATTCATCCAAAAGCAGGGAAATTGGGAATTGATGCCTATCAGCAGATTCAACACCAAAGCCAAATATCTATGGCGCTAAAGTAATGCTCTATGTTTGGTGGGAGCAAATGAGTCTTATATATTATGAGCTGCTGGAATCTGGCCAAACCATAATATGGAACAACTGATTTTATTGAAGCGAGCATTGGCCGAAAAACGCCAATAATATGCTGCCAGACATGAAACAGTAATAGTTCAGCATGACAACACTCGGCCACATGTTGCAATACCTGTGCAATACCTATTAAAGACTATTTAGACTGATTGGTTAGGAAATTTTGTCTCGCCCGCTTTATAGTTCAGACCGTGCCCCGTCCGACTATTATTTGTTTCGATCGATGCAAAATGCTCTCTCCGAGAGTATCCGATTATGGCTTTATTCGTTCTTGGCCTCAAAAGATGAGCAGTTCTTTTGGCTCGGAATCCATATGTTACCAAAAAGATGGGAAAGAGTCATAGCTAATAATGGCCAATACTTTGAATAAATTAATATTGAAGAAATGCTTCAAAGCGTTCAATTTATTACTTGAAAATATCAACAAAAGATTTTTTAAATTTTTATGTTTTTCAAAGGTCCAAAGCAACAAAGTGCAAAGTCAACAAACTTTGTTTACTTTCAAATTTCTTTTTGAGGGGAAAATTATTTCAGTAACTTCTCGTGATGTATCTCCACTTCAACCAATATCCGATTTTCTGGTTGACGATTCTAAATACGTCATCGATGCAGAACATCAATTAGTGAACTTGAAGTGGATTTATCTTCAGAAGATGACGAAGACAATACATCGCGAGAGTTGATAGCAGCTGAAATAGACAGATTTAAGCCTGTGAGACTGGACGTAGAAGCGAATTTGTTGCAATATTCCATTTTTACGTAAATTTGTTCATATTGTCCATACAGTGCCGGCTACACATATTTCTGTTGAAAGAGCATTTCCTGCTTTGCGCCTTTTGTTGACTGATAATATTGTTTTTGAAACTAAATTCATCGAAAATAAAAAACCAACAATTTCATACCAAGCGTCTTTTTTCAACTTTAAAGGTTAAAGTGAAACGTATGTACTAGGGTGATCGGCCTAGTACATAATATTGAATATCGAAGAAACCGGGTTTTTCTCCTCGAATAACCGGTTTTTTCTAAAAGCGTGTTTTTATGAGTTTTAGTGTATTAAAAATTTTAAAAAATATTCAAAATCCAAATAACTTTTAAAAAAAATACTTCAACTATTTTAGAAGACTTTTTTATATTTAGACCAATGTCACAATCGATCTGGAAAGCCTGAAAACTTACTCAATGATTTGTTAACTATATATACGTCCTACAAAGTTTACTGAGTTAATGAGCTTTATAAAAACAAAGGAAACAAATCGATATACTCCAAAGCCATGAATGAAATAAACAAGATTGCGCCTTCGCTCTCTTAAAAAAATTCTCTTAAGCTCAGTGACGTCAACATTGACTAAAAGTGATTGTATTATATGGAAATTGTATGTGATTTATAATGGAAAAGTCAATAATTATATTTAAAAGTTATTAATGTTTAATAAAATAAAATGTAATTTAGGTTTTATGTTATTAGACATATTTTACTTTATTAATTTTCAATATTTTTGCTATATTTTAGTTCACGATTTTGATTTTTTATTATTATCTTATATATAAATAGGCCACACGTTTTTTTGTGGTACACTTTTAAGTATGTTATTGTCCACCAATATTGGTGAAACATATATGGTTTAAAAGGTTATTTTCTCTAGATTTGCAGAACATCATATTTTTTAAATTCTTTCCATAAAAGTGGTCGAATTTCGGCCACCGGGCGATCCTAGTTATTATTATTATTATTGCAATTTTTGACTGCACACCACATTTTAATTTTTAATAAATTTTTTATTTATTTTTCACTATTTGTTTTGAAATTTCATATAAAAAGTAAGTATTTTACATTCAAAACATAAATAGTAAAAGAGTACACTAAAATAACGGAATTGTCGATGTCGTAATGTTGTTTATTTCATTCATGCTCCAAAGCATTTATATTGTGTTTCATTCCTATGCGATTGTTTTAACCTTCATAAGGTCTTCAAATTTACTGACGTTAACGATCTTCGGGTCAAATTTAAGCCGAATGGAAAATATATATTTTTTCCAAATTTTTTTTAAACCTAACCAAGTTGTTGACTTTTGAAATTAAATAAAAGTCATAAAATATCAACCACTCATTTCATGAAAAACTCAATTTTAATTTCAAAATGTGTCAAATTTGACTCAAATATCTTATGAAGTATAAGAAAATAATAGCTTTGGTATTTACCCATGGAATTCCAGTTTTCATACAAATAAAAAAAGAGATGAATATTTGTTAGTGCTACCAAAGCTCTGAAAACATTTAACTTAATTGTGCGTAACAAAAATTTAAGATTTAAGCTTCAGGTCAAATTTGACCCAATGACCTTAAGTGCAAAATATTTCATAGATATTTTTTTAACAATTAGTGTTACTAAAAACCTAACGTAGTTGTTGATATTTAAAATTAAATTAAATTTTAATTTCAAAATGGGTCGAATTTGACTTTGTAAACGTTAGAACGTTTTAAAAAGGCTTATTTTTTGTAATTAGAATACATGTATATTCTTTATCATAAGTATAAGATCTTTAATATAAAATAAAACTTATTTTCTTCTTATTTCTAGACCAAAAAACCGGTTAACCGGTTATTATTAAATAATTATTGTTATTCTTGAGAATATGTCTTATTAGGGAACTTAAAAACATATATGTAGATCGAAAATAATAGTAATAAGCAACGTAAAAAAAATATTAATAAAAAAAAAAATTTATGAGCAACGAAAACAAAATATATATTATGAATAATTCTTATTATTTAAAATAAAAGTTATTGCAACGTAAAAAAACATAAATCGAAAATAAAAGTTGTGAGTAACAAAAACAAATTATATTATGAATAACTCTTATTAGGCAACGTAAAAAAATATAAATTGAAAATAAAAGTTATGAGCAATGAAAAAAAATAAATATTTTTAATAACTTTTATTTAAAAACGTAAAAATTATTCATTGAATTATGCTTAACTTTTTCAGTCTAAAAAATTTAATAACAGTTATTTTTGGTCTCTGGTTTTTTAAGGTACTGGGTTTTCGCACATAGTTTACTGCCAGCCAGACGGACGGACGGAAGGACATCTTTTAATCTACTATGAAAGTGATTGTTAGTCGCTCTGTATACTTTATGTTGGGTAAATATTTTTTCACTTTACAAACAGCTTGGCTTCTATTGTCACAACTGCAAATGTCTTGCCACACAAGGACCTTTTTGGGAAATTTTGTTTGTTTTTTGTCCGGTATTATTCTTGAACATTACGTAGTCCATCAGCCACATATAGATCTTGACCCGGAAGTTGTGAAAAGTCTGCCAGTACATAATTTTCATCATCCATCATACAAGTGTATTGTTATACCCTCCACCACCATAAGTGGTGAATGAGGGTATATATAAGTTTGTCATTGCGTGTGTAACATTGAGAAATATTCATCTGAGACCCAACAAAGTATATATATTATTGATCCTAATGAAATTCTAAGTCGATTGAGCTATGTCCGTCTGTCCGTCTGTCCGTCTGTCTGTCTGTGTAAAACACGTTCACGTCCAAATTAGACAAAGAAAATTGACAAACTTGCAAGAAAAATGTTTATTGTTCTCCTAAGCAGTTTGTTATTGAAAATCAGCAATATCGGTTCAGTGGAAGCAGAATTATGAACCAAAATGTGAGACAACCTAAAAAAAACATGATAATTTTAAAATTGGTTTTGTTATTTGTGCAAATATATTGCAGATAATACCCTCAAATTTTACATACGTTATTTTTATGTTAATGGGACTAATTCTGGTAAAAATTATAGGAATCGGTCGATAATTTCTAATAGCCCCCATACAAATTTCGTCCCGAAATATGGTTCTATGGTCTGTAAATGCCTACCAAATTGCAGTATCCACACAAAATTCAGGAAAAATAAGTTTTGTGCATACAAAAATCACAACACCAAATTTTTTGTAGATCGGCCCATATTTGACCATAGCCCCCATATAAAGTTCAATTCCGAAAATCACTTAAATAAGCATAAATGTCTTATTAATATCGCTATTAAGTTTAAATTCGTCATAAATAGTCCCAATATATACCAAAATCGCTATACCTAATTCTATGAAGATCGGCCGATAATTGGTTATAGCTCCCATATAAGGACCACTTCCGAAAAACACATTAACCTATATAAATATCTGAAAAATATCAATATCAAAACAAAATTTTATAAAAATCTCTAATTTATATTTAGAAATCATACTACGGGATTTTGTGAATATCGGTCCATATTTGACCATAGCTCCCATATAAGGTCCACTTCTGAAAATCAGTTAAGTACTCATAAATCTCTTATAAATAGCTTTATCATGCTAAAATTCAACAAAAATAATAAGTATATACATAGAAATTTCTGTACCAAATTTTACGCAGATTGGCCGATAATTGGTCATAGCTCCCCTATAAGGCCCATTTCCGAAAAAGATATCGATATCAAAATTAAATTACGCACAGATCAGTAATTTGTATCCAGCAATCATACTGTGAATATCGGTCCATATTTAACCATAGCTCCCATATAAGGTCTCGAAAATCACTAAACTCGTCATAAATGTCTTACAAATATATTTATCAGGTTGAAAATCGAAACAAATTTTTTCAATATATACAAAAAAACGATGTACCAAATGTTACGATGATAGGCCCATAATTGGTCATAGCCTCCATATAAGAACCACTTCCGGAAAACACAATAACCTGCACAAATATCCAAAATAATCTGTATTGAACCAAAATTTTACACCGATCAGTAAATTGTATCCAAGAATCGTACTACAAGATTTTTTAAATATTGGTCCATAACTCGTCATAGCTCCCATATAAGATCCACTCTTGTTAATGGCGTTGTTTATATGGAATTGTACAAAATTAGCACTCAAATACTTAGGCCCATAATAAGTTATAGCTTCCATATATTGAACCAAAATAGTACACAGATCAGTAATTTTTAAAATCATACTACTGAATTTTGTGAATATCGGTCCATATTTGGCAACATAAAAATCACGATAAAATATTTTATGACAATCGACTCATAATAGGTCATATCTCCCACAACCCAATATCTTGAAATTTGTCTAAATATATTTGTATACCTTTTTTTTATTCTCTGTTCTTCACTTGAGGTTAAAAAGGAAAAATGTTGATCCAAACGTATTAACTTATTATTAAGTATATAAATTGTTAAAGTTCATACGTTCTAATAGGAATATCAATTATAAATTTCTGAATTAGATACAATTTTTTGTACATTTGATATATAATATCTTCGGCGTAAACTAGTCTTACTAACAATTGTTATATTATTTCAGTTGTTATACCATCATATTTAGGTGGAGGGTATTTAAGATTCGGCACGGCCGAATATAGTACTCTTACTTGTTTTTTACAAAATTGTACCTCAATTTGTTCGCTCGTTCTTTTTCTTCTTCAAGCCATCATTAGCTTTGGATCTATGCACAAAATAATCACTTCATTTAACTTTACGAGCAGCTTTTCTGATAGAAGTGTTAAACCAATATCTATTAGACACTTTTTTCCTGAACCAGGTTTCCTGTCAATGTTAAAGTATTCCTTATACTGTTTAATGACTTTGGAAACAGTGTGACGATGAACCTTCAGATCCTTTGCTATTTGTTGGAAAGTCCATTATGGATTTTTTGGAAAAATTTTAATTATTTTTTCTCGTACTTTTTTCGGTAACCTTTTTGACAGAAATAGCAGTTAAAAATAAATGATTTAGAAACGATCATGTCTGACATATTATTAAAAGCTAAAGTAATTAAGGATAAGTTTTGGCTGGAATAGTGTGTATAAGTTTTTTTGGACTCACTCTTTAAGTGTCATCGATTTACTAGAATTAAATTTTAAATGTTTATGTATTTCCTCAAGTTTAAGTATATTGTCAATATCATTAAAGATACTTCAATACATGCTGTGATTTATACACACAAATTGTGAAGCTATTGTAAGTATAAGTTAAAAAGTAAAATTTTTTAAAATCATGAATATTTAAAACATTTTATTATTAAACCAAACCAAAAAACAGTTTTAATTAGTATTAAAGAATTGTTAAACATGAAAGCATTTTAATGTTCAAACCCCCTCCCCATCAATAACTGATGAATCATAATGATGATTAATGATTTCAATCATTTGCAGACGTAGTACTTTTTCTTTAAGAACTCGTGCGCACTTAATCAAAGGAAACACAAGTAAATGCCGTAAATATTATTATAATAATAAAATATGTATTTTAGAAAAAAGGGCTAAATAATAAGGCCAAGTAACTAGAAGCAAAAGAAGAATAAAAACAAATTGAATACATATTTCTTTTACAAAATTCCATATTTTCTTGTATTTAATGAATGTTGTAATGAAAAATGTTACCTTTTTTTCCATTTCATTCTATGTGAAAAGAATGAAGCGCAGGGGCACCTAAAACAGCAACGACAATAATGAAAAGAAAAATCAGAAAACTCGGACGTTACGGTATGTACGGGTACACATAACAAAAGGATCATAAAATAAATGAAAATCTCATAAATTATTTTAAACAAAGGCATCCTTAAGTACAGTCATTTAGATGAAATTGCTACCAAATACACGAGCTCTAACAAAAAAAAAATGGAAGAAGACTCAAAATAAACGCTAGTAGGAAAATATTGAATGTATGTACTTTCACCTACATACAACAATAAGTATTGTTGCTTCTATTAGGGTGGCTCTTATTTTGTACATTGTTGATTTTAATGCTCCCAAGGTCTAAAATTGTCGCCTTTCATCTAAAAATCAAATGCTCCAAATTTGAGAAAAACCGGAAATAGTTTAGATGTTGACCATTTTATTTGGTTCAAAGTAGCAATATTTTCAAATTTTAAATATTAAAAATTGTTTTTGAATTTAATTTACCAATAGATGTTTCATCCATCTTCTTCTATATACATAAATAAAAATCAAATGTCGTTCGTTGGTAATTGCATCAGTTAAGAACGCCTGGACCGTTTTCAAAATTTTTTTGGATTTATGAGACCATAGTAAGTTGGACCTACAATGGCTCAAAATCGGAACAAATATTTTTTAACCGGAATTTTTTTTTCACCAAAATAAATATTAAAAAAAATTGAAAAAACAAAAAAAAATTTAAATATTTTTTTAAATCTAAAAAATTTTAAGAAATAATACGAAAATGAAAAAACAACTTGAAAAAAAAAATTTTGTTTACCTAAAAATATCCAAAATTTTTATTTGGAAGTATAATTTGGTGAAGGGTATGGTATGTAAGATTCGGCACAGCTGAATACAGCTCTCTTACTTGTTATAACCTTCACCATGAGTGGCAAGGGTATATATAAGTTTGTCATTCCGTTTGTAATTTCTACATTTTTCATTTGCGACCCCACAAAGTACATATGTATTCTGGATCGTTATAGATAGCGGAGTCGATATAGCCATGTCCGTCTGTGTGTTGAAATAAACTTTCCGAAGCCCTAAAATAACTTACATACACGATTCATGCATCAGCATCTCCAAAATTCTTGCGGCTCGGTTGCTGTTTAAAATCGAGGAAATCGGTCCACAAATGGCTGAGATATAAGGAAAAAAACCAGAACAACCACGATTGTTGACGTAGTTTTGACCCATATCTGGATTACTAAATCATTAATATATACAGTATGGAAATCTAATGATAGATATTTCAAAGACCTGTGCAACGACGTATATAAGACCATAGTAAGTTGAACCTACAATGGGTCAAAATCAGAAAAAATATTTTTTAACCCGAATTTTTTTTTTCACCAAAATTTTTTTTCACTAAATATTAAAAAAAAAAATTTTAAAATTAAATTTTTTTTTAAATTAAAAAAAATAATTTTTTAAAATTTAAAAAAAAAATTAAAAAAAACCCAGCAGTTTGAAAAGTGCCAATTGGAAACCTTATACTAGTTATATTACTACTTGAACAACAAACTAGTTCACTGTGGCTGTTAAAGTGGTAGTTAAATGGTTATCAATTGCACTACATTTCACCAGCATATTCAGTAATAAGCAATAGCCAGCTATTTGTCCTAAGTTTTTGAAAATAAATTCAAGAAAAATAAAATCTTCTAGAATATACCACTTCGATGGCGATGGAAAATGCAAAAATAGAGAGTAGACTCACATGTTATTCTTAATAACAATTAGAGAGCAGTACAAATAAGAGCTCAGTGGTTAGAGCATTTGACTAGAAAACGAGAGGTTGTGTTCAACCCCACACTGCAGAGTGTGCCAATCGGCCACTTGCAATGACATCCCCGTGTTAAATTCACCAGTCAATAACGTTGCGAGTGGGTTGAAAATTCACTAGTAGTAGTTCTTAGTGGCCAACGAATTCGACGTAGCGGAACTAGTGCAATGAACTGCAGGGAACTTGCAAAAAAAAAAAAAATTTGTTTACCTAAAAATATTTAAAATTTTTATTTTGAAGTATAATTTGGTGAAGGGTATATAAGATTCGGCACAGCCGAATATAGCTCTCTTACTTGTTTTTCTTTCAAATATTCATAACAATCAAATTTAAGTTTTTACTGAAAAAAAAAATGAACTGAAAATTTGGATAATTTTTTTTCAAATATTCGTAGTAATCCAATTTAAGTTTGTACTGAAATAAAAATTAAACACGCCCACTTTTTTCGATATATCTAAAATCGCAGAACGTCTGGACCGATTTTAAATGTTCGAAACGCTCCACAAAAGTTTGTTACAGAAAGAAAAATTGTCCACGCCCACTTATCAAATACATGACATGGCTGAGTTAGTGCGGAGAACTGCAACAAGAATGTTACTCAATTTCAGATGGAACGCTACTGCTAACACCAAACAATTTGCGCATTTTTTCATTTGCTATTCATGAAAGACATCCAACTATTGCATATTTATCCGTACATCTGGAAAATGGTCAAAAAGTGTACTTTATTGAGGAGAATGTATTATAACGACTTGATCGACAGCCATCGGCAACATTCACCAGATTTGTGCCAGAATGATAAATTTGTCCGATATACTCCGAAATGGCATGATATTATACTTGGAATCAATTGTCAAAGAAATTTCAATGGCGGAAACAAGGAAATACAGTTCCAGGTTTCCCCCATTTATTTTCCACCGACAAATTAGGTCGCATTTATACAGTCCATCCAAGAAACTATTTGCGTTTGCTATTATTCAACGTCGTGCAAACTATAAATGGTGAATTGTGTGAAGCGTATCAACGCTTGCTATTGTTAGAGAATGATACTCATTGGGAATACTCCCTAGGAGATAATATGCTTTAGTCAAATGCTCATCAAATATGAGCACGGATTTCGATAATTATCTCAAAATACTTCCCATCCAAACCTACTGATTTGTGATGCAAATATTTTGCATCGGATGCGTATTAGAACATCTAATATAAATTTGAAACTGGGCGAGGAAATTTACAACGAGGCTTTGATATTAATTGAGGACTTATGCTTAATGTGTTAGACATGACAGCTCTCAACCGTCCGAAGCTTTTTTTTTTTGGACGCTGCCGGTGAAACTGGAAAACATTTTTGATCGCGTTGATTTTAGCAATGATACGCTTTATCGGGAATAACAGCTACGTTATTGGAAGGCGGTCAAACTGCTCATTCAGCACTCAAGTTGTCATTGAATATGCAAATCAATGAAAACTAATATGCAATAATTCCATGAACAGTGCGATAGCCAAAGCTTTTTCTTTGGATGCTCTAGACAAAACGTTGCAAGATTTAAGAAACAATCGAAGCTGCTTTGGTGGTGCGATGATTCTGCTTTCAGGTTATTTTCTGCAAAACATTGCCAGTGATTCCACGGTCAATACAAGTTGATGAACTTAATGGATGTATGAAGTCGTCTGTTTTGTGGAAATACGCCAAGAAACTCAAATTGTCTGTGCGTATTGAGTTGCAGAACGATCAATCTGCAGAAGTATTTTCCGAACAATTGCTGGACATTGGCAAAGATAAAAACCTGGTTTAAATTTCAATTTCTCGTCGCTTTCTGCCAGTTCACCGAATCAAAATCCGAACTCATCCTAAATTTGTTTCTAAACATTTAAAAAAATTATGAAAATGATTGGTTGAGCGTGCGTGCTGTTTTTGCTGCGAAAAACATTGATATCGACGAATTAAGTTTTAAGATTCAAAGTAAAATTGCTGTCGAATTGATGTCATACTTCCCAGGTTCCGTTACTTCCCAATTTGAAAAAACCTGATGAATAACGTCATCGAAGCAACAATACTTAAAGGAGAAGACGTTTTGATACTACTGATCACAATGGCTCCGAAGAATATGCAATTCGATTTTAAACATTTTCAGTTTCCGGTACGGCTTGCATTCGCAATGACAATTAACAAATTTCAATGGTAGTCATTGCGTGTTTGCGGCATTAGCATTGTAAATTCATTCTTCCCGATTGGTTAATTATATGTCGCCGGTTCCCGGGTTGGGAACAGGCAACATTATTATTTGTTTACGCTCCAGACAAAAAACTAAAAATGTCATATGTATATCATAGAGCATTTCAATGAAAAAAGTACTTCTTTATTTTAATTGGTTACCTGAACATTGATCTTCCAATCGATATGTAAAACTAGGTTTGATTTGACAATTCATTTTTAAAACTTTTTGAAAAATATTTCCACTTTGACCGTAAACACGAAATTTCAAATAAAATGTGCAATCTCTTAACGTTATCAAATTTTGCTCATATTTTTAATCATTAGAGGACAGAGAACAATTCTTGACCTTGACAGCACTGACAATCGCAAAAGTGATAAATAGGTGTCACCCTAACACACACACATACTGACATATACCAATACAGTTACCATTTACCTTTAGCTACTTTAAAATAACTGTTTCTTTTTTATAAATACACAAGAACAATTTAAGCGTATTTGTATGTTGGTTGTTGTTTGTGTTTTATTTGCAATGTGTGTCAGTGTGTTTGCATTGTGTTGTATCCCTACAGTAACGGTAAAACAACACTTTACTCATAAAGTAGACGGAAATGATAAAATAAAGTTGGTGTTAAAGTAGCATCCTGTTTATTAGCAGCTTTTTTATGTTTCCACTCTAGTTTCCTTTGTGTTTTCTTCTCACTCCTTTGTCTTTCCATGGGATCTCCGTACTGGCTTCCAGCTTTTATGAAATTAAATAAGAATTTCCTAGTTTTCTTTTGGCTTTTAAAGTCATTGTTTGAAGAGCGTTGTTGATTAGTGTGGCAGGAAGTAGAATAAGTTGGTTCAAGTTGTAAAATAGGTAAGTTAATGTAATTGTGTTTTTAAACCGGCTTTGGTAGAATGAAATCAACTACAGAATCGTTTGGGTTATTATGATAAATGGCTCATTTTCCAGTTAGTAGATGATCTCCAGTTATGGGCTGTTCTCATCCTCAGGAAAGAGAGTGTCAAGTCCACAATGGTAGTTCGTTTGTTATAATAGACATTCATGGAAGTTGTAGTGAGAACAAATTATATCCATTAGTCTGCAACATCCTTAATGAAAGAATCTGCAAATGAAAACCACTATAATGATCCTGAAGTCTTCTAGAAATAAACATATTGAGATTGCAGGAGTATAACATAACATTTAATAAATATAACACCGTCCGACAAATAGAGAAAAAATTTGTTACACACGAACCGGATGATATACGTCTGAAACAATAAATTAAATGGAGAAAACTGCGTTTTCAGTTTTTTCATTTCGTGATCTGTTTCCTTTTAAAAGAACTTAAAATTTTCAGAGGAGTACATTTTTAAAAAAATGTTTTAAAATACTTCTGATATCTATGTCGAATTTGGTGTCAAATGATCAAGAAGTGTTGTAAAATATTTCGTATTTGAAAATAGTTAAGATCTCATAAATATCTTAATTATAAACATATTCAAACCAAATTCAGCACAATTAAAGGTAGGGTCACACATGACAAATATTTAACGAAAAAGACGTAACCACTATATAAAATACATTTGAATTCTTTTATTTATTTCAAAAACCAAAAATATGCTCTAAAAAAAGTGTTTTATGCGCATAAAATATGCACTTAAAAATTAAAAATATGCAATTAAAAATAGTTGGTTATTGTTTGATTTCAAAATTTCATTAAAAAAATATATATGAAGTAAATAAAATATTGAGCTCATAAATTAAAATTGGTTATTATAGGATTAAATTTCAATTTTAGTGAATTTGGCACTACATGAAAATAGTTTGATACAATTCATTTTATTGCATTTAGCAATAAATTACTATGTGTTTACTTAAGTTTTAAAATTTTTAAACTAAATCTTTGTTTTAGATTTCTGAATTTCTTAGACAATCTTAATCAATTGATTTGTCTCATCTTTTAAACTGCCTAATACTTAAAACTTTTTTTTGGTAATTAGTGGCATAATATTTTACTTTCTCAATCCATGTGTCCCAATGTTTATAGGATCCCTACTGATTATGTACCCAATCAATTTCTCGAAATGTTTCTATTCTATATGAAACTTTAAAAACTTTTTTACCATTTAAATAATGTTTCAAAAACTTTATGAATAGCCTGTGTCATTTTATGGTAAAAATTGCAATGGATTTTGGAGCATTCATCATGTATCTAGATTAATATCTGAATACGGCTTCTAAAATTTAAATAGAATTATAAAAATAGCCTTTCAATAGTGGAATGACTGCTATTAAAAAATGTAAAAAACGCTTTATTCAAGTTTTATCATTGGGACTCAAAATTCCCATGTTTCTTCCTTTCTTATCCATTATAGTCTATCGATATCCACGTATATTGTTTTTTAATGATTTCTTAATAACTTTTTTTTACAAGTTATGTAAATACATATATCAATGGGTTTTGAACGCGAAATTTTCGATGGATCTTAATATTCTGAACATCTGTTGAATACTTATTAAATTTTACATTATTGGTAAACTATTAATGCCCAACCATAACTGTCTCAAGCTGACTTAAATTCCTTCTTTTAAATGTATCCAAAAATTTGAAAAAAATTTGAAGTTGCCCATAATAACATACAATTTTGGAATTTTCTTTTAATTTTTAACGTATTTTTACTATTTGTTAAATTTTAATATTCGTGTGTGTATATTTTTAATTTAATTGAAATATATGGAAACTAAGCAAAATTCTATGAAGATAAGTCGATTATGGGTACTCTATTTTTGTATTTAAGTAGCTTAGACCAATTATCATTGGACTTCAACAAAATAGTAAAATATAGAAATGAAAAATTACAATACAAACAATAAAATTATATCAGGAAAATAAAAAAATTAAAATAAAAGAAAATAAGCAACAAAAATATGCAGTTATGAGCTAAATATGGAAAAATATGCTATAAAACGCAAAATATGCAGTAAAGAGCAAAATATTCAAAAATATGCACTAACAAATCGATGCCAAAATTCTTAAAATTGTCTGAAACGGATATAAAACTAACTCATATGTTTATACGACGCACAGCAATAAATATGATATTGCATATTTTTGGTTGCCCTGCTTATAAGAGTAAACAAAAATATTTGCTTTTTTGAGCAAATATTTACCATGTGTGACCCTACCTTAAGTTTTATGTAAGCCGAACTCTCACGACGATTGGTCAACAATATTCCATAGCTCCCATATAAGAAACGTTCTCGAAAATGTAATTAATATACATAAATCTCTGAAATATGTCAGTATCCAAACAAAATTCAACACAAATATGTTTCATATATTCGCAGTTTCATGTCAAAAGAAAACCCTTTATAATCATATACCCGGTGTAGAGTATCACAAGGTCGGACTCGCCCGACTATACCATTTTACTTGTTTATTAAAAAGTATTCTTCGTTGCTTTCCACAACGGATTTTGTTATATATTTTTTTTCGAATGAAATGTTCAAAATAAATAAAATCATATCAGTTGGTCAAATATCATCACTTGTAGAATAGCCAGAATGATATGGCGCACTCTGACAAAGGATAGGACTCTTTTGTCTCTTGGTAGGAATTCGAAATGTTGACGATAACTTGATTTCAAGAAATGGACCTGTCAATTAGCCTCCAAAGTCGTGCGATTTGGCACCTCTAGATTTTTTCCTGTGGGGAAGTAATTTTTTTTTTATTTTTTTTAGATTTTCCTATTAAAAGTTCGGAGTGTACTACTTATTGGTTCAATAATTTGAAAAATAACTTAAAATATTGAATTTTAATATTTACAATAAAAAATCCTACGATCCTGTATTCGAATTTTCTCGAATGTCAAGATGTTAAAGTAATCTTACAAATTAATCATCTAAGTAATAGCAAAAAAGCTCTTCATTAATTATTTATTACCTTATTATTTCAACTTTGAACCATCCTAATGCTCAGTTACTCATAAATAAGCCAGCCATCTTAAAGGCTTTTTTTGGTCAATGTAAAACCTTAGAAAGTGATTTCTGAGAATGAAACAGAAAAGGAATACACATTGCACATAACATTTGTGACTCAGGTGGGAGTAATTTTTTTTGCAACTTTATTACCCTTAACCATGATTAGATGTTTATTTTAGTTTTAAAATTTATTTTATTTTAAAATAGCTCAAACGTTAACTACAGCCCAAAGAATAAAAAACACTGCAGTTTATTAATTATTCTTAAACTCTTATTTAAATTTATTTACGTTCACACTCAATTCTTGTCAGACCCATACACAGAATCATGGACAACTTTAAACTTTATTTAAATTTTTTTTTGTGCATATTTTACTGGAGACTCTATTAATGAAATTGATCGTAAAAGTTTTGCTTTTTTTTTGTTCGGTTCTTTGAAACTTAACATACTGACATTAAATTAAAATTCTTTTAACGTTTTTTTTGCTTGTATTTCTTTCTGCTCTTTGGTAGAAAATTTTAGAAAAATGAAAAGAAATTGCAGCAAAAAATCTAAATTTTATTAAGACTCCTTACGTTTGGCATAGAGCCAATATTGTACACGTACATTCATACTGACTTCAATACCAACATTCTAGCTTGACAATAGACTTTTCTTTTGCGTCTTTATTTTTTTACTCTCTGTACTGGGGGAAGGAAAAATAATTTTATTTATTTAAGGTGAAGAATTAAGCGTTTATCGATATGGTTCAATAAACCTGCAGGATGAAAACTAGAAAGAATGAGCAAAAAAAAAAAAAAGAAACAAGACACAAAAGTCAAGAAAAATATTAAATTACTAAAATAAAATTGCTTAGAAATATTAAAGAGATTTTTAATGGAATTGTTTTTTAAGGACTATTAAATGTAATTGAGTTTTAGCAAAGTAAGTAGCTGTCATATTTATTTTTGTATAAAGTCATGATCTTCAATGACAGGCAAATGTTAAAATCATATATAATTTAACTAAATCTAACAATTTCGTTAACAATTAAACACCTGTTTGAACTACTTGTACGTCATGTAATTTTCAGCTGAGGTACAATGTTGGCTACCGTTGCCTATAAATACCATTATCGATATATAAATGGGGTATTTCATATCAAGTGAACCAACTTTTGAAATCGATGTCATCTGATCGGTATGAAATTTGTGCAATTTGTAATTCAGACACAATTTTTCAACAAGATCGGTCAAGAACTTTTTGAGTTAGAGGGGGTCAAAATTTGACATTTTGGCTAAACAGGTGTTTTTTCTCATCCATGTTACTTATTACCTAAAGGGCCCATTTTGAAAAAAAAGTCAAAAAAGTTTTTGATTTTGCCAAAAAATCTAAAATTGTATATCTCGAGTTACAAAACAGTAATTTTGATACATATCCCACTCACATGCCACTAAGCGACCAAGAAGCTCTTAAAGGAATAGAACTAAGCATTATTTTGAGGGAAAAAAATTAAAAAAGGGCACTTTTTGGAAAAAAAAAAACTCAAAACAGTTTTTGATTTTGGATTTTTTTTTCGAAAGATTGAAGAAATAGCTATATAAACTATTTGGGACACATTTTGCTAAGAACAATAGGTGGACAATACATGGATGAGGAAAAACACCTGTTTGGCCAAAATGTAAAATTTTGACTCCCTCTAGCTCAAAGAGTTCTTTACCGATCTTGATGAAAAGTAGTGTCTGAATTACTATTCAATAGGACTGACGTTGGTACATATATCATCCCGGTCGGAAGACAACGATTTCAAAAATTTGTTCACTTAGTTCAAAAAATCTTAAGGATGAAATTTTAAGATTAAACCGTAGTATCGCAGGGAAGCTAAATGTGTGCCATCGAACTATCAGCCTTGTAAGAAAACGGCGATATGTGGTTGTGGCTGCTAACATAGGAGGTAGGTCTACATTGTCATCTGACAGAAATGCTCGTTTAGTGGAATAAAATATGATAACTAGAAAAGCCAGATCACCAAAATTGGCTGCTGAAACTCTGGGAAAATTGTACAGAGTTGGATTTTTGTCTGCTGTGACAAATAGTATTCTGCACTGTCGGAGAAGAATGTGATGGCTCAGATTAATTTTAGCAAAACGCATGTTTTATTTATTGTTCCAAATTTAATGTTATATAATCACTCACGAAGTCTTTATTTCACATATGCAAATATAGCTCATATTTTTTTAGCATTATTTAACTAATGATCCATATCAGATCCCGTTTTCTGATTACGTTATGTACGAATAAAAATTGTGTTTAAAACGCTTAAACACATTCTCTCCCAATCACTTTTACACTTAAAAATTCCTGTGCAATATATGGATGTATGTATAACTACATTAGGATGGCTTTTAATTTTCACTTTTTCGAAGTCGATGCTTCAAAGATCTTAAATGGTTGACCTGATATAAAAACAAAGTACTGAAAATTTTAGAGATTGCACATTTTATTTTGAAGTTTCACTATTAATATGATGTAATTGTATTTAACTTAAGATGCATGATTTTCTTTTTTTGTATTGAATTTTATTTTTAAGAGATTCAAGTTAAAGTCTTTTTCAGACTTGGGCCTTATATGCGAGCTCTGACCAATTTCACTGTACTTGTTGGAAAAACTGTCAAGCGGGGCACCCAATGGGTTAATCTAATTCGAGTACGCTGAATCCAGTGATGCTATCATTCTGATTTCCTAAGAAATTTTTCACAAAGGCAACAAAATATGTATTTCCAAGTCACTGCTTCTAAATCATTAACTGAATCTATAAAGTTGTGTCTTTCATTAAAAGTCTTATTTCCGAGCCACCAAAAATAATAGCTTTTAGTTACTGTGAACTATGTTTGAAAAAAATAGGAACACGCAGGCATTTGTATGACAATACCCCGTTTTGACAAAACCACACAGCTACGATAATGGTTGTTAAAATGGAGTAAAAGGTAATTTGAATGCTTGCCTAGCGTCCAGTGCCCCGTTAATACTGCCAGTAGCATTGATATATACCTTTTATTACATTAACTTGACCACTCCAGATGTATCCAAGTAGCGCCATATATTCTCAGCCTTTGTAAGAAAGTCTCTGAAGATAATACTTTTAACAGTCCCCAGTGGAATTGCTACTGAAACCACATTGGAAATATAGATCACGTCTGCCTGTTCATTGCCATCTATGCACAGGGACCCAAACTAAAGTAATGTCAGATAGACGGCTTGACAGAGCATTCTTAAATTGTCTGACTAAAGAAGATGAAGTCGTGTTAGTGAGAGAAGTGCCGTCTGACTTTCGACAAAAATATCAATATTGCTACGAGTATTATGGTCATGTAGTGTACAAGCTACCATAATCTTAAAAATTTATGCTGGTGTCATATTAATACACGAGATTACTCCTGGCAATATCGAAGGTAGTAGACTCAGAATTCCAACGTGGTCGTATGTTCGTAATTCAGCAATTTCAAATCGATCTCTTTAGGTACAAATTATAAAGGGTTAACGATCCTTTATAAAGGGTGTTTTTATAGAAGCGGAGACCTTTGAAATAAAACAGTGAAAATCTTTTTAGTATTCATCCGATTGCCTTTATTAAATAATCTGTTTGAATTTTTTTTTTCAACATTCAAAATTTTATTGGAAAATATTCCTACTTTGTTCCAAAACAGGAATATTTAAATAAAATCTGTAACTTTATCTGATTTGCTAAACATTTTTTTCATTAAGGTTTTTGAAAACGGGGAAAATAAGGACCGCTCTAATATATATCTACATTGTATATGCACTTTATATTTTTACTGCAAGAGATAAACCATTTATTTTGTTAAAAAAAATAACAATATTCTATTTTTTCCAACTTATTCTTTTTATTTATTTTTTCTAATTCGAACTAAAGATGTTTACAAATAAAAAAAAATAACAAATAACTATTTATTAAATGTAAAAAACAAGAAAACTTTATAATAAATTTGCTATCTATATAGAACAATATTGGTTGTTCGTTTGTTTGTAAACGTTTTTTCCACATATTTATTAGTTTATATATTTATGTAGTATGTATAAAAATATTATATGAAATTATTCGGTTTAAAGCTTAAATGCGTTACTATGATTGTAATATGCAAGTGAACCCCAAACTGGTAAATAAACTCGTCGTAAGTCTAAAGAAACACTCGAAATTAAAAATAAATATTATAATTTCACAGGAATGTATTAGAACTTGCTCTAAACACACTATTTCTACAAAAAATATAATCAGCATCATTTTCGATTTTTAAAATCCCCATCTATTGAAACAATATTGTGACTCTAATTTTGAAGTTAAATATAAAGAAATATGCATTATCAATAAAATATGCAATAATATGCTTCAACATATCGATGCCATTTTACAGCAAAATTTGCGATTCCGATAAATAGTAAGTCTAAATTCTATTTGGACTTTCCAGAAAAAACATGCATTTGCATATAAATCCTCCCTCTACCTAGCAATAATTCCAACTCTACATCGGCTTTTTAACTATCATGGTCATTATTTGACAGATTATCTAGAAACACTGCAGTGATCTGAACATTAATATACCTACTAAATAAATATCCTAATAGGAATTCTATTCCACCAACCATCCCGGGACGGAATCAAATTCACAAGACATTTGGCTTTGTCACACTGTGATTCGTTTCATAGGCAAAAATATGAAAGAAACAAAATTTTCTGAAATTAGAAATTATCTAAACGTACAAGCAGCAGTTTCCGTAAAAAAATTATGGAATAAATGTATGATAAAATTAATTTAAATACCGATTTTATAGCGAATAAATATTTTTATATCGTGCTTCATATAATATCATGGTGATCAGTCCATAATTTCTCATAACTCCCATATAAGTGTGCCTTATATATGTCTGTCTCTCAGTCCGTCTGTCTGTTGAAATCAACTTTCCGAAGCCCCCAAATAACTTACATACACGATTCATACCTTAATTCTTCCGGCTCGGTTGCTATTTAAAATGTGAAAATCGGACAAAACCAGGAGAACTTCGATTTTTGACCTATTTTTTACATATATCTGGATTACTAAGTCATAAGTATAGACAATATGGATATCTAGTGATAGATATTTCAAAGACCTTTGAAATGACGTATATAAGACCATAGTAGGTTGGACCTACAATGGGTCAAAATCGGAAAAAATATTTTTTAACCCGAATTTTATTTTCACCAAAAGTTTTTTTCCGCTAAATATTAAAAAAAAAAATTAAAAAAACCAAAAAAAAAATTTACAAAAAAAATATTTAAAATAAAATTTTTTTCACAAAAAATTAAAAAACAATATTGGAAAAAAAATAAATTTTGAAGTAGTAGTTTTTTTTAGTTTTGTCAAGTTTGGATAGGTCTGGGGGATGTTATGTCCGCTTAAGAGAGCCAAATTTTACTTTACACGCTTTAGCATTAAGTTATTTTTCCGGATCATATTATATTATATATTATTATAGTATTGCCGAAGAAATTTTTTTTCTAAAAATGAGAAAAAACAAGTAAGTGTGCTATATTTGGCTGTGCCGAATCTTATAATATTTTTAGGTAAATAAAATTTAATTTTTTTTCAGTTGGTTTTTTCTTTTTTTTCCGATTTTGACCAATTGTAGGTCCAACTTACTATGGCCTTATATACGTCGTTGCAAATGCCTTTGAAATAACTATCATTAGATATCCATATTGTCTATATTAATGTCTTAGTAATCCAGATATAGGTGAAAAATAGGTCAAAAATCGAGGTTGTCTTGATTTTTTCCTCATATCTCAGCCATTTGTGGACCGATTTTGCTGATTTTAAATAGCAAACTTTTCGAAAGCATGTCTGACATAATTATTGAAGATTTGGATCCCGAAGATATCTGGGGTCTTCAGAAAATTGATTTCAACAGACAGACAGACGGACATGGCTTAATCGACTCCGCTATCTATAAGGATCCAGAATATATATACTTTATAGGATCGGAAATGAAAAATGTAGAAATTACAAATGGAATGACAAACTTATAGATACCCTTCTCACGAAGGTGTAGGGTATAAAAATATGGGCTTGGGAAAAAACGCAAAAAAAATACACCCCATTTTACATGTTCCAAATTTGGATGCGTATAGCTTTTTATAGGGATGAGATAATTGTTAGCAAGCTTTTTTTATTTTATTTAGAATATAGAATTTATCGCCAATATAACTGATATTTTAAAAATAAATATCGAGCCTCCGTTGGTCCGCCATATCTAAAAAACCATAAAAAGATCGGAAAAAATTAAAAAAAAATAACTTCTCAAGGATTATTTATATTTAAAATTTCAGCTTATCATTAATGCATTTTTGGCGATTTTTTTTTTTAATTTGAGTTCCGAGGTGAACAATTTTGAGAGGCTATGCACTGGTCCTCATTAGCGCTATGAAGCTGAACAAACGTAGGTCAACTAGAAAACACCTCAGCTCCAACTATGTGCAATTTCGTAACAATATCTTTAATAGTTACCGAGATACCGAATTATTTCCAAAAGAAAACATTTCTAAACCACTGTGCATACTTAATCTTAACATGTCTCATTACAATCCAATAGAAAAATTACAAATATCTCAAGAAATACGTGTTTTTATTTTAAAATGAAAAAGTGCATTCTTACTAAGACACTCTTTACTTTGTTGGGTCTTAGAGTTCAAAATGCTTAGAAGTGTGGAAAACCACACAATAGGTTAAGCAAAGTCACTTTTTAAATATATCGAAATCAAAAAATATTTTTTTAAAAAATTAATGCCATTTCTTGACAGGAAAAGTCTAGAAATTTCATGAATAAATTTATAAAAAAAAAATAATTTTATGTGGTTTCCCACAGAAGTGTGAGATGAGGGTTAACAACATGCAATAATCATTATTAGCCTTGACAGCAATATTTATAAATAAACAACTTTGCTTGAATTTTCATAGAATTTTTCCCGGTAGGATATTACAATTTATTTCCAATGCCTTTCCACGAACATAACCATTTACATTTACATTTACATTTAAAAGGAATTTTTAAAGTAAAAATATCTCAGCACATAAATACTTAATATAATACATATTTTTTATACATTTTAATCTTACAATATTTATAATTTGAGTGTATGTTTAGTTGAGGCATTCAGCTGGAAATTTTTCAATTTATTTAATCTACAAAATAAAATATATAGAGTAAATCGAAGGATAAACAAGATGTTTACCTAAATTATGTTATTGTTTAAGGATAACAAAAAAGTACAACATTGGAAAAATAACAAAAAATTTAAATAGAAGTAAATTGCAGCAAAAATGGTTTTATTTATTTTAAATATTTAAGAAAATATTGTGTTATTAAATGATTTAAATATTTAAAATTTTTTTTTTTTTTTTGTTTGGAAAATATTTTTTGTTACCTGATGTTGAGTCACATAGCGAACAATTTAAAAATCTGTAATTATCTAGAATAAGGTGTAAAATTACAAGGAAGTAATAAAGATGAACCCCCATCTTTGGTAAAATAAATCACAATGTTTACACTTACACAAAAATAAAAGAATGAAAGAAAAACAAAATTCTTTTGAAAACTTTTATGAATATTAAAGAAAATTCCTTAGCAAACAAACAACATATGGATGCCATCACACACTTACTCCCACCACAATTTAAACGTAACTTGATTTTTCGTAGCAATTTTTTTCTTTACACGCAAATTATGCGCAGTCATAATATAGATTTTTCGAAAATATTTAAAACAAAACTTTCTTTTGTTTTTCTTTCAAACTAAAAAATGGTTAAATCGGAGAAGAAAAGAACAGAGCAGAGTAAAGCAAGCATAAATAAAATTGTGGGGAAAAACATCTTGAATGGATTAAACATTTTTAAGTATAAGCTTTAAGGATTAAACGTACTTACGACGAATTAAACCAGGTAGAGATGCGTGTACAAAATGAAAAGCTAAAAAAATTTTGTAATTTTTCAAAAAGTATTACAAACGATTAACTTTTTGTGTATTGCATGGTAATGTTTAGTTATTTAGAAACAAAGTGATGGTACTTATTATAAGACCAAAGTAGAGATAATTTAAAAGTTTTGCAAAAAAAAGAAAAACTAAATTTGTCTCACATCAATTTATTATTAAGACAATTGTGTAATACTACTAAACTTATTGCTCCCACAAAAACATAAAATAATTTGTTTTTTGTTTTTACAAATTTTTACATATTTTTAGGTTTATGCCGAATCAACAAATTACCTCAATTCATTTTTCTACTTTGCCATAAAGACATTGACTTTTGTCCCCAAAAAACTGTTTAATTCAATTGCAAACAATATAATGTTTTCTATTTAAAATTGTTGTTTTCCTTTTTTTAGAAATTTGCACAAAATTTGCATAAATAAACCATTGAAAACTGAGAAACAATATGACACTTTTTTATTGTTTAAAATACACAGAGAAAACAGATTCGTTATGGCAACCGAATTTGTTGCCAATCGAATGATTCGGTTGCACACATAGAATTTTTCAGTTCTAACAACAGATAGTCAGTTGATAAAGAAGAATTTCAGTTGAGGAAACCAAGCTTTAGTTGCCCCTTCCAAAATACTGTAGCCACAACTGTAAAATTCGGTCACTAATACAGAATCATTCGATTGGAAACAAATTCGGTTGCTATCACGAATCTGTTTTCTCTGTGTACATACAACACAAATTACTTAGAACAGGTATATACAACAAGTTCGGCATAGACGGCCAAAAGACACATTTTCTACTCCCACATAGAAATATTAATCTGAAACCCAACATACACAGAGAAAACGATTCGTTATTGCCAATCGAATGATTCGGTTGGACACATAGAATTTTTCGGTTCTATCAAAAGAAAGTCAGTTGATAAAAAAGAATTTCGGTTTAAGCAACCAAACTTCTGTTTACCTTTGTGAAATTTTGTATGAAGATCTCCGTCGTTTGAGCTATGTCCATCCGCTCGTCTGTCTACTGGAAATGCTTTCTCATTAGTGTTTATAAAAAACCGACTTTTTAAAAAACCGGTTTGTCGGTTAAGCAAAAATTGGCCTTTTTTAGAAAACCGATTTTTCGGTTAACCGACATCGAAAAAACCGGTTAACCGTCATATATGTGTAGAAAACTTAAAATGTACAATAAAATATAGTAATCAGCAGGGAAACCAGAAATATGCTCTTAAAAAAGGGTTTTAAGCGCTTTAAATATGCAGTAAAAACTCTAAAATATGCTCTTAAAATTTAAAAAATATGCTCTTAAAAATACAAACTTTTATATAATTTTTAACCAAAAAATATACTTTTATTTAAAAAAAATCAATAGCGGTATTCACAATGTAGAGTACTTGGCCTGGCAGTGTAGTAAAAGAGCACAATAAAGTAACATAAATCGATATCTATTGGATCTGAAAACATTTTTATATATAGATAATGTTATTTCGTCATCAACTGATGTTATAGGAGCAAATTTAAAAGACAATATTTCTTTATCACTTAGAACGGTTAAGTTTGAATTAGAACTAAAATTTGATATTTAGATGGCGCTATTATTAAAATAGTGCTTGTTTTATATTAAAACAAGTAAGAGAGCTATATTCGCCCGTGCCAATCTTATATACCCTTCACCAAATTATTCTTCAAAATAAAAAATTTAAATATTTTTAGTTGAACAAAATTTTTTTTTTTAGTTTTTTAATTTTTTGGAAAAAAAATGTTCGAATTGTTTTTTTTAAATTTAAAAAAAAAATATTTTGTTTTTTAATTTTTTTTTTTTTTGATGAAAATCCATCTATTTTTCAATTTTGAATTTTAAACAAAGCAAGTAAAAACCTGTAACACAATACCGAAAAATAAGTAAGACAAAATTTGTTTGATAAAGTCAAAATATCCTATTAAACAGTAAAATATGCTCTAAAAACGCAAAAATATGACATAAATATGCTCTTAAAACAAATATATGCAAAAATATGCATTTAAGGGTAAAATATGTAAAAATATGCACTAACAAATCGATGCCAAAATTCTTAAATAGTTCTGAAACGTTTAAGATATTTAAAAGTCCATGTGCTCATTAGACTCACCAGAAAAAACATGCATTTGCATATTTTGGTTTCCCTGGTAATCAGGAATGGTTAATATTAAATAACTATAAATGTACAAATGAGTTAAGTCCAAAATTATTATCTCAGTCAAATGGAATTGATTAGAAATATGTTACTAAATATATAATACTTGTTTTAATTATTGGTTTATTCATTAAATTTTAACCAAAAATGTAAATCAATTTTTTAATTAAATATTTGATAATTTTGAATTTCATCTTAGCTGTCATTATTTGTCATCATAAATCACACCAAATATGTAAGTATACTTATATAATAAAATATTATAATAAAACTCCATTATCAGATTTAAAAAATATTTCAAATCATGGATTTTAGAACGTTTTTTGTCTCTCCTGTAATATTTCTGAAAAGGACTTTATACACTAACCTAAAGAATTGATAATTTAAAAAAAAATTAAGAACAAAACACACTAATGAAGTCAAATTTATTGAAAGAAGGTAAAATCATCACTAAATCTATCATTAATCATTATTAAGATTAAGATTAACTTCTAGAATTATGCTGAATTTAATTTTTAATAGTTTCATTAAGTGCAATTTATTCTGAAAAAAGTTTTTAAGTAAATTCATCGTCCTTTACTATTTAGAATCATTGTAATTCTTAAAAATATCAATCTAAATAGGTTTGTATTGTAAATCAGCAGTTTAGGTTTCAAATCAGACCAATAATAAATGTACAAAACCATGAGATTTCTTAATTGTAGACCTAATTTTAAAAACCGGTTAACCAAGTGATAAAAACCGGATAAACCGGTTAACCAAAAATCAACATTTAAAATTAACCGGTTCGCAAATAAGCGAGATTTCGAAGAAAACCCGGTTTTTCGGTTAACCGGTTTATAAACACTATTTCTCATCCAAAGTACGACCTAATTTTGATGCTTTGAAGGTCTAAAATTAATCTTCATCATCTTAAAAAAAAATCTGTGCCAAGTAAGAGAACTATATTCGGCTGTTCCGAATCTTATATACCCTTCACCAAATTATACTTTAAAATACATTTTTATAACATGCACCACAATAGTGGGGAGGGTATTATGCGTTTGTGCAGATGTTTGTAACGCCCAAAAATATTAGTCTAACACCCACCTTAAAGTATACAAATCGACTTAGAATCACTTTCTGAGTCGATTAAGTGCGCAGAGTGCGATTAGTGCGCAGAGCAGAGTACAGGTCGCAATTTTGAAGATATTTCGATCAAATTTGGTACATATTATTTTTTCGGCTCAAGGACCAAGCTGAAACTGAACTGAAATCGGTTTATTATTTCACCTAGCCCCCATACAAAGTCCTTCCGAAATTGGACTTTATCAGTCATAAATGTTTAATTTATATATGTATCTCCACAAATTCCGCTTCAAATAAGTTTTATATATTCAAAATTCATGTCACCAAATTTTTTTACGATCGGTCCATAATTAGTCATAGCTCCCATATAGACCCGCTTCCGAAAATCACTTTAACGTGCATAAATCGCTTAAAAATTTTGGTATACACACAAAATTCAACATAGTAAACTTTCATATACACACAAATCACACGACCTAATTTTATGGCGATCGGTCCATAATTGGTCATAACTCCCATATAAGGTCCACTTCCGAAAATCACTCACGAATATAAATTATTGATATTTTAAAAGAAAAATAGTTTTACTCTTTTACTTAGTGTAGGGTATTATATGGTCGGGCTTGATCGACCATACTTTCTTACTTGTTTTTAATATTTTTAGTTAAAAAAATGTTTTAAAATTATTTTTTTCAAAATAGTTTTTAGTTTTTTTATTTTTTTAAAAAAAAGTTTTTTCCAGTTTTTTTTTCAAATTTTATGGGAAAAAAATTCGGGTTAAAAAACATTTTTCCCGATTTTGACCCATTTAGTGTTTATAAACCGGTTAACCGAAAAACCGGTTTTTCTTCGAAATCTCGGTTTTTTGCGAACCGGTTAATTTAAAATGTTGATTTTCGGTTAACCGGTTTATCCGGTTTTTATCACTCGGTTAACCGGTTTTTAAAATTTAGGTCTAAATTTAAGAAATCTCATGGTATTGTGTATTTTTTATATTCATTGTACACACATTATTGGTCTGATTTGAAATCATAACTGCTTTTGTTCTTAAAATTTTATTTTATTAATCATTTCGTTAGCTTAGTGTACAAAGTCCTTTTCAGAAATATTACAGGGGAGACACAAAACGTTCTAAAATACTTGATTTTAAATATTTTTGAAGTCTGTTAATGCAGTTTTATTACTTATTTAGTATGATCTTTAATGACAAATAATAACAGCTAAGAAGAAGTGCGTTTGCATCTTATAAGTCCTTTTTTGGGACTTGTAATATTTTCTGTTTCATATCAGAAAGTCGAGGTGATAATAAATTTCAAAATTATCAAATATTTAATTAAAAAATTGATTTACATTTTTTGGTTGGAATTTAATGAATAAAGAAGTATTATGTATTTAGTAACATATTTATGCTCAAATCCATTTGACTGAAATAATAATTTTGAAATTTTTTTTAAAAAAAATGCACTTAGCACTTTTTTTTATTCATAGTTATTTAATATTAACCATTCCTGATTACTAAAAACTAAAAATTTTAAAGCTGTATATACTTTATTGGCCATTTTAGTTTTTTTACACATAAATGACGGTTAACCGGTTTAACCGGTTTCTTCAATGTCGGTTAACCGAAAAACCGGTTTTCTAAAAAAGGCCAATTTTCGGTTAACCGACAAACCGGTTTTTTAAAAAGTCGGTTTTTTATAAACACTAGACCCATTGCAGGTCCAATTTACTATAGCCTTATATACATCGTTGCAATGGACTTTGAAATATCTATCATTAGATTTCCATATTGTCTATATTAATGCCTTAGTAATCCAGATATAGATCAAAAATATGCCATAAATCAAGGTTGTCCCGGTTTTTCCCTTATTTCTCAGCCATTTGTGGACCTATTTTCTCAATTTTAAATGGCAACCGAGCAGGAAGAATTCTGGAGATATTGATGTATAAATCATGTTTGTAAGTTATTTAGGGGATTTGAAAAGTTGATTTCGACATACAGACGGACAGACGGACATGGCTATATCGACTTCGCTATCTATAACGATGCAGAATATATCGAGCCCCTAGCGCCAAATTATCGTAAGTGACAAAACACAAATTTTACAGGATAAGGTTTTTTCGATTATTTTGGAATTTATACATAGAACTAAAAATTTTATGATGCGATATAATATAATTTCGTTGAAGCTATATGTCTATTTTTCAAAAATATTTATAACTTTTGACAATTAAAAATTCATGGAATACTTTATTGAAAAATATGACAAAAAATATTTTTTTATTGAATTTTTGCATAGATACAAATTTTTCGAATTGAAATTAAATTTTCATTTATAAATAGTTTTTAATGAAATTTCACAGTTATGTAGATTTTTCTATTCAAAATGGAAAAATAAAAACGAATTTTGAAATTTATTATCAGCAATCCCTCAATTCCCAAAAAAGTGTTGTAAAATTCCAAAAATGGGAATTTTTAGTTTTTTGGCTATATACCAGGGTAGGGGTTATCGGAACCCTCTACAAATTAATTAGAAACATATTATGCCACCTAAAATCGGTTACTATATTTTGATATCGAATATGCGATTTGAGAATTTTTGCCCTAAAGTTTAATTTTACATAAAAAATAGGTGTTTTTGAATGGACCTGGTCCCCTCGGTAACAACAATTTTTAAATTTTTTTTGCATTTAAAATATTTTATGAAAACTTAGCTTTCAGAAAGTATAAATTCCTTATACATCCTCTAAGAAATTTTTTGCGATAAAATTTTATAAATTCAAAAAATGCATATAACTTTGGACTTAGACATTATTTTTAAATAATTATTTTTCTTCTTTGACACATACATGTGTTGTTAGTCCAATAAAGGAAAACTGAAGAAAGTCGGGAAATATTTGGATACGCTGTTATCAAAAATCTGGAGTAGGGTGGGTAAAAATGTTGAAAATTTAATTATACCCTTCACCATCAGTGACAAGGGTATATATAAGTTTGTCATTCCGTTTGTAATTTCTACAGTTTTCATTTGCGACCCCACAAAGTATATATATTCTGAATCGTTATAGATAGCGGAGTCGATATAGCCATGTCCGTCTGCCCGTCTGTCCGTCTGTGTGTTGAAATCAATATTCTGAAGCCCCCAAATAACTTACATACACGAATGATACATCAATATCTCCGAAATTCTTCCGGCTCGGTTGTATTTAAAATCG
This sequence comes from Calliphora vicina, assembly GCF_958450345.1. Taxonomy (NCBI): domain Eukaryota; kingdom Metazoa; phylum Arthropoda; class Insecta; order Diptera; family Calliphoridae; genus Calliphora; species Calliphora vicina. The sequence goes on from NC_088784.1 coordinate 30,945,041, forward strand.
AGAAAATCGGTCCACAAATGGCTGAGATATAAGGAAAAAACCAGGACAACCTCGATTTTTGACCTATTTTTGACCCATATCTGGATTACAAAATCATTATTATAGACAATATAGATATCTAATGATAGATATTTCAAAGACCTGTGCAACGACGTATATAAGACCATAGTAAGTTGGACCTACAATGGGTCAAAATCGGAAAAAATATTTTTTAACCCGAATTTTTTTTTTCATATTAAAAAAAAAATTAAAAACTAAAAAAATTTTTTTTTAAAATTAAAAAAAAAAATATAAATTTAAAAAAAAAAATTTTTAAATTAAAAAAAAAAAATTTAAAAAAAAATTAAAAAAACAATTTCGAAAAAACAACTGGAAAAAAAATTAATTTTGTTTACCTAAAAATATTTAAAATTTTTATTTTGAAGTATAATTTGGTGAAGGGTATATAAGATTCGGCACAGCCGAATATAGCTGTCTTACTTGTTTTTAAATACGAATATCTCCTAAGCTATAAGAGATAATTGACAGCTATGATGAGGTTTTTTGAAATCGGAACTCAAACGAAGAAATATGATCATTTTAAAAACGTAACATACTCGAGGTGTCCTACTTTGAGGACCCTTGGTCGCGCCCCTCGTGGGTCCATGAGGTCCACGTTCAAAACTTAAACTCGACAACACTTCTTCTTCAAACATTCTAATAATTTAGAAGTTACAGATTTATTTCCCTCTTTTTTTTCTATCCCACTATGTGTCGCTTACGATAAAATTCGTTTACTGTAAAATGTAAACATTAACTTACGATAAAATCTTACCCCCTATATTTTTGAAGTTATTAACAATTCTGATATTCTGAGAACGCTAAAACATCAGTCGGTCCAAAAAAATTTTAAATTCTGCAATAAAAAAAATTTAGAAAATGTCGCTTGCGATAATTTGGCGCTAAGGGCTCGATATATACTTTGTGGGGTCGCGAATGAAAAATGAAGAAATTACAAACTGAATGATAAACTTATATGTATATACCCTTGTCACTCATGGTAAAGGGTTTGAAATATTTAAATAAATCTGTAATTTCTAAACGCATAGTCCGATTTTAATAAAATATCCCATGGCTAAAGATTATTTGTGTTTTTAATAGACAGACAGACAGACAGACTGACGGACATGTTTACATCGTATTAAAATCTTATGAGAACCCAGAATATTTTTGATTTCACGACCAATATTTCTATACCTTACAAACAGAATGACAAAAGCAATATACCTCCCATATTTTTTTTTGAAAAGTTTTTAAATTTTAAGAAAATAAATTTATATGTATGTTACCAAATTTTTATATTATCAAGTCCTCCCACATTTATTGTCTCTTTGCAAAAAACATTTTCTCTAACAGCAAGTTCATTGAAAATAATTTACATAAAATTTAGTATCTTGTTTATTGATTATTTGGTTACCTTCTTTTGTCTCTGCCGTTGTAACCCAGTTTATTTTCAAAATAATGAAAAACTGTTATGCAAAATTGTTTATTATATTAACATGGCTGACTTAGATGTAAATATTATGCATTCGTTGAGTGTTTTATAAAAGTAGAATTTTAAAACAAGAGAAAAATTATGTAACATTTTTACAAACATCAAAATGTTTTTGAGTGAAAATTGTTTTAAACGAAGAAGCAAATAAAATCTCTTTTTCGTAATGTTTTTGTTTCCAGTTTGGGTTTTTTTTACTTAACTGCAATCTTTAGCACCAAAAGTCATTTATTATAAACAAATACAGAAACTTGGTGTGTAGACACAGTCAGTTGTAAATTCATATTCATATGTTCAGATATGAAAAAAATATTGGGGTAGTACTTACAATTTTTTAACAAAAAGTTGACAAAAATTAAACCCCCGAATATTGTCTTCGTGCTGCACTACCGAAGAGCAAGCCGAATCTAACCCAATACCTGCTTCCGATTTTATGTTCAATTCTTACTACCCATAGTTTAGAATTATGGTACCCGATTATAAGAACTCCCGAATTCATCTAACACTCGTATTTTTTTAGTAATGTTACCAGAATTCAAGAACCTTCAAATTATTCATTATTTCGTTGTAGTTTAGTCGATTGTAAGAACTCTCTAATTCTTCTAAAATTCCTATTTTTTAGTAGTCGTTGTCGAATTCAAGAACTTCTGAATTCTTCTTTACTTTGTTGTAGCTTATCTGATTGTAAGAACTTCCGTATTTTTCTTACATTCGTATTTTTTTAGTAATCGTAGTCGAATTCAAGAACTTCCGATATCTTCATGATTTCGGTGTTAAGAATTCTTTTAACATTTCTATTTTTAGTAATCGCAGCCAAATCCAAAGACCTTCTTATTCCTCTTGACCTCGTTGTAGTTTAGCAGATTGTAAGAACTTTCGAATTCTTCTAACATTCCTATTTTTTAGCAGCCGCATTCAAGTACTTCCGAATTCTTCTTTACGTCGATGTAGTTTAGACGATTGTAAGAACTTCCGAATTATTCTTACATTCGTATGTTTTTTTAGTAATTGTATTCGAATTCAAGAACATCGGAATTGTTCTTGATTTCTTTATAATTTAGCCGATTGTAAGAACACTTCTTACATTCGTATTTTGCATCCGTTGCCAAACTCAAAAACGGATTTCGAATCTCTCTAACGCTAAGCTGAGATTCAACCACTTTTTCCATCCTCTAACTATCATCCAATGCTTACCAGTCAGCCGTACCGAATCCACCGTTTCCTTCCTTTAACGCATCTGAATTGCAAAATTACTTTGTAAATTTAAGTAGTATTTTTATTTTAAAGGAAGCAAACCTCGAAGTCGAACCTGTACAGACTGACAGATCTTAGCTGGAAAATTAAACAGGATTACAAATGTCCTCATCTTCTGTGGCTGATCTGCGGGTTCCAATCAAGAAATGTAGCGGTAATATTGTCTTGGAATTTTTATATCTATTTGCGGCGCCGGATTTCCGTAATGACGAGCTCTTAATTTGTAAGTAATTGCCCGAAGATCGTTCTTGTCCAAAAGACACGATATATTTTCCTTCTCCGTGCGCTCACATACGTATAGGAATGGATTTAATGCTCGCGTTGAATATTCCTAAATATTGTAGCCACAACTGTAAAATTCGGTCACTTAGACAGAATCATTCGATTGGCACCAAATTCGGTTGCTATCACGAATTTGTTTTCTCTGTGTGGGTGTAAGGTTATAATTGGCTGGGGGTTAGTGGTGTTTATCCGCGTGACTTTTGTCTTTGGCAGCAGGGTGATGGTACTCAGGTAAGCTCAGGAGGCAGTGCTTCATCAGCCAAGAAATCTTCAACTCCAATGTGAGAATAGAGTTGTTCAATAGCTTCTGAACAATTCCAGTTTCATATCGGCGATTAGGAAAATGGCTGGACAAATGGAAATGTGTTCACTTTACATTGAATAGCTTATAAACAACTTCAGTCTCATATCGGCGATTTAGAAAAATGGCTGGACAAATGGAAAAAAGTCAATGCAATAAAATGTGCTCACGTTGCATTTACTCTAAGACGAGAAGGTTGTTCTTCCATACAGATAAATAATATTAAAATTGCAGAACATATTAATGTGAGATATCTCGGTAACCATCTTGATCGCCGTCTAACATGGACTAACCATATTGAAGCCAAGGTGCACTGGCTAATTGGCACACGGTCTGCTCTACACTTGAAGTATAAACTGCTTTTGTACAAAACAGTTATAAAACCGTTATGGCTATACGGCATTGAACTATGGTAAACAAAGTCCTCATCTATCGTTGAAAAATTGCAAAGAAGGCAGTCAGCACTGTTAAGGACAATAAAAGGTGCCCCGTGGTACATTCGCAATAGTATAACCATAGGGATCTCAATGTCCCCATAATACGCGATGAGATCTAACTCTCCAGTTTAAACTACCTGTCAAAAGTATTGGATCACCCAAACCCTCTGGGCAGGGAATTGCTTTCATTTGAGGGTCATAAACGACTGAGGCGATTGGAAACACTGGATGTGGCCAGATAATCACCCGAGTACTTATGTTGGACATTGCAGCATTAGTAACAACTTTAGTTTTAGTTTAGGTTAAGATTTTAATACTTATTGTAAATTTCTTAAAATAAAGATTCAAAAAAAGAAGTCTTCAATGAAAGTGTATAACATTTCAATGCTCAGCATATGATCCACTTTCATAAGCTCTGATTGTATTTTGTAAGGTCCAGCAGCTTTATTCTGCATAAGAGATGCTATTGCAGATATTTCCTATTATCTTTCCGATATATCTGGACAGTTTATATTGAATTGGACAAACTCCTCGTGGTTTTGGCAGGAGTAAATTCTTGCTGTATTTCGGTTTGGGAAATTTGTTGTAATATTCTTTACAGATATTGATTTGCTCCTCTTTAGACGTTGCTAATGGTAGAGATTTGTTGATTCCATAGCGGTTTGTCTTTTCTAGCGCTTTTTTCACCAACTTCTGTAGTGTTTTTGCAGCCAATAAATTCCACTCCAGCTTTAAGTATTTTTGATATTTGGCCATCGATCGTTAGAATTTCTGATGGTTTTAATGGCTGGATCTGCCAATTTATCAACATCAAACCATCTTGAGAAATTCTTTTTGATCGAATCTATGATCAGAAGATCACAATCGCTAGCGATGTCGGTACCGCGTTTATTGCGCAAGTTCAGAAGTGATCAGCAACATTTTAGTGGATTGAAATGTGGTCAATCTGATTTTCCATAGAACTGTCAGGTGATATCTACATTAACTTATGAATTCTCTTGTGTGGGAATAGAGTGCAGCCGATTACAATAGTGTTGAAACCCGAAAAAAGTTCCCCATTTTCCGGAATGTTGCCATGGACTACATGCGGGTGTTATTACTGCCCAGATGAGCTTTGAAGTTGCCGAGAAGTATGACAGTGTCCCCTCAGTTCATGTTATAGAGTACTAGTCGTGTTTTTGCTCACGTTCGATGACTTCAGTTGGGGCGTAACATTGTATAACGATGAATTTTCTGTACTCCAGTTGTAAATCTGATATTATACGACTAGCGTATGCTTTCCATTCCATTAGCGCTCCATAAGCCTATTTTGAAATAAGTAATCCAACGCCACTTCACTTATTTGGTTTGTTGGTTTTCCTCAGAAAATCTTCTTTAATCCATTCTGGACATTGAATTCACCTGAGTCGGGCAATCTGAAGAAGTAGTCTATATATATATTAATAAGGATTATTGACATTAACACTTCGACTTATCAGCATTTCTCTTATTTCTCGTAAAAAACAATCGCTTTGAATTTATTACTACCCTAATTTTTAGTTACTTTTATAAATGTATGTTTGCAAATGCATAAATACATTTACAAAATAAATATAAATGAATTATTTCTTGAAAATGCATTTTCTACTCGTTTAACACACATTTTACTTACACCTTTGTTGTCATCCAAAATGTAATTTGTCTTATATTCATGTGGTTAAATTCTATGCACTTGCATTAACGTATAGTACACTCACCAGAAAATATACTATATTCAAAGTATACATAAACGTATGTATGGATTTATAGGTAGAGATAGACAACTTTTAACTACTCAGCAGTTCTAGGAGACTGTCCCGAACTAGCGATTTTGCCTATCATCATAAAAAGATTTTTCTGAGATAGTCAACTCATTGGATTCACTTGATCAGCTACATAAATGGTTAAGATGCCATGTCATAAGTACAATAATCAATTTTCTTGTCAACCAACCTTCCTCCCACTCCAACTGATTACTTCTGGTGGGTAAAATAACTACTCTCTAAAGTGCAGTACAAAATAAACGTTTGAAGTGACTACACTTTAGGTTACTTAGTGACACTAAAGTGATAGTTGAATTTACGCTAGATTCAATGGGATGTATAAAGTAACCAATTGATTTCTATATTCAATACAAAGAGCACATACGTATCAAATAACCCAAAATATAAGGAGTGAGATCGAAAAATTCTTAACATACATATATGTTTATAAAAAAGAAACCACTAAACTTACAGCTTTAATTTTTTTTTTATTTGATTGAAATTATTATTACAATTTACAAAAAAAATTATTTTTATAGTTTTAATCACTAGTGATGAAATTTTGAACCTTTTTCGGAAACCCTTCCATTAACGTTTTTATAGTGCTTTCTGTCACTTTGCTCGAACATGTAGTCCATCTCCGTTTAAAATCTACCACACTTTTGGACACCTTTTTTGTACTCTTCAATTCTCTTTTAACAAGAGCCCAATATCTCTCCACTGGCCTTAGCTCCGGGCAGTTTGGAGGATTTGCCTCTCTTGGTACAAATACCACATTATTGTTCTTGTACCACTCAAGGGCTTGTTTGCCATAGTGACAGGATGCCAAGTCAGGCCAAAAATAAGTGGACACATTATGAAGTCTTATGAATGGAAGCAGCCTTTTTTGTAAACATTCCTTGATGTAAATTTCGGTATTTATAGAGCCCGTTGTAACAAATGAGTGGCTTCTTTTGCCGCAACTGCATATTGCTTGCCATACCAAGAACTTTCTGGGAAATTTTGTCTGCTTTTGGGTCCTAAACTTTTCTTCAACATTCCCTCGAGCATCAGCAACATAAAATTTTTGACCTGGAAGTTGCGAAAAATCTGCCAGAACATACGTTTCGTCATCCATTATGCAGCAAGAATATTTTTTTATAAAACTTGACTTCAATTTCCGTGCTCTGTTTTTGGCCTCTAAATTTTTAGTAGCGTTCCTGTCAGGAACTTTTTGAGCCTTGTATGTTTTTAAACCTGCATTAGCTTTAACTTTTCGTACCAAATAGTCCGAGCACTGAGCTAACCGGGCTGCTTTCCTACCGGATGTGTTGGGAGCTCTTTTGAAAATGCGTTCTATTTTTTTGGCTTTAGAAACATCATGTGGACCATTCCTTCTACCTGAACCAGGTTTTCTATCAACTGACAAGTTCTCCCGGTACTGTTTAATAACATTGGAAACAGTTTGACGGCAGACCTTTGTATGCTTGGCCAACTTTTTGTAAGACCAAGTTGGGTTTTGTTGAAAATATTTAATAATTTCAGTACGCACTTTTTTCTGGTCACTCATTTTAATCAGATTAACAAAAAAATTAATATAATTGACATTACACATAATAACTGACATGTTTTTCAAAGGTAACTTGATCAAAAAAAAATTCAAATAATACTTGGGTTAAAAAATGTAATGAAAAACGTGTGTTAAGAATTTTTCGATCTCACTCCTTATCAGTTGGATTTAGCCAGACATTAGGCACAATTACTGTCTATAAGGGATAATCTGATTACTTGCTTAGCTACTGATTATCTAGTCACGTTTAGAATATATTATTGTATATTCTAAATTACATTTTGAATATACAATTTTGACAGATCAATTCTGTCCATAACTAATTTGAGCACGATTCCTTTCTTACTATAAACCATAAATGAACTCAAAAAAACTTCCATTATTTTTAGCAGTTACTGTTTTCTTTTCCATAAACATTTTAACAATGCAGTGTCAACTATTTAGTTAAAAGTAACATTTCTCTGTTCTTGACAATTTATACTCGTACATTTGCAGACGTGTACATAAATCATTGATTTTTTTCTGCAGTGTGTAGTGCAATTGCTTTAAGGATACTGCCTGAGGTAAGTTTTAAAATATTATTTTAGGATAATCTTTAAAAATTCCTAATATGCGAATATAAATGTAGAAATTTTTCTATCTCGACATGAAAACAAATGAAATTTGGATTCTGTTCAAAAAAAACTGAAAAATTGTTTCGAAAAGTAAATAATATTACATAAGTAACGATTTATTTATAATAATATATATTTTATTTATATTTCATTAAAAAGAAATAAAAATTGCATTATGAATAAGAGCTTAAAAATATCCATATATGTATTTTTTGAACCAGCATACTGATAAATAAATTCTTCATTAAAACGTTTATTGAAATATTCTTAAATATAAATTTACATTAAGGACTGAGATCATAAAATTCTTAACACAAGTTTTTCATTAAAACTTTTAACCCAAGTATTATTTGATTTTTTTTGATCAAGTTATCTTTGTAAAGCATGTCATTTATTATGTTTAAGGTCAATTATGTTCATTTGTTGTTAATTTGTTAAAATTACACTGTCCAACAGCATTTTTGGAACAGAATAGCGACCCTATAATTATGAAAGGGCATGTTGAGTAGAGCATTTTTGTAGAATAAACTTATAGTCCAGCTGGTTTGAATTTTTTTTTTACAGTGGTTCAAAGTTTTAATTTTTTGATGGAAGGGAGCAGTATACTAACTGAAAAAAATGTTGTAAGTTAATATCTGAGAGAATTCTTATGGTCAGAGTTATATTATGGAATTTTATGGGGATCATTTTTGTGGAAGATCTTGTTACGCGCCGGCTAGAATCTCGAATAATAAAAATTTCAAACAATTTCTAGCATATTCAAACAAACATAACCGAACAATATCCTACAATGGTTAAGGGGCATGCAAATGTTAACCCGCTAGCTCTATACTATGTATCGTTGGTTCTTAACCCGAGTCTTGACGCGTAAACACATAACATAATCTCACACCCATAGAGTATGTAAATCTGAACCGAGAATAATTTAATTTGAAAAACAAATTTTAAAGAGATGAGTCTATGGCGAGATGGTATGCCAATTAGGGTACATTGTTCCCTCCCAACTGTTCAAAAACAGACACCTATGACAGACCTAATACCCTGAAATTGAAATCTGTCCCTATAATAGACATAATTTTTAAACCATACTTACATATATTCTATAGCTACCTTTCCCATACTAAATAATTTAGAGTTTAATTTTCTTAAAAATCAAAATTAACAAATGTTTATTAAATTAAAGGGGAAAAGAATAATGGTATATAATAAAGACGTTTGATCGTTACTCATTGAGTAAAACGTACATACTAAATTAACAATATTTAATTAGAATGTAAAGAGTATTGTTTTAAATTTATAATTCGGACTATGGGGACAAATATGAATCGGACTGACAAAATAAGAATTTACAAAATAGGAATAATATAAAAGAGATAATTAAAAATAAATAATAGAGAGAAACATCACTTACAAAAACATTGTTTATTTCATTCCACTTCGATTGAGATGATGGGCCCAGCAATCAATGAGTGTTGTTGTTGTTAATGGTGATCTCTGCTACTTGTGAAGAATTATTAGTTTTTTATGATATTTACATTTTTTTACAAAATAAAGAAATAAAGATAATAAAAAAAACTTAAGTAAAAAGTAAAGATATATTGTACACTCGAAGTGAAAAGTTAGTTAATTATAATTATATTATATAAATGAAAGCAAATAATGATTATGACATTATGAAATAATGAAATGTTATAAAATATTATAACATTATATAAACTAGGAGAAAATAGTTAGTAATTAATAATATTGAATTCAAATTTAATTACATTAAAATTTAGCAATAGTGTATATATAAATATAAAAAAAGTAATTATAATAAGATTATCATTATAGATTTGAAATAGTTCTTAAATTCTAAATTATGAAAATGCAATTTAAATATAATTAATATTCAATAATATAATAGTTATAATAATATGTTAATAGATATATAAATGATTTATAGTTTTAATTAGTGAATAAAGAATAGTTATAATTAGTTAATTAAGATTAGGTTGTAAGTATTTTAAATAATTTTAATTAGTAAACTTAAGATCAATTGTATATAAATGAAATAGATATAATAAGTTAATCTAGTATAAGTTTATAGTATTTTAAATAGTTCAATTGTAGATTTTTAATTAGCAAATTTAGAATAGTTTGTAAATATTTCAATTATATAATTCATTTTAAGGTAAATTGATTTTGATTTAGAGTTGACAATTTGCATAAATTTGGATTTACATATATGTTAGAAAATTTGTATGTATTAGATTAGAAAATTTCTGATAATATATATGATTAGAAAACTTGTGATAATATTGTATATGAATAGAAAACTTGTGATAATATATATGATTAGAACATTTGTGGTAAATAAGAATTATATCATAATATGTAATATTTTACAGAAAATTATGTGAAAATCAGAATTTGATGATTTTGGAGATGTCACTTATATTTGAATAGACTTTTGCCTTTGGTGAAAATATGGATACTTTATAGTTGTTAAATTTTGGTTGCTATCGGTCAATATGATGTGGACTTTTGGACGGTTTATACCATGTGGGTTTTGATTGTTATCCAAATTGAAATACATATATGTCAATATAGCTTTTCCAAATACACGTGTGCAACTTCTTTTGTGGGATTTTAGGTTAAGATCGATGTGGTGTGTTACACCACTAGATTCGTGGTACCTTTTTCCTAGATTTGTGGGACCTTTTTCACCCAGTATAACGTTGATGTGATACACAGCGCTCGCAAATCTATGAAAAGAGGCTCCTTGGAGAAGGAAAAATGGTCTTATTATCACTCGAGGACAACGTTTAACAATAAACTTCTTACCTTTTGAAAAAATCACTTTATGATTTAAATATTATATTATTGTGGCTTGATTACACAATTTATATTAATTAAATTTAATTAATTTGATTAACGTCACTATTTTATACTGATTAATTGACTATCAAAAAGAAAAAACTTTGAGAATATGATGGCTAAGTTAAGCACATATATAAAATATCTTTATTACTTGTTGACTATACCACACTTTTCTTTGCAATGATCTCAACTTGACAACGATAGAAATATTTAATATTGTTCTTAATTGCGTTTTATATCTGTAGGAGACTTTAATGACAATGGAAATATCAATAAATCTTTTAAGGTGGAGAAAGACAGAGATATTACCATAAAACGAATGAAGTTTTTAGAGTGTAACACTCTCAGCATAAACGTACATACGTATATAAATATCTACATGCAAATATATATATGAACTCATGTTCATTTAGTTACTCTTTCTCCCGTATTAAAAGAATTTGTAGCATGCTAGAAAAATATTTGTATTAGAATAAATGAGGTATAATCATAATAAGTAAACAACCCAGCAAACAATTTTTATCAAATACAATTTGTTATATGTTTTCATTATGATTTATTTTCTCTATTTCTATACAAATAAAAGCATAAAAAAATCATTATCTTACAATTTGCAAAGAAAAAAACGTTTGAAATAGGTACATGAAACAAAATTCGCAACAATCTTAACCCTTTAACTCCTCTCTTTAGGGGTCAATTTGACTCTTTTTTTGAGAAAATCAAATAAAGTCCTTTCAAAAAGTACATTTAAGGATTCAAATATTCTACGAAAAATTTTGTCGGAAAATTTCAGTGGTGGTCACCAAAGATACCAAAGTTGTAAATAAAGCTCTTTACGCTTAATTCGCAAGATTCCACGCCACCTTGGGTCTCACGTTTTTTAAAAAAAATCACAAAAAATCTATTTATGATCCGAATGAGCTGATATTTAAAATATAAATATTCCTAGAGAAGATCTACAAAAAATATATATATTATTTTTTTATTTTTTTTAATTTTGTTCCATCTTTTTTTAGTTTTTTAGATATGTCGGGTCTACGGTGGTTCGAAATTATGTTTTAAAATATCACCAATATTTGCGATAAAATTTCGAATACTATAAAAATAACTTGTTAACAGTTATGTCGTCCCTATAAAAAGTTACACGCATCCAAAGTTGGAACATGTAAAAATGGCCGTATTTTTTACGTTTTTTAAAAAAACACATTTTGATTGGAATATATAAAAAAACGTTAAAATTTTTCAAAAGGGAGCAAGGTTTGTGGAGTTCCTGATGAACAAATATAAGCTTTTTGTATAAGTAGTTGGTATTAGCGAAAACCTTAGGACTTGAAGATTAACAGTTTAGTGAAATGAAATAATTTTATGAATCTTTCGGACTTCATTTACCTTAGAAATTAGAAAATTTTAATATTGGGATTTTCCATGAACAAAAATATAAAATTTTAATTAATGTAAAATTTTAACGGTTAAAGATATTATAACAAAATTTGGAAATAGTGTAGATCCAAATGTCCTTAAAGCAATGGAATTATAATCTTTAACACTTTTTATTTTAAAATATCAAAATTCCTAATACGGGGAAAATGTGTTCCAAAAACTGAGTTTTTTAGAAAACACGCTACGGCGACGTTATTTACTATGTGATAGTAAAATAACTTTGTACGTGTTTAAATAAGATATAGGGCTATAAATGCGTGGAGCTTTTTCGGGGATCGGTGCTTTGCCTTTTTAGAATTTTTTGCTCAAACCCAAATTTTCTTTTAATTGGAAAAGTTTGGATAAGTCTGGAGGCGACTAGGTCCACTTAAGTGAGCCAAGTTTTACTTTCTACGCTTTTGCATTAGGTTCTATTTTTGAATCTATACAAATTTTATATAGTCCCGAAGAAAATTTTTTTCTACAAAAAAAACGTAGAAATTACGGCCATTTTTACATGTACCAACTTTGGATGTGTGTAACTTTTTATAGGGACGACAAGACTGTTAAGAAGTTGTTTTTATAGTATTCGAAATTTTATAGCGAATATATATGATATTTTAAAAAACCAATTTCGAACCACCGTAGGCCCGACATATCTAAAAAACTAAAAAAAGATCGAACAAAATTAAAAAAGTAAATAAATAAACCTAAATAACTCTTGACCTTAAAGTGATCATCTACATATGTATATATATTTTTGTAGATCTTCCCTAGGGATATTTATATTTTAAATATCAGCTCATTCGGATTATAAATAGATTTTTGTCGATTTTTTTAAAAAATGTGAGACCCAAGGTGGCGTGCTATTTTGCTAATTAAGTGTAAAGTGCTTTATCTACATCTTTGTTATCTTTGGTGACCCCCACTGAAATTTTCCGGCAAAAATATTCGTCGAATAAAATCTTCTATAAAATTCCACAATATAACTCTGAAAATAAGAATTCTCTTAGACATAGCTTATAACATTTTTTTCAGTTAGTATACTGCTCCCTTCGATCAAAAAATGAAAACTTTGTAAAAAAACTGTCTTACTTTAGGGTGGTTCGTTTTTCTATAAATATGAGGGTCGCTATTCTGTTCCAATCAAAAAGTCTCAATTTGTTGGACAGTGTTATTAAATATTTTCAACAAAACTTGGTCCTACAAAAAGTTGGCCAAACAATCAAAGGTCTGTTATCAAAGTATATTTTGGTACTGTACGTATGTGGAACAAACATCCCGCTGAAGTGTTTCCTGTCATTTTAATGTGGGAAAGTTCAAATCGAATGTTCACAAACACTTTCCTCCATCCCATAACCTGAGTGCTGGTCCAAGAAAAAAAAAAGTACACCGAAATACTGCTGCGCATGTTGCTACTGTTAAAAATTCTCTACTATCTTTCTTCATCTTAAATGTTGCCTACACCCAGAGAAAAAATGAACACATCCGTGTACGATTTGACACCATTCGGTGTCAATAGTGTATCAACCCCGTATGTGCACAAATTGTACACGAACGGTGTCAATTTGACAACGAAAATATGACACCATTCCGTTGCGGAATTGACACCATCCGTTGTCGATTTGACACCGTTCGTGTACGATTTTATAACAGACCGTTGACAATTTGTCACCGTTCGTGTACGATTTGACACCAGACCGTTGTCAATTTGACACCATAAGTTGTCGACTTGATACCGTTCGTGTACGATTTGACACCTGAAAATGTTTCCTTTCTATTTTTTTGGTAATTAATATAAATAACAATTTCTTTATTTTTTACATTTTTTTAATACAATACTTATAAATACTTAAATATAAAAACTATAAGTTTCCATTTGGCGTTGTATGTCGTCACTGGATTCGGTGGTCTTCTCTGCCTGGATCTTCACTGACTGCACTGCCTGGATCTTCATATGCATCAACACAAATTCACAATCAAACATAATTACACTTTCTTTTATATTTTGTTTTTTAACCATTTATTTGCATCACTATTACCCTTTATTATTTATTAAAATATTTTAAATTGTTTAATGTAAATAAAATTAAAACACACTTATAAAAAGCAACTCACGTTGAAATGCGTCGCAAATAATTTAACAACATTGCGTTGTCGATTCGTACCCGTTTGTTTACAAATTGTAAACGTACGGTGTCGAAAAAAGTGACACTGTATGGTGTCAAAATGACACCAACCGTTGTCGATTTTGCAACGTCGTTTTTCCCTCAGTGTATGCGCATTTCATTTGCATTCGTCTTTGTTTTGATGTTATTATTCCTCGCGCTTTTTCTAAATTGAATGACGTGTTTCTCAACCTTTCTATTTCTGGAGACTTCGAATTGTGGAGAATGTTGTTTACCGGAGGATTTATATCAGTTAACATAACTGTGGACATGACTAACATATCTGTGGATATTGTTAACATTGCAATGCAATATTACCACATTGAATAAAAGCTTTTAGTTGATCGTTATAGAAGTGAATGCTAGAAATACCCGGAAGGTGTCACTAGATGGTGAATTATCGGGAATTATCTAGAAAATGATGACTAAGTGTAAATAGCGACGATCAGTCAGTCTAATTTGAAGCATCGTTACATCGTAACACAAATTAACTGCCTTACAGTTTGCTGTATAGACTGTGAATCATAAACGTATAAAAACACGTAGTTACTATTTAAACTGTTGTTGTGTAAATTTGAATAAATAAAGAGTTGTTACAATATTTAAACTACTAAACTGCTTTTATTTGCAGTCAAAATTATCCGGTTTATTTAAAGGAAATAAACCACCGTTTTTAAAAGGTAAATAAGTAACATTATTTTTTTGTATTATTATTATGTAGGTGTTGTCATATTTTTATACCCTTCACCATGAGTGTCAAGGTTATATATAAGATTGGCCTTCTTTTTGTAATAAATTCTTAATTTGGTGTAAAAAAACACCATATAAAGTCCACTTCCTCGTCGATCGCACAAAACAAATGGTAATAAGTCTATATCTTCTAAACTGGTATTCCGAATACTACAGGAGGACATAATCATTCACATACTGGAATTGAAACAATATAGAATCTGTTGTAAATTTCACATTGCTAGTGAGCCTATTAGCGGGCCGATTGTCATAACAGTTTGGAAAGTGCTATATATATATCTTATATGGGAATTTTTGCAATTACATAAACCAAAGTATGATTTTCTAATAAAACTGATATTTGTGGAATTTTGGTTCGATATCGATATTTATAAGACTTTTTTTTTTGGTTAAGATGTTTTATGGAAGTGGTCCTTATATGAAACCTATGACCAATTATGAGTCGATATTCATAAAATTATGTAGGGCCATTATTGTGTACATGAGGATTATTTATTTGGAATTTAAAACTGATTATGATATTTATAAGAGATTTATTTAACTGAGTTGTAGGTTGACCTAATATGGGAGCTACTTTTTTGAAGGTACTTTTTTGAAAATTTAAAAATTTTGAGAAATTGATTTTTTCTAGAAGATTTCAATCCAAATGTTAAAAAAATTCGAAAAAGTACCTTTTGTTCTGCGGCATCTCATATTTGTAGGTTGTTTCACATGGAGCAAACATAACTCTAGTTCTACTTGATCGATTTTTGCCCATTTTCAATACCAAGTATTTCTGATCAATTGATAGTATTTTAAGGAAATTTCATGTGCGTATATTATTTCATCGATTCCCTATCGTGTCAACAATAGATAGACGGACGGACAAACGGAATGGCAAACACAAACCCTGTATTTGTTGGTGGTGGGTGTAATAACAGAAAACGTTTAGATTTTCAATTCATTACACACTATAATAAACATGTTCATTGAAATGTATCTACCATTTTCAGAGTAAATAGACGTTTTATTAAATTGGATAAAAACTGTACTAATTGTATTTTCTTTCTATTATTCATTAAAACTGGAATTGAAAGCTCATTATGAGCTTCAATCGCTCCATCTTACTTTGTGTTCTAACAGAGTGTTTACAAATTTCAGTTTGTAAAAGCTTACGATTAGTTTGTACATCATTTGGCAATCGTACAGTTGTTTAGAAGATACACATTTATAACGATTTTTTTTCAGATCGACCGCAGACAGATCACAGACCTATCAGGTTCAGACAGACCTGATATGTCTGTGAGCTCCGCCTTCCCTCGTCCAACCCAATCGAATAGTCAACCGGGTCAGCCAGCTAACCCGGTTGACTTTGCATACGATTAAAATACAAACCTTTAATATATCTCAAAACGTATACATGTCTTACACCACTATTTCTAAGAATCACTGGCGTATACTACATTTCCAAAAAAAGAAACATATTTTTCTAATCCCAAAGAAATAAATATTATTAATAAATACAAACACATTGTGCTATTAATTAAAATGATACAAAAACACAAATACATATTTCTCATAAATCGTCTGTTGCAGACATTAAATAATTTTGCCTTTTTTACTGTCTCCCCATGTAAATTATTTTGTATTTTATTTTGTTTGGGCCAGACACGAGCCAAAAAGTCAAGTGTCATTAATGAAAATATAACGTAACATTTACACTTGTATCTATTGCGAAACGTTGTATTTGAATTTGTTGGGTTTGTGTTTATGTCTACAATAATGTGTCTGTGTGTAACTTTGGTTACAATGATACTTTTGCACAACATGTAACTTGGATATGGGGTATTTCATATTAAGAAGTTATGAAATCCATATTACTGAATTTAATAATGACAAATTCTTAAAGACTCAACAAATAGTAATTAGACATTTTTGGGAAAAATTATGTTTTAATATCCTCAATCTATTATTTAAATAATTCCCAATTAGCATTTTTACTGGAATTCAAGTTGAAAGCAAGTGTAATTGAAGCCTTCAATTATAGTCAAGCAATTGAATTAGATTTGTATTACACACTATTTCAGTAACAAGGGAACATAAATTTTTGAAAAATATTTAATTTTGAAAACCTTTTTCAAGTTTAAAACATAATTACCAGGGAAACCAAAATATTCAAATGCATATTTTTTCTGGTGAGTCCAATGAGCACATGGATAAGATATTTACACGTTTCAGAACTATTTAAGAATTTTGGCATCGATTTGTTAGTGCATATTTTACCCTTAAATTAATTTGTTTGCATATATTTGTTTTAACCCTTTAATGCATATTGTTGCCAATTGTCTACATACATTCCAGTTCCACTTAATTTTAGACGAATATAAGCTTGATACTAATTCAGATTCTAATTCAGAAAAATCAAATGGAGTACGATAAAAGTCAACTAAATATTTGATACTTTATAGAAAAATAAAAGTAAAAATCATGCATTTAATCATGCGTTTTTAGAGCATATTTTACTGTTTAATAGCATATTTAGACTTTATCAAAAACAAATTCTGTCTTACTTCTTTTTCGCTGTTGTGTTACAGGTTTTTACTTCGTTTATTTAAATTTCAAAATTGTAAAATAGATTGTTTATTTTTAATATAAATATCAAATTTTAGTTCTAATTCAGTCCGCTGAACTGTGGTTCCAAATCAAAATCTAGGTGGACAAAATTATTTGGCGATCTTTTTATATAGAATTGGTATCTCCGATTCCCAAAAAATTCTTTAAATGATCATATACATATAAAAAACATTAATAAAAAATTAAAAAAAATACGTTTTCATGTCTCTCTGAAACTAAATTTTTAAAAAGTTCTGTATTTACTATATTTCAAGTTACAGTAGGGTATAGATATATAAAAATCAAAAATAAATAATGAAATATTTCTAAAAATTCCATTCCGTAAAAATAAAAAAAAAGTATTTCGGCGGGTGTTGGCGGCTACAATTTTTTTACAAAGACATTTCCCAGAAGTTTCTTTAAATGATGTATATAGTCATTGGACGGGCTTCGACGGTCTTTTTTTTTGGCAAGCTATATAACATTCTTATAAAGAAAATGTCAGTATATTTAAGAACCAAGTTTAAAGGACTATAACAGGAAAATGGAGAGGCCCATAAATATAAGATATACATTTAATAAAAGCCTATATCAATGTTTATCTATGTTTTGCAGTATGAATTTCTATATAGTAAAACCATTGAGATATATATAATTTAGTAAAGCAGTAAAATATTAAAAAAAATTTATGAAAATAGGATTCAAAATTTGTTGAACTTCTGGCGCGTCTGTCGAGAAAAAGAAATGTCCAATTGAAAAACCCATTTGTATTGGAGGAGAGCAGATTGTCAGCTTCCTAAAAAACTTAGTTTTTTCAAATTCTGAAGATATCGATTTTCATAATTTTGTCCACCTAGATTTTGATTTGGAACCACAGTGAGCTGTTAGATTTTTTGAACAGTAAAAATAAAATTTTTCAAAAAATGTTTATATGTGAAAACGGTGGAATTTCTGAAAAATTTTGGTATGAATGTTAAATCACATCTTTTATCTAATTAATAACTATATCCCGACGTGACCATCCCCCTCCCCTTCGTTGCTAGGGGCAAATTTCAGCAATTACATTAAATTAAAAAAATTGTCTAAAAATAGACATTTTTTGAATTAATTTTTAAAAATAGACATTTTTTGAATTAATTTTTAAAAATAGAAAAAACAAGTAAGAGAGCTATACACAGAAAAAAAAAAATTCATAATTGGAATGAATTTTGTAATAAATATTATTAATCGAACTTGACTTTTTTTTCCCAAACTATTTTCATTCAGAATAAGAACATGTTCATAAATATTATAAAATTGTACATGAC
The DNA here is from genome assembly GCF_958450345.1 of Calliphora vicina. Lineage (NCBI taxonomy): Eukaryota > Metazoa > Arthropoda > Insecta > Diptera > Calliphoridae > Calliphora > Calliphora vicina. Next base: position 30,963,888 of record NC_088784.1, read on the forward strand.
GGATTTTTTTGCTTTTTTTACGTAAATTGTATGGCATTTTATAATAAATTGCATTATAATTGTATTATCTAATGAATTATTTTAAAAATGTTTGCATAATAGCCGTATATGGGCCAATATATTGAGATGAATTATAAATATCTGAAATTAAAAAAATATCATTAATCATAATAAAACATTAATAAACATTAAAGCATTTCATCCTTTTAACAAAATTTAGTGAATTTCGCGCATTTTTCTCATTTTGTAGCTGTAAATCATAAAAAATTTCCAAAGGAAAATGTCTAACATTTTTGAACAACATAAAAATATAAATGAAATTGAAATAATATTTTTCAAGCCTTCTAGATTTTTTTTTTGAAAACATAAAATATGAACAAAATCATACTATTTAAGAAATTATTTATAAATGTTATGAATTGAAATCAATGAAATCAAATCATAATATTTATGTTGAAACTTTTTTCTGTGTATTCGGCTGTGCCAAATCTTATATACCCTTCACCAAATTATACTTTAAAATAAATTTTTTTAAATATTTTTAGGTAAACAAAATTAAATTTTTTTTTTAATTCTTTTTAAAATTTTTTTTTTTTTTAAAATGGTTTTTTAATTTTTTTTTAAAAAAGTTTTTTCCAAATTTTTTTTTTAAATTTTTTTCTTTTTAGATTTAAAATTTTTTTTGGAAAAAAATGTATGAAAAAAAAAATTTTTTGATGAAAAAAATTTGGGTTAAAAAATATTTGTTTGTTTTTTCAAATTCGTTGCAAATGTCTTTGAAATATCCATCATTAGATATCCATATTGTCTATATTAATGACTTAGTAATCCAGATATAGATCAAAAATAGGTTAAAAATCGAGGTTGTCCCGGTTTTTTACTCATATCTCCGTTATTTATGGACCGATTTTGCTGATTTTAAATAGCAAACTTCTCGAAAGCATGTCTGACAGAATTATTAAAGATTTGGATCCCGAAGATATCTGGGGTATTCAGAAAATTGATTTCAACAGACAGACGGACAGACAGACGCACATGGCTTAATCGACTCCGCTTTCTATAAGGATCCATAATATATATACTTTATAGGGTCGGAAATAAAAAATGTAGGAATTACAAACGGAATGACAAACTTATATATACCCTTCTCACGAAGGTGAAGGGTACAAAAATAAAATTAAAATAGTAAACTTGAGGAATTAGTGCCATATGTAACTGTTTCATAAGATATAAAAACCATGATTTACATGCAAATGCGGGACATCACATATGTGCAAACTTAACTGTTCGAAATTTTGAACTTGCTGATCTGGGAAAACGAAAAATCGCAAAATTTAGTTTGACCAGATATTTGCAATCAGGGGTTTTTTTGTTTAAAAAATAAATAAAAATTTTATCTCGGAGCGAAATGGGTTAAAGAAATATTGTCTTTTAAATTTGCTCCTATAACATCAGTTGATGTCGAAAGAACATTTTCTATGTATAAAAATGTTTTCAGATCCAATAGACAACGATTTTTATTTGAAAATTTAATTTTAGGAGCATATTTTAAAGATTTTAGAGCATATTTCCGGTTTCCCTGATAATTATATTTGCATTCAAGTCAAATTCCAACAAAATATTCAAGTAATTAAAGTTTTGGGGCTTTGGAGCTTATTGGGATTCGATTCAAATATGAAATACCCCTTATATTTGAAATGATAACCTTACTTTATTATCCAGCCTATCACTTGAGATAAATGAATATGTGTGTATGTATTTATGTTTATACAAAATTCATTTACACGTAACAAATTTTTGTTCATACAGTTACAGACTTATAAGCCAAAAGCAAAAAAAAAAAAAAATAACTTTTTCTTCATAATTTGAAAAGGGTCGTCACACCAAAAATCAAGCAAAATGTCTGGAAAAATTCCATGCGTTGCTATGCACAAAATTAAATAAAAAATAAATAAAATCTGTCAATTAAGATTTATATATAAATATTTTCAACAACCTTGATTAATTTCCTTGTCGCTTTAAAAAAAAATACAAATTTTAGAAGAAATAGTTACAAGTAAAATATAAATTCTTAAAGAAAACAAGTTTGTATATTAAATATAAACCAACTTAATAATTAAAATTGCTTAGCTGCCTTTTAATTTTGTGCTAGATTTTTTGAAAGTTTTAACAGACAGACTGTCTTTGTGTGGAATTCCCAATGTGATTTCTCATGGTTTTAATATTTTTCCATAGAAAAATGTTGGAAATTCCCTATAAGACATTAGAGATGTAGACAATTTGTTTATATTTAATTATTTGTGAGTTGAATGGTTAGAATTCCCTTTACAGTAGGTGAGTTTAGTAAGAAATGAGAATCTTAAAAACTGAAAAAAAATGATTTTAATTATTAAAATACTACCACTTTTTTAATTAAACATTTATGCATAAGAATATTAGAAACTGAACAGTTTTGGAAGCTAAACTATTGAGTGTGTGAGTTAAAAATGCAGGATTTTTTAAATGTTTGGCTTTTATTTTGAGACTTTTGTACAATAAAAATTTATTCAAAATATTGGTCAATGTTAGCTATGACCTTTTCCCGTCTTTCTGGAAACATATGGATTCCGAGCCAAAAGAACTGCTCATCTTTTGAGGCCAAGAATGTATCAAGTCAATTTCAGATAATCTATTCTGAAGTGAAGAGAGAGCGTTCTGCAACGATCAAAACAAATAGTTGTCGGACGTGGCATGGTCTGGACTCTAAGGCGAACTTGTGGCTGAGCGTTGTCATGATGGAATATTACGGTTTCATGCCAGGAGGCCCTATGCTCCATATAGGATCAACGGGAACATATATATGCCAGGCCGCATATTTTGGTACAATGCTCGTTTCAAAGGAATCAGTTGCGTTCAGTACAGGTTCCCTGTGATGGTCTTATCAGATTTCAGCACTCAATAATAGATAGGACCCCTCCAAATACAAAGAATTACCTTAGGAACATGGATATTTGGGTTTGTTGTCGATTCGGCTGGTTGGTCGGGCTTCACATACGATCTATTACGCTTTATAGAGTTCAAGCATCATTTTGGACATGAAAAATCGTCTTTCAAGTTATCTCGGCTTCAATTCGTATTCAATTTTCCTACTTTTGGATGAATCCTGCTGTAAAGGTTTTGAAATTGCTGTAGAAAACTTACTTTGTCTACGACAGCTCCTTGTATTTTTGTCCATCCGGTCTATGGGAACGGTTCGATTCGGCTTGATGGTCGGGCTTCACATATGATATCTTAGACTTTATAGAGTTCAAGCATCATTTTGGACATGCAAAATCGTCTTTTACGTTATCTCGGCTTCAATTCGTATTCAATTTCCCTGCTTTTGGATGTATCCTGCTGTAATGGTTTTGAAATTGCTGTACAAAGCTTAATTTGTCTACGACAGCTGCTTGTATTTTTGTCCATCGGGACTATGGGATCGGTTCGATTCGGCTGGTTGGTAGGGCTTCACATATGATATCTTAGGCTTTATAGAGTTCAAGCATCATTTTGGACATGCAAAATCGTCTTTTAAGTCATCTCGGCTTCAATTCGTATTCAGTTTCCCTGCTTTTGGATGAATCCTGCTGTAAAGGTTTTGAAATTGCTGTACAAAACTTAATTTGTCTACGACAGGTCCTTGTAATTTTGTCCATCGGGACTATGGGAACTGTTCCAAATGGGGAGAGGTCTGATGATGGCATTTTTATTGATGACTTGAATGAAGAGAGATCGCATTTGTAGCAGTTATATATCGCTCATTTGCTGCAACAACGTCATAACTCAAAGTTCGGGTGTTTTGAACTGTGTAATACAAAACATGCGCCGTTTTTAGTCTTTCATATAGATTTATCAGTTTAAAAAAAAGTCAATTATTTTTTGTATGAGAGTGCTTTTTCGTTGTAAACGTCCAAATTAAAATTCATGTTTTCTTGTATATTTGACAAGTAAAAATTTTGAAAGATATTAATACCTATTATTTAAATCAGGTTTTATTTCTGAAATCGCATGATTTGTTGAACATTTATTTAAGAAATAGTAAAATGTCATAAAAAATTCAAAGTCGTTTTTCTCGAAACAACTTTTTTTGAATTATGACGTTGTTGCAGCAAATGAGCGATATGTATTTATACTGAGACGAGGCTGCTATTAAATCCCAGATTTGTGTGTATATAAGATGGAAATTGGTCCGTAAATGCCAGGCGTCTCTGACAGAGATGGCGAGACATACGACAATGTCAATAATATGGGTGAAAGGATACTAGGATGATGGCGACAATAATATTGCCGATGACATTGCAAGGGAGAGTCCCATTTTAACCTTAGTAGGTATAGCCAGGTCTGTGCAGACCTTTTCGCAAACCTTTTGTGTCTAACTTTATTGTTTTTCATGTAAGGGGATTCACAAATTAATAATGCATGTACATAATTGTGGTTTACTGCGTTCACATGCCAGGTATTCGAGCCTTGAATGTCAAACAAACAAATTTACACATACCTTTAGGAGACCTGACTATGAATTTCCATACAAATCCCATATAGGTTTGCACAGACATAGTTATACCGTTAAGCACCAAAAAAACCTCCGAGTTTTTTTTCTGATATCCTTCTCTTCTCATGCAAATCTCTCTTGGAGCGTATGTTGTGATTTGTAACAGGAAAGATGGTCAAATTAATCAACATGTGCTATTACAAGGATCATTTGGCCTCAATTGGACTCGATTGGTGCAAACTGTATAACTTCTGTGATTACAACGCAGGTATCTTATGAACCTAGTAGCAATTACCGCTGTAAATCTAATGATTACTGTAGAGGTTTTCACAATGTGGAGGGTTATAAAATTATACATAGGGTAACATAGAGACGAGACGTAATTGTCAAAAATCTAAGTCTGTTGTCAAAAACCTATCTCTCGCAACAACAAAATACATGCTAGTCAATGTATTTTGTTGTTGTATCAAACATATTTTTTGTTGTATTTTTGTTTGACAAATCGTAGTGTCTCGTCTCTATGAAATTATAATTAGTTTTCTATGTACGTGTCCCTGTCGCACGCTGGAGAGTAAGCGAGTTCGTGTTCTAGTACGTTCCTTCTTTGATGATATTTCTAATCTTTCTAAATTATTTTTCAGCTGAGCGAGTTTATAATCCTATTAGGACGGCTTAGATTGGGCTCTGATATATGATTCCGTTACTACAACTGTATATTAAACTATTAATATTTGTGTATATTCCTCAACTTCTATTGAATTATCCTCTGCCCACTGCGGACAAAATTTTCCTTCTCTTAGTTTTATTTTCAGGTACTACAAAGATACTTAACACGACTCAAGTAAGCTGCGTTAATGGCAAAACAACTTGTCAAACCTTATCTCTGAGAGGATATTTTGGGGAAAGCTACAGTTTCGGAGTTGCGAACTCCTGTTGAATGTTGTCATTATATTTTTACTCTTGGAACTAGACTCCATGATGTTTAAAACTGTTGTGTATGCTGATGAAGTTGCTGTGGATCTTTTCTGTAAATATCTGGTGACTGTCTCACAATGCCTACAGACCTCACTAAATATCCGCTTTAGCAATGCCATTTTCAAGAAAGTACAAGACATTCTCTTTCCAACTATCGCTCCTGAATGGGGTGAAGCTCACGCTCTTCTAGAGTGAAAAGTATCTGGAAATCATTCGAGACACCAAACTCTTCTGGAACCTGACTATCCAAGCGATCTCATCAAAGACAGCTATTGCCACATATGCTTTCATAAGGGCCATAGTGAGTATCCGTGGTATAAATCCAAGGAAAGCGAAATGGCTCTTTGACATAATGGTAAACCCATACTAATGTATCGAGCACTAGTTTGGTGACTGTCACTTGATAAATCCAGCTACTACGGGATTATCTCAAGGATTCAGCGAACCTTGCATTGCCAGTTTTGTTCTTTATGATGCCCAGGCTACCAGCAAATCTTACGGACAAATAGTTGGTACTAAATTCAATTGTCTGTCTCATGGAGCTCTGGGATTGCCGGCCATGTGACTATTTTGCAATGTGTATCTAATATCTCACACCCATTCCCGTCCTTGGCAGACGTTTTTCAGTACGGGTATTATCCAGCATTCTAAATATGTAAAGGAGGTAGAAGTCTCCAACTGGGGCTTCTATATTCCCCAATTTCGGAAGAGGTTCTCCTTTAGGCTGTATGATCAATGTGTAATCCAGAGGATAATAAATAGGCTGAGGTACGTGATGAGAATAACATGATATGTATTTCTAGCAAATCTGCAATTAAATCCCTCTATCTGGCATCTACACGATATCCAGATTAGTATATAAATGTCGGCTGTATCTTAACGCGGTGAAAGGACATTATATCCTGCGCGATCTTTATGGGTTTCTCAGCAGACCAGATGGTCGGCTTATACCACTTGGTGTCTTTGTGAGGCTCTCATGTGATTTTCTACAGCTGCTGATAGTTTGAACAGGACACTGTTAATAGGCGATTAAATGTGCCCCTGTAGAAAAATCGTTCTATGGAAACAACGCACTGTATGATGACGGTCTGATGACAGCATCATTATTTAGGAGTTGAAAGAAGAGAGGCATTATAGAATTTGTCATAATGAAGACGAAGGGGAAACTGTGGAACATCTTCTCTGTCTTTGTCCAGCTATATTTGGAACTAGGCCTACGACAATGGGTAGTCCTTTTCAGCAAGATATGAATATATGGGGTGTGGATATAAGGATGATGGATTAGTTCGTTCGTGCATCGGGCCAATCCATAAATCCAAGTGAGCTGGTATAACTGGCTGTCTAACCTATACTGTGAATGCCACTGCTAGTAAAAAACTGAATCGGATTCGATATAACAATGTCCGTCTGACCTTCAGGACATATGTCTGTGTAAATAAAATTCCGATGCTCCTAAATAATATATAAAAATAAGTAATACATTATAAATGGGTCTATAAATAGCTCTGGGGAGAGACACAAATTTTAAACAAAATTAATTCCAGAGACACAATTCAGTCGTAAAACCCTTTTAAGTACGAAACATTTTCCAACAAAGACTTTTTCCCAAAAAAAATATTTTCAGCTATAAATTATGTTAAAACACACTAAATTAAATCGAATCATTTAAAACAAAAAATGTTTCCTTCTCAAAACTCCCATACATGATAAAACTTTTAATTGCAAAAACATTTCGTGGCACACCAACAACAACAATGAGAAAACAAGCATATACTTGCATGTGATGATCATTTACAAATTTTGTAATAATTTTACACAATTTACTTGAATTTCGCAATTAAATGCATTTATTTTCAACATTTATTTAACACTCTCACAAGGAATTTTCCCCACTTTTATAACATTGTAGATTTTCACTTTGTTTTCACAAAAATACATTAATCGACATTGTAAATTTGTTGTTGTTTTATATGATGATTGGGTATACAATGTATACTACATACATATGTATGTATATACGTAAGTGTAAAAGTAAAGTGACTATTTGCGTGTATTTGTGTATAAAGGTATGTAAGTATTATTTGAGTTTATTTTTGAGATATATAATTAAATTACAGAGAACATTAATTTGAACAATGATGACGATGATGATGATGGTCATGTGAACAAAAGTATAAAAAGCAAGTAAATACAATTACATGCAACATGCAGTCTCTCACATAAAATATATACATATGTTCATTAGAGCGACTTACTTCGTGGGGTGAAGAAAAAAGTGATCCTTTTTTAATTTTTAACACCGATATCTTTGATATTATTTATATTGAAATATATACTCCCAAAATTGACCTTTAACCTTTTGGATGTAAACAATTTTATTCACAGCATTTTAAAGACAATATCGTTGCTTTTAAAATGGAATCAAAAATTATGTTGGACTCTGGAAGGTTTTATAGTTATGGTGTATGTATTTTTAGACAATTTTAACATATTTTTCAGTTTTAAAATCGCGATATTTTTGAACTGGAGTGGGTTTCCGATTTGAGGAACCCTTTGCCACCGTAATATGTGTGGTAAATTTCATTAAAATCGAAGATGTCAAATCCAACAATAGCAGTTTTCTGTTCGGTTTGATATGGATTCTTACTGTAGAAACAAAACTTTTTGGGAATCAGCATAAAACCAACCAAGGTTTATTTGGAGGGTTTAACAAAATCGCTTTATTCTGTGAGTCGTTCTAATATACTTGTATATAAAACTATAAAGAAAATTCCTTGTAACGTATATTTATAATATTACACACTTGCATATACAAATTCTTTATTTTATTTTATATTACCTGTAGTCGTCGTATGTGTATAAAATGTCTACGTGCACAATGTCTACCATGACCATTTAAATGTATTTTTTAATTACTCATATTCATACATATATATATATATGTATACACAACAAATACTTACACACATTCATTCTTACTTATATACACAAAAGAAGAGAAGAAGAAATTTGAGAAAGTTAACTTTTGCTCAAGGTACGGTACACTTATACATTCACGTAATTTATCACAAACAGGAAAAAGTGTCCTGTAAGTGGTTTCATATTTTGTAGACAATTTCTATACCCTATAGGAGGAATAACTGATTTATAAGTCTATAGAAAACATATGGAGGTTTTCTGAAATCAATGGAATATAAATTTTGATATTAAAGCAGGCGACTGCTCTTGTAAATGTTTTATATACAGGTAAGCCTCCATTTAAGCGCTACTTTATTTACGCGAATTCGATATAACGCGAACTCAAATTAGCAACCTATTTTTCAACTTTTTTACACGATTTTTATATAACGCGGCAAAAAACAATAAGAAACAAGAGAATAACAGATTTCTTTTTTGAAAACATCGTTAATTTTTATGAATTTTTTGTTATGTTTTGATCTCTTTTATGTATTAGAATATTTCGGTTTTTTAATTGAAATTTTGTCCTTAATTTTCGATAAAAAATATTTTTTTTAGTTTACTTTTGTTTTAAATAAGTTTTTAAAAGTAAAAATAAAATAAGTTTACTTAAAGTATATATCGTCGCCTTAAATGCAAATGGACGTAACTACATTTTTATTGTATTTACAGGATACGTTATAAAATCAATAATAATAATAGAGTATTCTTGGCAATTGTTCAATCAATCAAAAACTCGATTTTGAATTTTTATGTAGTTACTTCCACTTTCATTTAAGGTAATGATATGATGTATTGTTTTACCCGAAATAAAAAATTGTTGGCCTCACAAAAGCATTTCGTTCTAAATTAGAACCTTGTTTTACGCGTATTTGATTTACACGCTATTTGTTTTGGGCCCAACAAACCGCGTAAATGGAGCCCTACTCGAAATGGTTTCTGTGGAAGAAGCAATACGTCGATACATTTGAAATCCTGGATATATTGCATTTGGGAGAAGTGTAAAAGCTTCACTATGATTTCGAGGCACTTTTAATGTCTTCAAGACATCTATTGTGGTAAAGACAACGGAGGCTCTGCATCGGGATGAACAAGTTTAGTCAGAAGACGATCACATTTTCTGATACGAGACTGCATGTTTGGTAGGTCAAAGTTAGACTCAATCATATTGAATGAATTGAGGGGCAAGAAGCAAAAGATCTGAATGTGAAACTAAAAATATTAATACTAATTTCCATACCCTTAGGTCGTTTTAATTAGTTTATATAAAAAATTCAATATATAAAGTTCAGAAAGCGTTAAAAGAACTTCTAAGCAAAAGAACGAGCGAAAAAATTGAGTTCAAATATTACTAAAAAATACACATGTTGTGTGATGGATGATGAAACTTATGTACTGGAAGACTTTTCACAACTTCAGCGTCAAGATCTTTTTGTTGCTGATGGACGATGCATGGTGGCTCAGAACTTAATTTCATCGGCCAAAATTAGTAATCATAGCGTGGCATGCTGTTAAAAACAAATATTTTATTATACCCTACACCACCGTAGTGGGGAGGGTATTATGCGTTTGTGCAGATGTTTGTAACGCCCAAAAATATTGGACTTAAAGTATACCGATCGACTTAGAATCACTTTCTGAGTCGATTAAACGATGTCCGTCCATCCGTCTGGTCGGCTGGCTGGCTGGCTGTCCATGTAAACCTTGTGCGCAGAGTACAGGTCGTAATTTTGAAGATATTTCGATCAAATTTGGTACATATTATTTTTTCGGCTCAAGGACCAAGCCTATTGAAACTGGCTGAAATCGGTCCACTATTTCACCTAGCCCCCATACAAATGTCCTCCCGAAATTGGACTTTATCGGTCATAAATGTATAATTTATATATGTATCTCCACAAATTCCGCTCCAAATAAGTTTTATATACACAAAATTCATGTCACCAAATTTCGTTACGATCCGTCCATAATTAGTCATAGCTCCCATATAGACCCGCTTCCGAAAATAACTTTAACGTGCATAAATCGCTTAAAAATGTTAGTAAACACACAAAATTCAACATAGTTAACTTTAATATAGACATAGAATATAAATCGGTCCATAATTGGTCATAGCCCCCATATAACCCCACTTCCGAAAATCACTCAAAAATATAAATTATTGAAATTTTAAAAGAAAAATTTTTTTGCTCTTTTACTTAGTGTAGGGTATTATATGGTCGGCTATACTTTCTTACTTGTGTTATTTTATAATTTTTGTAAATTTGATCAGAAGTAAATTATAATTATTCGCCAACTGTTATAGATAAAATTGTTATTCAATTTTTTCTCAGGTATTATATTTTAGTCAAATTTTAATTTCAGTGGAATAGAATTCTTTAGGGTTAAAAGGGGTTAAACTAATTTTACTAGCAGGAGAAGGGTGAAAGTATCCTCTTTAAACCCATTTATACTTGTTGACCTGTTTGCTGAACTCTTTTTTCATTTGAATGAAATTACTCCCAAATGTTTTCTATTTTTATTTTACCTGATCATAAGGCTGGCGCAAAGTACAAGTCGCAATTTTGAAGATACTGGGATAAAATTTGGTACAAATTTAGTTTCAATAGGACAAAGCCTATTGAAACTAACTGAAATCGGTCCATTATTTCAGATTATACTTTATCGGTCGTAAATGTTTAATTTATATAGGTATCTCCACAAATTTTGCTCCAAATAAGTTTTATATATACTGAATTAATGTCACCTAATTTCATGATGATCGGTGTATAATTATTCATAGCTCCCATATAAGGACCGCTTCCAAAAATCAATTTAACGAGCATAAATCTCTTAAAAATGTTGGTGTAAAAATAAAATTCAACAGAAATAACAATCATATAGACATAAATCACACGACCTAATTTTATGGCGATGGCTCCCACATAATACCCTCTTCCGAAAATCATTCACGACAATAAATTATAGTGTTGGGTATTATATGGTCGGGCTTGACCGAGCATATTTTCTTACTTGTTTTTATTAGCTTATAACTTTTTAAATTAAAGCTGATGCAAAAAACTAATTTTCATACTAAAAGCTCTTGGATATTGTGTAATTTTAACTCCCTAAATCTTTAAAGTCGAAAGTAGTGTGTTCTGTCATATTCGAATACTTCTGTTGACAAATAACTATTATGTCTGCAAATAATTATTGCTTGATATCTTAGCTTTCGAAAGAACTTGTTTTATGGATAATTTCAAACATTTGCAAAAAATAATTATGATATGCATTCACCTTATACTATCCACTGCGCACAGGAGGCAAAACCTACCAATTCGGCCAGTGGAAAGGTATTGGGCTTTTGTAAAAACAGAATTGAAGAACACAGGAATGGTATCCCGGGACATGTCCGATTTTAAACGTAAGTGGACCACCTCACCCAAAAGGTAACGCCAGCAACTAGAAAACTTTAATGCGAGAATTTCCTGAAAAAGTAAGTACCGAGTAATATGCCAATATTTTAATATTTAATGAATTTGTACAATATTTTAATAAATTTGCGTATTTTTTAGAATTTTTATATCGAACGGTTTAAGTTTTATTTAACTTGATACAAATATACGTTATTTTTGGCTCACTCTTTACCCAGATCATTCTTCAGTGTCGATTACAGATTCGCGGACTGGAGGGAAACAATCTCTATAAGGAAAACCATTAGAAATCTTCATTGGTGGCTCGAAATTGAAGGTCAGTGAGAAGAGGAGTTTTATTCAATGCATGATCTGGAACGCGTGTGTTTTTTTTTACTGCAGAACCAGTAATGCTTTTAGGCGGGGATCTCAGCCGTGGAAAGTTTAAGTGGAGAATATTTTGATTTATTTTAGATGATCATAAGGTTGAACGATTGTTTGGTATACCGATAGGACCAGGGTGAACTATGCGATTTCGAGATAGATATACAGATGGCAAGGATCATTTGGCTTTAGTATGACAGTTGTCGTTCAGCAAGGCTGAAAAGATCTCGCGATTTAGTGGATGTGATCACTGGTCAATGTCTGTTCGGTGTGCATGATAGGATATTGAATTTCCCATATAATAATATAAATGGAGTTGAAAGAGAGGATAAAACGGTGGGCCACTTCCTCCACCACTAACCAACATGGCTGGCCAGATATTGATAATGTTAAGCGATTCTCTATTTAATGATCTGACGGGTAGGACGGAGATGGATGTTAGAACATGGAACACCTTAATACGTGCATATCTTGGTCACATTATGACCAGCCCATTCCATATATTAAGTGTATTGTGTTAAGAAATTATTCCAGTACATGCAATGGCTCTACCAATATTGTAAATAAACAAAGTAATAAGCAGAGTACTTGGAGTTCTCCTAGAATCCATCATATTGTACTGCCAACATATTATTCACTCAGTAAAAAGTTTTTCATTTCATTCTACAAATATTTTTTTTGTTTTGCATCTTCTGCTAGACAAGCATGTCTTTCCTTCACTGGTTCGTCTTTTGTTTTTGCAATGTTTGGTTATTATTGTCATTGTTATTGTTGTAATTGTAGATTTCCCTCTTCATTCTGTTGGTGCTGTTTGTTTTTTGTATGTGTGTATGTCTGTATATTCTGTTATTGTTGTCTGTAACATTTGCAACACTTTTGATTTTATTTAATTTTCCTTGTGGCTGCCTTTTGGCAAATAAATAAATTTCATTCATGCACAACACACATGCATACATTTATATACAGTGTCGGTCAAAACACACGAATTACATCCATAATATTTGTATAGGGAAAACAAATTTACATGTTTTTATTCCCTGTACCACCAAAAGTGTTGAAAGAGGTTATATATATATAAATTTTATAATGTGATTTTTGTCCCTTATATCGAGCCCTTAGCGCCAAATTATCGTAAGCGACATTTTTAAAATTTTTGTTTTATTGCAGAAATTAAAATTGTATGGACCGACTGATGTTTTAGCGTTCTCAGAATATCAAAATTGTGAATAACATCCAAAATATAGGGGGTAAGATTTTATCGTAAGTCAATGTTTATATTTTACAGTAAACAAATTTTATCGTAAGCGACACACAGTGGTATAGAAATAAATCTGTAACTTCTAAATGGTTAGATTGGTTTGAATGAAATTTCACATGCTCAAAGAAGAAGTCTTATCGAGTTTAAGTTTTGAACGTGGACCTCATGGGCCCAACAGGGGCGCGACCAAGGGCCCTCAAAATAGGACACCTCGGGTATGTTATATTTTTAAAACGATATTATTTCTTGGTTTGAGTTCCGATTTCAAAAACATTATACATGTAGAATCTTCTCATCGGGCACTACAAAAAACCTGATAGCTATCAATTATCTATTATAGCTTAGGAGATATTCGCATTTGTAAATTAAATTTTAAACATTTTTAACCACCCTACTCCAGTTTTTTGATAACAGCGTTTCCAAATATTTCCCGATTTTTTCCAGTTTTCCTTTGTTGGACTAACAACACATGGGTGTGTCAAATGGAAAAATAACCATTTAAAAATAATGACTAAGTCCAAAATTATATGCATTTGAATTTAAACAATTTTTAAAAAGAGATTTTTCGCTATTTTTTTTTGGGATAAAAGAACTTTTATTCTTTTGAAGTTATCGCAAAAAATTTCTAAGAAGATGTATAAGGAATTTCTACTTTCTGAAAGCTAAGTTTTGATCAAATATTTTAAAGTAAAACCAATTTCAAAATTGTTGTTACCGAGGATACCAGGTTCTTTTAAAAAACACCTATTTTTTATGTAAAATAAAACTTTAGGGCAAAAATTCTCAAATAGCGTATCCGATATCAAAACATAGTAACCGCCTATATATGGCTCAATATGTATCTAATTATTTTGTAAAGGGTCCCGATAACCCCGACCCTGGTATGGATATTATAGCCAAAAAACTAAAAATTAGCATTTTTGGAATTTTTCAACACTTTTTTGGGTATTGCGGGATTGCTGATAATAAATTTGAAAATTCGTTTTTATTTTTCCATTTTAAATAGAAAAATCTACATAATTGTGAAATTTCATTAAAAACTATTTATAAATAAAAATTTAATTTCAATTCGAAAAATTTTTATCTATGCAAAAATCCAATAAAAAACATTTTTTGTCATATTTTTCTATAAAGTATTCCTTGAATTTTTAATTGTCAAAAGTTATAAATATTTTTGAAAAATAAGCAAATAGCTTGAACGAAATTATCTATATACATATATAAAAGAGTAACGTTACTGACTCACTGACTGACTGATTCATCATCGCACAGCCCAAACGACTGAAGCTAGAATCATGAAATTTTAACCTCCCCAAAACGATCCACTAAGAAGGGATTTTTGGAAATTCGGGGGTAAAAACGGGTAAATTCGGTAACCTTATATCTTAAAAACTAATAAAGATACAAAAAAACTTAAAATTGCATGTTACTCTATTCAAAAACTAAGCTGACAGGTGTTTCGTACTTTTTCGAAATTCGAAACTTTTAGGGGAGAAAACGGGTAAAAACTGTATTTTGGTACTTTTTTGGCACTCTATGTATCTTTAAACCAATAAACATAGGATCAAATTTTAAATCGTATTCTTTACTTATCAAAAAATAAAAAATATAAGTTTGGTACTTTTTGAAAATTCGAAACCTTAAGGGATAAAAATTGTGTTTATTTTTGGTACTTTTTCATAAAATATGTTTTTCTATAATTTAACATAGACATACGAATATTTTATTATGAGCTCCCACCACGTTACAGAAACTTATTTGAATAAAATTGTACCGCCTCAATGGCGATAAAAAAGGTACCAAAAAGGGGATAAAATCGGGAAAATACATTATATTTGAAATTATTAAGCCAATTTTGATAATTTTTTTTGAGTTGGTTCCTGGATTCATACAAAAATTAACTAACAGGGTGTTAGTTAATTTTATTGGATATTGGGCCAAATCCGGGTAAACAGTTTGGTACTTTTTTTAAAACATATTTATTCTTGGGCACATTAACACAGATTTTAATATTTTCAGACATGCCTGTAGCATAAACAATTTTGGAAAATGGTATATTTTTAAATTTCAAACGAGGGGTGTTCAAGGATGAAAAGGGAAATTGGTACTTTTCTCCTAATAGTACTTTTTTAACATTTTAAATTAATTCAGTTATCGACATTAAAGTTAGCTGATATGTATCTGACTGAAGTTAGTGTTAGGAATAGGGGATAATATTTAGGTACCAAAATGTGAGAACTGAACTATAGGAACTTTTTTATTTATCTAATGGTACTTTTTGAATTTTATATATGACAATGGACTTAGAAACATGAAATTAAGCATATATGGTCCTAATTGAGTGTAAATTTTAGGGGGAGACTTTTTGGTACTTTTTCTTTATTGGAATAATACTTTTCGTAATTTCTTCACCAATGAACCTAGAAACATGAAATAAAGATTATATATAAACCGAGTGAGTGGGAAACCACAAGTGTGGGTTTTTTGGTACTTTTTCTATATTCTAATGGTACTTTTTTGAATTTTCTATAACTATGGACTTAGAAACATGAAATTAAGCATATATGGTCCTAGGTCAGTGAGAATTCTAGGGGAGACTTTGTGGTACTTTTTCTTTATTCGATTGGTACTTTTTGTAATTTCTTCACAAATGAACCTAGAAACATGAAATAAAGGTTATATGGACCAGAGTGTGTGGGAATCCACAAATAGCTGCTTTTTGGTACTTTTTGTTTATTCTAATGGTACTTTTTTTAAATTTTCTATAGCAATGGACTTAAAAACATGAAATTAAGCATATATGGTCCTAAGTGAGCTAGAATTCTAGGGGGCGACTTTTTGGTAATGTTTCTTTATTTGAATGGTACTTTTTGTAATTTCTTCACCAACGAACCTAGAATCATGAAATAAAGCTTATATGAACCCGAGTGACTGGAAAACCACAAGTGTATTTTTTTAGTACTTTTTCTATATTCTAATGGTACTTTTTTGAATTTTCTATAACAATGGACTTAGAAACACGAAATTAAACATATATGGTCATAAGTGAGTGAGAATTCTAGGGGGAGACTTTTTGGTACTTTTTCTTTATTCGAATGGTACTTTTTGTAATTTCTTCACCAATGAACCTAAAGCCATCAAATTAAGCTTATATAAGTGGGAAACCACAAGTGGGGGATTTTTGGTACTTTTTATATATTCTAATGGTACTTTTTTGAATTTCCTGTAATAATGGACCTAAAGTTTCCAAAAAATCGAAGAATTTCAAAACCGCGGTTTCGGTTTTGTGATAATTTATTAAATCTTAAGTATTATAGAAACAAAATTAGTTGATAATATAGGAAATGATATACAAATCTAAAATTCAAACTTGACGGGTTATGGTTTAGTGAATGCGAATTTAAAAGTGATAATCAATGGTACTATTTCCTTATTGCAATGGTACTTTTTGAATATTTTATAATAATAAACCTAAACATTTAAAATTAGGAACACATTTTGCATTTTCTATAATAATGGACCCAGAAATATGAAATTAGACATTTACAATTAGATTCACAAAGTGAGACTTGATAGTACTATTTCTTTCTTCTAATTGTGGTGGCGAAGCGCACCGGGTCAGCTAGTATTACATATATCGCATCATAACATTTTTAATTCTCTATATAAATTGCAAAATAATCAAAAAATCTTCTCCTGTAAAATTTGTGTTTTGTCGCTTACGATAATTTGGCGCTAAGGGCTCGATATTTTGACCGATACTGTATGTATACATATCATGGATACATTTGTATATGTTGGTGTAAGTGCGTATACTTACATTTATGAACATGTGTAAATTTATATTTTAAGAATATTTGTATTTACATGATTCTGTCCGTCCAGCTTTATGTTCATAGTACATTAAGAATATGTTTATTGTATGTAAATGCAGACATTTTCATTCATACTCATTGTCATCATGAGACAAATTTTTGTATGTATGTATTTACTTTTTATGTATTTATTATTAAATTTACTTTTCATAAATTTTCATCATGTCAGCTTATGGTTATATTCATACATGCATCAAGACATCATCCTTCTCCGTGTATAGAAGTGGTAAAGGAAGTGTGTTTGTCTTATCTTGTTTTTTGGCACCAAATGATATTCTATGACAAGTTGCCTGGTCTTGTCTTTTTGCCATAAATAGAATAAAACATAAATCCTTGTAAATAGTTTATTGAGATTTTAAAGAATTTAAACATTTTGCGTTTGTAGGTAAATAGATATTGGGCTTTGGTGTTGTAGCAACATTAGGGAGTGCAAATATGTAGAAAATAATATTTTTTACAATTATACATTATTTAGAACATCAAGACTGCTTTCTCTATGTATTCATTTTACTTTCATTTCATTTCGACGTTATGTAAATTTTACAAAATGCTTAATATATAATTGGGGTATTCACGCGGTCTGATATTAGTCATAATGTCCTAATATATTATAATAGTATAAAAATATTATTTTATGACAAAACAATAAACATAGTTCAAATAGTTTTATTAGTTTAGAACTTTTTTGTTTGAAACACAACAAAAACTTTATTAAACTATCATAATATATTAGGACATTATGAAAATATTACCAAATAGTGGACCGTGTGAATACCACAAATATTTCTAATTATTTCCACATTGACTAAATCCTTCAAATGACTGATTCCATTCATGAACAATTCAACTCTAATAAATAATAAAATTGTGTTTAATTCTTTACATGTAAATAGTTTTTTTTTATTTCTATTTTTTCATGTCTCTGTCTATTACAAAATTGTATTCAAAAAAAACATACAGAATTTAACAAATCCATTAAATCTATATGAGTTAGTAAAAATAGTTTGAATCACTATAAAAAATTCGTTAAATTTTTCATTTTATAAAATCATTTCTAATAAATACACAAATTGTATTTGACAATTTAAATTTAAAATGTTATATGCAAATGCAACTGATTTTTAATATTTAAGCGTTAATCCTATCAAATCAATATTTTTTAAAAAAAGTATTAAAAAATAAACGCCATAAAATTTGACATATAAAAAGTTATATTCCCAATATAGGACTGTCTGTTTATTTGCAAACAAATCAATTTAATAGCAGTTTAGTTTAAAACTTTTAATAATCATTTTGTGATGACATATTCACTATGCATGCATGCATAAAAGGGTGTGAATGTGTTGAAAAACTATTCAGAATATTTATTTAACTAGTTAACTAAATAAAACATAACAATTCTGTCTAAGTATCCTATGCTAGTGATTGTATTTGGGGTCACCACTAGTTTAAGAATTGGCCAGATGACTCGGTTTTAGCCAGATGACTATGTGTCCTAGATGTAAGTCAAACCCGTTTGGGGATTACGAGAGCCTCAAACGGGACCCTCCCATTGGCGAATTGGAGAAGATCATCACATTTTTCTGGGGAAATAGAATACCTAGGGGTGATCAAAATCTAGCATAAGGAATGGCAGCTGGCTTATTAGTACCATATGCAAGGAAAGGTTACGTCAACTGCTGTGGTTACTTATGGAAAGCAGGCGGTGCAGTGGTAGCCACGAAAACGGCGTTCTGTACCGTGGTTATAGTCAATGATTTCATTGACAGCGGGCGTCGGTCTTGGAGCAAGCGGTCCCCTATATAAACACGTATTTTAATCGTGATGGCGTTTATAAACTGGCAGCCCCAGTACCATTATAGGTTATAATGGACTAATCATCCGTTTATCTTAAACTGAAATGATTAATGAAACTACTACAATGAATACAATAGAAATTGAAGAATCCCCTACTGCGATAACGACCTTTGGCATACAAAATCGGATAAGAATTAGACAATGGGACATAAGAACGCTTAGACAAACATCAAGACTCGCACAATTATAGTCAAAATTGGTTAAATTTAACGTTTATGTCCTGGGTATAAGTGAAATGCCGTGGTGTAATGGTGAAATAATATATGCAAAAAGTATCGTTGTAATATACAGTGGGAAAGAAAATAGGAGCCACATTCGCTCCTAGATTTTATAATCTCGAAGGATATGTGTACAAATTTTACACGAACGGTATCAATTTGTCAACGAAAAAATTACACCATTCCGTTGCAGAATTGACACCATCCCTTATCGATTTGACACCGTTCGTGTACGATTTTATAACAGACCGTTTTCAATTTGACACCATACGTTATCGTTGTCGAAAAAAGTGACACCGTAAGGTGTCAAAATGACACCAACCGTTGTCGATTTTGCAACGTAGTTTTTCCCTCAGTGTATGTGAATGGGGTATTATTAAAATATTTTAAATTTTTTAATGTAAATAAAATTAAATCACACTTATTTATAAAAAGCAACTCACGTTGAAATGCGTCGCGAATAATTTAACAACATTGATTTGTCGATTCGTACCCGTTTTTATACCCTACACCACCATAGTGGGGAGGGTATTATGCGTTTGTGCAGATGTTTGTAACGCCCAAAAATATTAGTCTAACACTCACCTTAAATTATACCGATCGACTTAGAATCACTTTCTGAGTCGACTAAACGATGTCCGTCTGGTTGGCTGGCTGGCTGTCCATGTAAACCTTGTGCGCAGATTTTGAAGATATTTCGATCAAACTTGGTGCATATTATTTTTTCGGCCCAAGGACCAAGCCTATTGAAACTGGCTGAAATCGGTCCATTATTTCACCTAGCCCCCATACAAATGTCCTTCCGAAATTGGACTTTATCGGTCATAAATGTTTAATTTATAAATGTATCTGCACGAATTGCGCTCCAAATAAGTTTTATATGTACCTAATTCATGTCACCAAATTTTGTTACGATCAGTCCATAATTAGTCATAGCTCGCATATAGACCCGCTTCCGAAAATCACTTTAACGTACATAAATCGCTTAAAAAAGTTGGTATACACACAAAATTCAACTTAGTAAACTTTCATATAGACATAAATCACACGTCCTAATTTCATGGTGATCGGTCCATAATTGTTCATAGCCCCCATATAAGGCCAACTTCCGAAAATCACTCAAAAATATAAATTATTGAAATTTTAAAAGTATTATATGATCGGGCTTGACCGACTATACTTTTTTACTTGTTTTACAAATTGTAAACGTACGGTGTCGAAAAAAAGTGACACCGTATGGTGTTAAAATGACACCAACCGTTGTCGATTTTGCAACGTCTTTTTTCCCTCAGTGTGGAGATCGATTTATAGAATTCTGTCAAACATTTGATCTGCTGATTGGTGGTTCAATTTTTCCTTACAAAGGAACATTATTAAATGTGAACACTAAAAGAAGCGCCGATATAGACAGCGACAACGAGCTAGTGGTAGCCACAATAAAAATTAAACTTAATAGCATTTACAAGAAAAATACACAGCAAATACATAAACGCTTAGATGCCACCAAACTACGAGATAAAACAAAGAATGATAGAGTTGGAGAATTGTTACGATATTATTTACCAAAAACCTGCTTAGGAATGTGACAAAGGACGAAATAGGATACAAATGTAAAGAAAATAGAAAAATATGGATATCAGACATCACCAGAAATTTAATACAGGAACGAAATCGCTTAAAACAACAGAAATTGGAAGACTCAAATCTAAAACCACAATACAACACCGTAACAAAAGTCATTAAGACATCAGCCCGATTGGACAAAAGAAAATACATCGGGAACATAGTCATTCAAGCAGAAACAGCTGCAGGAGTGAATAATATAAAAAAGCACTATGAACTAGGATATAAATCGTCAGCTACTTATCAACCTAGAATATCAAACTGGAAGAAACATTTCGAGAGCATTAGTAATAACGCTGCAGACAGCAATGTAGACACATGCACTATTTTAAAACATAAAAGAAACAAAGCTCCTGGGGAAGATGGCATTTCAAAAGAGCTCCTTCAAGATAACTCTGTAATATCACCAGACGTTTTACAACCATATATTCGTCATGCTTGGGCAAATGAACCATTTCCTAGAACGTGGACAAAAGAAACCATCATTAAGCTTTCAAAGAAATACGATTTGACCAACTGCAATAAATGCAGGGGCGCACAGTGGGGGATCTGAAAATCTTTCAAATCGGATCGCAACCAAAAATTTGGCATCATTTTTAATTTTTGATATACCCGAGGTGCCCCACTTTGGGGCATTGTGGCTCGGCCCCCCTTGGATGTTTAAGCCCAAATTCAAAACTTAAACTTATCGACACCTCCTCTATAGCCATGGGAAATTTTATTAAAATCCGGCTATTCGTTTAGAAGTTACAGATTTATTTCCACTTTTTTTCACATCCCCCACTGTGGGGCTGCACCTTGCTTAACAGAGACGAACAGGCAGGTTTCAGAAAAATACTCTTCGTGTCATAATATAACAGTATGTAGAGTGGCACACACCACTTTAGAAAAGCATTCGATTCTATAAGACTTGGCGCAATATGGGACAAGATTAAGAGCTAAGGATGTACCATTAAAATCAATAAACTTCATCAAAGCTACGTACAAGAATATCACACTACAAGTTCATACCAATGGTATCACAAATGAATCCTTCAGCACAAACGCATGGGTGAGGTTGTCCTCTTTCTCGATTGGTTTTTGTCGATATACGCAAAGAAAAGATGGGCTTGTGTGGGGCTTTTACCACCGATAATCAATTCAGAATATAAAAATATATGATTTAATTTGAAAATCACTTTTGTTATCTGGGAAGCATGATGCCAATTGATGGTGGTGTAGAGGAAGACTAATACAGACAAAGCCAGAATTTGGTCTAAATAAAACGTTGAGGGCCCCGCAAATATCACAAAACAAGAAGATTCGCATATTCAATGCTTGCGTAAAATCTACACTGCTTTAAGGAAGCGAATCTTGGCTGGTGACAGTAACTATATAACAGAGACTCCAAGTATTTATAATCAAGTGTGTACGAATAATATGTCAAATATTTTGGTCTTACAAAGGAAGAACCAATAGTTCGTCAAATTACAAGAAGAAAATGGAGATGGATAGGACATACTCTCCGTAAACCTATGCTTAACAGTCGCTTTAGAATGGAATATGTCGTAAAGAGCAGAAAAAGAAGTTAGTGACTAAGACCTATTTGGTATGCCATCACCCTACAAATCATGAACATGCTAATCAGGGTATGGACCGACCAGAAAACTCTGGGCCACAGTTTGATAATTCAAAGAAGGAAACGGTCAGTGATTTAGCAATTTTCTCTGATGATCTTAATCATTGGGTATTTCTCAGACTGTCCAATATCGTGATGTCTTTCAATAATCAAAGCTCTCAGTTCCAATGTGGTGACATGAAGTCAAAGTGTTCATTGACAGAATTAACGAGAATACCGACCAGAGAAAACCGGTTTGCAAACTATATTGAAGAGTTGCAAAAATTACACAATCTGCAGTTTTCAACCATTGACATCTTCGTGAACAATCTAGCAACAATAAAGTCTCTCAGTTAGAATATGGTAAATCAAAATGTCTATTATTGAACATTTTAAGACGAGAATAACGACCAGAGAAGACTGGCCCACAAACTCAATAAATCGGGATTAAGCGATCTAAATCTGATTTGATGT
Source organism: Calliphora vicina (assembly GCF_958450345.1). NCBI lineage: Eukaryota > Metazoa > Arthropoda > Insecta > Diptera > Calliphoridae > Calliphora > Calliphora vicina. The sequence continues at coordinate 30,987,009 of NC_088784.1, forward strand.
TTTAAAAACGGAAAAGTGAAGTGATTTGGTCATTTTATTTAACAATATTTACGGGTATTTGTAAGACTGCCTGCAATTGGCATCGTTTTTCAAGCGTTTTTCCATTAGTATTTACCAGGATTAATAACACTATGCAACAAATGAAGAATTTTGGAAAAACACAAGATCATGACAGTATAGGTTCGACTCTACTACTAAAGGGTAGTAAAACCCTATACTCAGTTTGTCCATTTTGGTGGTTTCTGAAAATCAGTGGGGCGACAAAAAAAGGTGTCATCAGTAATTCACACTTTGTGATACGGCTTAACTTTATATGGCAATACTATAGCTAAGAGTCCGCCAAATAAATTTTGTTAAAATTTGTTTCGAAAAGATAGCTTTTTCGTGCACTATTGTTGAAAAAATATAGGAAGAAACATTTTTTAGAATAACTTCCAGGGACTCCTAATTTTTCAATAACAATATTTTGCAAATTTGTAGCTACAGTAAATCTGAATAACTCTTGTGAATATATCAATGCAATCCGAACATATCTGGGCAGTAGAGTCGAACCTATATAGTCATGATCGTGTGTTTTTTTCACTGTTGCACTGTGTAATTAGCAATCCAGGAGATGACCACGGCGATGTTGGGCATTCTGATTGATTATTCTCAGAAGTTTCCCGAGAACTGATTTCATTGACATTATTGGTTGTGAAAATTTGAATTTTAAACTTGTCCCAGAAATCCATTTCTAAAGCCAATGTTCCCAATACTCGTTGCATTTGTTACGATACGTTTGACATTCCATGTTTAAACTTCCCAGTCTGTAAAAATTTTGTAACGTAATTCTTCTCCAATGACGTCAGTAATGCAAAACGCTTTTTATTTTGTAGGTTGAGATATATAGCACTTATCATTATTTTTATTCACCAAAGATGAAATTACATATCTTCCGAATTGTTTCCGTCGTTTATAAAACTCACTAATACATTTCGCCGATCTACTGGGTTTCCTTAGATAAATCGAAATGCTCAATTTGATATTTTCGATTAATTAATGAGCATGATTGCCACTTGTAGAATACTAAGAAACTTGTTTCTCATTTTAACATGGAAAAAACCACGAGATTATCTTAAATGTCGCTGATAGATCTAATCAGCTTCCTAAGGAGTACCTGATGCAACTCATGGAAGCCCCATGAATTACAAACTCACAATAAATAGGGTGGCCGATTTTATTTCTGAACCTCATGATATTCGGGTATTCTCGGGAGACTCAGTAATCTAACCTAATGAAAGGCAATCTCTGGAATACACTGAGAGATAAACTATATATCAAACTCGAAAACGACTTGAGTCACTTTAAAACTTAATTTGGAATTCCAAATCAAAAACGAATGGTGCCAAGTTTGCAATTTATGCGAATACTGGATTTATAAATTCTACATAGAATCACACATACTAAACTTGATTAAATTTGTATCATTCAAATTCCAAAGATAAATGTGAAAGAAATCATGTTCAAATACATATTTTGTCCACTAACTTTTGTAGGTTATTAAGTATTTCCTTTAGTTCTTTTTATTGGTATTTGCACAGCAGCATCTGTTCACTTTGTGCATTTGACAATTTAGTCACATGAAAGGAAAAACTAAATCAAACTACTAAATTCCTCAACATTAAATATGAAAACTCCAAAATGTTAGTTTTTAATCAAAAACTTTTCAAAAACACTACTAATTTTTGCATCTTCATTCCAATCAATTGCCACAATCTGAACTCTACAACACACACAGAGACCAACCAAATATTTTTCATCTTTTCACTGCAGACTTCTTTCGTTTTTTTTTCTTTTTTTTTTGTGATTGTGGTACAAATCAAAAATATAATGGAACAAAATTGAAAAGTAAAGTTTTGAATTTTTGTTTTTTTTTTGCTTAGTTTTTGAGCATATTTTTTTTCTATTCAGCAAAAAGTTATACACAACTAAAGACCAGCATGAAATCATTAAAATTTTGTAAAATTCAATGCATTCTATGCAGAAACTATAAGATTTGTTGTTTCTCTGAAGTATGTTTTACCAGTAAAAGAGAAGGAAAACTGTGATTTCTGATGGTGGCAGACATATTGCAACATCATTAAAAAACTTTATTTCATGCTTCTTGTAAATTATGAGAAGAGGTTGGGTAAAGATGCCAGAGGTTTAATAAATCAAAGAAAATTTATGTATATATATCAGTTTGGAACTAATTTTTTACACCCCTTTATAGAATATCTGGTATTTCACCCTATGTCTATACCTGATAAATTTTTTGTCATGCTAAACATCAAAATGGTTGTCAAGATAAAAAATTATCAGGTGTGGTCTCCATTTATTAGTTTTATTGCTTCGTTATGACAAAAATGTTAGTGATTTTGTTCAGATTTTTGTCTTGACAACAAACGTCGTTAATTGTTAAAATAAATACTTTTCAAGTATACACAGGGGGTCATGGAAATTGATCGATTTTATATGCTGTGCAATAAATGCCAGCAAATGTTTGAAAAAATCAAACTTATTTATAATCAGTAAAAAATTAGATGAAATTTTGTGCAATGTTTGAAAAAACCTTTCGGTCGAGTACGGCTTTTGTTCGGTGAACTGGCAGAAAGTGACGGGAAATTGAATGCAGCCGGTCGAAATATCAAACGGGATTTTGCCGCTACCAATCTTCAGCATTTGTTTTGAAAATACTTCACCAGATTGATCGTTCTGTAGTTCACAGTCAATTTGAGTTTCTTGTTGTTTCGGACGACTTTAAACATGCTTTAAGTTCATCGGATGGCGTAGACCGTGGATTCACTGGCAAGGTTTACCGAAAATCACCTGCCAACAGAATCATCACACCACCAAACCGGCATTGATTGTTTCGTAAATCTTGCAACATATTTTCTAATGCCTCCAAAGGTTTTTTATGCACCGCACTGTTCTTGAAAATGTAGAATGTTGGATTTTCATTGATTTGTATATTCAATCACAACTTTTTTTTTTAACTTTTTATTTATTTATTGAATCTGCCTATATCATTAGGCCTAACAATAAGTGATTAAATCTTATAACTAAAATTAAAACTAATTGCTCTCTAAAGAGAGCATTGTTTGATGGATGGACCACATCTTAGCGGGGTGGTAGATCTCCTCTACAAAGTCTTGATCTGGTTTGGCTCTGTGCGAGAAGCCGAGCAAGCGGATTTGGGTGTGATTGCAGTTTCAGTATATATTTATCGCGGACTTTCTTAAACTCATCCTTCACTAGTGGCACTTCCAAGTCCCTGTGGATGTTTTCATTTCTTATGTACCATGGTGCACCCGTCATGGTCCTAAGAATTTTCGACTGGGCCCTCTGTATAAGCTCAATACTGGAATTACTGGCCGTTCCCCACAATTGGATTCCATATGTCCAAATTGGTTTTAAAATGATTTTATACAGGGTGACTTTATAGTCCAGGCTCAACTTTGATTGGTCACTTATTAACCAGTGAAGGCTAGATGCTTTTAACTTCATGTGAAGTCTCTTGGTTTCTATATGACGGCGCCATGTAAGTCTTCTATCTAAGTGAATACCAAGGTATGTAACATAATCGGACTGAGGTATATTAACATTGTTAAGTGTGACAGGTGGACAGCATCCCCTCCTCAGTGTGAACGTAACATGTTTGCTTTTTAACTCATTTACACGTATTCTCCATTTGTTTAACCATGTTTCAACACATCTTAAGTAGCCATCTAGTACACTAGATGCTATATATGGGTTTTCATGCGAGCTAATAATTGCGGTGTCATCAGCAAATGTAGAAATAGTCAATTCATCGCTCGTAGGCAAATCAGAGGTATAAATCAAATAGAGGGTAGGTCCAAGAACACTTCCCTGTGGCACTCCTGCTCCAATCCTATATTCTTGTCACGTAATCATTGTACTTAACTGTAAATATACGGTCCGATAGATAAGATTCCAATAGTTTATGAGTAGATGGTGGCAGCAAACATTTAATTTTATATACCAGTCCTTTGTGCCATACTTTGTCGAAGGCTTGAGCGACATCCAAAAATATAGCTGAACAATATTTCTTTAAGTCAAAGGATTTTCTTATCTCTCCGGTTATACGATTAACTTGTTCGATCGTTCCGTGGCGTTCCCGGAAACCAAATTGATGAACTGGGATTATATTTTTCTCATGTAATAATGGTATTTTCTTTTGGAACACTTTTTCGAACAGTTTCGATAAGCAAGGAAGCAAGCTTATTGGTCTATAGGAGGATGGTACGGTCAAGTCCTTACCTGGCTTTGGTATCATTATTATCTGAGAAGTTTTCCAATTTGTCGGAAAAACTCCATGTTTAAAGATCGCATTAAATATTGTAGACAGCACCATTATTGCCACACTCGGTAAGTTTTTAATCATAGTAGGTGTAACAGAATCATTTCCAGGTGATTTTTTTAATATTATATTATCCTTGATTACTTCGTTAATGTCTTCTGGGCTTATATCTAATATGTCATCATTAGATAATGTTGACACAGGTGGCTCTACAAGTTCAAAAACAGTAGTTGGCGAGTTTGGTTGAAAGACTGTACTTAAGTGATCGGCAAATATTTTAGCCTTTTCCTCCGTGCTGCGAGCCCAGGTGCCGTCAGCTTTCCTTAAAGGGCTTTGCCCCTCTACCGGTGGCTTGATATTTTTCGTTGCCTTCCAAAGGGAAAAATTTGTGTGTTTGGTATTTGTTAAACTTTGAATGTAATTTCTATTTCTGCAATCCTCCTCTAATTAAGGGCTTTTTTCAGATTTTTACTAGCAGCAGACAGCCTCTGCTTTGCAGCAGGTGATCTACTTTGTTGCCATTCTCTTCTGAGTTTTCTCTTTTCTAAAAGAAGTCGTTCAATATCTGAGTTGGAAATGTGCATATCAGTTTTAGGAAATATTTGACTCTTTGAATGATTTAGAGCCGATACAATTAATGACGTAAAGTCATTGACACTTTTATCTACATCTTCCTCACACTGAATACAAAGATCTGTGTGGATATGGCTGCTTATATATTTCTTATATTTAAGCCAATTTGTTTTAAAGTAATATGTTTCAGTATGAAATTTTGAAATGTTAGTCCTCCCGTAATAAGATACTATAATTGGGGAATGATCAGAAGATAAATCATATGACATTTCTGTAGATATTGAATTTCGATTAATATTTTTTGTTATGGCAAAGTCTATGAGATCAGGAATTTTTTTAGGATCACCAGGCCAGTATGTTGGTTGTCCAGGGGACACAATATCCAGGCCATTGTTGCGATCAACTAATGCTTTATAAAGCTGTCTACCTCTGGGATTCATTAGTCGAGAGCCCCAGTAAGTGTGTTTGGCATTATAGTCACCACATGCCAGAAAGCGACCTCCTAGCGTGCTAAAGAATTCTTCAAACTTCTCCTTGGTCATTGAAAAGCGTGGTGGGCAATAGATCGCGCTTATATTTTAATGGATGTTGCCTGCATATAGTCTTTTGAGAATTCATCTAGGGGATAATGTTTTAAACGATTTCTAATTAAAATACCAGTGCCGCCATGTGCCTTACCATCAGGATGATTTGTACAGTAGAATGTATAACCCGAAATATAAAAGTTATACCTATTGGTAAGATGAGTTTCCGAAACCAATAGCACGTCGATGTTTTTATTCTGCATGAAGTGGGATACCTCTGATTTGTGTTGGTTTAAACCGTTTGCATTCCAGAAACATTGTCTCAAATAACTCATTTTTTTGTTAAGAGGATTTGTATCATTTGGTTCTGCGCTCTTAAAAGCTCTTGTATTGTGTTTTGCATGGATGACATAAAATTTGTCATATTTTGATTAAGAGAGGTAATATTCTGGGTAAGCGCTTGCATAAGTGCTTCCAACCCACCCGTATTTTGGGGAACACCAGGCTGCTGATAACCCGTTCTCAAAACATTGGCATAAGAACCTGCTACATTCTTAGGCTGATCAATTTGAATGGATTGTGAATTTAATTTTGTTGAGGCTGCTTGCTTGTTCAATAGCGGAACCTCAGAATTGACTGGTGGATAGGTGTTTTCAAATTTGTAGGCTGGTACTTCAGATGTTTTCCCTCTTATTAGCTTTTGGCTGAATGATCGCAGTAGTTGGCTGAATGATCGCCACCACAGTTACCACATTTTCTTCTGAGACCATTCTTTAGGATATCACATTGTGATGAAGAATGAAGGTCTCCGCATGCCACACACACTGTTCGCAAGGTACAATAATTTTTAGTATGTCCAAACTCTTGACAATTGCCACATTGGACAGGACGATTTCTTTTAAGAGGCTCCTCAATGGTTATTATACGATTTAACAGATATCGTGTTGAGTAAATTGGGTGAGTTTCATTTCCCCTCAATTTATTTTTTTCTGGCTCCAACTCGAGTCTAAACATTGGCTGAGGAATTTTATCTTTGTTAAATATATTAACTACAGCTCTTACTTCGTATCACAACTTGAGTATTGAACGAGCAGATCGAGCGCCTTCCAACAACGTAGCTGCAATTCGTGATGAAGCACTTGCGCAATATTATTCTGCGAACGTATCGTTGCCAAAATCAACGCGATCAACGCATGCCAACTATCACCAGACATGGCATATTAGTATTTTCTCCACAAATCAGTCGGTTTGGATGGGAAGCATTTTAAGATAATTATCGAAAACAATGTTCGTATTTGATGAGCATTCGACGAAAGCACAGCATATCCGAGGGTGTATTCGTTTCTTGAATGGACTGTGTAAATGTAACCTAATGCGGCGGTGAAAAATAAATGGGGAAACCTGGAACTGGATTTCCTTATTTCCGCCATTAAAATTTCTTTCACGATTGATTCCAATAGTTCGGGCAAATCTGGTCAATGTTGTTGATGGCGGTCGACCAATTCGTTGCAATACATTCTCATCAGTAAAATACACTCTTTGATAATTTTCCAGATCTACGGCTAAATGAACAACAGTTGGATGTCTTTAATGAATAGCAAATGATACAATGCGCCAAATTACTTCGTTACTGCTAACATAGCGGTCTATTTGAAATTGAGTGACTTCATCGTTGGAATTCTCAGCCAAGTCACACAGTGCTTTGTTCAATGGACAACAATCAAAAACAAGATCATGTCTCTGATGTTAATGAAATTTATATTTTTCAATAGACAACTAAATACTTATTCGTGTAAAAAATACTTTTTATAAATATCTCTTTTTGTCGTCACTAGAGGTCGCTAAAGTTAGTAAATTTTCAACATAATTTTTATGGAGAAAAATATATTTTTTTTATGGTTAACTAAAATAATTGTTAAAAGTTCGTTTTAAAAGATATAAACTTGCGATTGACGACAAATGAAAGAATATTAATGTGGAATTATGGGAAATTAATGTTTTTCTCGAAAAAGGTTTAACAGTTTAATCTGCGCAATTTTTAATAATTAACATTTTTTTTATTGTAATCCTGAAATTCTAAAACTTTGTTGGAATATTAGTAAAATATATATTAATCTATTTCAATTATGTTTTACTATAGAATAGCCTTAAGTACTATCTATAAGAAAATGTAATCAATGGTTGTCCTTTCGTATGAAAACTATTAAAATTTTGTTTTTGTTTAAATGTATAAATTACCATTTCGTAAATTTTCAATTTGATGGTTTGCGGAAATAGCTCCAGATTTGTGGTTTTTCATAAAATTATACCGTTTTTTCTTTTAAATAACTAAGAAATATTGCGTTATTTAACAAAAGTAGTTTAATGGCATAAAGTGTATTAATGGGTCTTTATTTGGTTCTTGATGTTGTATGTTTTTTTGCTGAAATAAAAAAAAAACTGCGAAAGTTTGATTTAATTTTGAAAAAAAAACATATTAATCAATTTTAATTTTTCTTTAATTTTATCTACACAGAAAAAAGTTTCAACATAAATATTATGATTTGATTTCATTGATTTCAATTCATAACATTTATAAATAATTTCTTAAATATTAAGATTTTGTTCATATTTTATGTTTTCAAATTAAATCTAGAAGGCTTGAAAAATATAATTTCAATTTCATTTATATTTTTATGTTGTTGAAAAATGTTTGAAATTTTTCTTAGAAAATTTTTTATTTATTTTTATGATTTTCAGCTACAAAATGAGCCAATATGCGCGAAAATTATTAAATTTTATTAAGGGGATGATTTGCTTAATGTATATTTATGTATATTTTATTATGTTTAATGATATTTTTAATTTTCGATATTGTTGATTCATCTTAAAATATTGGCCAATATATGGCTATTATGCAAATATTTTTGAATTTATTCATTAGATAATGCAATTTATTATAAAATATTATTAAATTTATACAAAAAAAAAAAAACAAAACTTTCCGTCATGAACAATTTTATAATATTTATGAACATGTTCTTATTCTGAATGAAAAAAGTTTGGGAAAAAAAAGTCAAGTTCGATTAATAATATTTATTACAAAATTCATTCCAATTATGAATTTCTTTTTTCTGTGTATTGCCTAAATTTTGTTTATTATAATGTGAAATCATTATTTGTCCGTTTTGACTAGAACGTTGTTTTTGATGGCACTCATAAATAATACATTTTTACCGTAAATGTAAGTAAAAAATTAGATGTTATACAGGATATTGAAATCTTGATGTGTTGGAATTATGAATATCCTTCCGATAAAATTTTCATAATTTTGCATCTAATATTATAAGAGAACAATAATTTCTGAAAATTAATAATTTTTTTCAGGTTTATAGGTTTTTTAAGGAAAAGGATGTATGGCAGCCACCCGAATCCTTGATGCGATTGTAATAAAAATTTTCACAAACAACAATATTTTTATTAGAATGATTATAACCAAATTTTAAAATGTTAGGAGTATAACTGTGAATTTTATTCAAAATTATATGTTCAGGATATATGGGAGGTACCCGTGTCCTTGCACGGATTTTTTCAAGAATTATATTTTTTCTTAACCTTACCAAAAGGTAATACTCTACAAATTTTTATTCGTCTGCAATAACTCCTTCTATTTTTGTCCATTGCCTATATGAAAACAAAGCACTGTGTTTCACTGCCTTTGGTCATATATTTACAGGACTATTTTTATTTCCGAAAAACCTTGGACTATGACGAACACTTAAAAACAAGTAAGAGAGCTATATTCGGCAGTGCCGAATCTTATATACCCTTCACCAAATTATACATCAAAGTACAAATTTTAAATATTTTTAAGTAAGCAAAATTAATTTTTTTCCCAGTTGTTTTATTATTGTTTTTTTTTCAATTTAAAATTTTTCTTTTTCAATTTAAAAAATTTTTTTTGGTGAACAAAAAAAATCGGGTTAAAAAGTATTTTTTCCTATTTTTTTATTGTCTATATTAATGACTTAGTAATCCAGAAATTAACCCTAAGCTCTCTTTTGTTTTGTCTTATTTCAGACCTTCTGGTTGAATTTTCCGTTTTGGTGTATTTAGGGACTCATAGTAAAATTTCACGGATAATATTTTTGCGGAACTTTTTAACCCCTTAAATCCCTGTTTTAATGGTGTTTGTTGATCTTTTTTAAAAGAAGGAAAAAAAAGAGCCATGCCTTGGGGATTTAGAGGGTTAACATATTCTACAAAAATATTCTCCGTAACATTTGACATAACTTTGCGGAACACATTTTATACCTAAAATGTAAGGATCATATGGTTTCTTATGAAGATTAACAATAAAAACGTGCCAGAGTTGGGAAACTTTAACCCGCCCTCAAATGAAATTCAGATGTAAAGTTTCAAAACGCTGATACACGTGTCTTTTTTTTGTCTCCTCTATCAAAATTTATTGGTCGGACCTTATAATTTTGGAAAAAATTTCATTTTGTTGTATAGTGTTATCGAAATAACTACTTTGTACAATTTTTAAAATTTAAATGCACATAACTTTTGAAACAGTATTAATTTTAAAATAATACGTTTTTGAGAATACTAATAAATTTGTTGTATTTGTAGATTCTATATATATAAAAATCTTTCGAGAATAAAAATTTGGCAACATTTTAAATTTGTCATATGGGCAATTTCATATCATCGTACATAGCATTTGTACGCCCATAGAGTGGAATAGATTTTGCAAAAATAAGAATATCTAAAAAATAATTTGGTGTTTATGTTCCATTCAGAGGATACTATATTTTAAAATAGTAAAAAGTTATTTCGAAATATTGTTGTCCAAAATATTGAGCGAAATAAGGGTGTATCGTACGTGCCATAAAACGGAACTCATTTTGAGGTATATGTAGAAATATGCGAAAATATTCGACTCGTAAAAGGCGTTATGTTTTCTTTTAATTTCTTACAATAAACGAAATATTTTTCCTTTACAATCCATCATATCTATCTACAGTGGTGGCCAGGAATTTATGACAAAAATTGTTTGCTAAATTCCACGTTATTGTCAATTATTTTTTCAAATATTTCCACAAATATGTATGCATGAGGACTGTTTTAACACACAAGTGTGTTATATTCGACTGTGTCAATTCATACATATTCACCATGAACACATAAAATTTGTCTACAACTTGACCAAAATTTTTTTTTTTTAAATTTATATTTATATCATTATAACTTTATTATTATAAAATATTCGGACCAAATTTTGTATTTTTAGTTCCATTAGTTTCGGTCATATCATGTTATTAACATCGGATGTTCGCTGAGGTGGGTCAACGTATTTCCACATATCTTTGTCCATATATGTTTTACCGATTTTTCCAAACATTTTTCAGAAACTAGAAACATTAATAATAAATTTCATACCCTTAGAAGTCCTTTTATTTTGGCCCTATCGCACTTAAAATTCAATTGATAAAAAAAAATCAAGTATTTGTCTTAAATTGGTGGCCACCACTGTATATAAATAAAAATCAATTGTCGTTCGTTGGTAATTGCATCAGTAGAGAATCGACGGACCGATTTAGACAATTTTTTTTTAAATGTTAACCATAGCCCAACTTAAATTTTTACGGAATGAAAAATTTACCACGCCCACTTTTTTCGATTTATCTAAAACCGGAAAACGGCTACATCGATTTGGCTAATTTTTTGTTTAAATGATCATAGTAAAACAATTTAAGTTTTTACTGAATAAAAAAATGAGCCAAATTTTTTTCGATATATCTAAATTTAACTAATTTTTTTTTAATGATCGCAATACATAGTCCGCAAAAGTTTTTACATAAATAAAAATTGTCCACTTCCACTTATTAAATACTGCAAAATACATCGGTCTGTGATCAATCATATTTCAGACCAAAATTCGATTACTTATATAAAAACTCACAATATCTGAAATCGCTTATAACTTGGCCAATAAGCGTTTAATCAAGAAAAGAAACTCGATCTGTGATCACTCATATTTCTGACGAAAACTCGATTTTTTATATAAAAACTCACAATATATAAAATCGCTAATAATATGGCCATTAAGCGTTTAATCAAGAAAAATAGCTCGATTTGTGAACACTCATATTTCTGACCAAAATTCGAATTTATATATAGAAACTCAAAATATCTAAATTTGCTAATAACTTGGCCAATTAGCGTTTAATCAAGAACAGGAGATCGATCTGTTATCACTCATATTTCTGACCAAAATTCGATTTTTTATATAGAAACTCAAAATATCTAAATTTGCTAATAACTTGGCCAATAAGCGTTTAAACAGGAAAAAGTGCGCGATCACTCATATTTCTGACAAAAATTCGATTTTTTATATAAAAACTCACAATATCTAAAATCGCTAATATCTTGGCAAATAATCGCTTAATCAAGAAAAGGAGCTCGATATGTGATCACTCATATTTCTGAACAAAAATCGATTTTTTATATATAAACTCAAAATATCTAATCGTTTAATCAAGAAATGGGGCTCGATCTGTGATCACTCATATTTCTGACAAAAACTCGATTTTTTTTATGAAAACTCACAATATTTAAAATTGCTAATAACTTGGCCAATAAGCGTTTAATCAAGAAAAGGAGTTCGATCTGTGATCACTCATGTTTCAGACCAAAATTCGATTACTTATATAAAAACTCAAAATATGTACATTGATTTACATGTATGCTGTAGTTGCTTGGACAGGACAACGTCTGTCGGGTCAGCTAGTTTTAAAAATAAATTTCGACTCTCCGTAGGCAAGCCACACATTGGTTGAAGAGTGGCCGCGTTTAGCGCTACGAAGCTGAATAAATTCAAGGCAATCTAAAAACACCTCAGCTCCAACCATGTGTTATTTCTTAACAATATCTCTAATAGTTCCCGAGATACCGAATTATTAAAAAATAACATTTCTAAAACAGTGTGCACTGCTACTTGTTATACCCTTCAGCTTCGTGAGAAGGGTATATATAAGTTTGTCATTCCGTTTGTAATTTCTACATTTTTCATTTCCGACCCTATAAAGTATATATATTCTGGATCCTTATAGATAGCGGAGTCGATTAAGCCATGTCCGTCTGTCTGTCTGTCTGTCTGTCTGTCTGTCTGTCTGTCTGTCTGTCTGTCTGTCTGTCTGTCTGTCTGTCTGTCTGTCTGTCTGTCTGTCTGTCTGTCTGTCTGTCTGTCTGTCTGTCTGTCTGTCTGTCTGTCTGTCTGTCTGTCTGTCTGTCTGTCTGTCTGTCTGTCTGTCTGTCTGTCTGTCTGTCTGTCTGTCTGTCTGTCTGTCTGTCTGTCTGTCTGTCTGTCTGTCTGTCTGTCTGTCTGTCTGTCTGTCTGTCTGTCTGTCTGTCTGTCTGTCTGTCTGTCTGTCTGTCTGTCTGTCTGTCTGTCTGTCTGTCTGTCTGTCTGTCTGTCTGTCTGTCTGTCTGTCTGTCTGTCTGTCTGTCTGTCTGTCTGTCTGTCTGTCTGTCTGTCTGTCTGTCTGTCTGTCTGTCTGTCTGTCTGTCTGTCTGTCTGTCTGTCTGTCTGTCTGTCTGTCTGTCTGTCTGTCTGTCTGTCTGTCTGTCTGTCTGTCTGTCTGTCTGTCTGTCTGTCTGTCTGTCTGTCTGTCTGTCTGTCTGTCTGTCTGTCTGTCTGTCTGTCTGTCTGTCTGTCTGTCTGTCTGTCTGTCTGTCTGTCTGTCTGTCTGTCTGTCTGTCTGTCTGTCTGTCTGTCTGTCTGTCTGTCTGTCTGTCTGTCTGTCTGTCTGTCTGTCTGTCTGTCTGTCTGTCTGTCTGTCTGTCTGTCTGTCTGTCTGTCTGTCTGTCTGTCTGTCTGTCTGTCTGTCTGTCTGTCTGTCTGTCTGTCTGTCTGTCTGTCTGTCTGTCTGTCTGTCTGTCTGTCTGTCTGTCTGTCTGTCTGTCTGTCTGTCTGTCTGTCTGTCTGTCTGTCTGTCTGTCTGTCTGTCTGTCTGTCTGTCTGTCTGTCTGTCTGTCTGTCTGTCTGTCTGTCTGTCTGTCTGTCTGTCTGTCTGTCTGTCTGTCTGTCTGTCTGTCTGTCTGTCTGTCTGTCTGTCTGTCTGTCTGTCTGTCTGTCTGTCTGTCTGTCTGTCTGTCTGTCTGTCTGTCTGTCTGTCTGTCTGTCTGTCTGTCTGTCTGTCTGTCTGTCTGTCTGTCTGTCTGTCTGTCTGTCTGTCTGTCTGTCTGTCTGTCTGTCTGTCTGTCTGTCTGTCTGTCTGTCTGTCTGTCTGTCTGTCTGTCTGTCTGTCTGTCTGTCTGTCTGTCTGTCTGTCTGTCTGTCTGTCTGTCTGTCTGTCTGTCTGTCTGTCTGTCTGTCTGTCTGTCTGTCTGTCTGTCTGTCTGTCTGTCTGTCTGTCTGTCTGTCTGTCTGTCTGTCTGTCCGTCTGTCTGTCTGTCTGTTGAAATCAATTTTCTGAAGGCCCCAGATATCTCCGGGATCCAAATCTTCAACAATTCTGTCAGACATACTTTCGAGAATTTTGCTATTTAAAATCAGCAAAATCCGTCCATAAATAACGGAGATATGAGCAAAAATCCGAGACAACCTCTGAAAATTTCATCAAAAAACACAATGTATTGCATGCTTTGACAAAAAAGCAACAAAACGTATGGTTGTTGCTTTGGCGTTGTTGTTGTTTTTTATACAACTAAACGTTTGTTTGGTTGTGTGTTGGTTTTTTTGACAAAAAAACAACAAAACGTATTTTTGGATGTGCAAGCTTTGCGTATTTTGTTTTTCTTTTGTGTTTTGTTTCTTTTGGCGTTGTTGTTGTTTTTTATACAACTAAACGTTTGTTTGGTTGTGTGTTGGTTTTTTGACAAAAAAACAACAAAACGTATTTTTGGATGTGCAAGCTTTGCGTATTTTGTTTTTCTTTTGTGTTTTGTTTCTTTTGGCGTTGTTGTTGTTTTTTATACAATTAAACGTATGTTTGGATGTGTGTTGGTTTCATTGCCTTGCGTATTTTGTTTTTGTTTTTTCTTTTGGTGTTCTGTTTCGTTTGGCGTTGTTGTTGTTTTTTGTGTTCTTGATAAATTTAGGATGCTGTAAGCTGAAAGTGGGCAATGTACATACATACCTATATACTAATTATAAAAAATAATAATGCATCCACAACAAAGGTGAAGGGTATATAAGATTCGGCATAGCCGAATATAGCACTCTTACTTGTTTTTTCATAATTTTTTTTTTAAAGGTTGGTTATTTGAATCAAAACTCGAAAATTCAAAACTATTCCTCAAGTTTTCAGCACTTGGTTTATTATTTATTTTATATATATATAAAATAAATAATAAACCAAATATATATATTTGTATTTATGCATTTCAATATCAGTCGTATGCTTATAAGTTAAGGTTATAAGTATTAACAAGAGAACAATATTCGAAATTTTAAAAAGTTAAAAATAAGGGCCATTGAATCTAAAATATAATGAATTCTGAAGTCATAATAAAGAAGATGAAGTCAATCACCTCCTTTGTCATTACCCGACACACACTGACCAGAATAGCAAGTACATGGTTTGGTTACTTCATGGGATTTTTCTAATCAGTTATCATAATGGGATGTGTCACTCTTAAAATTTGACTAGGGAACTTAGAAGCTAATACCCCGTTTGTAAATATAACTCCGCATTTACAAATGCTTCGGAGTTTATTTCTAAATATTCCATTTGACATAATACTTTATTATATATTGTTACGTTTTAACCTTTTCAAAACGCTGGTTTATTTCGTTTAAATAAACCGGATAAGTACTTTTGATTGCAAATAAAAGCCGTTTAGTAGTTTAAAAATTGTAACAACTCTTTATTTATTCAAAATGTACAACAACCACAGAATTAAATAGCCACTCTTTTTATACAGGTTTATAAATTCTCAGAAATACAGACATAATTTAAAATGTACACGAATTTACTTGAAAAACACAACACACTTTAAGGCACTCAGATAATGTTTATTCGCAAAGCGTCTCTGATAAAACTGCTCACGACTGCAACCTCTGCTAATATTTATAACACTGCCATCTGCACTCTAGATTTCTCTTTAACTGTCTAGAGGTTTCTAATACATACGCCATCTGTGCTGTACTTTCCACAATGTTCTTTAACTGAATATTCGAAATCGAATACAGCGTTGCCAACTTACGATCAAATCAACTGAAAGCTTTTATTTAATAATGCCCACAGATATGTTACAGTTTTACAGCACTGTTATTTGAAAGCATTATGCTACTTTTAAATCAGCCGTTAAAATCGTTATATTTGAATTCAAGTACAATTTCGTAACAATATTTTGAGTTTTATATTGATGAACAACTCTCCTTAAATATTCTAGTTATATAAATACTTACAAGTCCTTTGGAGGGCCAAGATATATTCGTATTACTCTCCCTCTCTCCCGAATCACTTCCTTCCTACTTTCAGGTGATTTTCTTAACTGTATTAATAGTGAATAATCTTTAATGATTTTTTTCATAAAGTTCTAGTTTTGTGTCAGTTTCCTTCTCCATATTCATTAAATTTAACATTTCAATTAACATTTTTGTAATACCTTAATTTTTGAAATATCTTTTAATCAATTTCTTTTTTGACAACATACACTATAGTATGCACTTAACAATTTAAATGTAAATTTATGAGTATGCAAAAATTTGGATTATAAAGTATTTTTTAAATCTCAAATTTCACTGGCATGATATATGAATTTTAATAGTAAAATATTTTGTTCTTAAACCTGGAGAAATAAGTATTTTCAAATTATAAAGGGTTATAATTAAAAGCAACACTAACAATAATAATAATAATAGTAATGAAAAAGAAAAGTAATCATTTACTTTACTTTAAAAATAGTTATGGTTATAAAAACATTACTTTGAATGAAAAACTTCTTTCAGTTTTTTATTTTGATTTTATGGTATAATTTTCTTTTTGCAGAATGAAACAACAAAATACAAGGCAACTACAGGAAATTCATTATTATTCTATTATGCAAATCTTTTGAGTAACAGCCAGAAACAGTGCAGTAACTGAAGGGCCGGAATACATACATACACATACTCACATGTAACCAGAGACTTAAGTTTTAGATATCACAATGCTCCGACCTGCACTCAATCCAAAAAAATATATATTTTTTCATAGAAAGGACTGCTATGTTAAGTAAATATTCTTGTATACATATATGTCTATTAGACTGGTCCAAATATGCTTGTTATGCTTTAAATTTCAAAGTATCTCGAATAATATCATCCGCAATTTCCAGGCCACAGAAAAAATTTAGAAACTTCGCGAGCTTTCAAATTTATAATTTACTAGTTGACCGCCCCGGCCTCTCCAGGTAGCATTTACTAATGTTAGTTCTTCAAGTTTCTCCACCCACATACACCTGCCTGTTCTTATTTATTTGCAAATAAAATTTCTAAATTTGTACTGCATACTTTAGAGAGCTTTTTTATTACAGTTGACTGAGCTCAAAAAAAAAAAAAATCCGAGTATTAGGAATTTTTAATTTTTTTTCTTTACAAACCATCTCCTGAAAATTTTGAATCGATTCTGGGGAATGTCTTTGTAAAAAAAATTGTAGCCGCCAGCACCCGCCGAAATCCTTTTTTTAATTTTTATATGGAATCAGAGACACCAATTCTATATAAAAAGAGCGCCAAATAATTTTGTCCACCTAGATTTTGATTTGGAACCACAGTGGGCATTGTGCGTTTTTATCAAAACTTATTGGTATTCGTTTCGGTAATAACTTATCTCGATTTATGTCGAGCATTTTCAGATTAATCTAGGGGTACCGCAAGGCTCTATACTTTCTCCTACTACAGTGTAAGACAAAAATGTGTAAATGATGGTCATATATTTACACTTTGTGACACCATTTTTAAAGTGCAATGTTTATAAAGAAACGTTTTGTGTTTTTTTAAACAATATTTATTAAGGATATTTTAGGACTAAATAAATAAAATATTTCCTTAATTATACTCCAGTAATCTAAAAAAAATAACTGCAACCCATTTACACACTTTTGGCGCTGATTACTAAAGTAACTTTTTTAGTACTTCGAATAACCAGCTTTCGCGTCAATGGCAGCCTGAATTCTGGAGGGCATACTCTCCACCAGTTTGCGACACTCTTCTTGCATTATAGATCCCTAGATATCATGGGAGCGCTCCTAGAGCTGAGTTGTGTTTCTAAATGCATTTTGATAATTATAAACGCAACGTTTTAGAATTCGCACCAAATTCTCAATCGGATTTAAATTCTGAGATTGTGGGAGTCAATCTAGCAATGTAATTTTGGTGGTTTTTTAGACTTATGTTTGTTGTCGTTATCTTGTAGTATCACAGTGTTTTCAATTTGTCCACGCCAATCATTCAGACTATCCACATCTGTTGTCTTGATAATGTCTATATACATTTCTGCATTCATATTACTACCAATTTTATGGAGTTTTCCTACACCTTTCGCAGAAAAACAACCACAAAATGGCAATATTCCACCACCATATTTCATAGTCGTCATAAAATCACGGTCTTTTAATGGCGCATTTCGTTTTTGGTAGTCATATTTTGGTCCATCAGTTCTAAAATGGTTAATTTTCGATTCATCTGTACAGATAACTTTTTCCCAATCATCAAAGGTCCATTTCTTAAAAAAATTTACAAATGTTAGTCGAAGAGACTTGTGTCTTTCAGTTAAACGAGCTTTTTTAACAATCTTTATTGCATAAAAACCACATCTTTTGATTTCTCTAAGAGATGCACGTTTTGAAATCTTAATTTGGTAGCATGAAGATAGTTTTGGTTGTACCTCACGGGGACTATTTTCTTCTCCTGATGCAACTAGACGTTATACAGTGAGACCATCTTTTAACAATGGAATTGAATTCCGTCCACAAATTGGTGCTGGAAAAGCCAAACTACATATATTCGCTATGTTCTCAACAGATTAAAAGAAATATTGAATTTGGTGGATATTTTTCGATGGGAGATACCATTTTTCAGCTGCTCGGTAACAGAATTTGCAACTTCGGTGATAATCTTCTTCATATTCAATATTCCTTAAAGAATTGTAAATTGTTAACTAGTAACATGTTTTAACTAACTGTCATTAATGAAAGTGATTAAAATTGTTCTTTTTCTAAATAATAATAACAAGTTTATTTAACTTTAAAGAAAATGCGACAAAATTGTGTAATTCAGTTTTTAACTTTTTGATATCCTGGTATTTAAATGCCATTACTTGAAATTAATTTTTTTGTATTGCTATACTTCACTAATCATGATCTTCATATTGTGTAAAAAATATTGTCAGATTGGTAAATGTTGAGCATAAAAATTCAAATTATAGATATTTCCAAATTTATTTACACATTTGTGTCTCGTACTGTATATTTATTATCTTTCTATGCGACCTTCTACATTAAACTTCCAAACCAGAAAACATCACAACAAACAAAACAAAGACAGCTCAATACCAGCCTCATAAAAAATATAAAAAAATCGAACAAGACTCAATGTTGTATGTTAACACACAAACGCACAAAAGATCATTAAAGAATCAGAAGCTAATGCAAAATTAATAATTTATTTATATTTGACCACGCCTATACCATCCACCATTTGTTAAAATAAAGGAAAATATATATTTTTCCACAAACTTAGTAGAGTAGCAAGAAAAATGTTTATTATTGTCCTAAGCAGTTTGGTATTGAAAATCAGCGAAATCGGTACAGTGGAACCAAAGTTATTAATTAATAATTTTCACATATTTTTGGTAATTTTTGTAAATATATTGCAGCTAATATCATAAAATTTTGCACTCGTTACTTTTATCATAAAAGGAGTAACTTTGCTGAAAATTATAAGAATCGGTCCATGTTTTCTTCTAGCCCCCATACAAATTTTTTCCCGAAAAATGGTTCTATGGTCTATAAATGCCTACAGAATAGGAATATCCATAGAAAATTCAGCAAAAATAAGTTTCGTGGTAAAAAAAATTATATTACAAAATTGTTCGTGTATCGGCCCATTTTTGACCATAGCCCCCATAAAGTATACTTCCGAAAATCTCTTAAATAAGCATAAATGTCTTATAAATGTCGCTATCAAGAAGAAATTCGACATAAATAATCCCCATATATACCAAAATTGCTGTACCTAATTCTATGAAGATCGGCCGATAATTTATTATAGCTCCTATATAAGGACCACTTCCGAAAAACACAATAACCTACATAAATATCTAAAAAATATCAATATCAAAACAAAATTTCACACAGATCCGTAATTTATATTTAGAAATCACACTACAGGATTTTGTGAATATCGGTCCATATTTGACCATAGCTCCCATATAAGATCCACTTCCAAAAATCAGTTAAGTACTTATAAATCTTTTATAAATTCCTTTATCATGCTAAAATTCGACAAAAATAATACTCATATACATATATATCACTATACCATGCAGATTGGCCGATAATTTGTCATAGTTCCCCTATAAGGCCCATTTCCGAAAAAGATATTCACCTTAAAAAATATTTTAAACATATCGATATCAAAATGAAATTACGCACATATCAGTAATTTGTATCCAGTAATCATACTTCTAGATTTTGTGAATATCGGTCCATATTTAACCATAGCTCCCATATAAGGTCCACTCCCGAAAATCACTAAAATTCTCATAAATTTCTTACAAATATAGTTATCAGGTTGAAATTTGAAAAAAAATTTATTCAATATATACACAAATCGATGTACCAAATCGATTATGATGATAGGCTCATAATTGGTCATAGCCTCCATATAAGCACCACTTCAGAAAAACACATTAACCTGCACAAATATCCTCAACCAAAATTTGATACCGATCAGTAATTTTTATTCAAGAATCATACTACAAGATTTTTTAAATATTGGTCCATAATTCGGCATAGCTCCCACATAAGGTCCAATCTTGTTAATAGCTTCTAAAAAAATAGCCCTCAAATACTTAGGACCATAATAGGTCATAGCATCGATATATTAAACCAAAATAGTACAGAGATCAGTAATTTGGATTCAAAATTCATAATGCTGAATTTTATGAATATTGGTCCATAATTGGCCACAGCTCTCATATAAATAAATAAAAATCACCTCAAAATATTTTATGACAATCGAATCATAATAGGTCATAGCTCCCACATAAGTCTCACAACCAAATATTTTGAAATTTGTCTAAATATATTTGTATACCTTTTTTATACCCTTCACCTTCGTGAGAAGGGTATATATAAGTTTGTCATTCCGTTTGTAATTTCTACCTTTTCATTTCCGACCCTATAAAGTATATATATTCTGGATCCTTATATATAGTGGAGTCGATTTAGCCATGTCCGTCTGTCTGTTGAAATCAATTTTCTGAAGACCCCAGATATCTTCGGGATCCAAATCTTCAATAATTCTGCCAGACATGCTTTCGAGAAGTTTGCTATTTAAAATCAGCAAAATCGGTCCATAAATAACGGAGATATGAGTAAAAAACCGGGACAGTCTCGATTTTTGACTTATTTTTTATCTATATCTGGATTACTAAGTCATTCATATAGACAATATGGATATCTAATGATAGATATTTCAAAGTCCATTGCAACGATGTAGATAAGGCTATAGTAAGTTGGACCTACAATGGGTCCAAATCGGGAAAAATATTTTTTAACCCGAATTTTTTTGCATCAAAAATTTTTTTTTGTCACACATTTTCAGTTGTTATACCATCATATTTAGGTGGAGGGTATTTAAGATTCGGCAGGGCCGAATATAGTACTCTTACTTGTTATATATTTATACGTCTTTTTTCCATTTACACTCATAGTGCAAAATGGTCAAAAAAGGGCCAACTTTTCAATACCCTTTGGCAGTTCAGTTTACTTAATGGTCTTCTTTCATTTCCCATTGGAGTTGTTGAGGCTGGCGACGATGACCCGAAATTTGTTGCACAGCGTAATTATAAGAAATATGTACTGAATATAAAAGCGAAAACTGTTAAATAAGTGATATGCCAATGGTCATATCATTTATGTGTTTATTAATTGTATACTACCCTAGTATTAATCAACCTATAAACAAACTACCTAGACAAACAGAAACATATGCAGACAATTTGTATAGTAAAATTTTGGTTAAAGGTACAGTGGCATCGAACATTTTTTATAAACTAAGTACAAGAAACTCTCATATTTCCAAAAGTTTTAAAATCGACCTCAGCTTTTTTTACCCGTCCTTGCACAGTAGGATCAATGGGAAAAAAGTTCTAATAAATCTGTATCTGTATGGTCTGATCCAAACAAATTTTGACAGGAGTCAACTGACAAATGCCTGTTTATAGAAGCAGTGTTGCCTTTTCAGTTAAGAACCTGTAAGATTCAGCACAGCTGATTGTAAATATCTTACTTGTTAATACTTATATGAGTTGGAAAATGTCCAGTAGTGTATCATTATGATTCCATGGTTTAGTATAAATATATATTGTGATAAGATTTAAAGTAAAGATGTCTCAGCTGCCCAATGCTACTAATCTGTACCACTGTTCCATTTTAAGTCACTCAGTTGATACGAGTACAAGATGTGGTGGCATTGATTCACTGAATAAGAATGTTGGGATGCAAGAAGAAGTTGCAGGAACCTGTGTTTATGTTTACAGCGTCAACATTGTTAACCTCGTGCCACATGCAATCTTAATAATGTTATTTTTTCCCCAAAATAAACCAAACCACTCTATGTTGCACGTTGCAGTCGAAGAGAGTATTCTTCCATTCACAAGAATTTCCTTGCATATGTTAGTTTTTGTTTTCATTGTTTTTATTTTGAATTTCTTGCGTTTTGTTTTATATTTTGTGTTTTTGTTTTTTCAACAGCATGCAATTATTATATGCCAGTCAGTCTTTTCTATTCATTTTTTGTTGTTGTATTATTTTTTTTTAGACTCTAACACTCACTCATTTATTTAGTTACTAACACAGGTAGACATATAGCTAACCAAAAGTTACCGATACACCTGCATACTATTGCAAGTGTTAAGGCACTGTAATCATTAAAAGAAAGGAAATACAATAATTATAGTGGGGAATAGTCGTTAAATTGTTGCACTACATTAAGTCATAAAAACATGGAGAAATGTTCTCATGTACTTGAAATGTTCTCATTAATTAATTTTATCACATTAGTTTGGTATGTTTTGTATTTGGGGTATTCACACGGTCTACTATTTGGTCATATTGTCATAATGTCCTAATATATTTTGATAGTTTAATAAAATTTTTGTTGTGTTTCAAACAAAAAAGTTCTAAACTAATTAACACTATTTGAAATATATTTATTGTTTTGTCATAAAATAATACTTTTTATTTGTTTAAAACACAACAACAACTATTATAAAATATTATGACATTATGACAATATGACTAATTGCAGACCATGTGAATACCCCAATTGAATAAATCAGGGTCATATTTGGATGCTAGCTTGCAAATAATGGGATCGGCACTGCGGTCTCTTTATTCCTCGAGCGACGAAAATGTCTCAGTATAAGCTCTAGCCAAACGGACTAAAATTGTTCAGAAGAACATACAAGATCCCTATATTTACCACAGTTTTGCTTGAATGTAGAAAATATATGATTTCCTCGGTTAAAAACAGTCATGATTTCTAAACACACAATACAGAGTGATCAATGCTGTTACGAATCATGAGAAATTACCTTCATGAATCCACCACCTGGATAACAATCTTGTCGCCATGTGGTGGCTTTAGTGCTGGCTGTGGTTCTTATCTTGGTTGTGTATACCGCTGATGTAGGGTCAACTTTTGAGATAATGAACTCAAAAGCTCTCTTTTATCCCTTCCCGATTTTTATCCCTTCCCCCACTAGTAAGGTTAACGTGGTTGGTAGCAGTGTCGAGAACCTGAATGCCTAATTAGTGGTAAAAGAGGATTAGTCGCTAACAGCTCCTCTTCAGTGCTAGTCTATGTACGCCGTCACTGCATGGATGGCCCATCCCTTAACGTGCCTACTCGTGGGTCCTAAAATTAACAATAATGAACTATCCAAGAGAATTTGGTCGAAATGTCAGCCAGCGTGACTGAACGACACAGTACTCTACTGTGTCGCCATGAATGTGATGAGAAAGATTGTGCAAAATATCAAGCTGTGGTAGATGAGTACCAAACGTTTTTGGATTTCGTACCCAGCTCATCTAATGCAACAGCCGAAGACACAGAGACTTCCAAGCGCAATCGCTCTTAGACAGAGGGAGACAAATAGCCCAAAAGAAGAAAGGTTGCGGACAATATCTCTGCAGTCGCAATTCATTTCAGAGAATCGTCCGATTGTCTCTACAGACACGCCAAAATGCTTCGCTGTTTGTGTGAGTGTAATAAAATAGCTCATTTTGACTCTCCTTGAAACGGTTGCATCTTATGGGGAAGGTAGTTGCTCTCAACTCTTCCATTAGACGTTGTACTATGGTAGTATGGAATCGTGTGCACAATGGTCATGCGGTTGTGCTCGTTTAGAAGAAGTCCCTGATAGTATTAATTATTGCACTCTCAGAACTAGCTTCGACAGATTGTGGCTGTATAAAATGAAGTGGAAGACTCTGGTATCTTCACTGATGTTTCAAAGACAAACGAGGATGTAAGACAATGCAATGATAAACCTGCTTATTTTTCAGCCCTTGAGAAGGCAGTGTATTGTAAGTTGTTTTCGGATAAATGGAGTTGATATTCGGATCTACATTCGGATAGAGAGGCAGCCGAAAAATCCATTGTATAAATCTATACAACATCCAGTTTGACCTTTGAACACCGGGCATCTCTTAAGGAGATGGAGAGACATTCTAGATTGGAACTTTACTGGATACCAGGTCACCAATTTGTACCAATTTATCAAATCGCCTATTCAATGGAAAAAAGCATTTTACTCCTAGAGGGAGAAGTTAACCAATTTAACGGATACCGTTCTCATTAAGTAAGTGTCTGAGTCGGTCGAGAGTCTGCACCTGCATATAAAATCTAAAAACGTTGGTCACTGATTAGCAGGCCATTAAATCTTCCATACTATGACTTCTACAGAAGCTTTCAGAATGAAAAGGAGGAGATTCGAGTTGCTGGATGGAATATTTGTGCATGTCATGAAAAATCTTTTGGATATGGCCGCCTTAAGGATAAAGGCTTTCGTTCGTGCAACTGATACATTACTCCTTCTCTTGAAACAACATCGAGATCAATAAGGGGTTGAGATTTAAGCTGGATTTCCATGAAATTCTGTAGAATTTCCACTTAAAAGAGTTTAACCGTACTAACACTGCAACAGAGGGAAGTAATCGAAATGTTTTATTCATTTTAAGGGACCATCGCTGCCATTATATATGTATGTAAAATTTTCAATGACTCTGGCGCATAAATCAGGCTAAAGTAGAACTGTGGACTGTGGAGAAACTCCACAAGAAAAAGTATAACGGGGTCTAATCGCACAATCACGGTAGCCTACACGTGAGATTACCATGCCTTTAAATCGCTCGTGCAGAATGTCCAATGTGGCATAAGCTCTGTGGCACGCAGCGCCGTCCTTTTGAAACCACTTTTCGCTGGTGTCAAAATCGTCATTTCTTATGATAGCCTGGACAACTATCGTCCCAAATTCGAAAATTTTGTTTCTCGACTTACACATTTATCCATAGAAGGACGAAGATCGCGGCATGTTGCCCAAATAGAACACCCATTTTAATAAAACAATTTGGTCATTTGCACGTGTTGTTAAATGCTATATCCAACCAAGGTGAATCAAAACAAACTGAATAACTGAACTTTCCGCAAGGTAGGTGCCGCATTTTCTCACAATTGACCACACAGGTAATCATGTGACAACTTCGCATGAGTGTTGGGCGTAGTTCAACCGCAATATGGATGAGTGGATCAACTACAACAAACCAGAGACCAAACAACAAGCAAAACAGTGAGTTTCTCGGGGTTAAACGGCTCCAAAGAAGGACAATGTCATGGAGACCATTTTTTTGGGATGAACATGTTGTAATCCACATTCACTGCATTCAAAGGGTAAAACAGTCAATGGCGAATATTATTTGCGACTCAGTAGCCAATTTATTGGGTCGATTTATTGAGGATTTGAAAAAAAACGACCTCATTTAGCAAAGAAAAAAGTTCTTATTCACAAGGACAATGCAAAGATGCACGAATGTGCAGTTTACATGCCAAAAATAAAACCTACGAATTTCTCATTCATCTGCCTATTCACCGAATTTAGCCCCAAGTGGCTATTCCTTGTTTCCAAACCTGAAGAAATTTTTCGACGAAAAGAGATTTGACTCCACAAACAAATAACTATAACTCGACAAATCTTATTTTTGGGAAAGGATAAAACAAATTGTAGAAATTTAGACAAAGTGCATAGAGCTCAAAGGAGACTATGTTGAAAAATTAAATAATTTTTTTATCAAAACCACCGCGAAGTTTCAACAATATGGCAGCTATCAACTGTCCCAATAGGAAGACCCATTATTAGGAGCTTAAAAGGGACGATACATGCTACTTCGACCGGGAAAATAAGAACACACCCCAGTGTGAATAAAGTGAGCTGTTGTTTTGTTCCAGAAAATTTGCATTCGTTTAATTTTGAAGATTTTGCCTTTTTAGTATTTGGCCTGAAATCTACTGAACACATAAATGTTACAATTATATAAAATTTCAAATATTTTTATGATTTTGTTAGGAGTGACATACGATTCGATGAGGTCCTTATACCCATAAACTTCTTGTTACTTATGAGTGTTATAAATATAATGAATTGCAAGTTCTAAGACAAATCGAAAATAATAAGTATTCAAACCTACAATATGTATATTATAGTGAACCTTATAGCAACATATGTATGCATTACACAGGTCTGAAGTATGAAAAACTCCTTGGGATAAAGTTTATAAATAGAACAAAATACAAGTGGAAAAAATCGACTCTATATGAGCTTGCAGTTTTTTTTCAAAGGTGCAAAAATTTAAAAAAAGTGCTACTGAAAGTAGAAAAATAGAAATGTGTGAAATGTTAAACAAAAAGAACAAAACTAAAAATCCACAACAACAGCAAACATGCTGAGCAAAAGTTTTCCATTTTCACAGCAGTTTTTCTTGCTTTGCTTTTGTGTTTCGTTTATTTTTTTCCACTAGTTTGCTTTAACGTTTTATTATTTTTATTATACAAAAGCGTCTATGTGTTAAATTGTTTATTGTATGCTGGTGTATTGTTATAAAAAATAAAAAAAAAATAAAGAAAATTAACTTTGTGTTTTTTTAAATACAAAATACTATACACTATATAACTATGAGCTGCAAATTCTTTAATATGTTCCAGTGTTTGTGTGTTCAAATACAAATGAGTGTTGGAGTGAATACTTGTGCCACAAGTCATTTTAGCTGCAAGTGTTGTGTGCTGTTGCACTTCGTTTGTTGAGTTGCTGATGTATTGGGGTTTGTTTAGAATAGAATAAAAACAAATAATTTAATACGATACATACATATACTTAATTGCATATAAAACACTTAAGTTTTTAACTTAATCTTATCATGAAATTCTTGTAGTATTTATTTATAATTTTAGTTTTTTTTTTGTCAGATAATACAACATTTAAAATTTAACTTTTATTGTAAACAATTTCATTAAGTCCCATGTCTATCATACATAGGAACAAGTAAGAGAGCTATATTCGGCTGCGCCGAATCTTATATACCCTTCACCAAGTTATACTTTAAAATAAATTTTTTTAAATATTTTTAGGTAAACAAAATTTATTTTTTTTTTTAATTTTTTTACAATTTTTTTTTTTTGGAAATTGTTTTTTAAAATTTTTTTTTTTAGTTTTAAAATTTTTTTTTTTTGAAAAAAAATGTTTGACAAATAATTTTTTGAGGAAAAAAAAAATTCGGGTTAAAAAATATTTTTCCCGATTTTGACCCATTGTAGGTCCAACTTACTATAGCTTTATCTACATCGTTGCAATGGACTTTGAAATATCTATCATTAGATATCCATATTGTCTATATTAATGAAAAAATCGAGGTTGTCCCGGTTTTTTGCTCATATCTCCGTTATTTATGGACCGATTTTGCTGATTTTAAATAGCAAACTTCTCGAAAGCATGTCTGACAGAATTATTGAAGATTTGGATCCCGAAGATATCTGGCGTCTTCAGAAAATTTATTTCAACAGACAGACGGACATGGTTAATCTACTCCGCTATCTATAAGGATCCAGAATATATATACTTTATAGGGTCGGAAATGAAAAATGTAGAAATTACAAACGGAATGACAAACTTATATACATATATCCTTCTCACGAAGGTGAAGGGTATAAAAAATGGCAACAGTTGTTAAGTAGTTAATCAATTATCAAAAATTTGTCTATTCAATAATTTTATTTTTTTAATTTCTATTACTACAATTTCTTTTAGATCTTTATTAACAATTTGCAAATACATTAAAAATGTGTTATAGCGTGTCACTGAGGCGTATGATTATTATCGTGAAAATAAAATAAAACTCATACGCCTAAGTAGATTTTCTATATCCAGTGAGCTCTCAAATGAGCTCTCTTGATTTTTGTTTTCACATGTACGCAAGCACACACATTGTATAAAAACAGTCAGTCTCTCATGAGCATTGATAGAAGCAGGTTGTGTTTGTTTATTTCATTATTTCAGCTATTTGTTTTTGCCAGAGAATAATACTCAACTCATACAACTACAATATCTAAAAACTGTAGTGGTGTGAGCAGCGTTGCCGCTTTGGTCCAATTGGACCAAAATTGGTAGTTTCAAGTTAACAAATTGACTTTTGGTAGTTTGGTTGGTTTGTTCCGATATTTGTCGAATTTTGGTAGGCTACGATATTGCTGAATACATAAGTATTTTTAAGAACAAAATAATTAAAATAATAACGAAAAACTACTTATGTTATGCCAAAATAATAAAACTACATATTTGCAAAATATGAAGATAGCTTTTTCTTAAATATTTAGTTTAGTCAGGTCAATGTGTATTTATTTAGTAGTGTTGAGTTCAAAAAATGCCAAAGGGCTCTCAAAACTTTTATTTTCTAATAATATGTGTTAAACTCTGCTTCAATATTTCAGTTTCATCTGACACTTTAAATATGGAAATTAGGACGCGTACTTTTTTTCTATATGAAACTTATTTGTGTTGAATTTTTTCGGGATACCAACACTTTTAGGTGTTTTATGTTCGTTTAAGTAATTTTCGGAAGGGGGCCTTATATGGGAGTTATGGTCAATTATGAATTCAATTTTTAGGTGTAATTTATTTGTAAAAATGTTATTTAATATCTATATAAATCAAGCATTTATGACGGATAATGTCTTTTTTCTGGAGGACATTTATATGGGGGCTATGTGAAATATATGGACAACCAGCCAGACAGACGTACGGAAGGACATCGTTAAATCGACTCAAAAATTAAATCTCGAAAACTGAACGATTTTAACATATTTATGATGGTAGTGTAATTAAATAACTTTCTTCCTCTGGGTAATTTTATAGCAGCAATAATATAATTTTAAGTTAACTATTAATTTTGAAACGAATCCATATAGCATTTCTCAAATATTTTAAATTTGGTAGGATTTTGTAGGTTTTGGTAGTTTTTAATTAGAAATTTGGTAGGAAAAATATTTTATGAGTGGCAACGCTGGGTGTGAGTTTGCATTTCGCTGATCCAGAGGGATGGCTTCATACATTTGTTTCCAAAAATTATAAGAATTATATGAACTAAATTAAGAAAAAAATTAAATTTTATCAAAACCGACCACGCCCAACGCCCACTTCCCATACAATCCAAATAGATTTTTTCGCATAAAATTCTATCCTATCCAAGTAAAAGTCTAGAAATTTGGTACATATATTTTTTGAAACAAAAGAAGAACGCATTCTGAGTTTCAATAAAATCAGTCAAGAGAAATGTTATATTTTTCAAATATGTTAAAGGTAAGTGGTATTATTAGGAAAATTATACATGTCAAGTGAACCAACTTTTGAAATCGATGTCTTCCGATCGGGATAGTAACTCAGACACAATTTTTCAACAAGATCGGTCGAGAACTCTCTGAGGTAGAGGGGGTCAAAGTTTGACATTTTGTTCAAGCAGGTGTTTTTTCTTATCCATGTAACTTATTACCTATTGTTCTTAGGCAAAATATGTCCCAAATAGTTTAGATAGCTCTTTCTTCAATCTTTCGAAAAAACATATTTAAAAAAAAATAAAAAAAATTGTTTGTAAATGCTAGACCCGAATGTATATTTTCCTGAAGTTTCATTAAAATAGGCCCAAAAAAAAATATAACATTACATTAGAAATTCCAAATATTGAAAAATTTGAATTTATGCACGTTAAAGTGATTTTCGGAAGCGGGTCTATATGGGAGCTATGACTAATTATGGACCGATCGTAACAAAATTTGGTGACATGAATTTTGCATATATAAAACTTATTTGGAGCGAAATTTGTGTAGATACATAGATAAATTAAACATTTCTGACCAATAAAGTCCAATTTCGAGTGGACATTTGTATGGGGGCTATGTGAAATAATGTACCGATTTCAGCCAGTTTCAATAGGCTTTGTCCTTGGGCCGAAAAAGTAATATGTACCAAATTTTATCGAAATATCTTCAAAATTGCGACCTGTACCATGCGCACATGGTTTACATGGACAGCCAGCCAGGCAGCCAGCCAGCAGCCAGCCAGCCAACCAGACGGACGGACGGACATCGTTTAATCGACTCAGAAAGTGGTTCTAAGTCGATCGGTATATTTTAAGGTGGGTGTTAGACTAATATTTTTGGGCGTTACAAACATCTGCACAAACGCATAATACCCTCCCCACTATGGTGGTGTGGGTATAAATATACTGAATATTAAAAACTGAGAATTAAAATTTTAATTGGACATATAATTTTCTAATTAAACAACGTTGAATAAACACTAATTTCATTTATTGTTTACTGATTGTTTTCATTTCGAAACCCAAAAGAATAGCGAGTCGTCTGAATTCAGTTTCAACGATTCAACAAATATTTTGTATTTTTCTCATATTAAAATATTTATGTACGTTTTTAAATTGTATTCCTTTAAATAAAATGTATTTTTTTATCGATACAAGTTTTTATTTTTAACGCATTAATACATAATTGCTTATTATAATTTTCGTTTATTAAGTGAATAAATATTGTGCTTATTTCAACCCTTTAAGGGACATTGAAACTCTTAAAAGTAAAACAGAATTTATAGTTTTGTATTTTCATTGATGTAGAGCTCTTGTGCTGGTAATAGAGCAAAAGAACAATTAAGTGTCACAAAAGTTTCACAGAACTTTATGAATTGTGAATGTACCTTTATAATTCACTGTCGATCAATATTTTAATTGCATTTGCAATGCAGTTTTTAGCTTCATTTTTTTAATTTTTCTATTATTATTTCATACAAATAATGTTATATGTTCGTCATAGAACTATTTTTTTAAAAAATTGAGTTTTCAAAATCCATTCGGTAAGTCATTTGACTATTTTTTATTTTAGTGGCAAAGTTCTCAGACACCGAGGAAACTTTTTCGCTTTAAACAGGTGGTGGTTTTATCGTTAATAAATCATTATAAACACAAACTAAATTTTTTCTACGATTGCTAAAGCTAATTCCCGCTTAAAACTACTTTCAGCATTTGATTTTAAATGTTTAGGATTTTCTTTTTCAATATTGATTCGTTTTTAAAATTTTGCTCCATTTGTATTTCGGAAACATCATCATCATCGCTTTGAACTGATGAGGGAACATTGCGGTCAAATAGGCGTATGTGTGAACATTGACTTTTTGTATTATAATTTAGCTTATTATGTTGTGAATTTATTAGAAAATTTACATAAGTTTGCTGTTATATTGTTTATTAACTTTTCATTTTATTGCATGAACCATTTTTTGAGAAATCGTAGAATTTTTAGATAACAGCTGTTCATAAAGAGTGTTCATCATAGCAAAATGTCGGCTTAATGCTTCTACTGTATCCTCAATGGGGTTTAAACCCTCCACTAATATTTGGAACAAGCCATTCATCAAACTGAGATGTTATATTTAAATGTATTAAAGTATGTTTAATTATTTTAAATTTCCCGCTTTTCCCGGGAAAAAAATTTAAATTTCCCGGGAATTCCCGGCAATAATTTTACGGGAATTCCCGGAACCCCAAACCCTACTCACATCATATGTAAAATTAAATTTTCCAACTTTCAGGGTTGGTAAATAATCGATAAACGAAAACATAACTTGATTACTCGGATTTTAAGTTATTCGGTGTTGGCAGATATGCCCCTATGGCAAATGATACCACTACTACCCTACTTGACGATTAATCATCTTACCCGTAATCTTTAAAAAGCTAAAAACAAATTGTCGAATAATTTTTTTTAGGGTAATTTGACCCAATTTGCGAAGCATAAATGCAGATCGCATTTTGAGCAAACACACTTTGTTTGTGACTTTTTGCATAGATTGCACCATCTTGTTTATCTAACCAGATTGGAAAGTGGTCGATATTGTCATAATGGACGTCAATGACTGGATGTTGATCTTCTTGTGGAGTACCAACTGATCATGATTCAAGGCGGATTAAATTATCCGTCTGCGGTATTTATCTGCCATTGCTATCATTTTATACCCTTCACCTTCGTGAAAAGGGTATATATAAGTTTGTCATTCCGTTTGTAATTTCCACAATATAATTTTCCGACCCTATAATATATATAATCTGGATCCTTATAGGCAGCGGAATCGATTAGTCCATGTCTGTCTGTCTGTTGAAATCAATTTTCTGAAGACCACAGATATCTTCGGGATCCAAATCTTCAATAATTCTGTCAGACATGCTTTCGAGAAGTTTCCTATTTAAAATCAGTTAATCGGTCCACAAATGGCTGAAATATGAGGAAAAAACCAGGAGAACCTCGATTTTTGACCTATATCTGGATTACTAAGTCATTAATATAGACAATATGGATATCTAATGATAGATATTTCAAAGACCTTTGCAACGACGTTTATAAGACCATAGTAAATTGGACCTACAATGGGTCAAAATCGGAAAAAATATTTTTTTAACCGAATTTTTTTTTCACAAAAAAAAACTGAAAAAACAAAAAAAAAAATTTTAAAATTTAAAAAAAAAAATTTTAAATTTAAAAAAACAAGTTTTAAAATTAAAGAAAACAAATTTATAATAACAATTCGAAAAAAAAATTTTCCAAAAAATTAATTTTGTTTGACTAAAAATATTTAAAATTTTTATTTTGAAGTATAATTTGGTGAAGGGTATATAATATTCAGCACAGCCGAATATATCTCTCTTAATTGTTATATAATAAACAAGTAAAATACCAAACAATATAACACGCCGATAAATTTAGCCACAATACGCAACAGTGCCCTGAGGCACCCCTTAGTTTTTGAGTTCTCAACACACTTTTTGTTAATTGTTTAACATTTACAAATTCATAGACTGAAAGAAGAAAATCTTACTTTTTTTAAAAAATACTTCGGGCGAATAAAAGTTAGAAAAACTTTGATTTTTTAAAAAAAAAACAAGTAAGAGTACTATCTTAAATACCCTCCACCTAAATATGATGGTATAGCAACTGAAATAATATCTCAATTGTTAGAAAGACTAGTTTACGCAGACTATATTTTATTTCAAATGTACAAAAAATTGTATCTAATTCAGCAATTTATAACCGAAATTCCTATTTATATACTTAATAATTAGTTAATACGTTTGGAACAACATTTTTCCGTTTTAACATCAAGTGAAGAAACAGAGTATACAAATATATTTAGACAAATTTCAAAATATTTGGTTGTGGGACTTATGTGGGAGCTATGACCTACTATCGTTTGATTGTCATAAAATATTTTAACGTGATTTTTATGTATTTATATGAGAGCTGTGGCCAATTATGGACCAATATTCACAAAATTCAGTTTTATGATTTTTGAATAAAAATTACTGATCTGTGTACTATTTTGGTTTAATATATGGATGCTATGACCTATTATGGTCCTAAGTATTTGAGGGCTATTTTTGTAGAATTTCATATAAACAACGCTGTTAACAAGTGTGGACCTTATATGTGAGCTATGCCGAATTATGGACCAATATTTAAAAAATCTTGTAGTACGATTCTTGGGTACAAATTACTGATCGGTGTAAAATTTTGGTTCAGTATAGATTTTTATGGATATTTGTGCAGATTAATGTGTTTTCCTGAAGTGGTTCTTATATGGAGGTTATGACCAATTATGTAGGTTATGCCTATTATCATAAAATTTGGCACATCGATTTTTGTATATATTGAATAAATTTGTTTTGAATTTCAACCTGATAACTATATTTGTAAGAAATTTATAAGGATTTTAGTGATTTTCGGGATTGGCCTTATATGGAAGCTATGGTTAAATACGGACCGATATTCACAAAATCCAGAAGTATGATTACTGGATACAAATTACTGATCTGTTCATAATTCAATTTTGATATCGATATGTTTTAAATATTTTTTAAGGTTAATATCATTTTTGGAAATAGGCCTTATAGGGGAGCTATGACCAATTATCGGCCATTCTACATAAAATTTGGTACAGTCATATATATGGATATGAGTATTATTTTTGTCGAATTTTAGCATGATAAAGGTATTTATAAGAGATTTATGAGTACTTAATTGATTTTTTGAAGTGGACCTTATATTGGAGCTATGGTCAAATATGGACCGATATTCACAAAATCTTGCAGTATGATTTCTATATATAAACTACGGATCTGTGTGAAATTTTGTTTTGATATTGATATTTTTTAGATATTTATGTAGGTTATTGTGTTTCTCGGAAGTGGACCTTATATGGGAGCTATAACCAATTATCGGCCGATCTTCATAGAATTAGGTACAGCGATTTTGGTATATATAAATATTATTTGTGTCGAATTTCAACTTGATAGCGACATTTATAAGACATTTATGCTTATTTAAGAGATTTTCGGAAGTGTACTTTATATGTGGGCTATGGTCAAATATGGGCCGATACACGAAAAATTTTGTAATATAATTTTTTTACCACGAAACTTATTTTTGCTGAATTTTATATGGATTTTCCTATTCTGGTAGGCATTTATAGAAAATAGAACCATATTTCGGGAAGAAAATTGTATGGGGGCTAGGAGAAATCATGAACCGATTCTTATAATTTTTACCTTTTATCATAAAAGTAACAAGTGCAAAATGTCATGATATTAGCTGCAATATATTTACAAAAAATTTCCAAAAGTATGTGAAAATTATCAATTTTTTTTTGAGGTTGTCCCACATTTTAATTGATAACTTTGGTTCCACTATACCGATTTCGCTGAATTTCAATACCAAACTGCTTAGGACAATTATAAACATTTTTCTTGCAACTCTACTAAGTTTGTTTGCGTATTTTGGACGTGAGCGTGTTTGACAGAGACGGACAGATAGACGGACATGGCTCAATCGACTTAGAATTTCATAAGGATCAATAATATACATACTTTGTTGGGTCTCAGATGAATATTTCTCAATGTTACACACGGAATGACAAACTTATATATTCACCACTTATGGTGGTGGAGGGTATAAAAACTAAACACAAAAATTTCATGTGCAAAAATTATGACATCACTCACACAACAGCTGACAGAACAAAAACTAAAAGTCAGAATTCATTTCTACCTTTGAGTGAAATGTTAAGAAATCTATAACGAAATCACCGTTAAATTTAAAAAAAAAATTATAATTACTTTTTGAGATAATTGGTGGTTTGTAATTAATCCCTTGAGGCAATCTTGCGGGTTAGAGGTTTAAGTTATTCAAAACAATTTTCATAGCCTAAGTTTATACTGCGATTTGCTAAGAAGTCCTACAACTTACCACTTAACAATTATGTGACTATTTTTATTTCCAGCCCTCAATGGTTTAAAAAATCATGTCATTATTTTGTTTACATGGGTGTATGCGTAAGTGTGTATCTGTGAATGTATGAATGAGTTTGCTTGTTTGTGTATGAGTGTTTAAAGCCGTTATTACCAGTGTTTAATAATACAATATTAAATAAAATAAAACTATTAATGTCCATTAAAATTAATGTTAATTGTTGCAATTATTAATTACGTTCATAACATGGACTTTTTTTATAATTCTGTTCATTTTTGTAGTTGTAGTACTTGTTTTAAAAATTTGCAACTCAGAAACTGTTAAATAAATAAAAATGTTTTATTATTTTTATTGATTGTACATTGTACATACATTAATTAAAGCAATAAAGATTTAAATGTATTCTGAAAAGTCTTAAACCACTTTTGACTTTTGTGTTGAGAAAGTATGCAAATAAATTAAATATACATATTTAATTTTAAAGCTATAATGTTTACACTTTGGAGCAATTCAATACTAAATATGTAAACGAAAGTGCTATGGATACCAAAGGATAAATCCAGCAGGTTTTCAATAGTACCAGAAATATCCTAATTGCTATTTATTTGTTACTAGTAATGACAACCTACTTACTTTGTCCAGCTAACCTAAGAGCATTTGTCTTAGGAAGGTCTTAAGTTTACACTTATGTTCCCCGTGTACCTTTCATAACATTATTCTCCCTTAAGGGTTAAATTTTTAATGTAACTCAAATCTTATAAAAGTCACATTAACGAGAGTTTGTCTTTATAGTGCACATGTTCATGTTTTCATCTTGTTCAAGTACAAACATACATCCATCCATTCTATCCATCCATCTACTCGTAGCACAAGAAGTACTTTATTCTTTTTTTTCTCATGTTTGTTCCCTCTCCATTCATCATCATGCATGCAATCACTGTGAACATTCTTGAAAGTTTTGCAAGAAAAAGTACAAGAAGTACGAAACTTTTAATGATGAACAAGTATTTGCTGACTTTAGAAAATAAAATAAAAAATAAATTCTAAAAAATTATATAAAGTAATATGATTAAAATTAAAATAAAAAGTAAATAAAAATTCAATCAGAAAATAAACTTGAGAGAAAATATTCTCATTAAAAATAAGTACAATGTGAAGGCAGTGCTTAAAAATTAGTTAAATCTAAAAAAAATCATTATTTTCTTCTACTTTTACAAAAATATGTCATTAGGTAATACTTTTTTATATTAAAGATATTAACAGATGACATACTGTACCTTTTTTGTATTTATAAATACATACGCGTAAATATGAGTATATAAATTGTTTCAATTGTAAATCCGAAAAATTGTATATTTGAAAATCTAATACAATTTCTGTTTAGACGATTAAATTGTATTATTCTACATAAGTTTTTGATAAATACTCAGTATTACAATACTGAGTATTCTCGTGTTTAATAGGCTTCTGTCAGTCGTTTGTAAGACTGTTAGAACTAAAATATAACAAGTAGTCCGTCTCTCTATTTTTCTATTTTACTCTCGCAACACCCTTGTGGGAGATGTAAACAATTCATAAGTCTCGAAATGTTAACTATAATGTGTCGTATAATGGTACCGTGAAATAACTCCCTAATGAAATAACTCCCCAAGAAAAAATTAAATAACATACCACAAATTACATACACATCTTAGACTTATTTCATTATGAAACAACTCCTAACGCATAGGGAGTTATTTCATAATTTTTTGTTGGGAGTTATTTCATAATGCAATAACTCAAAATAAAACAACTCCGAATGAAATTTTTTTTGGGTTTTATTTCATTTTATTTTGGGAATTAGGAGTTATTTCATTTTTGTTGGGTTCTACTTTGCAAAAGCAGAACCAATAAATATCAAAAACTGGCTTCACTCAGAAAAGTTTTTTGCATTGCCGGCCTTCGGCCGCGCGCTAAGGTTTTCTCCTCTGGGGTGTATCAAAAACCGGCTTCGCTCAGAAAAGTTTTTTGCATTGCCGGCCTTTGGCCGTGCGCAAAGGTTTTCTCCTCTGGGGTGTATCAAAAACCGGCTTCGCTCAGAAAATATTCTTTTTGCATCGTCGGCCTTTGTCAGGTTGCAACGATTTCTTAATCTGGTGCGAAATGAAAATCGGCTTTCTGAAATATTATAGCCAGATTTTGATACACCCGAGAGGAGAAAACCATAGCGCCTGTCCGAAAGCCGGCAATGCAAAACAAATTTTCTGAGTGAAGCCAGTTTTTGACACATCTCAGGGGAATAAAACTTTGCGCTACGCCACAAGCCCGCAATACAAAAAATGTTTGGTAAGCGAAGAATAATTTCACTTTTGTAGTTCCTTTTTTTAGATTACATAAATAAGTTGCTTCCGATTGGGAATTGTTTCCTTTCTATTGTGATTTATTTCATTGGGAGTTATTGCGCTATTTTGGGAGTAATATTTTTAAAATTATGAAACCGCCAATTATTGGGAGTAATTTCATTTTACCCTTTGGTAGTTATTTAATTTTTCAAGTTTGGGAATTATTTCATTTTTGATGGGAATTATTTCATTGGGAGTTATTTCATTTGGGAGCTATTTCACGGTAACTCGTATAATCAATGTTTAATATATCGAGCCCTTAGCGCCAAATTGTCGTAAGCGACATTTTCAATTTTGTTTTTATTGCAGAAATTAAAATTGTATGGACCTACTAATATTTTAGCGTTCTCAGACTATCGAAATTGTTAGTAACTTCAAAATTAGTCTGTAACTTCTAAATGGTTAGATTGGTTTGAATGAAATTTCACATGCGCAAAGAGGAAGTGATGTTTAAATTTTAAATATGGACCACATGGGCCTACCAGGGGCGCGCACAGGGGTCCCCAAATTAGAACACTTCAGGTATGTATGTTAAATTTTAACAAGTAAGAAGGTATGGTCGGTCAAGCCCGACTATATAATACCCTACACTAAGTAAAATAGCAAAAACATTTTTCTTTTAAAATTTCAATAATTTATATTTTTGAGTGATTTTCGGAAGTGGGTCTTATATGGGAGCTATGACCAATTATGGACCGATCACCACGAAATTAGGTAGTGTGATTTATGTCAATATCAAAGTTTACTATGTTGAAGTTTGTGAGTATACCAACATTTTTAAGCGATTTATGCACGTTAAAGTGATTTTCGGAAGCGGGTCTATATGGGAGCTATGACTAATTATGGACCGATCGTAACAAAATTTGGCGACATGAATTTTGTATATAAAAAACTTATTTGGAGCTCAATTTGTGGAGATACATTTATAAATTAAACATTTATGACCGAAAAAGTCCAATTTCGGAAGGACATTTGTATGGGGGCTAGGTGAAATAATGGACCCATTTCAGCCATTTGCAATAGGCTTGGTCCTTGGGCCGAAGAAATAATATGTACCAAATTTGATCGAAATATCTTCAAAATTGCGACCTGTACTCTGCGCACAAGGTTTACATGGACAGCCAGCCAGCCAGCCGACCAGACGGACGGACGGGCATCGTTTAATCGACTCAGAAAGTGATTCCAAGTCGATCGGTATATTTTGAGGTGGGTGTTAGACTAATATTTTTGGGCGTTACAAACATCTGCACAAACGCATTATGCCCTCGCCACTATGGTGGTGTAGGGTATAAAAACGATCTCCGCATCGAGCACTACAAAAAACCTTGTCGTAGTATCAATTATCTCTTATAACTAGGAGATATTCGCATTTGAAAATTATTTTCTAACATTTTTACCCACTCTACTCCATTTTTTTTATAACAGCGGGTCTTAATATATCCAGATTTTCTCCATTTTTATTTGTTGGCCTAATAAAAAATGTACCTGTCAAATAAAAATAGAATTGCATTAAATTGACAAAAATCGATTTTTCGATATTTTTTTTGGGAAATAATCACCCTTATCGTGGTTGGTATAAACGTCTTACGCCTACGACTGTTTCGTACTAGATTAAAGATAAAATGCAAACTGTTTCTTTAATCTAGTACGAAACTGCCGTAGGTGTATGACGGTTAGCCAACCACGATAAGGGTGAGTATTTTTTTTTAAGTTATCTAAAAAATTCCTAAGAAGATGTATAAGGAATTTATAATTTTTGAAAAACTAATCATGTCCATCAAAAAAAGCCTATTTTTTATGTAAAATTCAAATTTAGGGCATAAATTGTCAAATCCCATAGTCGATATCGAAATATGGTAACCCATTTTAGATGACCAAATATGTTTTCAATTATTTTGTAAACATTTCCGATAACCTCTCCTCTGGTATAGGTATTCTAGCCGAAAAACTAAAATATCCAATTTTTGAGATTTTTGAAAATTTTTTTAGGTTTTGCGGGATTCTTTATTACAAATTTAAAAAGTTGTGTTTATGTTTCCATTTTCAAAAGCAAAATCTATATAACTGTAAAATTTCATTTAAAAATATTCATAAATAAAAATTTAGTTTCAAGTTGAAAATTTTGTATCTTTGCAAAAACTCTATAAAAATCATTTTCTGTCATATTTTTCAATAAAGTATTCCATGAATTTTTAATTGTCAAAAGTTATATATAAATATTTTTGAAAAATAGACAAATAGCTAGAAATTATATTATATCGCTCATAACATTTGTACTTCTATGTATAAATTTAAAAATAATCAAAAAAAACTTCTCCTGTAAAATTTGTGTTTGTGAATTTATTAACACACATTATTTTATAACTTCTTTCAACACAATTAGTAAGTCCTTTCGCACTAAAAAATATTTTTTTTTTTATTAATTTTTTAAATTTTATTTTGTTTGTAGTATTGAAAATATATGAAAATTTAAATGCATTAAAATTTATCTTGTTCGCAAATATAACTTATTTGCAATTAACTAACTCTCTGTTTATTTGTCACTTTGGTTACGGAACATTCATGTTTTTATGTGATATTGCAAGGGAATTTTAATAATTTGATAGAAGTGTTATTGGTACATTTTTTTTATACCCTTCACCATAAGTGGCAAGGGTATATATATGTTTGTCATTCCATTTGAAATTTCTACATTTTTCATTTGCGACCCCACAAAGTATATACATTCTGGATCGTTATAGATAGCGAAGTCGATATAGCCATGTCCGTCGGTATGTTGAAATCAAATACCCCAAATAACTACATACATGATTCATACATCAATATATCGGAAATTCTCCCGGCTCAGTTGCTGTTTAAAATCGAAAAAATTGGCCCACAAATGGCTGAGATATAAGGAAAAAAACCGGGACAACTTCGATTGTTGGCCTATTTTTGATCTATATCTGGATTAATAAGCTTGGATTAATATAGACAACAACGGTATATATAAGTATATTAAGTTGAACCTATAATGGGTCAAAATCGGCAAAAATATTTTTTAACCCGTTTTTTTTTCTTTCATAAAACAATTATTTTGTCATAAAATCTTTTTTCAAAAAAAAATAAAAAAAATTTTTCTTCATCTTCCCGATTTCAGGCATATATCTCTTAAAAATGTTGGTATAATTTAAAAGAAAACTGTTAAAAGAACATTGTTATCCCTAAATTATTAAGAACTAGTTGACCGCCCCGGCTTCGCCCGGTAGCATTTACTAATGTTAGTTCTTCACCTGCCTGTTCTTATTTATTTGAAAATAAAATATCTAAATTTATACTGCATACTTTCGGGAGCTTTTGTATTACAGTTGACTGGACTCAAAAAAAAAAAAGAATTCCGAGTTTTACCCGGAATTTTTTAATTTTTTTTCTTTACAAACCATCTCCTGAAAAATTCGAATCGAATAAAAAACAAGTAAGAAAGTATAGTCGGTCATGCCCGACCATATAATACCCTACACTAAGTAAAAAAGTAAAAACATTTTTCTTTTAAAATTTCAATAATTTGTACTTTTGAGTGATTTTCGGAAGTGGGCCTTATATGGGGGCTATGACCAATTATGTACCGATCATCATGAAAGTAGGTCGTGTGATTTATGTCTATCTGAAAGTTTATTATGCAGAATTTTGTGAGTATACCAAAATTTTTAAGCGATTTATGCACGTTAAAGTGATTTTCGGAAGCGGGTCTATATGGGATCTATGACTAATTTGGAGCGGAATTTGTGGAGATACATATATAAATTAAAAATTTATGACCGATAAAGTCCCATTTCTGGAGGACATTTGTATGGGGGCTAGGTGAAATAATGGACCGATTTCAGCCAGTTTCCTTAGGCCGAAAAAATAATATGTACCAAATTTGATCGAAATATCTTCAAAATTGCAACCTGTACTCTACGCACAAGGTTACATGGACAGCCAGCCAGCCGACCAGACGGACGGACGGACGGACATCGACTCAGAAAGTGATTCTAAGTCGATCGGTATAGTTATAGGTGGGTGTTAGACTAATAATTTTTGGGCGTTACAAACATCTGCACAAACGCATAATACACTCCCCACTATGGTGGTGCAGGGTATAAAAAATCATCCAAATCACTCCAGCCGTTCTCACGTGATGCCATTACATACATGGACCATTTCATTTTTATATACATATATAGATTAATTGATATTTCAAACTGCATTGTTAGGTTTTTTCACAAATCCGATTTTTGGCAAAAACTCGACTTGAGCGATCTCTAAACCTCTTCCAAAAAATCTGAAAAAAAAAAATCAAAAATACTTTACCCTATAAGCTTTTAAGTCATGTTTGTGCACCCATGAAAATAAAAAAATAAAAATAATTGGGACGCATTAATGTACATTTTTGTTACTAATGTTGCAATGCTGTCAAAGAGTCGGAATACTTTCGGAAGTGGGCCTTATAAGGGAGCTATGACTAATTATGGATCGATCGCACAAAATTTGGTGAGGCGAGTTCGGCTTATTTAAAACTTATTAGTGCTGAATTTGGTTTGAATTCTGTATAACTAAGATATTTATGGGAACTTAACTATTTTTAGATAGGGCAATTTTATGGGGAATAGGGGAATTGATTGTCCGAATGCTTCTTCTTGGAGCAATAGAAAAGCTTGTTCCAAAGTTTTTCTTCGAAACTGTCTTGCAGAACTGCATTTTATTAGGGAGTGTACGGCCATTTTTTTTTGATGTACGGTCTATTGTACAGGGACTAGGAAAAAATGTTACCCGATTTTCACCATACTTTTCTGTATGATTTTAGAGTACTCAGAACTAATTTTTGCGCATAATCAACATATTTACATTGCTCAAACAGTATTTAGGGGGACATTTGTATGGGGGCTTAGTGAAATCATGGACCGACATTGCTTATTTTCAATACCAAACAAATCTATCAACAGAGAGTATTTCTGGAAAGGTATTTCGGACGGACATAGCTAGATCGTCTTGAAATCTAATGAAGACCCAGAATATATATACCTAGGTGGGTCTTCGACAAATGTAAACGGAATGTCATATTTAATGTCAATTTCTTCTGATGGTGGGTATAAAAAGTAGAGTTTCGTGTTCGGTTTTAATCGAAACCGAAAACGAGGTTCTTCAAGGCCCAATACCGAAACCGACAATTA
This sequence comes from Calliphora vicina, assembly GCF_958450345.1. Lineage (NCBI taxonomy): Eukaryota > Metazoa > Arthropoda > Insecta > Diptera > Calliphoridae > Calliphora > Calliphora vicina. The sequence continues at coordinate 31,030,127 of NC_088784.1, forward strand.
TTTTGCGGTTTTTACTTTTAATCTATTTTCAGTAGAAAAATTAAAAATTTAGAAATAAAAAACAAACTTTTTCATCCAAAGATTCATCCAAGTATTTCCTGGCAATTAAAATTCAAATAACTGTTTATTTATTTAATTTAAAAAAAGGAATCCAAAGTGTTTTTAACAAAGACTTAGTTATTTTCAAATATCCAATAAAAGTATGGAGTACTGGATGACACGGTGCGCTTCGCCACCCCAATTAGAAGAAAGAAATAGTACTATTAAGTCTCCCTTTGTGAATTAATAATAATTCAGGATAACATATCTCTAGTTTCAAGTTTATTGGTTCAATGTAATGTGGATTCTAGCTCATTAGAATGTATTATTAGAATTAAAAAAGTACCATGAATACCCTCATTTTGTATTCCCACTCAGCATCATTAATGTCTAATTTCATATTGCTGGGCCGATTATTATTGAAAATGCAAAAGAAATGTACCACTAAACTCACTTTTTGCGAATCATGTGTGTCTAATTTTTAGGTTTATTATTTTAAAATATTCCAAAAGTACTATTACAATAAAGAAATAGTACTATAGCCAACTATTGTGTACATAAGTAAAATAGTTTAATATAATAAAAAGTTAAAATAGAAGATAAAGTGACAATTTTCCACAATTGAATCCCCGCCAAGTTTGTAATTAAAGTAATTTCCTGATTATAGGTTCAATATTATAGAAAATTCAAAAAGTACCATTTTGAAGAACGAAAAAGTACTCCTTAGTTTGGTTTAGTTCTCCTTGTTTGGTATCATAATACCTATTCTTGATTATTTCTTTACTGAGAAGCATATTAGCCAACATTAGTGCATATAAGCTAACTAATTTAATATATTAAAAAAGTACCATTAAAATAAAAAGTACCGATTTTCCTTTATGCTCTTGAACGCCCGTCAAGTTTGAATTTTAAATTTGTTAGCTTTTCCTATATTATCAACTGATTTTGTTTCTATAATACTTGATATTTAATAAATTATCACAAAACAGACCGAAACCGATCGGTTTTCTATTTTTTAAAACCGAAACCGCGGTTTTGAAATTTTTCGGTTTTTTGAATACTCTAATAAAAAGCCATTCTTGATGTCTTCATATACTTCATGATATTCCGTTTAGAGCTGAACTTATTTAAAACGAAAGCTCGGTTGTTGCAATTAAGCTCAACTTATCAGGATATTGGCCTCTGTCGGTAAGAGTCATCTATGTATGATTCAAAAGGATAGCTCATGCCATTTATAAGTTCTTAAGAGAGTTGGCCAAAGTCTAGCAAATTAGGAAGATTCCACTGAATAAATGTGATCTGAGCCATCAAAATAGGACAGCCTATTTAGCTGTTGTCAATATTACGATGTTAATATTTTTTAAATAAATCAAAAACCAGTGCTAGTGTACCAAAAGTTACACTGTTCTCCCAATGTTACTTTGTGCTAGTGCTCCAAAAAGTAAAATTTTTATAAACGTTACAAGAATGTGCTAAACTTAAGAAGAGTGTCTTTATATTTCCATGGACTTCACATTTGATAATAATCTGCTACAGGTCAATAAATGTTTTTAACTAACCTTCACAGTTGGGGTTTAAAATGAATTGCATTTCAAGTTTTTTACCATAAAACCTAACACAATTATTATCACAATACAAAACCTTGTAAAGCTAAACTTTGAACATAATGTATGTATATTATATTTAGCAAAAGCTAAATTTTGCAAAACCTCAATACTAAGTACATACTTATTCTAAAAATACAAGTGAATATCTTTGTAAAATAAAACTATTTGCTTCTACTTACAACAATTCTTAAATAAGAAAATATTTTTCTTAGAAAGTTCTTTAACACATTATCCTTTTTTTGTGCGTTTTCTCCTGTGTGCCTGTGTATGTGTGAGTGTGTTTTGTTTTTCTTTTTAAAGCAAATCTTTAATAAAACATCATTTCCGTTTTTGTGTTTTTCTGTATTTTTTCTTTCTTCTGTTGAAAAATTTTCTGCAATCTTGTATTTTACTTGTTCTTTGCTTGTACTTCTATTGAAATATGCTTGAACCCTTTTTAGCCACAAGTACATTTTGTTCTCTACACTAAGTACAAAATTTCCTTTTCTATTTTTAACTAGAAACAATACTCCAGGAGCTGGGGGAAAAGAATCAACATAAAACTACACAAATTATGTTTATAGAAGAATACGTATGATATTCTGGCAGTAGGCTAATGGTTGATTTAATTGCGAGCTACATACATTTTTTGTTTCCTGTCATCGAAAAATAATCAAATGATGAACATTTGAGCGATATTTTTATTAAAAAAATTTGAAATTTAAAATTAGGGTTTGAAATAGGCATGAAATTTCACATTTTTTATGGTATCAAATTGTAATTGTTTATCGAGGTCAGAAAATGTTTTTGTTTGGTTTTTATTTTTAATGAAATTGTTTTGAAACTTTATCTGATTTGGCTCATATGTTTGGCATTAGATTTTCAGATGACGAAGAACAATTTCAGACCTTATGTATGGACTCTTATGCCTATCGTCTTATGATCAGGCCAAATGAATATAATTATTTGTTGAAATATCGCGAACTCTTCAATAAATTCATTGAACGTCTGATCTTCATTTGGTTGAATCGAAAAAGCTACGCGTCAAGGAATATGTTCACTTGAGTGATGCGATCATCAATGATGGAAACGCTGCAAATATCGGCCAAATGGTGATCTTGCCACCGGCAGTTCGCAACAAATTCACGGGTACACTCAAGATGCTGTGCGCAAATATGGCTCTTTATCACTTTCACGTGCAATCCAGCATGGAAAGACATCACCGACCTGTTATTCACCGGTCAAAGTTTAACACATATACACGAACTCCTCGTCCGACTATTCAAACAAAAGTTGATTAGGCAGATGGATATCATCAGCAAAAGTCACATATTTGGCGAAACTCAATGATGGATGTACTGGGATGAACGGCAAAAGCGAGGCCTGCCACACGCCCATATTTTAGTCTGGCTTAAACAAAAAATCATGCCAACTCAAATCGATAACGGGATTTCCAGCTGAAACAACCCGAAAATACATTATCCTAAGGCTTTGAGGTGAACAGAACAGAAATTCACTATGCATGAACGAAAGCAATTGTAAAAAGCGCTATCCTTATGAGCTTGCTCCGAGAAACTAAAACTGAAGGCGATGGATATCCTCTGTATAGGCGAAGAAAGCCGAATCACGGTGGGTACACAACCACAATCAAAATGCGCAAAATGTTGACGTCAATAAGATCATGTACTACAAACCGCTGCTTTCAAAAATGTCTGATGTATCAATGTTGAGTACTACAATTCTGTAAATTCAATCAAATACATTTTCAAATACGTCAACAAAGGCATTGACATCGCGGTATTTAGCAGCAATGATGCGGTTTGGCTTCATCTACCTGCTCATTTGGAAAATGGCCAGCGTGTTTATTTCAGCAAACAAAAAGAGCAGAGCAGCCGTCACACAACTCTCTCACCGATTTATTCGATTTGTGTTGAACTAACAATTTAAACTTCAGGACAAGATTTATCCTGAAGCTCCCAAATATTACACTTGGAACACTTCGTCAAAGAAATGAATGAAGAGAATTCATGGCGCCATTGCCTCAGAATATGTTGGTGTGTATTCTTCTCATGCCTTGAGACGTGTCTACACCATTCATTCAAATAATGCTGAATGTTATTATTTGCGATTGTTATTGCATAGGATCAAATTTCCAACATCATTCACCGCCTTAAGAACCATCGATGGAAACGAATGCCAAACTTATCAAGAATCGTTTTTCTGATTGGGGCTGCTTGAAAGTGACCACCATTTGAACACAACACAAACAGAGGCATCACTCACATGTCAGCCAAAACAAATACCCACTTTTTTTGCGATTATTTTAACAACATAGAAGAGTAGTGTGGGAAAATCTTAAGTGAAGACATTTTTATGCGATATTTTCAACCAAGCTCTACTGCTGATTGAGGACATATCTTAACTAATCTAGGAATGCCAGCTTCAATACGGAACATATACAGTACAAGACAGATAACAGCACTTTGATGTGAACCAGCAAAAACAATATAAGAAAATTCAAACTAAACGTCTGGTTCCTGAAGAAAATTATGCAACGTATAGCAAACGAAAATGGCGGACTTTTTTTCCTCGATACACCAGGAGGGACAGGCAAAGTATTCCTCATCAATTTAATATTGGCGTCGGTTCGAATGCTGAATTGGAATGAATTCGCAGCGGCATAATCGGGAATTCATCGACGTTATTGAATAGCAGATGCACTTACCAACTCCCATTGAATTTGAACCAGACAGAATCACCAACTTGCACAATCAGCAAGAACTACAGCATGACCATAATCCTTAAAACGTGCAAAATTTAAATCTTCATACCTTTGGAATCGAGTCAAAAAAAATCACGATATCGAGGAATACAACCAACTACAAAAATTCGGATTAGCTGTGGGAAAGTGCAATTTGACACCAAAAAATGATTCAATTGAAACTAACAATTAGCAAATTCAATTGACGTAACAATGAAACACAAATCGATTGATACAGTAATGAACGAAGAACAAGCCGTCAATTATCCTGCTGAATTTTTGAATTTATTGGAACAAGCCGAAATGTCACAACATGTATTAATATTGAAGGCTGGATCACCTATAATGCTTATCCGCAACATTCCACCAAAAATTATGTATTCCCAGCGGGAAAAAGGTTCAGTGAAGAGGCCTTCCTAAATGCCTTATTTTGCAGACACAAGGACAGCCAGCCGCATTGCAAAAACAAGCATGTTTGATTTTGCAATGCAGTTTTGAATGTGGTTTTTGGAAAGAGAAGCAAAGCCCTTCTAGAACGTCAACTGAGAGCAGGCAGAGTGGAATGTGTATAGCATCTTTCATAATGTGTAAACAGGTCTTTAATTTTAATGGAACGTACAGGTTCCATGCATACCGATGATTATCAACGACTTAAAATTTGAATTCTATCGGCTCCAGTTCCCGTTTCATCTTTCATTTGCTATAACCATTAACAAAGCACAAGGCCAATCGTTGACTATTGTTGGCTTACATTTGGAAAATTCATGGTTTTCACACGGTCAATTGTATTTGGCTTGCTCCCGAGTTGGCAAACTAAATAATCTAAATATTTTTACTCCAAATAAGAAACATTGTATATCCCCTGGCCTTAAGATGAATTTATATACATATATAATATCCCAGTTGACTTAAATACATTCGTTTCTTTTTCTAAGGGCATATCATGGAACTGTACATATAGATATCTGCTACAACTTTGTCATATGACCACCTCATCTGTCGTAATCTGGCCAACTGTCTAAAATTATATTGGGGCTCTCAAATAAAAAAAAATCGGAAAATCAAATAAAGCCTGCGTATTTCTCAGAAGAATACAGTTTCTTTAAAATTTATGTTGAGGAGTTTCGTAGATGCTTTACCAAAATATTAACAAATGTGATGAAGTCCTCAACATACATAATTTCTCTCATCACCCCTGTAGGGTACTAAGTATATATAAAATGGCAGCATACAAAAAAAAAACTGAAAGTAAGGTTAAGAAAACCAACCACAAACGGATATGTATGCATAATCATTGTGTAGTACAATAGGAAGTACTTTAAGACTTTTTTTTTAGTTTATATATAAAAATATTGTTGAGTAGGTTAAAGGCAAAATAACAGCAACAACTAAAATGCATAAAAAATAAAAATAAAGAAAGAAATCAAGAGAAACAGCATAATGTGGCTTTAAGTATTTTATGATTTTTTTGTCGTTGCTGTGTGTTGCTCTTAAAACTTGAAACTGTTTTTAGCTTTTAAAACACACAATATTTCTTTTACAAAAAAAAAAAAAAAATATACTAAACCAAGATTTTAAACATAAATAAGCTTTTACCTGAATTCGCATATAAACGTTTCCGATGATGGAGTTTGAAGTTTTGGACAATAAAGGAATAAACTGCCACATATTTATACAATACTTTCATACAAATGCATAAAAGACCATAATTATTGTTATTATTTCTATTTGAAAATAATAACTTTAAACATTATATTGGAGTTATATTTATATTATTGTTTGCATGAACTAAAAAGCATTTTCCTAGAATTTCTTTTGTGATATTTGAATCGTTATTTTAATTAATAGATTTCATAATTCTAATATAATTAATATTATATAATGCACTGACATATTAATATATTAAACTAGATATTTAATATTTGTAATACAAAAAACACATGTGTACATTTTATAAATATTTCACAATTTTCCAGGAGTATATTTCACATTCATTTGAAATGGACTACGTATGAACTTACTAACATATATAAGTATATTACGATTTTATTTGTATCTTCCGGATGTAATAAATTATATTTATATTTATTATAACGGACACAAACATATTTAAATATATTTTGAACACATTTTATTTTCAAACTGAAAAAATATTGTCCTTATTTAAAAAATTACAAAGTTATTGAAAGCAAAAATAAGAATTTGCTTAATAAAGTATTTTCTGTAAACTATATAATTCATTTTAATATGCAACATAAATTCCTTTTCAAATCTCGCATTTAACAGAACAACTAGTTTTTCAGGTAAATTGTGAAAAATTCCAAAATTTTACATTTGAACTCGGATGTAATTTTATTTATATTGACCATTGTAGCGTATGATTAATATGTGTTAATTGTTAGAAATGTGAAGTGTACTTAATATACATATGTAACATATATTACTCATACGTTATGATCCAGCTATAACGTATGAATATTAATAATAATGCCGCACAGTGGAGGAAATGAAAAAGTGGCAATAAATCTGTAAATTCGAAACTGTGAATTTTTTATGGATGGTTTGCGTAACATTTATCCTTAATGCCTCTGCACAGAAAATAATCCAAAGAGCTCAACTCACAGCTCCAACGCGGCCAATTGACGTCATAATTTATTAGATTTTCAAAAACAGTGCGTTAAACATCGATGTTTGCAAATTGGGTTGAACTGCCGAGCCAGGCGTGGTAGTCATATGAATGATGTTGTGTTCCATTCTTAAATAACAATAAAACCAAAAATTTTAAACAATAATCAGTACTTTTTTATAGCCGATTCAAATTTAAAATAGGTAAATGTCCCACCCCTTACCTAAAAAAAAATCGCTAAAATAATACTTTGTTCATTTTCTCCACTGTGCACAGGGAGATAGACAAATAATTTGCTTTTTTTTCTCCGGCGTAACTCTTTGGAGTCAATTTAGATCACTTTTTATACTCACCGTCAAAAATATGGGGGGGGGTGTATATAGTTTGTCATTCCGTTTGTAACATATACAAATATTGGTCGTATATATACTAAGTAAAATGTCCGCCCGACTGTTGCTGGCACGATAGGGCATCGAGGTAAAGACGTCTGAGGATGAAATTTTTTGCTAATGTTTTCCTTTGATAAGAAATGTTTGGTATTGAAGAATGGCCAAATGGGTGAAGTGTTTATAATCCGGTTAACCGATTAACCGAAACCCCGTTTTTTCTTCAAAATGACGGTTTTTTGCGAACCGGTGCGAAATGTTGATTTTCGGTTAAATGGTTTATCCGGATTATACCACTCGGTTAACCGGTTTTTAAAATTTGGGACTAAAATCAGTAAATCTCATGTTTTGAAGAATTTTTTATAGTCATTTTATACAATTTATATCAAACATTTGTTCTGATATGATATAAAGATCTTTCAATAAAAATGATTAATAATTACAATGATTGTAAATAGTAGAGTACGATGAGTTTCCTTAAAAACTTTTTCAGAATCAATTACACACAATTCAATTATGAAACATTAAATTCCGCATAATTCTGGAAATTTAGGCAAAATCTAACTAATGATTAATTAAAAACCTAATGGTGATTTTACCAAATGTTAAATAGAATTTGATAAATTTGACTTCATTAGTGTGTTTTGTTCTTAAAATTTAATTTTATTTATCATTTCATTAGCTTAGTGTACAAACGTGCTATGTTCTTTTTCACAAATATTACGGGAAAGACAAAAAACGAGCTGTAACAAGTATTATTTATTTAGTAACATATTTATACTCAATTCCATTTGACTGAGATAATAGTTTTGACATTTATACAAAATAAAATGGACTTAGCCCTTTTACATATTTATAGTTATTAAATATTAACCATTCTTGACTAGTCAAAACTAAAAATGTATTGGATATTTTTTGTTTTCTACATAATGTCGGTTAACCGAAGAGCCGGTTTTCTAAAAAAGGCGAATTTTCGGTTAACCGACAAACCGGTTTTTTAAAAAGTCGGTTTTTTATAAACGCTAAATGGTTGAAATATAATCAGAGTTATGGACCAATATGTAGGACAATCACCAACAAAATTTATATTTATCAATAATATGTTGCTATTTTATTTAAATAAATTACATATAATATCTATAACTTTGCACACATTATTATTTTGATAAAAAAACAAGCTCTATTGAAAATTGCAAGAATCGGTCCATGATTTCTTCCAATACTCATACAAATTTCATCCCGAAATGTGGCTCTATGGTACACAAATTCCTATATAATAGCAGTATCCATACAAAATTCAGCAAACGTAAGTTATATGTTAAAAAAATCACCAAAATGAAATCTTGCTTGGATCGGCCCATATTTGACCATAGCCATAAAAAAATTGTCATCAGTTTTAAGTTTTGATATACCCGAGGTGCCTCATTTTGGCGCACTGTGGCTCGGCCATCTTTTACTGTTGTAAGCTCAAATTCAAAACATAAATCAACAACACTTCCTCTATAGCCGTGGGAAATTTCGAACTATTCGTTTAGAAGTAGCAGATTTATTTCCACTTCTTTTCAGTTCTCCCACTGTGCGTCCGTAAAATCCATTATCTCGCAAAAAATGTAACACAAATTTCTTTGAAATATGTATAGATTTTACTACAGGATTTTGTAACTATTGATCTATAATTATAATATTTTCAATTATATTGAACATTTTTCAATTTGACTATCATGGTAAAAAACGGAAATTTTAAAATTTAATCTTAAATATCTTTTAAACTATAAGAGATAACTTAGTGATATAAACTGGAGTTTATTTACCTTATCACTTACTTTACAACAAATCTTTATTCATGGAATCAAATAGTACGAAAGGCATATCGTCAAATAGGTGCAGAACTCGGAACTTTGCCCGAAAATAACACTCATTTTAATAAAACATTTCCTATCATTTTCATTGAATCTGAATAAATGACAGCCAATTAGACAGATCTATCTGTCAAAGTTCGGAAATTAATGTTGGAAGACGTTTTACTTATGATGAGTGTCAACAGCATAAAAAGTGAGATATTTAACGTTTAATCAGATATGGAAGATAGGAAGCAGTAAAGATGAATGTACAGTTTTACTCAGTATACAAGTTGATAATTTTGTTAAATATTTTAAATCTTTGAAGTATTTTACTTAAAGTTCTAACTTCACTTTTGTATTTAAACTAAAATTTTCATACACATTCGACTTACTACATTTGCATATAAAGCTCCTTACTTTCATTTGGCATTTAGTGTGTTTGTGATTTATTAATAGACGTATTAATTTCTTCCGTAAATCTCCAAGAAACCGCTATATGTCAGTTTTAAAATCAAGTGATACGAGTATGTACCTAAAGAGAAGACATCGAAAGCAACAAAGCAATAGACATAGTAGTGTATGACACTTATGAATTTATATCACAAAATATCTAAAGAATTTGGTAGTGGTGTGGTAAGTATCTTTACTGTGTGCGTGCAAGCCCCTGTCTATGGATATGTGTAAGTAACATTGGTAAAATTTACATATGGAAGGATATAGAGTTAGTGACAAAAAAAGTTCAAGGAAACCTGGTACTATATTTTGAAAATCTAGATAACTAACCAAGAAATTAAAGTTACAGATGGAGATTTTCTATAAATTTGCTTTAATTCTGGTTTTGTTCGTTAGATAATACATGAAACTACTAGAATATGGCACTGTGTATATAAATAGGAACAGCGAGTTGTAGAAAAGTCAGTATGTCATAGGCGATATTAGGTTTAACATCATGTGTGTTACCAGTGTATTCTTATAAATTATAAAGATTGATTTTAAAGTGTATGTATTAAAAGAGATTCCCGATTTAAATAGCTGAGTTAATATAAATAAATAAAGATTTGTTACAATTTTCAAACTAATAATCACTTTTATTTGCCATTAAATGAATACGGTTTATTTAAAGGAAATAAACCACCGTTTTTAAAGGGCAAAAATGTAAATTCACAAAAATGTAAAAGAATACCTTAAAGGGAATTTTTGGATTCTGCATACTAGGACCACATTTGGACCCTGGTAAGATTTGTATGTGTACTGACTAGAAATTTATCAAATATCGTTCAACTGTAAAGTCAACAATATTGTAAGGCAACATCTTTCCGTCAAATGAGGTCTTGTTTTTTTGGTTCAAATCAATGTCGAATCTGGCCATTGGTGGGTAATTTTCCATGGTCTTGAGGCTGCAATATATTCTAATACGCTTGTTTATTCACAGTACTGTAAATATTGTGTAAATGTCATAAGTTATCACCAGAAAAGCAACCCCACACCATAACATGTCAGGATCCATGATTAACTGTTGCAGTATAGTGTTTGGGATTTAGTCTGTTCAAGTGTTGAACTCCTAAAAATTCACAAAATAAATTTTAGATTCATCGAAAAATTAAAAGGTATTAAATAGAGGAGAAGTCCAATTCAAGTGTTCCCGAGCAAATCTAATGCAATTTTTTGCGATTGTTCGCATCTGCACATCTGTATCTGTAAAGTTTGTACACCTGCAATACTTTGACTATTCTTTGATATCTGGTGTGTTGAGATGGATACATATTTTACGTCCAAAGTGGTAAAAAATCTGTAACTTTTACACCAATAGTCCGATTTTTCGATACATGGGGCACGGCCTCAGCTTCTAATATTGAAAATATTCAAAGATTCCAATATAAAATATAAAGAATGATAACAGCAGCGCCTTGGTATGTGAGAAATATTAACATTCATAAGGACCTAGGTTAGAGTGTCCCAAAATTTTTTTTTTGGAATTATAAAACTATAGTTAAATATAAAATGTTGACTTTCTATCATGATTGCAACCCGTGCCGACTTGCGATTTAGTTTTGAGGTGCATTTACAAGGGAAAAATAAGATTTTTTCAGTTTTTGTAAAAAATTTACCATTAAATAATTACTTTTGCAATTTAATTTAAAAGAATCGAAATGTGTACGTAATTGTCGTTCTAATAAGATATAAAACAAAAAAATTGGTTAAAAAAATGTTAAAGTTATTAAATAATCGCCAGGCCATTAACGTGTCTCAAGCCACTAGAACAAGAAATGTAGTTACAAAATGAACATATTTTGAGAAATATTAAAATAAAAGCTCAGTTTTAGTTAAAATATATCCATATTAACTTGTATATGAGTTTTTGTCTTCGTAGGATACCGTTAACCTATTCGCAGGTACAGCCAAAAAAATTATTTTTTTTCGGCAGTTTCAAAACTCCATTTCCAAATTTTTAAAAATTTTGTTAAACAAATTTTTGAACATTATAGGGGATAAAAATATGAAAAAAGTATGACAATACCTCCTAAATTGTTTCCGTACCTGCGATTTAAATTTTGCGATTTTCGAGAAAAACTAATTTTTTTCCCATATTTTGGCGCATGTGCCGAATTTCCTTACTTGGAAAAATAGCGAAATGTTATATATTATTGGGCCAGTTTTTATGAAGCTTAAGAAAAATATGACACAAAGTCTAGTATTTACAAAAACAGCAGAAAAGTTAGAATTAACCCATAATAGCACTTGGGGTTAAAATTACACCATTTTATTTTTATAGGAAACACACTTTAAAATATTGTGTATTAGAAAACAGTATTACGAAGCCATTTTGAAAAATGTTCACAATTTTGTTCAAATTTGACCACACATTTTTCAAACGGCAAAATATTGTATTTATACCTTATTTTGCCTTCCTGGTGATAAATGAAATAAAAAAGCAAGCGGAGTCATATTTGAAAAAGTTAGAAGTTCAGCCTAACACACTTGCACGAACATTAATGAGAAGTAATGGCTACATCCAGTAAGAAGAAGGAATCCAACAGACCTGCGCTGATGATAAGATCTATAAATTAAACGTAATTTTTCGTCCAACTGTGGTGGGACGTAAATAAAAATTAATATTTGGATTTAAGATTTGAACAAATTATTATTTTGTGAAGATACAATAAATAAAAAATTAAAAAAAAAATGTAAAGATTGATATACGTTTTTAGTACATCACATTCACATCTGTCGACTAGCATACAAGATGGGTCAGTCCGCGACTTTTTTAATATCTCGGCGCTTAACTGATAGGGCAACACTTCTACTGCAAACCGGCATCTGTCAGTTGATTCCTGTTCAAATTTCAACAAGCAGCGTCATTTAGTTTGTGTTTACAGCCTGTTTGGGTTTCATAGCTGGAAAAAAGTGAATTTCGTCTGCTCGTTAAGCATAATTTTTTGCGGAAAAATCATCACTCAAATAAAGACTAAGCTTGATAAATACTCTGGGAACTCTGCACCATCAATTTCAATGGTAAAAAAGCTGTTCAATGAATTTTCATACAAGCACGAAAGATGCTGTACGCCCAGTTGAGGTCTCCACACATTAAACAATGGAAAATAATCACGATATGTTGTTGGCCAATCGGAGATTGAAAGTGCGAGATATTGTGTAAGCCATAGGTATCTCATATGGCTCAGTGGTTTAAATTTTTGAATGATCACTTGAAAATGAGTAAGCTTTTCGAAGATAGCTTACACATTTGCTGACAATCGGGTGTATAAAAGGATACACAGTGCAGTTTCCATTGCAAAAATCCATGAATTAGGCAACGAATTTATACAGATTTACATATATTAACAGATTCTAGTTGACAGTTAAAAGTTCACAAATTTACTAAACTGCTCTCGTAGTTCGCTTCCTAAAATTGTCGATTTGTGTATCCAAATCATTAAAATTGCTTTTCCTATAACAATACCATTTTAAAGCATTTTAACTAAAACTTGTCCCAATCCCTAAGTAACCAGTCACGTGACTAGTTTCTTTTAACTCACTAATCACGCTAATAACTCTCCACATTGAATTACATTCTCGTTCTGATTTCTTGTATTTTGTCGCCAGCTATATTTAATTTACGTGTATATCTGTCTATATGTCGACATTACTAAGCTAATAAAATCTTTACATCAAATATGTATGCGATGTGAAAATGTTCTGTATTTAGCTTGCGGTAATTTATTAAATGTTTTAGGCAGACACTTCATTCCCACATTTTCTTAAGTTACGTTATATTTTGGCTGGGAAGTTGAACATAAATTATGTTTAAAATTTACAAAAGGTTTTAAGAGGTTAAAATAAATAACAGCAAACATAAATTTAGAAATATAAATAAATAAATGTATTGTATTTTTACATGTAAATGTTTTGTGTAATATGTACGAGTTTCTATGTAAGCATGTAATACGTGTAAGTGTAAATGAGATTACTAGGGAGTCCCAAACAATCTTAAGGTGTTCAATATAAGATTTTTAAGGAAGAATGCAGAAATTGTGTAATAAACAATTACAGTGCTCTCACAAAAACATTAATTTTCCCATTTTCACTTAAAAATGTTCACCTTGCACACCCTAATAAATCTCTATCTTTATAAGTTTTATGTCTATTTGAAAGACGACAATGACTTCTTCCTCTTCTACGAGACATCTCCTTATTGTGCAATAAAATTTCAAATGATTTATACATAGACTGTGTCTTGTTAATTTTATTAAATTTACAAGTTCTTTATTTCGCTAGTGGTATGAGTTGTGAGTAAGTAGTGATACAGAACAGACAAATCTATGAAATTGAAATGTTTAAGCAAAAACACAGATTTAATATGTCTAATTGTGATTTATATGATCCTTTCATTCGTATGACAAATATTTAAGTCGTGCTAGTATTTTATATAATAAAATTAAAAAAACTTGAGGAAATGTGGTATAAATATTAATTTCCATAAGAATTTTATATTTATTATTAATTTTTTACAAGCTAATATTAATATTAAGAAATTTTAAATATTTACCTTCAATAGATAATTCTAGATTTTGCACTAAATGTACATATTAGAGTGTTCCACGAAAATAAAATTACGAATTATGACCGTGCCCCCTCTAGAATTGCTCTATGTATTGTATAAACACGTTGCATACAATATTAGAATGATTGGATAACATTAACTGGTGGCGCAACAACGCTAAAGTTTTGAGGTCAGGCTACTAGAACAAGAAATTTTGGAATATTAAAACAAAAACTTACTCTTCTTAAAATATATCATTCAACGGCCGTTTCAAGACTCCAATTTAAAATTTTTAAAAATTTTGTTAAATCAATTTCAGAAGTTTTTAATCATCACATTGCAATTTATTGATAATGACAGTTTTTCCGTGCCTGCGATTTAAGTTTTGGGATTTTCGAGAAAAACTATTTTTTTGCCATATTTTGGCGAATGAGCCCAATTTTAAGTAAAGTCTGTTCATAATATTATAGTCCAGGTAATTTGAAATATAGTCTGAAAGTTTTACTGAAATCGGAAAACGTTAACCCTAAATTCGTAAAAGTCAAATTTTTCAATATTTGGAATTTCTGATAGCGAAGTTTTATATATTTTTGGGACGATTTGATGAAACTTAAGAAAAATATAACACAAAGTTTTGTATTTACAAAAACAGCATAACATTTTAAATTAACTCTTAATAGCACTAGGGGTTAAAATGACCCTCAACTTTTAAAATCACGAAAAACGCAGTCAATATGAATGGTGCTAATTTTTAAATTTGAATCATTCAAATTATTTATTAAATTTAATAAATCAAAAGTACACTAAAATTGTCATACTTTTTTCACATTTTAAAAATTAAAAAAAACAGCTCATTTTGAAACAAAAAGTCAAAAAAGTTTTTGATTTGCCAAAAAAAATATTAAAAATTTTATATCTTGAATTACAAAACATTTATTTTAATATATATCCCAATGGCATCCCACCAAAAACTTCTTAAAGGATTGGAACTAAGCTTTCATTTGTGAAAAAAAAATTGAACAAAAGTTAGATTTTGCCAAAAAAAAGTTTAAAATTGTATGTCTTGAGTTACAAAATATGTATTTATTTTGATAGATATCCCACTAAGCGGCCGAAAAGGTCTTCAAGGCAAAAAAATAAATAAAAAAGGGTCCATTTGAGAAAAAAGTCAACTCTCATCCCACAAAGCGACCAAATAGAACTTCAAGGAAAATATCTAAGTTATCTTTTGAAAAGATGCCCATTTTGAAAAAAAACAGTTTTTGATTTCGGAAAACAAATTTCAAAATTTTTGTTTTATTTTTTTTTTCAAAAGTTTGATGAAATAGCTATCTAAACTATTTGGGACACATTTTGCTGAGAACAATAGGTACATTTTTTTATGAATTTCTATGTTAGGTAAATTATCTGCGAGTTGTTAAGTTTTCCGTAATTAATTTGCCACGTAAAAAACATAATGACATGTTATATATCAATGGATAGAAGATTTTGTCTACTTTCCAATAATGTATATAACTTTTGACAATGAACAAATTCATGGAATACTTTTTTGAAAAATATGACAAAAAATGCTTTTTATTGAATTTTTGCACAGATAAAAATTTTCAAATTGAAATAAAATTTTTATTTATGAATATTTTGTTATTTTACACTTACATAGATTTTTTTATTGAAAATGGAAAAATGAAAACAAATTTTGAAATTTGTAATGAGGAATCCCGCAATTCCCAAAAAAGTATTGAAAAATTCCAAATATGACATTTTATCGTTTTTTGGCTATAATATCCATACTAGGGACGGGGTTATCGGAACCCTGTACAAAATAATTAAGAACATATTGGGCCATCTAAAATGGGTTACTATATTTTTTTATATCGACTATGCGATTTGAGAATTTTTGCCCTAAATTTGAATTTTATAGAAAAAATAGACGTTTTTTAAATGGACCTGGTCCCCTCGGTATCAAAAATTATACAGTTTTTTTCATTTAGAATATTTGATGTAAAGTTAGCTTTTCAATAAGTACAAATTCATTATACATCCTTTTAGACATTTTTTAGATAACTTAAAAAGAATAAAAGTACTTTTTTCCCAAATTTTTTTAATTTTTTTAAATTCAAATGCATGTCACTTTGGACTCAGTCATAATTTTTAAACAATTCTTTCTTCTTATGATATACACATCTGTTGTTAATCCTATAAAAGAAAAATGGCGAAAATCGGGACATATTTTACACCGCGGTCATCAAAAAACTGGAGTAGGGTTGGTAAAAATGTTGAATATTTAATTTTAAAATGCGGATATCTCCTAAGCTGTAAGAGATAATTGATAGCTACGCGGTTTTATGTAGTGCTCGATGAGAAGATTCTATATACATATGTATGTAATTTTTTTGAAATCGGAACACAAAGAAGAAATAATTTTTAAAATTGACCATACCCGAGGTGTCCCAATTTGGGGATCCCTGGCCCAGCTCCTGGTGGGCTCATGAAGTCCAGATTCAAAACACAAACTCGACGACACTTCCCCTTTGCGCATGTAAAATTTAATTGATTAAAATCGGACTAAGGGTTTAGAAGTTACAGATTTATTTTCCTTTTTTTTTCTCATACCACTGTGCGACGATGAACTTTGTGATGAAACTTTTGAAATGTTAGATGATGCTGGAGACGATGGTTATGGTGAATCTGATTGCAGGCTTGAAGGGATTGCCTTTTTTGCGTTGGTTTATTGGCATAATATCAGATGCTTGTAGAAGCTCGTTTGCTATCATCAATTGAAAATTCAACAATGACATATGTTTCATTTTTCTGTCTTGATCGAGGTATATTCATATACTTCTTTGGTTACGACATCAGCGTTTGCATTCTGAAACTGGATTTTCAGCTACTTGATCAACTATTGATTCAATTACTCTCTCCAAATTATAATTTTTCTTCTTCTTCACCGTCTGCATCATCAGAATTTTCAAATCGAAATCGATTTTCTGTTTTAACTCTGATTCTGTGAGACCTTTTAAGCGCATTTAAAAAAAATAAATTACTACTATGGACAAATGTTGCCTATAAGCAACATTGTGTTCATAAAATTCCTGACATAAAATAATTTTTTTTTAAGTTTTGCAAACATTGTTTTATTTTCTGTTATCTGTTATTTATAGTAAAATTCACTTTTTATAAACAAAAAAAAAAGGAGTGATATGTTTTTATTTGAATTTTTGTAGAACAACTTATTCCAGTCGAATAGTCGAAATAGTCGATAAAAGTCGATAAAAGTCGACTTTTTAGATTGTTAAAAAAAAATATTGCACTTGCATTTTTTATAGTGTATGCTAATATATGTAAATAATAAATAATTAAATGTTTATAAAATAAAGCTTTTTTCTACACAAAATTCTTACAACATTATTCTAACTATTATCGCTTTGAGAAATTTAATTTTTAGTGCTAGACATTACAAAAGGCTCATCAATAAATGCAGAAACCATGTATTTTTTACAAGAAATGGTAAAAAGTTGAAAAAAGTCGAAAATAGTCGAAAAGTCGAAAATAGTCCAAAAAAGTCGAAAAGTCGATGAACTAAAAAGTCGAAAGTTCGAAAAGTCGACTTTTCATAAACTACCAAAAGTCGAAAGTTCGAAAAGTCGACTTTTTAATAAACGGAAAAAGTCGAAAGGTCGAAAAGTCGACTTTTTGTTTCAGCTATAGAACCCTAATAGGAACTATGACCGAAAATATACAATGTTGCCTATAAGCAACATTTGACATCAAAGGGTTAAGAGCCGTTTTGGCAAATCACTCTAACACTCAGTAATATAAATTAAAACCAAAACAGAAGAAATCGGTTTGGGTTACATTTATGACCTACAGATAGTGACGAAATGTATCAATTTACCTCCTTTAGGCCATTTTACATAAAGTGTTAGAATAAGATGTGTATGCAATAGTGGCGGTTGCAATAGTTGGTTTAAAATTGGTTCGAAGTTGTTATAAAGTTTGTTATAGCCTATGTTAAACGATATATTTACAGATAATTTCTAATATTTTTCTTTAGTTAAACATGGTGGTATCGAAATAAATTTCGGCACAAATGAGTTTATGATTAAAGCAACTATTAAGATTATTATTAGTACTAGCAACAATTGTAGAATACACTATTCACTCCACAAATTTTCTGAATATTAAAAATTTAATACTAATTTAAAAAACTCTCAGTTATTTTAACTATATATTTTGATTATTTTTTTCATTACATTCGTTTTACTACCCTAAACTATTATATATGTCCTTTAACATTATTTTCGTTTTTCAGCTATTTTTAACTATACCTCTGTCATTGTTGTTCATTGTTGCTCATAAATATTCAAATCTATGTTATAAGAAGAGCTATATGGTACAAGGAGCCGCATATCAGCCACACGACTCTTAACACTTGCATGCAACAATAAACGGTTGCACGTTAATGTATGCAGACATTTACCAGCACATACATATGCATTTAATATTGTACATGCACATTAGGATGGCACCAAAAAAAATTTCTAGATGTTTCGAACCAAAATAAAAACTTAATTAATTTGAAGATACCATTTCAAAAAATTTGTTACATGGGCTCAGAATTTGGTGATAGCCAGCTTACCATACACTAAAGCCAGGACAAACATTTTCAGAAATAACTAAACTTTCATTTTAGTTTGGAATATCTATACCTTATATCCTCCCTACAAATGGGACTATACTTATGTGTGGTGGAATAAAAATCACTTTTAAATTTCAGTCACTAAAGATATTTTCCTAATAGTCTCATAGACATTCAACGACAACTAACAGCCTGTTTGATAGAAGTATGAGGCCAAGTAGTTTTACTTTTTTTGGTACAATATTAAGATGATTATAACAAAAAATGGATTTTATATATGCCTGCATATACATATGTATCGCCACCTTCCTAACACTAGGCTGGGTTGTGATTTGTATTTTCAAAGAAATAATAGGAAAAAAAAAACAATTTCATATCTACTTTTTGTCCCTACTATTAATAGTATTTTTTAATTTTTTTCCTCTCATAATGTAAATTTACTACTTTCTGCTCTTTGTACAACTGTTGATTTTTTTCTTAGCACTTGCTTTTCGGCTTAAGCGAAGCACAATGGATTGGATGAGTTATGTTTTTCAGTAGAAATCTATATTTTCTATTGCTCGCTTGTGTATTATTTTGAGATCGGGGCTTTAAGATTTCTTGACAATTTTAATATTTGATTAAATACGCAGTTAATTGCTGACACACGTGGATATTCCATAGGTGAAGTTGATTGCTAAATCAACTTGAGTCCTAAATCAATTCATCCTATTGCTCGTCTGAAGTCTGTCAGGTCGCGTGAAATCGTTGGTCAATCAGGTCAATATATCCCAATTTGTACCTTTCCTGTATATAGCGGTGATCAGATAAATAGCAATTCCTTGAGATTCTGCATTGTTTTATCAAAATTATAAATTTATTTACCGGTGGGGCACATTGCTGGATGAATGGGTACTTTAACAAACAATATTGCCTAAAGAGTCACTGTTTGGTGTGGAAGAAGTGGTTTGAGACGATTCGTCCGGTTCTGACAAATTCGTTCAAAAAAAAGTTTTTATAATAAAAAGAGCAATTTACATACTCAAATACAGAAGGAGCCATAGATAATATTCATTATTTTAATGGACAAAATATTTGGATGTATCATCCCCCATCTTTTTCACTTCCCATGTATTTTTTTTTTCTGTCACATAGTATTAGTTGTTTGAAACATCATCCCATAGTGAAATATTTTCGTTTTACTATAGCGTTATGAATGGTTGTTTGTATGTCTATATAGTTCCTATGATTGTTGTTATCGTTGCTGTTGTTGTTGTTATTGTTGTATGAGCATCACATCCAACTATAGTTCTTGCCTTTTGTGGTTTGAAATGAAGAAGAAACTAAAACTGAATCTAGGTTAAGTATCGTTTAAATTTTGTAGATTTTATTTTTCGTTTTCTGTTTCACATTTTTTTCTCCTCTCGTTTCCTTCATAAAGACCGAAAGTAATTCTAGGTCTAAGAGTGTAGTGTAAATGTGTGGCTTCAGCAGTTGAAAATGATAAGCACAAAAAAAAAGCTCACAAAGGACCCCCATAGGCTAAAATATGCATTGGTAGCAAAAGTGTTTATGTATACTTACACTTTTATTTGAATGACAGTAAACCACTTCATCTTTAGTTCCATGATGTTTACTTTACTGTTTTATTTTAAGCAGTTGCGTTGCGTTTTTATACCCTGCACCAGCAGTCGTTGTGAATGATTGTTTGTTATTCATAGGATTATACTGAGAAATTTTCATCTAAGACCCCTCAAAGTATATAAATTCATGATTCCTATGAAATTTTGCAAAATACCCAACCAAAATTAGACGAAAAGTTCATAAATTTTCCAAAAAGAATTTCCAATATAATATTGATCTAAAATTACACAGGCCAACAAATTTTTAACCCTGAAACCAGAGTATAATTTTCTTAATGTTAGAGCTGCATTTAATCCGAATTTAATCAGAATTGGACCAGTTTTTGAAATATCTTATCCTAGAGTTTTAAGAAAACTAGGTTTTCGCCATATTCGTAATATTATAACAGCTCAAATTCACCTTTATTGATAAAATTTGTTAAGTAAGATATTTTTTTTTGATTTTTTTACAAATTCTATAAAAAAAA
The DNA here is from genome assembly GCF_958450345.1 of Calliphora vicina. Taxonomy (NCBI): domain Eukaryota; kingdom Metazoa; phylum Arthropoda; class Insecta; order Diptera; family Calliphoridae; genus Calliphora; species Calliphora vicina. Next base: position 31,051,132 of record NC_088784.1, read on the forward strand.
TGACTGTCTTTCAAGAAAACTTTAGCACATGATCGATGGAGAGACTTTTTAAACATCAGCAAATAGACCGCCATATAACACCTTGATAACATCGCTATTTTTTTAAAGTCCTGATGGAAATATTCTCCCATCTCTTCACTGAATGCTCCTACATTCTCCAGAATGAGAAAAAAGGAAATGTAGCTCATTAAACAACCTAATCGTTTAAAACTTATTAACATATTTGCCACAATAGCTTTAAATTTTGGTTACCGATTGTTTCCTAAAAAATTATATACTGCCGGCTATATGCATAAAAAAACCTTATTGTAGATTTAAAACACAATAAGGGTACTCATTTAAACGCTTAAGTTTCCCATTTGTGCAAATGGGCAAATTTGCGCGACATGTTTCATGAACCCACCTTTTCAATTTTGTGCAAGTTTATACAGAAAATTTATATTTGTCAAATAAAAATACATAAATTCAACAAAAGCTTTAATAATTTTTTTTCAAATTTGTAAATTTTAATTTTAAAATGTTGAATGAAAGTTAAATCTTTGGAACAAACGGTGGTATACATAGTTTGGAGGACTTTGTTTATGTTCTAGCTGTTGGTTAATGTTTTCATACACAATGTCATTTAATACAATCATTCTGTTCCAAAGATACACAATTTTCACATGCACAAAATTTTTATATTTTATTTGATTTTTATTTCTGATAAATAAAAGTAAACAAAAGCAGCTGATTCATCAAATGCACAATAAATTCAAGTTTGCGAGTCTAAATTGTAGCGCAAACTTATCGGAGTTGTGCAAATGAATTTCCATACATTTTTTGACATTTCATTTGCGAGAGTGTAAAAATGCACAGATTGCACAGTTTGCGAGGCTTTTAAGCGTTTACATGAGGACCCTTAATATTGTTAACGAACACTTTAGCTTTAAAAACCATTTATAAAAGTATTGTATTCATAAAAGTTTGATAAAGGTACAATAACTAATGTACTGATTTTTGTCTAAGCTGGCAATGCTTCTTTTTTGTTGTTAGTGTTGCTTTCAATTAGGATAAAATATTCGTTAATTTAATTTTTTTCATTAATTGTTTTTAGTAATAATACATTTTTGAAGATAACAACTAATTTTTAGATAAAAAAATGTATATCTGATTCTAGTAAATTTATATTAAGCTAAAATGTATTAATGTACAAACTTTTTTATATAGTTTATTTCAATTATTATTTAAAGTAATCGAATGACGAATATTCTGTGATAAAATAAACATCACTGTTTTATAATTTGTTTTATTAATTTATTTTTATTGACATTTTGTTAAATTTTAACAAAATTTAATGAATTTCTATGTGGAAGTACATAGTTTTAATTCCGGAGTGGGTATATTAGATTCTGTGGACCTTCTTCCACAATGTTTACACATTTTATTACTATATGGCGTTGCGGGTTAAAAGTAAATGAAAAAAATGCCAATCAAACTCACTTGTGAACCTCATATAGTTCACTGCCGGAGGAATATCAAACAAAATCATATACTATTAAAATGGAATTTAATCGCCAGCGGAGTAGAAATTGTGTTTAGCAATTGCAATAGTATTATCTATTATTCCAAATTTATCTTTAAAATCCTCTTTTTTAAGATAAAAAGCAAAAAGAATTCCTTAAAGTAGGTTAAAAGTAGGGTCGAACCTACTATAAAATTTTTACATTTAACAATTGTTTATTTATTTTAAGATATTAATCGTTTATGAATAGAACTTTATGAAAATTTTCCTAAGGAGTGAGATCGAAAAATTCTTAACATACATATATGTTTATAAAAAAGAAACCACTAAACTTACAGCTTTAATTTTTTTTTTATTTGATTGAAATTATTATTACAATTTACAAAAAAAATTATTTTTATAGTTTTAATCACTAGTGATGAAATTTTGAACCTTTTTCGGAAACCCTTCCATTAACGTTTTTATAGTGCTTTCTGTCACTTTGCTCGAACATGTAGTCCATCTCCGTTTAAAATCTACCACACTTTTGAACACCTTTTTTGTACCCTTCAATTCTCTTTTAACAAGAGCCCAATATCTCTCCACTGGCCTTAGCTCCGGGCAGTTTGGAGGATTTGCCTCTCTTGGTACAAATACCACATTATTGTTCTTGTACCACTCAAGGGCTTGTTTGCCATAGTGACAGGATGCCAAGTCAGGCCAAAAATAAGTGGACACATTATGAAGTCTTATGAATGGAAGCAGCTTTTTTGTAAACATTCCTTGATGTAAATTTCGGTATTTATAGAGCCCGTTGTAACAAATGAGTGGCTTCTTTTGCCGCAACTGCATATTGCTTGCCATACCAAGAACTTTCTGGGAAATTTTGTCTGCTTTTGGGTCCTAAACTTTTCTTCAACATTCCCTCGAGCATCAGCAACATAAAATTTTTGACCTGGAAGTTGCGAAAAATCTGCCAGAACATACGTTTCGTCATCCATTATGCAGCAAGAATATTTTTTTATAAAACTTGACTTCAATTTCCGTGCTCTGTTTTTGGCCTCTAAATTTTTAGTAGCGTTCCTGTCAGGAACTTTTTGAGCCTTGTATGTTTTTAAACCTGCATTAGCTTTAACTTTTCGTACCAAATAGTCCGAGCACTGAGCTAACCGGGCTGCTTTCCTACCGGATGTGTTGGGAGCTCTTTTGAAAATGCGTTCTATTTTTTTGGCTTTAGAAACATCATGTGGACCATTCCTTCTACCTGAACCAGGTTTTCTATCAACTGACAAGTTCTCCCGGTACTGTTTAATAACATTGGAAACAGTTTGACGGCAGACCTTTGTATGCTTGGCCAACTTTTTGTAAGACCAAGTTGGGTTTTGTTGAAAATATTTAATAATTTCAGTACGCACTTTTTTCTGGTCACTCATTTTAATCAGATTAACAAAAAAATTAATATAATTGACATTACACATAATAACTGACATGTTTTTCAAAGGTAACTTGATCAAAAAAAAATTCAAATAATACTTGGGTTAAAAAATGTAATGAAAAACGTGTGTTAAGAATTTTTCGATCTCACTCCTTATAATTGGTTTATAAACCTTTTGTAAATGTTTATGCATATGGCTCTACATCTTGTTATGAATTTTTTTTTGCTAAATTGTGAAATATTTTGATTATTTTACAATTACTAACATTTGCTTAGAAAACATTTAAACAGTATGTTGGTTGATACTACTAGGTCTTACTTCCCTCATTATAGCATGCTACAGATTTATTTATTTTTTTTTTTAAGTCTATCAATTCTCTCACTCAATTAGTGTAGGTATGTACTTATGTTTGTAACATTGCAATTACACTCACTGAAATCATCAAATTCATTACCATATATGGTAATAACCAGTGTTGCCAGGATCTGGCGAAAAAAGAAGCTATATTGGCTTCAAAAAAAGGCCAGAAAAAGCTAAACTGCTTTAGAAAAAAAGCCAAAAAAAGCTAAAATATTATAAATTAAGATTTTGGTTTATATTTATTTTTAAATAAAAAATTAGAAAATATGTTCATAAAATTCATCTGCTTTACTTAAAGGAAGTACTAAAAAGTTAAATACTAGATTAACCATGTCAGAAAATGGACATTGTTGGTTCTATATTTGTCCATTTGTAGTTTAATATATTCTGCCCCTGAGACTTAAGTTTCGTAATTATATTAGCACTTTAATTTTTCACTATCAATATGACATAATATATTTTTTTTGGTTTTACTACTTTATTATCAACGGGGAAAAAATTGATTTTGCGTAGAGTTTTCATATGGTAATCTTTGTCGCAATTGCTCAATTAGTTTAGTTTGTCGTATTATTTTTGTCATAATCTTCACTAATTAAAACGTTCTTTTTTTTATCTCTCATTCATCAAACTAGTATGAAAAATGTGTCAAAAACATTAAACAATTTTCAATTGGCGACGATAATGGATCAAATTCCTTGAATTTTAAATCAGAAAACAGCAAATGATTTATTTAATTTTGTACTTTGTGCAATACTGGTTTTAAAAAAAGATGGTACGCCAAATTATAATCAGTGTATTAATTACTTAAAAGTTTGGCTTTTTAGAATTGCTGGTTTGACGAAATTAAAACAAAATAGGTTTTAACTGGAAGCATAGATCCACAAGACGTTTAACGGCTATTGATCGCCATCGAGTATCACAAGCCTTCAAGAGTTTGTGGGGCTCTTGTCCATTATATAATGATGAATATAATGTGTAATAACAATTTTGTCTTGAAAGAGAATTTGCTAGACATTTAAGCTTTCAGATATAAAATACTCTATTTCATTTTGAACCACTTGATATTGGCAATTGTTATTTGTTCTTTTAATACTGCACAATTCTTGAGTATGTTGAAAAGCTAAATGAAAATCAGTAATGAATTAAAATGAAAATGGTTCACAAATATAAATTTAGCCTTTTTATTTACTCTTTAGTCTCGAAATTTTTAGCCTTTTTTAATTTAAAAAAAGGCTATTTTGAAATTTAGAAAAGGCTAGAAAAAAGCCACGAAGCTAAAACCAAAATTTCGAGGCTAAAGAGTAAATAAAAAGGCTAAATTTAGCCTCAAAAAGGCTAAACTGGCAACACTGGTAATAACTTTGGTTTCATAAATTTATTTCTTTTTGTCTTTTTCTCACAAATGACCAAACAAATATACATACCATTGTCTTTTACAATCCTATTACATATATTAATTTAACAACGCATTTTTTTTGTTCTAAAATGCACTTAATCATCTCATTAAAACTTTCAAATTCATTATCAAAGTGACCGTAAAGACAAAAAGTCAAAGTGAAGAGAAGTGAATATTCTGCTAAAACTGATTGTTTTTTCATAAAATTAATAATTGTGTTTAAATTTAAAGAAAATTTATATAAATATTGTAAATTTTATTAAAACAAAAAGAAAACACACTGTGTTAATAAAAACAACAAATAAAGACATTTACAAAATTCTATTAAGTGGATTTCTCCTCGACCCAAAAATCATTTGGAAAACATCAAAAGTCTGGTTCAGTACCCAATTTCCAACTCGTGGTGGAAGGTTTCCACATAAACCACACGTTTTATTAGCGAGACACCAAAATCTACCGTCTTGAGCTTCACCATGTGATCATTGGTCATAATCCAGAATTTAAGAAAAACCACATTTTCACATACAGAAACAAAATTCTTTTAAAATACCTAAATTTGCTAAAACTTTGCTAAACTAATTCAAAATTTCTAATTAATAATACATAATTGAGATTTTCATATAAAACTACATACATATATTCTAAAACTTAAACTAATCATGCACTTAAAATAACCTAATTTTTCATAAAACACACAAATTCAATCTAACTTATATTTAAAACTATTATTGCACAACATTAATTAATTAAACCTAATTCATCATTTCTTTAAACAAATGAATATTATTTAAACAAAACTACAAAAATAAAAATCTGATTGTGAATTAATATAATAACTTAACATTAAACTCTAAATTATTGTATTATAAATCAAATTCAATATGTGAAAACATTTAAAAGTATTAAAATCAAATATAAAAACATAACTAAAACACAATATATAATTTTAAAATGAATTAAAAGATGAAATAAAACAACTATATTAACTTAAAATTAATTTTTATTATCTAATACTTTTAAATGTTTGAATTTGTATATGAAATCATAATGTAAAATATAACTATAATTTAAATTATACTAACATAAGTTTTCGAGTGTAACATAAAATATCTTTTATATTATTTTATTATTTGCTAAACCTACATCTTAAAATATTTTAATTACAAGAAAAAGTTTTTATTTTACAAGCAACAACAACATCACCATCATTATGAATTGATCGCTGGGCCCTACAATCGGAACATCATGAAATGGAACACAAATTTTATTTTGGTTGTGAGTAAATTATAAAACCCTTTATTTTTGTAATTTGTATTATTATCATAAGTAATTCTCTTTTTGTTTGTTGGTTCATTTACCACCTTGTTTCTTGATACTCATTAGTTTTTTTTTTTGTTTTCTTTAATTTCTTTCTCATTCATGCAATTCTGTTTTTATGAATGAATAATTATGATCTTTATTTTGTTTACATTATGATCTTTTTATTTTAATATTTTTTTCAATAAATACTTTTAATTGTTGTTATGAAATATAAAAAGATGCAATTTAAATTTTTTTACTATATGGGAAGGATAGACAATACAAAATGTTTCTTTTGGTAAATAAATAATAATGTCATTTTAGGGACAGAAATTAAATTCAGGGTATGTGTTCTGTCACGGCGTCTGGCAGTCTATTAGTCAGTAGGGAGGGAAAAATGTACCCCAATCGGCACAACATCTTGCCATCTCAATAGCTTTGTTATTTAAAATATTTGAAGATTTTTTTTTACACTCTGTGGTAGTTTAAGCAAAATAGTGTATTATATGTTAAGCGTCTATGAAACCGGGTTAAGAACCATTAATACCACTGAGCTAGCTAAACATCATAATTTTGCCCTTAACCAAGTATTCTAATAAATATTACTATCTTTTCTATCAAGGCGAATCTTCGACAATTTTTGTTATTGTTTTCGTATACGACGCGTAACAATCTTTAAATGTCAACCATGTTTCTTTTTCAATAGATGGCATGGTTTTTACAAAATCTTTTCGGCAGTATGATTTGCCAAAAAAAATTAGGTTATGCAATTACTAAAGCAACAACGTAAAAAACTTAGTATTACTTAATTGCAAATTAATATTTAATGAAGTAGAACATTTTGTTTTATAATTCTTAAGATGTTCCCAAATTCTGAGAACTGAAATGTATATTTGCGATTTTTTGTACAGGAAAAGAATTTTAAACAGAAATTTATAATACTTACATAAATTTGTAAATTAATATTTTTTTTGGGGAAGTTAGGTCTTTGAGACAACATAACAAATTTTATGAAAACTGCTTAATGCGTGCTGTGATAACGTCTCGAGTATGGCAAAAAGCGGTGTTTCTTGAACAGGAAAAAAGTTTTATGTATGCAAGATGAAATCATGAACCGATATTGCACATTCTTAGTACCATACAAAAATACTCAACAGAGAGTACTTGTGGAAAATTTCAGCCAGCTAGTTGCTTTCGTTTGGGCCCATTCGTATTTTCAATAAACATTCAGTCGGACGGACATATATACAAACTTTTTGGTTCTACCAATATTTCGATATGTTACAAACATAAGTAATATATTACTTTCGTAATAGTTGAGTTCAATACAGTATAGAAATTGTGTATTTAACATTTTTAATAATTTTTAGTGTAGATGTTTAGCTTTGCTGTATTAGACAATTTTGACCGCAGATATTAAGGGGTTAGTATCAGAATACGGAAATAAACAAATCGAAACGTTTGCTATCGTTTTGTTTTGTTCTTTGCAGTATATAAAACAAAAACCAAACAAAAACAATGAGAATGATTGTCCCATTTTGTTTTGCATTGTTTTGCTCATGATCGCAAACTGTACATTAATATAAACGTACGCAGCTATAAAAGAAAAGAGTAAGAACAATATTGAAACATTCTAAATCAATTACCAAACGTTTGGTAATTGATTTACTCATTATAATAGAGAACACAGTACAATAACAAACAAAACGAATAAAAAATACAGATAGTTTTGTACTCAAATGTACGATTGTAACGGTAAATTAAATAATGCAGATGAGTGAAAAGCCAATCGTTTCGTTTTCTCTCTTTGTCACTTGAAAAGTTTTTGTTTTGTTTTTGCTCATGTACAATACAATATAAAAATTTTAATTTGTTTTGTACATTTTGCAAACGTTTGTTTTCGTACTCTGGTTAGTATTGTCCCAGAATTTTACAACCCAATAGGATTTACTTAAAATTCATAAGAGTAAGGAAATAGAGCTCATTGGCCCAAAAATTGCCAAATAATTGGTTTTTCTCGAAAATTTCAAAATTTAAATCGCAGGTACGGAAAAACTATAAGAGATATTTTCATAATTTGTTCACATTTTTATTCCCTATTATATCATAATATTAATAGGCAAGTCGATTTCTTTAGACCCCTTTTACGCTCACATTATACATTCAATTTGGGAAAGAAATATACCATTTTAAAGAGATTTATTCACAGAAGTGCTGAATATATATTCTATTGAAATCGGTTTAGTTTTTTAGGAGTTATACGCGTTTAAAGGTGTTACTAACACATATGCAAAAACGTGTACATGTGAACCTTTCGCTCTGTTTTAAGTGAGAGTTGTTATAGAAATCAATGAAGAAGAATATTGTTACGAAATTGTACTTGAATTCAAATATAACGATTTTAACGGCTGATTTCAAGTAACAGTGCTGTAAAACTGTAACATATCTGTGGGCATTGTTAAATAAAAGCTTTCAGTTGATGATTGTAAGTTGGCAACACTGTTTTCGAGTTCGAATAATCAGTTAAAGAACATTGTAGAAAGTACACCACAGATGGCGTATGATCTAGAATATTCGAACTTTGACAGTTAAAGAGCTTTCTAGATGGTAATGCAGTGTTATAAATAGTGGCAGAGGTTGCAGTTGAGTGAGTTGATCAGAGACGCTTTTCGAAGAAACATCATCTAAGTGCCTTAAAGTGTGTTGTGTTTGTTTCAAATAAATTCGTGTACATTATAAATTGTGTCTGTAATTCTGAGAATTTATAAACGTGTATAAAAAACATTGTGTGGCTATTTAATTCTGTTGTTGTTGTACATTTTAAAGAAATAAAGAGTTGTTGCAATTTTTAAACTACTAAACGGCTTTTATTTGCAATCAAAAGTATCCGGTTTATTTAAAGAAAATAAACCAGCGTTTTGAAAAGGTTAAAACGTAACAATATTTTAATAATTTAAAGTCGATTGAAAGAAATATTTTGTAGGTTTTTTTTATTTTCTCAATATTGTAATTGTGAGTAAATAGTTATTTTATAATATCTGCAGAACTATAATTGTGACGGGCTTTAAACTTTATACGAATCAATTTATTATCACTGCATGAAGTTTAACCAAAAATGAGATGGATCGGAATAGGTGGCGAGTCACCTCCCATACAAAGTAAATAGTTATTTTTAAATATTTTGTGAACTATAATTTCAAGATTTTTCAGACTTTGTCTATATGGCTCTTCTATATTTTGCATAGTTTCGCTGAAAATGTTCGGGATTGGAATAGTGGGCGTGACATACAAAGTAAATATTTAATTTCGAATATCTGGAGAACTATTACAATTATAAAAGTGTTTAAAATTTTTGGGAATTAATTTCTTATTACTGTGCGGAGTTAGCTGAAAAAAGGCGAAATTGGATTAAAGGACGTAGCACCTCCTATACAAAGTAAATATTAATTTCGAATGTCTGGGGAACCAAAATGGGAGGTCGGAAAAGGATGTGAGTCACGTCCCATACAAAGTTATTATTACATGATTTTTCAAACTTTGTTATTACCATTTTACAGAGATTGGCTGAAAATAGTCGGGATTGCGTTAGTGGTGGCACCTCTCATACAAAGTAAATAATTAATTTCGAATATCTGGAGAACTATAATTCCAAAAGTATTTAAAATGTATATCAATTAATTTATTTCCATATTAAAAACGAATTTATTCTTGATCCTTTTACAAAGTTTAGGTAAACATGATTGGCATAGTTGGAATGACGCCTCCCAAATAAAGGAAAGTTAAAGTGAAGCTTAATATGAGTTATTTTTTTTACATGAAGTACATACAAATGGCTGGGATCAGAACAGTGAAGTAGTATCTCCCATACCAAATTAGTTAATGTTTGAATATCAACTAAACAGTAATTGAGAGATTCTCAATATTTTGCATGTGTTATTTTCATACCATTGTACGTAGTTTAATTTTACTAGGATAGGGGTAGCGAAGTGCACCGGGATATACTAGTTCTTAATAAATCCCAATGAGATGATCAAAAAATTCTGAAATTTGTTTAACAAAATTTTTAAAAATTTGAAAATCTAGTTTTGAAACTGCCTTTAAAAAATTTTTATTTTTTTGTTCATACCTAAGAATAGGTTAACGGTATTCTACGAAGACAAAAACTCATATACAAGTATATATGGACATATTTTAAGTAAAAATGAGCTTTTATTTTAATATTTATCAAAATATGTTAATTTAGTTCCTACATTTCTTGTTCTAGTGGCCTGAGACACGTTAATGGCCTGGCGAATTTTTAATAACTTTAACATTTTTTGACAATTTTCTAACAATTTTTTATATCTCATTAGAACGACAATTACGTACACATTTCAATTCTTTTAAATTAAATTACAAAAGTAATTTTTTAATGGCAAAATTTTTACAAAAACTGAAAAAAATTCATTTTTTCCTCTTGTAAATGCATCTCAAAACTTCAGAGGGCTTGCGGCACGTCTTAACCCCAACCGATTTACCTAAAATTTTTTCAGAATGATTTTTTTACTAATGTTCACCAAACTGGAGGGTGAGAATGGCCAAAATCCAATTTTCGTTTATTAAGGGCCACCTCTTAACGTTATACAGTAGGGTCAATAGCAAAACAAGTGGTAATAAATCTGAATCTTCTAAACTACTGGTCCAATTGCAAAATGATGTATGAACGAATTGTAAAGGAGGACATAGAAATCTACTGACCACATCGGGTTGTGAAAACTTTGACCATTTTGTAAATATGGACATATTTCAATGATCAAGCGGTGATTTCACTCAGCTATCTCATATACATAGTTAAAAATATCACATCATACAACACTTTTGTGCTAAATATCTCAATTTAAATTAAAATAAAACTGGAATTAGTTAGCTTTTATTTTAATTTTAGTTAAATTTGATAGGGTAAATTCCCAACTTTTTCCCCCAACTTTTTACCATGAATGCAAGCACTACAACTGCATTTGTTAGGGTGTTATTTTTTTTAAAGTTCTAGTGGTAGAAAACATGAATGTGTTTGTGGTTTTTGTGTGTGTTTGTAAAATAATTGCAAATCACTTTCAAAAGCAAATTGTTGTTGCCTGAAAACCTTAACAACTTTACATTGGCTTTTTCTAGTTGAATAACTGCGTCTGTATGAAAGGAAAAAAAAAACTAAAACTAAAAATATATAGTACTTAAATTCTTGCTAAGAGATATTTGATTTATCTAGTCTATAATATTTTTGTTTTTATTTTTGGTAACTGCAAGCAGAAGTTTAATTTTCTTTCAATCGTCTGCTTTATTGAAAAATGTGGTTAAGAAAATGTATTGACTAAAAGTTCAGCAGAGTTCATATTGGTGTTTTCGGTCAAATTTAAAGCAATTGAGCAAAATGTTGGAAATTTAAAAGAAACTTTGTTTGTAATTGGTTTTAAAGGAAATTATTTTTGGTTTTTAGGTGTAAACTTTTAGTTTTTAGCACTTAATAAGTTTTTACAAATATCTACTTAATTGAAATAATTTTTATTTATAATATATGTATAAAAACAAGTAAGAAAGTATAGTCAGTCAAGCCCGAACATATTATACCCTAAACTGAGTACATGAGCAAATCGTTGTGCTTTGAAAATGTCAATAAGTTTTTCTTCCTGAGTGATTTTCGGAAATGGACCTTATATGAGAGCTATGAACAATTACAGACCTACCGTCATGAGATTTATTTCTATATGAAAAGTATTTTAGTTAAGAAGTAAAGAGATCTAATGTCATTGTGATCGGTGCATTCTTGAAAATAGCATTCATATAAGTTAGAAATAAACTCAATAAAACTCTTCTTTAATTTGAAAAAAAGTGCCGCTGAAGCACATCGATTTTTCAACGTGCGATGGATGGTTTGGGCTGTTTAGCAGTGGTGATTTTGAAATAGAAGACAAAGATCGCAAAGGGCTGCCAAAAAAGTGTGAAAACCAAGAATTGGAGACATGAGTATTGTTGTAAAACTCAACAAGAGCTTGCAAAATCATTGGGAGTTACTCAAGCAGCAATTTTAAATGATGCGCTACAAAAGAAAATAATTTTTTACACCATATCATTACTTGCGATGAAAAATGGATTTTGATAACGAGAAGCCCGGCAAACCAGCCGAATCGACACCAAAGCCAAATTACCAATAGCGCTAAGGTAATACTCTGAATTTGATGGGACCAGAAATATGGGAATATTCCATAGCTAACAATGGCCAATACTTTGAATAAATTTATATTTTGCAAATGTGTAAAAATAAAAGATAAACATTTGAAATAGACCACATTTTTGGAACACAAATTAATTTGTTTTTGAATTCAAGTATAACAACTATACTCATTGCATTAAAATCTTTTTGCAAATCGCCTTCAAAATTGCTACAATTAACATAGATCGCATAAATTTCGATGTTACAATTCAGCGACATTGGATTTTGTCCAAAACGCCCCAAAAAGAAAGTGAAAAATAATATTCATTGACGAATCCGGTTTCAATTACCACCTTCAGAAATAGAAGGCTAGATCCAATGTAAAGATAGAAGCACATGTAATTGTTCCTACCGTCAGAGGATAATTATTGAACATATTCACCCCTATCGGCAATAACAAATGAAATTTTGTCCCCATGAAATATCCATGTTCCTCGAGGGGATAATTGCTATCGTGATATTCCCATGAACTTTTCATTCACAGTAGTTAATTTTGTTCGTAACAGCTGTTTATTGTTTACAAAATTCCATCTAAAAATTCCACAACAAGGGGAAATTTTTCACGTGAACAAAGTTGATGAATGAAAAAAGAAAAAGGGAAAATATTTCATGTGAAATATTGATTCGAGATAGGGATGATTACCTGAATACAAGATCACAGGTGCTTGATCCTTTACAATGTAAATTTATACACAAAACACAATTGCTGAATATATAGACTTGGTGAGTGTGGGCATAAATTAGTTTGTCTTCATTCTTCCCAATATTTAACCCAATAGATCCAGAGAGTAATATGGACCAGAATCCATAGAATCCATGACCACGACTTTATCATAATTTGCATCTGGAGAAATTAATATTTTATACAGCAAGTAATGGAAACTTTGTCTAAATTTTAAGATAAAAAAATTATGTTTTAAGTATTTTACTTTATATTGTTACGAAATTGTACTTGAATTCAAATATAACGATTTTAACACGGCTGATTTAAAAGTAGCATAATGCTTTCAAATAGCAGTGCTGTAATAGCAAACTGTAACATATCTGTGGGCATTACTAACATTGAATAAAAGCTTTCAGTTGACCATTGATCGTAAGTTGGTAACGCTGTTTGCTGCGACCGTATATTCGAACATTCAGTTTAAGAACATTGTAGAAAGTACACCACAGATGGCGTATGTATTAGAAAGCTCTAGACAGTTAAAGAGCAATCTAGAGAACAGATGGCAGTGTTATAAATAGTGGCAGAGGTTGTAGTCGTCAGTGAGTTTATCAGAGACGCTATTGGAATAAACATCAACTGAGTGGCTTAAAGTGTGCTGTGTTTTTCAAGTGAATTCGTGTACATTATAAAGTGTGTCTGTATATCTGCGAATTTATAAACGTGTATAAAAAACATTGAGTGACTATTTAATTCTGTTGTTGTACATTTTAAATAAATAAAGAGTTGTTACAATTTTAAAACTTCTAAACGGCTTTTATATGCAATCAAAAGTATCCGATTTATTTAAAGGAAATAAACCAACGTTTTGAAAAGGTTAAAGGTAACAATATTAAAAATATGAATATGAAGTTAATTTGAAAAAAAAAAATTTGAATATGATTTGCTAAAACTTTAATTTGTGTTGAAGATAATTTAACTTGTTTAGCATAGAAAAATAATTGAGTTTGATTTGTACGAAAATTAATATGGATCAAAAAGCAGTTAATTTTAGAGTAAAATCCTATAAATAAGTTTCATATAGATATAAATTACACGACCAAATATTATGACGATCGGTAAATACTTCAAAAATTCACTCACGAAAATAAATTATTAAAATTTTAAAATACAAAAAATGTGTTTGCTCATATAATTTAACTTGTTTTAACTGAAGTATAATTAAAATGAATTATTGTTTTTGTTGAAAAAATAAAATTTTGTGTTTCAATTATATTTATAACGTGGCAGTCCTTTAAACATTCTAAAGGGAAATGGCGGTGAATTTTGTCCATCAGTGTAAATTATAACAGCAAGTTACAGATTGATTCAGTGTATTGTGGGTGCTGTTAGACTTAACATCAACTGTATTCTTGTACATTATAACGTTTGTTTTTAAAGTGTGTGTATTAAAAGAGAGTACCTATTTAAGTTGTTGTGTAAATTTAAATAAATAAGGAATTGTTACAATTTTAAACTACAAAACTGCTTTTGTTTACAATTAAAAGAATACGGTTTATTTAAAGGAAAATCTTATGTATATCGTAAAATCACATGAACAAGATTTTTCGAACTTATTCATTTGCCAAAAGTTTCTGGCACCATCCTGCTGAGAGCACATGTCTGCTACTAAGTATGTCTCTATAGCGCTCACCGATGACCCTAACGTTCTGACCATCGTTATTTGTGAAGTCATATAGATGATTGAGCCGGTCCATTAAGAGCACCAAACAGTGAGTTTTTCTGGATGTAAGGGCGTTTCGACAATGGCTTGATGTTTATCATCGCTCCAAATGATGCATTTCTGTATATTGACATAACACTGAATAACATTTTTAAATGAAATTGTGGGTTAACAGCGATATTTCCGCGGCCCATTCGCCAAATGTACAGCCCGAAAGATGATCGTGAGGCTTCAATTCCTGTACGAGTTTAATTCCTGTAAGCACGCAAACCAAGATTCTTACGCAAAATGTTCCAAAAAGTGAATGAGCAGATGTTTAATTGTTGAGCACGATGGCGAATTGATACATTTTCATCCTCAAACGTTTTCCGAAAACGATCCATAGTTTCTCGAATTAATTGCTCTGATGGACTATAAAGCACCATAAAATGCACGTAATGCCCGAAGAGTTTGCTCTGGCGCGAGTCTATTAATGATAAATTGCCAAACTAAACTAAACGCAAAACAACCAAAAACTGTCAAATAAGCTGTCACAGTGCTGCCAATTTAATATTTCACTGCCTCTTAAAAAACACACTTTACAAAAACATTTAAATTTTTTCCAAACCTCTTAAAAACTTTATTTTTATTTTCCAAATAAATTCTAGAAATAATTTTCCTTTGAACCTATAAAACTATAAAATCAAATTCAAGTATTCAGTAACAAATATCTTTTAATTAGTCAAATTTATTTAATATCTCTATGAATTTATTTGGCAAAAACAAACTTTTAATAGTTTTGAGTTTATTAAAAAGCAAAAACTTTTATTATGTTTTTCTTATTTTTCTAGTTTGTTAAAGAAACCGAACAACAAACAGCCCGCCATACACAAGGAAACTTGAACTGTAAAATGAAAACTGAAGAAAGAAAATTATATTTTAACCACAATTTAGCAAAAGTAAAAAAAAAATAAGAAAATATTACTTTAAGAAAAACTTTTATATAATTTTATAGTTTGGTTAATACCAACAAAGGGAAATTGAAAAGAAAACAAATAAAATAAAATACTATGAATTGTTAATGAGACTGTTTAAAATAAATAAAATACATTTTTAGTGAAATATTAAAGTTCAACTTCAGAAAATAGGTGAATAATAACACAGGACAACCAATAAAGAATAAAATTTTGGTGACGAGAGTGGTTTTGTATTAGGCGTGCATTGGTTATCCCAATAATGTTTTTAAGTTTTATTTTCATCTGGCCCTTAAGCAGCTATTTATGGGTATTTTTCTACTCATTTTAGTTTATGTCATAAAGAAATCATATTATTTAAAAGGGAATTTAGAAGGAAAGGTTAAAAAAGTATTTTTTTAATTTCATATTTCTAAAGCTCTTTGAAAAGAACACATAAAATAAAACTATACAATTTATCATCATCTTTCTTTATAACAAAATGTTTTAATATCTAAATAAAAAAAATGTCTTCTTATTAGTTGTTATTTAAGTTTTAATTTCTAAATGATTCTTAGCAATATATTTTCCTTTATAATCTCTACTTGAAATAATGTTTGATGTACAATGATAATAAAACTAATGTACTTTTTTACTTAAAATTTAAAAAAAAAACACACAGATAGACAGACAACTTCCTTTATTTCCATATTCTCTTTTTACAAAACTAAATTCAATTCAATTCATTTTATTCTATTCTATTTCATTTAATAGTCTTTTGTTATTTTTGTGCTTTTTTCTTTGATTTTTTATTCATGTATGAATCTAAACCACTTGTAATCTTTAAACTACTACAACTTTAACTAGGAAAATAAAATCAAAATGGAGCAAAAATAATAAAAAAAAATAAACTTAAAAAAACATATAGAAATACTCGTTACATAAAATCTACATAAATTTCCATGTAATCCATTATTTCCGAGAAAATTGTACACACAAAAGCTCTTGTAAAAACAGTTGTGTTTTCTTTTATTTCTATTTTCCTTTCCTCTCGATTCCTTTTTATTCTTTACTCTTGCTTTTTGTGTGTGTTTTTGGCTTATAAAAATATAATTTTAAATATATTATATGCCAGTGGCCGGCTTAAAGAGAATATGTCACATTCGTTAATGTATTTGTGTGACTGCACTGAAAGAAAGAGAACAGAAGCAAAACTAGTCACCTAGCAGGTCCCTGGATGGTAGGAACTTGTTCTAGTTGTAACATTTTGTATGCAAGTGACCTGTCACGTTCACCATTGACACTAGTCAGAAATTAGATTTTAGATCATTTGGTCCCTCGATTTGGTTTCTATAAAACTGTTTCAAATTATTGTTGCTGAAAAATCTTGACAAATCTATATATATAAAAGAGTAACATGACTGACTGAATGACTGACTGACTGATTCATCATCGCACAGCCCAAACGACTGAAGCTAGAATCATGAAATTTTAACTATGGGTTCCTCCCTCCCCAAAACGATCCACTAAGAAGGGATTTTTGGAAATTCGAACGTTTAGGGGGTAAAAACGGGTAAATTCGGTAACCTTATATCTTCAAAACTAATAAGGATACAAAAAAACTTCAATTAGCATGTTACTCCATTTAAAAAATAAGCTGACAGGTGTCTGGTACTTTTTCGAAATTCGAATCCTTTAGGGAGAAAAGCTGTATTTTGGTACTTTTTTGGCAACCCATGTATCTTTTAAACCATTAAACATAGAAACAAATCTTAAATCGTATTCTTTACTTTACAAAAAATAAAAAACATAAGTTTGGTACTTTTTGGAAATTCGAACCCTTAAGGGATAAAAATTGTGTTTATTTTTAGTACTTTTTCATAAAACATATTTTTCTATAATTGGACATAGACATACGAATAATTTATTATGAACTCCCAACACGATGCAGATTTTTATTTGAATAAAATTTTACCAAAGCAATGGGGATAAAAAAGGTACCAAAAAGGGGATAAAATCGGGAAAATGCATTTTATTTGAAATTATTAAGCCAATTTTGATAATTTGTTTAACATTGGTTCGTGGATTCATACAAAAATTAACTAACAGGGTGTTATTTGGAACTCGAGTGCCAAGGTGTATATTGGGCCAAATCCGGGTAAACAGTTTTGTACATTTTTTAAAACATATTTTTTCTTGGGCACATTAACACAGATTTTAATATTTTGAGACATGTCTGTAGCAGAAACAATTTTGGCAAAATGGAATATTTTTAAAGTTGGAACTTGAGGGGGGTGTTCAAGGAAGAAAAGGGAAATTGGTACTTTTCTCCTAATGGTACCTTTTTTTAATATTTTAAATTATTTCACTTATTGATATTAAAGTTAGCTGATATGTATCTGAGTGAAGTTTGTGTTAGGAATAGGGTACAATATTTAGGTACCAAAATGTGAGAACTGAACTATAGGTACTTTTTATACCCTACACCACCATAGTGGGGAGGGTATTATGCGTTTGTGCAGATGTTTGTAACGCCCAAAAATATTAGTCTAACACCCACCTTAGTATACCGATCGACTTAGAATCACTTTCTGAGTCGATTAAGCGATGTCCGTCCGTCCGTCTGGTTGGCTGGCTGTCCATGTAAACCTTGTGCGCAGAGTACAGGTCGCAATTTTGAAGATATTTGGATCAAATTTGGTACATATTATTTTTTCGGCTCAATTGAAACTGGCTGAAATCGGTCCACTATTTCACCTAGCCCCCATACGAATGACCTCCCGAAATTGGACTTTATCGGTCATAAATGTTTAATTTATATATGTATCTCCACAAATTCCGCTCCAAATAAGTTTTATATACACAAAATTCATGTTACCAAATTTTGTTACGATCGGTCCATAATTAGTCATAGCTCCCATATAGACCCGCTTCCGAAAATCACTTTAACGTGCATAAATCGCTTAAAAATATTGGTAAACACACAAAATTCAACATAGTTAATTTTAATATAGACATAAATCACACGACCTAATTTCATGGTGATCGGTCCATAATTGGTCATTGCCCCCATATAACCCCACTTCCGAAAATCACTCAAAAATATAAATTATTGAAATTTTAAAAGAAACATTTTGTTGCTCTTTTATTTAGTGTAGGGTATTATAGGGTCGGGTTTGACCGACCATACTTTCTTACTTGTTTATTTATCTAATGGTACTTTTTGAATTTTATATGACAATGGACTTAGAAACATGAAATTAAGCATATATGGTCCTAATTGAGTGTAAATTTTAGGGGGAGACTTTTTGGTACTTTTTCTTTAATCGAATGATACTTTTTGTAATTTCTTCACCAATGAACCTAGAAACATGAAATAAAGCTTACATGGGCCCGAGTGGGTGGGAATCCACAAGTAGCTGATTTTTGGTACTTTTTCTATATTATAATGGTACTTTTTGAATTTTCTATAATAATGGACCTAGAAATATGAAATTAGACGTATATGGTCCTATGTGAGTGAAAATTCATGGTACTTTTTCTTTATTATAATGGTACTTTTTTTAATTTTGTATAACAATGGACTTAGATACATGAAATTAGCATATATGGTCCTAAGTAAGTTAGAATTCTAGGGGGAGTCTTTTTGGTACTTTTTCTTTATTAGAATGGTACTTTTTGTAATTTCTTCACCAATTAACATAAAACCATGAAATAACGCTTATATGGACCCGAGTGAGAGGGAAACCACAAGTGGCTTCTTTTTTGTACCTTTTCTATATTCTAATGGTACTTTTTGAATTTTCTGTAATAATTTACATAAAAATATGAAATTAAGCGTATATGGTCATAAGTGAGTTAGAATTCTAGGGGGAGACTTTTTGATAATTTCTCTTTATTCGAATGGTACTTTTTGTAATTTCTTCACCAATTAACCTAAAACCATGAAATTAAGCTTATATGGGAGTGAGTGGGAAACCACAAATTGGGGCTTTTTGGTACTTTTTATACCCTTCACCTTCGTGAGAAGGGTATATATAAGTTTGTCATTCCGTTTGTAATTTCTACATTTTTCATTTCCGACCCTATAAAGTATATATATTCTGGATACTTATAGATAGCGGAGTCTATTAAGCCATGTCTGTCTGTCTGTCTGTCTGTTGAAATCAATTTTCTGAAGACCCCAGATATCTTCGGGATCCAAATCTTCAATAATTCTGTCAGACATGCTTTCGAGAATTTTGCTATTTAAAATCAGCAAAATCGGTCCACAAATGGCTGAGATATGAGGAAAAAACCAAGACAACCTCGATTTTTGACCTATTTTTGACCTATATCTGGATTACTAAGACATTAATATAGACAATATGGATATCTAATGATAAGACCATAGTAAGTTGGACCTACAATGGGTCAAAATCGGAAAAAAAATTGTAACCCGAATTTTTTTTTTTCACAAAAAAAATTTAAAAAACAAAAAAAAAATTTTTAAAATTAAAAAAAAAAAAATTTTAAATTTAAAATAACAATCAAAAAAATTTTTTCCAAAAAATTAAAAAAACAACTGGAAAAAATAAAATTTTGTTTACCTAAAAATATTTAAAATTTTGAAGTATAATTTGGTGAAGGGTATATAAGATCCGGCACAGCCGAATATAGCACTATTACTTGTTATATATTCTAATGGCATTTTTTGTATTTGTGAGAGATAATTCAAGGCCATACTTCTTTTTAATTTTTCTTTGTTCTCATAGGTACTTTTTTGAATTTACTTTAATGGACCTAGAGTTTCCAAAAAAAACCGAAGAATTTCAAAACCGCGGTTTCGTTTTTTTTTCGGTTTTGTGATAATTTATTAAATATTAATTGTTATAGAAACAAAATTAGTTAATAATATAGGAAATGCTATACAAATTTAAAATTCAAACTTGACGGGTTATGGTTTAGTGAATGCGAATTCAAACGTGATAATCAATGGTACTATTTGTTTATTGCAATGGTACATTTTGAATATTTTATAATAATAAACCTAAAAATTTAAAATTAGGCACCATGATTCTGAATGAATTTGAATTCACAAAAGGTGACTTTAGTGGTAACTTTCTTTTGCATTTTCTATAATAATGGACCCAGAAATATGAAATTAGACATTTACAATTAGATTCACAAAGGGAGACTTAATAGTACTATTTCATTCTTCTAATTGGGGTGGCGAAGCGCACCGGGTCAGCTAGTATTTAATAAATTTTTCAAATTTTTTATTGATCACGACACTTCTGTGTGATACTCCAATACATGCTGCTTCATAAATTCCAATTTGATGTGTTATGGTGACAAAATGATCTTATCTTTTGAAACCTATGTTATGTTTTCTCTCAGAGTAAAATAATTATTTTCACAAGTCAGGCAACTAGAAAGATTTGAGCAATTGTATCAAATTTACCGCATCGATATTATAAACTTTTCTTTATTCAGTATTCTCTCCTTTTTGATAAACACGAACTACATGATTTTTGTACTTTTTTCTTTAGTTTTTTATGTTTCGTTATGATTCGTGTTGCTTCTTTATAAATAGCCGGTGACGTTCGTTCCCTGTTTATTATGATTGCCAACCTCTGCTCTACACAGATGTTTGTGTGTTAATATAAGTATATTTGTAGTATAAGAAGGAAGTGATTTAATAAAAGGGATGTGTTCTTTTACTCTTTATTTGTTGATGATAAGCACACTGGTATAAAATATCAAGTGTATCTGTTGAAAGTTGGAAGAATAAAATATTTAAAGGACAGTTATAGTACGTTAAATATATTGGAAGAAAGTTTATGAGCTAGCAATTAAAACCGGTTCACTTATTCTTCAAAATAAATACCAATGGAAGTATTTAGTTGTGTAAATAAGGGTATAATTGAGGCATCCGTAGTAATAATTTGGTGATTGGTAAGCAAAATTTAATAATTTCGTACTTCATAAATTTAGGAGGATATTAACAATTGTGCTTTCAAACATGTGTTTATGACTGTGCCGAATTATGAGTCCTCACATAAATATTTAAATGCCTTGCACAATTAGCAATCTATTAATTTTTACATACTCGCAAATGAACTGTCAAAAATTGTAAAGAAATTATTTTGCACAACTGTAATAATTTTGCGCGACACTTTAGATTAGCAAACTTGAACTGATTTATTGTGAAAAAATATTGTATAAGCAAAATATTCCAAACTAGGTTTGATCAAAAAGTTTAGTTTTCACTTGAAATTTTTAGAATTTACTATTTAAATTGAAAACAACAAATAAATTTTAATTTTTTTTGTTGTTTTCAAAATAAAATACTATAGAAAATGTTCGTTCGCATTTAGAGAAACAGGCAGTTAATTTTATACCTGGTTCGATTCATTACATAGTTGCACAATAGGAAAACAATAAAAAGGATTTTTTAAATGAATTTTACTTATAAATAACGATTTTCTTAAAAAAAAATATTTACTACTTATCTTTTATAGAAGATGACTTCTATATAAGGAGTGAGATCGAAAAAATCTTAACATATATAAATGTTAATAAAAAAGAAACCACTAAACTTACAGTTTTGATTTTTTATTACAACTTACAAAAAATATTATTTTTTTTATTTTTATTATTTATTTTTATAGTTCTAATCAATAGTAATGAATTTATGAAGCTTTTCCGGAAACCCTTCCACTAAGGCTTTTATAGAGCTTTCTGTCACTTTGTTTGAACAGGTAATCTATCTCCGTTTTAAATCTACCACACTTTTCAACACCTTTTTTGTGTTCTTCAATTCTCTTTTAACAAGAGTCCAATTTTTCCAGAACATACGTTTCGCCATCCATTTTGCAGCAGGGATATTTTTTATAAAATTTGACTTTAAATTCCGTGTTCTGTCTTTGTTGTTTAAATTTTTAGCACAGTTCCTGTCAATAACTTTTTGCGTCTTGTATGTTTTTATACCTGAATTGCACAGTGGGGCTGAATCAAATTTTTTTGGAAATAAATCTGGCATTTCTAAACGGCTGGTCTGATCGGTATAAAATGTGGGCGTAGCCAAGGAGTATTCGAGTTTAAGATATTAAAATGGGCCATACAAAGGATCCAGGGGCGCTATGAGGGCTCAAAGTAGGGTACCTTCGACATGTAAAAATTTAAACACGTGCAATTTTTTGTTTCCTATCCGATTTCAATGGTTTTTATATTTTTGGAAAGCGCTCGGATATGTCTTGAAAAAAATGCTTGTGTGTTCTATTTATTTCGAGTTATAGGCATTTAAAAATTTAAATTTGAAAATTTTGCCAGACCTTGGTCCGCTTTTTTTAAAAATATGGGTCGTACTTTTGGACGAATGGATTTTTTTTGTTAGTTAGACAACTAAATTAATAATAATATACAAAAGATTTGAGGTCAATATCTATTATGGATCCAAAAATAAACGATTTTCAATTTAGATATTCAAAAAATAGTTGATTTTTGTTGTTTTTTGGGCGAAAACAAAATTTTGCCAAAAAAATGTTGCCAGCAAAATAATTTTTTTACAAAAATTTCATTTGAAAGCATGAGTTGTCCTTCCGGATATTTTGAAGGAAGTGTCTTAAAGTGCATTTGCTGCAATACCCTTCTGCATAAAAATTCTCAAAACAATTGTTGAACACGGGAAATTGAAAACTTTCAATTGATCCAACCACAAATGAATATGCAAGCCGAAAAGGTATTCCCAAGACTTACAACCAACTACGAATAGGCTGTGAGAACGTGCAAATTCAAATGAAACTGCCTGGCGAAGCAATGAAATACAAATCGATTGACACAGTAATGAACGAAGAACAAGCCGTTTAAATTGAGGTGGAGATAGAATATAAAACAAATGTTTTCTAAGGGCTAAAAACGCGGACCCGGTTCAGCTAGTTAATATGCGTCTATAATTAATAGGAGTATTCATATGTGAGCGCATGTAAATTATAATCTCCTTGAGTGAGAAATTTTTCTATTTTCTATGAAGCGCAGTTTCAACTGATTTCCCTTTGATGTAAGCTGATCCGATATTTAGAATCTTCGTTCTTAAATGATCTTTGAAGATCCTCTATAGAGACTTTAGCTAGAAAGACGACAGACTAATTGGTCGTAGTATCACTGGAATTCTGAAAAATTTTCAATTTCGAAATCCCGGAAAATTGTGCGAGAATTCCCGAGAGTTATTTTCCCTAGTTTTATGTGATTTTTTTTGAACTTGAATTAAAATAAGCTTAAATCACCAATAGAAATTGCGGTAGATTCATACAACAAACATAATTTAACCCAAATTGACCAACAAGTTCATTATTCCAAAAATTCGTGAATGCTCAGGACTGTCACAGAATTTCGATCGAAAGTGGAGTTATTTTAGTATTTTGCTTTTTCACAAAGAGTAAAAAGAAATTTTTTGGAATAAAACCACCTTTCATTGAATGTTGTTTAATATTATTGGGATTTCTTCAAGTTTTAATTAACATCTTTACTTAATTTTTGATTTAATAAGCAAAACATAGCCAATTCAAAATTAAAACAAGTAAGAGAGCTATATTCGGCTGTGCTGAAGCTTATATACCCTTCAACAAATTATACTTCAAAATAAAAATTTTAAATATTTTTAGGTAAACAAAGTTTATTTTTACACCCTACACCACCATAGTGGGGAGGGTATTATGCGTTTGTGCAGATTTTTGTAACGCCCAAAAATATTAGTCTAAACCTACCTTAAAGTATACCGATCGACTTAGAATCACTTTCTGAGTCGATCCATGTAAACCTTGTGCGCAGAGTACAGGTCGCAATTTTGAAGATATTTCGATGAAATTTGATACATATTATTTTTTCGGCTCAAGGACCAAGCTTATTGAAACTGGCTGAAATCGGTCCATTATTTCACCTAGCCCCCATACAAATATCCTCCCGAAATTGGACTTTATCGGTCATAAATGTTTAATTTATATATGTATCCCCACAAATTCCGCTCCAAATAAGTTTTATATACACAAAATTCATGTCACCAAATTTTGTTACGATCGGTCCATAATTAGTCATAGCTCCCATATAGACCCGCTTCCGAAAATCACTTTAACGTGCATAAATCGCTTAAAAATTTTGGTAAACACACAAAATTCAACATAGTTAACTTTAATATACACATAAATCACACGACCTAATTTCATGGTGATCGGTCCATAATTGGTCATAGCCCCCATATAAGGCCCACTTCCGAAAATCACTCAAAAATATAAATTATTGAAATTTTAAAAGAAATTTTTTTTTTGCTCTTTTACTTAATGTATGGTATTATATGGTCGGGCTTGACCGACCATACTTTCTTACTTGTTTTGAATTTTGTTTAATATTATTGGGGTTTCTTCAAGTTTTAATTAACATCTTTACTTAATTTTTGATTTAATAAGCAAATATAAATAAAATTTATTAAGTAGAAATTTATAACCGATTATGGCCAATAAGCTAGGTTGTTGAAAAAATAATAAATAAATAAAATAAAAATTTTAAATATTTTTTGGTAAAGCTGGCCACACACGGACGATTTGTGAGTCCGATTTGTTCGTGTTCTACTTGTTAATGGGGATGTGCGCGAACAAAATCATAAGTAATTGAAAATTTTCAATCAAAAATCGGGCGAACAAATCATTCCGTGTGTGGCATAAACAAAATTGTTTGTTCCAAAGTGGTTTTTTCAATTTTTGGAAAAAAAAAATTCAAATTGTTTTCTTAAATTTTAAAATTTTTTTTTTCTAAAATTTAAATTTTTTTTTAATTTTTTTAATATTTAGGGAATAAAAAACTTTTGGTGAAAAAAAAAATTCGGGTTAAAAAATATTTTTTCCGATTTTGACCCATTGTATGTCCGACTTACTATGGTCTTATATACGTCGTTGCAAAGGTCTTTGAAATATCTATCATTAGTATATATCTGTGGACATTTGACAAAACGACTTCTCTCGAGATAAGACAATTTTACAGGATTTTTGTAGTAAATATTAAATTTGAATGCGCTTCTTTTGGTCTTATCGCCGTATTTCTATGACTTTTTGAACATGAGATACGCAATCGAAAAAACGACCTCTTTCAGGTTTTTCCTCAATTTCAATTTGACAAACCAACTTCTCTCATAGAATTCAAAACATTTTAAAAAAATTAGTAACTGCCTTTTGACAAAACAGCCTATCTCTATTTAGTTTTAGCACATTTTTAAAAATATTATTGTCTATATTAATGATTTAGTAATCCATATATAGGTAATCGACTCCGCTTTCTATAAGGGCCAAGAATTTATATACTTTATAGGGTCGGAAAATTATATTGTGGAAATTACAAACGGAATGACAATCTTATATATACCCTTCTAACAAAGGTGAAGGTTATATTTAAAAAATTAACAGAATTAATTTGCAACCTAATGAAGGTAGAACAAAATCTAATGGAAATTGAAAGCATTCCGATACAAATGTATATAACCAAAATTAGAAATCGAGTCAGTTTATCTATCAAATTTTTATTGGATTTTTTTATTTGTATCCATATTTTAAAACCAAATACTTGTTTAGCTTTTTAACGAAGTCAATTTTAAAATTGAATAATTTGTTCCAGGCGGGATTTCCCGGAATCCCGGGAAATTTCAAAATTAATCCCGATTTCCCGGGGAAGTGCAAGAAAAGTAATTTTTTGAGTAGTGTTGCAATATATTCAATGGATTTCTTGCGATTTATATGGTTCAAACGTTCATATCGCCCACTTGATTTTTCCCAACGTGTTAAAATTGTGATACAATTAACTACTTCATTTCAATCATCGAACTAGGCAAGCGTAAAAATGTCCCTGCTATGTTTTGTTAGCATAACTAGTCCAGGTATCTTAACACTACACTACCAGAATCGTAGCTTAGTTTCAATATAAGTTTTCATAATATGTAGGCTATAAATAATTATTAATCAAAAGTCACACCAATTTTTCCCAAAGACTGCCTTGATTTATGTTTAAAATCTAAATTTCCTACAACAAAAGTTAAGCGACAATTTAGGCACTCTAAGAAATTCATTCAAGTACTTTAACTCTTCATATAAAGTACTTTAAATTTCAATATTAATTGCTACGTTTGACAAAATTGTTCATGACCAAAAATCAAATAAATCTCAAACATATTTTTAGCCATTCATATTTCGTTTTTCCATTTTATGTATCGCCATTTGAAATTCTTTTTCCATTTTTAAAATATAAAATTGATCATTTGTTTATATTGCTTTGAAATTAATATCAAACATTGACAGTTTGTTGTTTCGATTTCGATTCAATATTTTTTTGCTGTTGTTGTTGTTGTTCGTGCATTTCCATAACGTGCCACATACAAGTGTGCGGCGTTATAAATCAATCAAAGTATCAGGAAATTGTAGCAGATTTTTTGCAAAAATTTTGAAATCAAATAGAAGAGAAAAAAACTGGAGTATTATTTATTTTGTTGTATTTTGTTTCAAACCAAATAAAATTTTTGCTTTATTTAGCGAATTTATAC
The DNA here is from genome assembly GCF_958450345.1 of Calliphora vicina. Taxonomy (NCBI): domain Eukaryota; kingdom Metazoa; phylum Arthropoda; class Insecta; order Diptera; family Calliphoridae; genus Calliphora; species Calliphora vicina. The sequence continues at coordinate 31,078,226 of NC_088784.1, forward strand.
CCAGCATTGAAAGCACCAGGAATGGAATGCTGGCTGGCTGGTGAGGTCCATTTTTGTTGTTTTTTTTTTTGCAAGCTTTTTAGCAATTTGTCAACACAAATGAAAGAAAAAATCTATGACAAAACTGTCAACGTTTTGTAGTGGCAGAAAAAAATTGGCAAAAACTACTGAGTGAGAGCCACTAAAATTTCACTTTGTATTACGAAATCAAACATGACATGGCGAGTGTCATATGGCGATCAAATCATACATATTTTAAAGATTATTCGTTTTGTCAAATTTCTTTAAACAACAAAAAATAACTGGCAACAAAGTTCTTTTATATAACTAGAAAATGCTATAGAAATGGAATTACAAAAAAAAACTAACTGACTACTTTTAGGCAAATTGAAGTGACAAAAAAATGTTCTATAGTTTTAGGCAATTCTTTTTGAACAAATTTTGAGTGTTAAGGAACAAATTGAAATGTTTGCGGCATATGTTAGGGCAACTAAGAAACAAAGTGAAGTATGTATGTCAATTTATAATAAATTATTTAAACAAACTAAAACATAAGCTAAATTTTAACATACATATTTATATTTGAAATAAAATCTTGTTTAATGATTTTATAACTTTATTTAAAGCATATTTTAAAATAATTATTTACTCATTTTAAATTCTTTATTTTATGTTTAGCCATAAACCATTTTATTGCAATTTTATTAGTGTTTGTTTGTGTGTATTTAATAAATTAAAATTATTTTGCAGTCTAATTTTAGGGTGTGAAATTTTGGTTTGTTTAGTTTATAGTAGATGTAATATTAAATGCTTTAAAAATGTAATAAAATTGTTTATATTTTGCCAAATAAAACTACCTTAAATAAATACACAAAATGTTTAGTATAGCAGACTTTTAGTGCTTATGTTTGAACAAAAATGTAAAGCCTATTTCAAGGCTGTTTTTTTTAATTAAATAGAATTTCATTTATGTTTATGTTAATAAACTTTCTAAAATTTAATACTTTTTTAGTATTTATTTATACAATAAATACTCAAGATTTATTGCCTGCTTTTAGGAAAGATATTTCTGTAAAATATTTCTAATATTAAGACATTTTAATAACTTTATAGACAATTTATAGCTAATTTAAAACAAAGTAGCAATATCTTAAGCATATTAAAGTTGTTAAGAATATTTATACGACAAATTAAATATTTAAGGAATTTTAAATAAGAAGATATTTAAATGTATTGAAGTTGTTTATAAAATTCAATAAAAATAATAGAAATATTTGAATTAAATAACTATGAAGCTTTAAAACTATCAAATACTTTTAGTTATTTCCAAAACTTATTGGAAATATCATGTTTTATAGCCTTGTCTTAATTTCACATTATTTCCTAGCTTTTATTTTTCATAATAATCATAAACTTCTAAATTTTATTGCCTACATTTGGGCTGTCAAATTTATTATTTGTTCTTTAACATCAACGTTTTTCTTTATAATTACTTTACTATTTCATAGCGCTTTTTTTATTAGTTTCCACTTATAAAAGCATTATTTTCTTTATTTTAATTCAACAACATTAAATTTTTTATGACAGCCTCTAGTTTCGAGCTTAATTTGCTTAGTCTCGCTTTCAAACACTTCACAGTGCTAAGAAAACTTTTGTTTATTTCTATAATTTTCACCCCTCAACAGATAAAATAAAGAATTTTTGCTGACATGCAAGTTCGTTGATTTGTTAAGAAAAATAAAATTATCACAGAAAACATCAGCACAACACTTACTTATGAGTTGTGGAGCGAGCGCGCACCCCTCTTTATTGGAAGTTTTCAACAAGTTTTTTTCTGATAAATGAGTATGAGTTCGAATACGAATACGAGTACTTCAATATTTCTTTTGTATGTCTTTTTTAATGGCATTCTTCTTAGTTATCTTTCGATTAGAATAGATGCCATAAAAATTATTGGTATTTATGACAATAAAAAACATTTTTACTGCCTTCTTATGAAGTTGTTAAATAAAAATTACCAGCTACTTGTACATTTGATGTAACACTGTGCAAGTTTAGATAGTAAATACATATGTTGGATACCTCTACAGTTAAATTTGATAGTTGTGCGTCGTTACAGAAAATATGACCAATATTTTATCACCTGCTCATTATACTCACTTCCAGAGAAGTAATCATTAAATCCACTGAAAGAAATGGCACAAGAAATATAACAATATTTTTGATATTCATTTTATAAACAAATCTAATTTATGGGGCTACCGCCCTTTATAACCCCCGGTCAATTATTGACCATTCGTCGCAAAAGTTGGTGGAAGGATTTAGGTTCATATATAACTGTATCAAACAGTATTCCGGGGTACATTGGTATGGTGGCTAAGTGAAATCATGGACCGATTATGGTATGATTTATATAAAGATTGGTAATTTGATTTAATTATTTATTAAAGTATGTATTTATATTTATTTTAGTAACTAAACTATAAATAAAAAGGTATTCAATAATATTTTTGCAAAAAGATACGTATGAGTAACATTTATAAATCATAACAAGTATACTCATGAATAGTAATAAGACTGTCCAATATATTGAGACTTTTTGATTGAAACAGAATAGTGACCCTATAACTCTGAAAGAGCATCTTGAGTAGATAATTTTTGTAGAATAAACTTATAGTCCAGCTGGTCTGAATTTTTTTACAGTCGAACACAGTTTTCATATTTTGCTCGAAGGGAGCATTAAAAATACTAACTGAAAAAAATTTTAAGTTAATTTCTGAGAGAATTCTTATTGTCAGAGTTATGTTGTGGAATTTTATGGGGATAATTTTTGTGAAAGATCTTAAACCTCTATCTCCTCTCTTTAGGGGTCAATTTGATTTTTTTTCGAGATAATCAAAAAAATCCTTTATTTACAACAAAAGTTGTAAATAAAGCACTTTATCTTTCCGGCACATTTCAAAAAATCTGGTCAATGTTGTAGATGGGGCACAGTGGCTCATTATCGTTTTTCATCGGCCAAAACTCTGTAACTTTTGAACCGATAGAGATATTTTAGATTTTTTTTAATGGACAGATATTTTCTTGAATTTTTAATTTCATGAAAATCCGTTCAGCAGTTGTTGAGAAATTTAAAGCTAAAGTTGAACTTTTAATATTTTATAACATTTAGTATGAAAATGCGGATTTTTTTATTTTTTGCATCAGCTTTATTTATAAAAAAGTTGTAAGCAGATCAAAACAGGTGAGGAAGTATGTTCGGTCAAGCTCGACCATATAATACCCTACACTATAATTTATGTTCGTGAATGATTTTCGGAACATTATATGGGAGCTATGACTATTTATAGAGCTATCGCCATGAAATTAGGTCGTATTATTTATGGCTATATAGAAGTTATTTCTGTTGAATTTTGTGTTTATACCAACATTTTTAAGAGATTTATGCTCATTAAAGTGATTTTCGGAAGCGGGTCTTATATGGGAGCTATGACTAATTATGGGCCGATCATCATAGAATTAGGTGACATTAATTCAGTTTATATACAACTTATTTGGAGCAAAATTTGTGTAGATACTTATATAAATTAACCATTTACGACCGATAAAGTATAATTTCGGGAGAACATTTGTATGGAAGCTAGGTGAAATAATGAACCGATTACAGTCAATTTAAATAGGCTTCGTCTTCGGGCCAAGAAATACGCATGTACAAAATTTTATCGCAATATCTTCAAAATTGCGACTTGTACTTTGCGCCAGTCATAGTAACAGGTAAAATAAAAATAAAAAAAAATTTGGGAGTAATTTCATTCAAATGAGAAAAGTTTTCAACAAACAGGTCAAACCAGGTCAACAAGTATATATGGGCTTAAAGAGTACACTCTGGCCTTTCTCCTGGTAGTAATATTTGTTTAACCCCTTTTGACGCTAAGCACTTTTATTCCACTGAAATTCAAATTTGACTAAATTATAGTACCAGAGAAAAAATTTAATAACACAGCAGGTAGAAACGGTACAGTGATAAATCATAGCATAGACTATTATCCTAATGATAATTTACTTCTGATCAAATTTACAAAAATCTAATTTTTTATAAAATGACATAAAATATTTGACTTTAACAGCATGCCACGCACACAATTGACAATATTTTTATATAATTTTTTGGCTACCTTAGTTTCAATGTGTTTACTATTGAATGCCATTAAAATTTTTGAAATCGAAGTTAACAAAAAGTTGGACTTTTTGCCGATGGAATTGAGATCTGAGCCACCGTTTGGCGGTCGATCAACTCATTGTTATACATTCTCCTCAGTAAAGTACACTCTTTGACCATTTTCCAGATATGCGGCAATGAAAAAATGCGCCAAATGGCTTCGTTATTGCTAACATATTGGCCCATATAAAATTGCCATGTCACTACCTTTGGTCACATATATACAGATGCATTTAATAAGTGGGACTATTGCGAACATTTAAAAAAATAGCCAAATCGGTCCAGGCGTTCTGTGATACATATATCGAAAAAAAGTGGGCGTGGTAAATTTTTCTTACGAATTTTTCTACGAATATTTAAACAAAAAATTAGCTAAATAGGTGCAGCCGTTTTCCGATTTTAGATAAATCGAAAAAGTGGGCATAAAAGTGGGCGTGGTCAATTTTTCATTCCGTAAAAACCTAAGTTGGACTATGACAAACATTTAAAAAAACAATTGTCTAAATCGGTCTGGCCATTCTCAAATGATGCAATTACAAACGAACGACATTTAAACTGTAACTAAAAAAGTACTCAAATACAATTTTTGTAAAGGCATGCGTATGAGTAACATTTATAAATCATAACAAGTATACTCATGAATAGTAATAATTCTAAAATATGCGCCTAAAATATACTGCAAAAAAATCAAATTATGATATAAGAATTTTAAAAATATTTTTTTTTTTTTGGAATTTAAAGTTCGATGGCGGAGTAACAAAACTCTCAAATTGCCAGGTTGTCCCCAGTCGGTTCAAGCTCGTCCCTAGTCGACCTATATCTTCATAAACCTTGTTATTAAAATTATGAGTGATAATGGTACTCCACCAGTTAATGATTTGAGATTTAAACGGTACTCCACCAGTATCCACATAAATTAAAAGACACGTAATTGGTGAAAACGACATAGAACAGGAACTGTTACACGAAGCACGTGCCAGAGTGAGACGCAAAATGTTCGAAAGAAATAAAAACAAGTAAGAGTACTATATCCGGGCATGGCCTCTTTCTAAATATGATGATAGTACAATTGAAATAACATAACAATTGTTAGAAAGACTAGTTTACGTAGAAGATATTTTATTTCAAATGTACAAAAAATCGCTATAATTGAAATTCCTACTTATTAGAACGTATAAAATTTAAACATTTTTATACTTAAAAATGGCGTACAAATATATTTAGACAAATTTCAAAATATTGGGTTGTGGGACTCGATTGTCATAAAATATTTTAACGTGATTTCTATGTATTCTAATTGAATTTCATCTTTACAATAGCTTTATGGGTATTATAGTTATTATCGCTAGTGGAACTTATATTGGAGCTGTGGAACATTGTGGACCGATTCAGTAGTATGATTTTTGAATACAAATTACTGATCTGTGTATTATTTTGGATCAATATATGGAAGCTTTGACCTATTTTGGGCCTACTGCCATATAATATTGTAAGGTGATTTCTAAGTATTTCAGGGCTATTTTTGTAAAATTTGTATGGGAGCTATGGTTAAATATGAACCGATCTTCACAAAATCCAGTAGTATGATTACTGGATTAAAATTACTGATCTGTATATAATTTAATTTTGATAAAATATATTCAGTTACGAAAAAATATATTCATCTTCACCAGCAGTTCTAGGAGACAGTACCGAACTAGTGATTTTACCCATCATTTAGGGTGGGAGGTAGTTACTTCAATAGCCATATAACTAGTCATTATACCCTACACCACCATAGTTTGGAGGGTATTATGCGTTTGTGCAGATGTTTGTAACGCCCAAAAATATTAGTCTAACACCCACCTTAAAGTATACCGTTCGACTTAGAATCACTTTCTGAGTCGATTAAACGATGTCCGTCCGTTCTTCTGGTTGGCTGGCTGTTCATGTAAACCTTGTGCGCAGAGTACAGGTCGCAATTTTGAAGATATTTAGATCAAATTTGGTACATATTATTTTTTCGGCCCAAGGACGAAGCCTATTGAAACTGGCTGAAACGGGTCCATTATTTCACCTAGCCCCAATACAAATGTCCTTCCGAAATTGGACTTTATCGGTCATAAATGTTTAATTTATAAATGTATCTCCACAAATTGCGCTCCAAATAAGTTTTATATATACAAAATTCATGTCACTAAATTTTGTTACGATCGGTCCATAATTAGTCATAGCTCCCATATAGACCCGCTTCCGATAATCACTTTAACGTGCATAAATCGCTTAAAAATGTTGGTATACTCACAAAATTCAACATAGTAAACTTTCATATGGACATAAATCACACGACCTAATTTCATGGTGATCGGTCTATAATTGATCATAGCCCCCATATAAGACCCACTTCCGAAAATCACTCAAAAATATAGATTATTGAAATTTTAGAAGAAAAATGTTTTTGCTCTTTTACTTAGTGTAGGGTTTTATATGGTCTGGCTTGACCGACCATACTTTCTTACTTGTTTTAACACGGGCGCGTCCTAAGCAGGGCTGGTAAAAAGTAGGCAACGTATTGGATTCACATACTGGTTACATAGCTTCATTTACCTTAGTAGCTTTGTTACTGGTTACTTGATCAGCTACTTGACTAGTTATTTTAACACGTGCATGTCCTAAGCAAGGGGTCAATTGACCCTTTTGATTACAATGTGACTATATGATAGCTGATCGAAAGTAGTCAACGCTTCTGGTGGGTAAAATAAAGTGCAGTACAAAAAAAAGTTTGAAGTGACTTCACCATAGGTTACTAAGAGATACTAAAGTGACTATTGACTTCAAGCTATGGTACATGGGATATCAGTATACTTAAACAATAATAAAAATATGAGAATTATATCAACACAATTTGTATAAAACCAGTTTGTACGAATTACTCACAAAACGTTTAAAGTGACTACACTCCAGATTACTTAGAGACACTTAAGTGTCAATTGCCTTCACGCTATATTACTTGGGATGTATAAAGTAACCAATTATCTTCTCTATGCACTACAAAGTACACAAACCATAACATTTGGGGCAATTACTGCCTTTAAGCGATACATTGACTACTTGCTTAACTGCTGGGTATACAAACTTTACACATAATGGATATTTTACCATATAAATAACGTGTAGGGTATTATTCATATTAAAGCAATGACTTGGTAATAATAAAATGCAATACAAATCGAAATCCAACTACTGGCCACATTAAAATTAGTTTCGCAAGTTAATTCTTATTAAATAGCTATTTATTATCAAAAGATAAACTTTTTACGAGTTCAAATGTTATTTGTGTAAAAAAGTCCATTAAATTGGAAAACTATGTAATAAAAACAAAAAATAAAAATCATAAATATAACATAAGAAACGTTTTACCACTATTATTTATGGATGGTGATGATGGTAATTGGCTTATATGAATGTACGTACATATGCACTTGCCATCAGCAGTCATATGTGGGCACTGATTTTATAAATAATATCAGAAATTATCATTTTATTTCATCACTGGCATATGATTTCCTATAATAATTATGCACAATTCAAATTATGAGCATTGCTAAAAGCATTTTTTCAAATTTAACCAAAGTAAAATATTTACACAGAGACATTTTATTTTTGTATAGGCATCTATGCAGTTATTGCAGATTTTTACATTGTAAATCCATATGTAAACTAGTAATAGTCGTATTTTCCTCAATTGTAAAGAAGAGAAAAATATATGTATGTATATTTAAATTTTAAATAAGATTAATTGCTGCGGCATAAAATGTAAATGTTTAAATGTACTATTGTAAATACGACTACAACACTACTAAAAATGAATGTACAACATATTTATGTATGAGCATTAGGGGGGAATATATTCACCAAAGTATACTGATAGATAAAAATTGAAAAAATTGGTTTAAAAAAAAATTGGGTGAAAAAATATTCGTCCCGATTTTGACCCATTGTAGGTCAGAATTATTATGGTGCCACATACATAGTTGGAGAGGTATTTGAAATATCTATCACTAGGTGTCCATGATGTCTAAATTATTACAGATATGGATAAACAAGAGGTGAAAGATCGAGGTAGTCGTGGTTTTTTTCCTTATATCTGAGCTACTTGTGGGCCAATTATATAGATTTTAAATAACAACCGGGACTATAGCGGATACATTGATGACTCATTGCTATGTAAGTTATTTGGGTGCTACGGAAAGTTGATTTCAACATACAGACGGACGGACATATATACTTTATAGGGTTGGAAATTATAGATGTAGAAATTACAAACGGAATGACAAACTTATATTGGAAAATTTTAACAACATTTGGTAAGATAATGAATTCATTTCATATTTTTTGAATTCCCTTAATAATGCATATGAATATTATTGCATGAATGTATTTATTTATGTCTGTATATTTCTGTTCATTTTATCTTGTTGCATTTGCCCCATAAAATACATTTATTTATTTTCTGCAATTGCAAATATTGTAGTTAAACTGAAGAGCGCGCAAAGAAGCACAAAATAAAATAATGATAAAATTTTATTGGAAAATTAATTTAAATCACGAGATAATTGAGGTCAAGTTTATATATATTAGAGTTTTAATGCAGCTATTGTTAAATAACAAGGTTAGTGTTAAAATAGAACAAGTTCGTGCATGTTATTTCATAAATTATTAAATAAGTGGTATAGAGTGATGGACCATAATTATTCCAGCAGTTCTAGGAGACAGTCCCAAACTATTGATTTTGCCCATCATTTAAGGTGACAACTAGATACATAACTAGCTGAGTGGGTCAATTGACACTTTTGGATTACAATGATACTATCTGATAGCTGGGCCAACAAATTCAATGTATTGCACTTACATACTGATTACATAGAGATCGTTACCTTACTAACTACCTAACTGGTTACTTGATCAGCTTCATAACAAGTTATTTGAACATATACGGGTGCAAGCCAATTGACTTCAAGTAAAAAGTCTCAAACTCCGCCTGGTATTAGCCTGGCGGTCCCAAGCCCAGAGAAGAGAGAGTTTCAGGCAACGGTGCAAATACATTGACTATCGAAGATTCGGATCATGGAACGTAAGGACGCTATCAGAATCATCGCGCTTGGTGCAAGTATGCAATGAAATATTTATATACCGGCTTGAATTCCTAGGACTATGTGAAATTAGATCGGACAAGTAGTGGAGAGTTGTGTACTGCCTATGGTGACCATTTTATCTTTAACGCACAAATAAACGGAGTTGGCTTACTCTCACAACCAAAATGAAGGATGCCTCAATGGAGTACAAATCGATGTCCGAAAGGATACTCACAGCCCGCATTCACACCAAATATCGTAACATCGCAGTGATACAGTGATAATAATCACCAGAAGCACTTGACACCAAAAAGACTCTCTCTATAAACAATTGAACAGAGCAATCGCCATAACTCCAAGAAGCGACATAAAAATTGTGATGGGGGATATGAACGCGAAAGTTGGCGCCGATATATATAAATATACACCGAGATATACAAAGTTTCGGAGTTGCCTGATGGATGTGAAAGCAATCAGAGGAGCAGACATTTACAGCGATCACCCGCTACTTATCGGTATATTAAGACCGAGACCAATGGCTAATTATAAAAAATCATAAGCCAGGAAGAAATTCAATGTGCATAGGTTACAACAATCGTCAGTCGCGCAAGAGTTCAGCTAGCTCGGCCGAATATGCAGCTGTCCATGGTAGTATACGACAGACCTACAAAGTCACACCAGATATAATGGCCAGAGATGGCAACATCCTCACAAACATCGAAGATCAGCTAAGAAAATGGAAAGAATTCTTCTTTGTCTTTGGCAACGGACTCACACAGTCCACCTTCTCAGCGACAAATCAGAAGAAATCCAAGAAGAAACATCTCCAATGCACCACAAAGATGTTAAAGGAGCTGCTGTTAAGCTCAAGAACCACCGAGTTCTTGAAGACATGTCCTGACCTTATAACATATATATGCCCACATGTCAAAGAAGGGTGGATATCATGCAGATTCCGTACCGAATGGAAAGAAGAAGTAATAATTTCACTACCCAAAAAGGGTGACCTAACCGAATGCAGGAACTGCAGAGGCAAAACTCTGTTCAATATCATCCAGAAGTTTATCACAATGATAATATTAGACCGAATTCCGACAACCATTGAAAAATCTCTTCGGATTGAACAGAGAAAGAGCTTTCGATACAATCAGAGAACAGGAAATATGGTCTGTACTGGTAAATATTTTAATTTCTGACCATCTCATATCCTTAATAAAGTACCTATACCGAACGCTCCATATAAAGCCCATTACAAAGGCAAAGAAAGCAAGGCTTTTGATATGAACAGCGGCTTGAGACAAGCATATACGCTTTCACCAGTACTTTTCCTCTTAGTTCTAGACACAGTCTTTCTCGATGCAGACGACATATTCCTTATGTCACATACATTCGACGGCACTCAACAAAAACTCGCTAGGCTGCAACAGTATGGTATTCGGGTCGGGCTTAAGGTCAACATCGCCAAAAATAAATCGCTCAGAATCGCCACTGCAAACACTTACCCAATACTTTAAAACTGCACCCAGAGAAATCGAGCGTATATTCCTCTCTGAGTAAAATTTGGAATTTTTCCCAAACTTCTAAGCGTAAAGTCGGTTCTTCTCTACGAGTGTGCAACTTTGAAAGTCACTGAGTCCTTAACAACAAAACTATTTGTCCAAACCGCAGCAGAAATGCCCAAGAAATGCACAAGATAGAAATCGCAGGAGAGGCTTTCTAAACATATTCCCCCAACATATGAATATTAATTCCCTATTCGCTATTGTATGGTAGAACTTAAGTTAATCTGTTTTCTGATTATTCAATGTAAATAGTTTCGTTTTTCGATTTTATAGCTAGAAGCTCTTTCTCTGGAGTAGCACACCTAACCATGTTGTATAGCAGATTGTTTGTAAACAAACCTTTCTTTGACAACTCTCCAATAGACTACTTCTGGCAGGTAAAATAACTAAATATCTAATTTATAAGTGCCGTACACAATAAACTTTTAAAGTCACTACACTATAGGTTACTTAGAGACATTAGAGTGACAATTAACTACACGCTAGGTTACGTGGAAAGTCAGAATTAATAATTAAAACAAGTTTTTGTAAAAGAATTATTTACAAAAAGTTTAAAGTGACTGCAATCTAGATTACGTAGAGACACTTAAGAGGCAACTGACTTCATGCTAGATTACCTAGGATGCATTAAGTAACCAATTGACTTATCTATGTACCACGATATTGAACAAAAGGCAATGCGAATAAATATTAGACGCTGCACAGTGGTATGAGAAAAAAAAGATGGAAATAAATCTGTAACTTCTAAACAATTATTCCAATTTGAACGAAATTTCACATGCGCAAAGAGTAAGTGTTAAATTATCTGCGAGTTGTTAAGTTTTCCCTAATTAATTTGCCACTTAAAAAACATAATGACATGTTATATATCAATGGATAGAAGATTTTGTGTACTTTCCAATAATGTATATAACTTTTGACAATGAACAAATTCATGGAATACTTTTTTGAAAAATATGACAAAAAAAGCTTTTTAATGAGAAATTTTTCAAATTGAAATAAAATTTTTATTTATGAATATTTTGTAATGAAGTTTTACACTTATATAGATTTTTTTTATTGAAAATGGAAAAATGAAAACAAATTTTGAAATTTGTAATGAGGAATCCCGCAATTCCCAAAAAGTATTGAAAAATGGGATTTTATCGTTTTTTGGCTATAATATCCATACTAGATGCGGGTCTATCGGAACCCTTTACAAAATAATTAAGAACATATTGGGTCATCTAAAATTGATTATTATAATTTGATATTGACTATGCGATTTGAGAATTTTTGCTCTAAAATTGAATTTTACATAAAAAAATAGGAATTTTTTGAATGGTCCCCTCGGTATCAAAAATTATAATTTTTTTTTCATTTAGAATATTTGATGTAATTTTAGCTTTTCAAAAGTACAAGTTCATTATACATCCTCTTAGAAATTTTTTAGATAACATAAAAAGAATAAAAATACTTTTTTACGACGAGGTTTTATGTAGTGCTCGACGAGGAAATTGTGTAATTTTTTTTAAATCGGAACACAAACGAAGAAATAGGATCATTTTAAAAATTGAACATACCCGAGGTGTCCTACTTTGGGAACCCCTGGTCCCGCTCCTGGTGGGCTCATGAGGTCCAAATTCAAAAGTTAAACTCGACTACTACAAGTCCTCTATGCGCATGTGAAATTTCATTCAAATCGTCGTAAGGGTTTAGAAGTTTATTTATTTCCCTCTTTTTTATTCTCATACCACTGTGTGTCATTTATATTTTCAAAACAAAAATCATTGATCTTAATTAGCCTGAACGCGAGTTCCGGCTTTACTTTTGAATAAATAAGGTACGATGATGCCACCAGCTTATAAACCGCACCAAGCGGTGTATTTTTTTTGGTCTCACTCCATATGCTGAAATTTTGTTTATTAACACACTCGTTAAGTTAAAACAGTTCGTTTGACTTTGAGCTAGAAAATATTATTAATTTATATCTTAAATTAACTTAAAATTTTAAATTAAAAATTATTATTTTTTAAACTTTTGGACACACTCACCAAAGTAATTGCGTTTTTGCCCATATATATTACTGTAAAAAATAGAATATGAAACATTAAGAAAATTAAGTTTTTCTCATTTAATATATTTCACAGTTTTCCTGACTGTGTGTATGAGTTTTTGTTTTTGTTCCAGTTTTTGTTATAGTTATTTTAATAAACAAAACCATTTTAATTATTCTAATTTCATCATTTACTAGAAGTTTGTACGTTGGTTACCTGTAGGCATCAACCAGCATGGACACATAATAATTTAGTGTACATTCGGTTGACTGGATTTTGGCCTGGGTCCATGCGGTGCCAAACAAGCAGCAGAAGCTGAGCAGTAGTGTATTGTTGACCTTTTTGTCGGTCGACAAAATATACAAACAAAACGTGCAACAAACCGAAAATAATACACTGTCGTTGGGAAAAATGTTTAACCAAAAAATATTTCCATCATGTCAACAATATTTTTGCAAACAAACCAAAAAATGAAATAACTAAAATGAAAATGAAGAAGATGAAAACCTCTAACAATAAAAAGCATTAAGCAAATGGTAACCAACAGAAACAAATAATATACACAAAGGACTTCAGTACTGTATATATATTATAGTTTGTATATGGGTAGCAAGAGAAGTATGAAAAATATGAAACTACAGCAGCAGCAGCAAATGCAAACATTTTTGCCACTATTTGAAAACTGTTGCTCAACCAAACATCCCATTTAGTCTCCAATAGCAGGATGCATTCATCCATCTTTGTGGGTTTTTTGGTTTCTTTTTTTTTTTGTTGTTTTTGTTGCTGTTGTTGTTATTATTACTGTCAGTGGCAATGGGGTGAAAACATAGAAATATTTAAATTACGTTGCAAATGACAAAATATTTATACCAAAATTACTAATTTTCTCTTTCAGAAATGCAACATTTTGTTTTGCTTTCACTTATTATACAAAAAATATGCAACAAAAAAACATGAAATAAATGAAAACAAACAAAATAATTAGGAAATTGTTGAAGAGATTTTCATTAAAATATTGCACCACAAATTATTATAATGGCAATGACAATTTCACTTATGCGCCACCACAAATTGTGGTTGCGTGCCGGCAATGGCTGGCTGTGGCTGCTAAAGTAAATAGTGTTGTCAAGAGTTAAATTGTTTTATTTGGATTGTTGTTTCTTATTACGAAAGAAATTATCATTATGGAAAAATAATTTCTTATTATGCTTTTTAAATTGAATGGGAGATGGGGAGAATGGGTTGGATTTAATCAAGTGATTTGTTATAAATAATTTTAGGGAAACATGGAAGCATCAACTTGCATAATCACCATTTCGGTGAATCTTAATGATCACCGATTACTGCCAGGTATTCTCATTCAAATCAAATACTAAGGGCCCTTTATTGTTGTTAGTAACACTAGCACCTAAATAATCAACCTCAAGGTTGTAGTCTCCCAAAGTTTTGCGCTGTTCGATACGCTGAGACGTTTTACTACTCGAAATAAAGTACTTCGTTTTAGTTTAGGTCACTTTTAGACCCATATTATTTGACTGCTTTTTGAGTTCTGCAAAGGCTCTGCTTACTGCTCGTGTGTGGCGACCAATAATGTCGATGTCGTCAGCATATGCAAGCAGCATGATACCTTTGTTGTAGATAATATCCGTGGTATTAATTTTTGTTTCTTGCAACATCTCTCCATTAGCAAATTGAAGAAATCACACGATAAGACATCGCCTTGTCTAAAACTTCTCATTGTTTTAAAGGGGCGGTGAGGTTTTCTCCGATTCTGACGGAGGTTTGAGTATTTTTCAGCATCATTATGCAAAGCCGGATGATCTTTGCTGGAATACAAAGCTCAGCCAAAGCTCAGCAGCTTTATAATCGACGAATAGACGTTGGGTGTCGATTTGTTTTTCTTCGGTCTTTTCCATAGTTTGGGGTAGTGTGGTCTATGGTGGACTTACGAGGTCTAAAACCGCACTAATACTTTCATATCAGGTTGTCAATGTATGGCTTCAACCGTTCCCATATTACACTAGAAAGTATTTTGATGCAATCAAGAGGACACTTATACCTCGGTAGTTGGTTCAAAGGGTAGGGTCTTCTTTCTTGTGAATAGGGCTTAGTACACTGAGGTTCCATTCATCGGTCATGCATTTTTAAGACCATATTTTGCACAAGACTTGGTGCATGCGCTTTACCAACTCTTCGCCTCCGATTTTAAACAGCTCAGAGGGCAGACCATCGGCTTTATTATTCTTTAACCGGGCTATAGCTACTTGTACATCAATATAGTCGGGATGCGGTATGTCGATGACCGGAGATGAGTCTATTTGAGATATTGACTTTTGAGATATTGACTTATTTTTTTCTAAGACCAAAAATTAACTTATCTGAACAAAAAAATATAGCTCGAAATAAATGTGGATCAAATTATTCTTAATATTTTCACTCCTATTCAAATTTTAGTTTTTGAATCTCAATAAATATGTAATAAAATCTTTATTTATTAACAAAACTCAAAGAAATCCCGCAATTCCTAAAAATTGGAGCAAAAATCCCAAAATTGGTATTTTTTTACAATTTTGCACATGGGGTCCATATTTCCTTCTGGGATGGGAAAAGACTTTGGGGATTAATAGGGAACACATCAAGGATTCTAAAACTGCTTTCCGTTTTTTGATCCCAGCTTTGGGATTTTAGAACATGTGGCCCAAATTTGAAATTTTTATAAAAAATTTTTTGTGTGTTATTCATAATTTAGTTGTCTAACCAACAAAAGTCCAAAAGTCCGACTATATTTTTAAAAAAGCGGACCAATGTATGGCAAAATTTTAAAATTTAAATTTTGAAATGCTCGGAAATTATTAGATATAAATAGCACACGCAAGCATGTTTTTTCAAGAAGTGGCCGAGGTAGTGTTTATAAACCGCTTAACCGGTTAACCGAAAAACCGGTTTTTCATCGAAATCTCGGTTTTTTGTGAACCGGTTAATTTAAAATGTTGATTTTCGGTTAACCAGTTTATCCGGTTTTTATCACTCGGTTAACCGGTTTTTAAAATTTGGTACTAAAATTAATAAATCTCACGTTTTTTTGCATTTTCAATATTCATTATATACACATTATTGGTCTGAACTGAAAACTAACCTCTTTAGATTAATATTTTTAATCTAAATAGTAGAGAACGATGAGTTTACTTAAAAAACTTTTCATAAGTTTTGGCTAAATCTTACTTATGATTCATTAAAAACTTAGTGATGATTTTACCAAACCTTAAATTGAAATCGATGTACATACCTTCTTTAAATAAATTTGACTTCATTAGCGAGTTTTGTTCTTAAAATTTAAATTTATTAATCATTAAGAAATATTAGGGAGAGACAAAAAACGTTCTAAATTCCATTATTTGAAATATTTTGGAATCTGATAATGGAGTTTTTTTTATAATGAAAAATAATCACAGCTAAGAAGTGTGTTTGCATCTTAGAGATCCTTTTTTTGGACTTTCTGCATTTTCTGTTTCATATCAGAAAGTGATAATAAATTTCAAAATTATCAAACATTTAATTAAACAATTTTAATTAATTTTAAAAATTTTACAAAATAAATGGGCTTCGCACTTTCGTATATTTATAGTTATTTAATATTATTCATTCCTGACTATTTTAAAGCTGTGTATACTTTATTGGACTTTTTATGTTTTCTATACATATATGACGGTTAACCGGTTTAACCGGTTTTTTCGATGTCGGTTACCCGAAAAACCGGTTTTTTAAAAAAGGCTAATTTTCGGTTAACAGACAAACCGGTTTTTATAAACACTAGGCCGAGGGCTTTCCAAAAATATCAAAATCTTGAAGGTACCCTATTTTCATTTCTAGAGCCCATTTTAATAGCTTAAACTCGAATACTCTTTGGCTACGCCAATGTCCAATTTTATCCTGTTTAGCCGTTTAGAAATGCCAGATTTATTTCCAAAAAATTTTGATTCTGCCCACAATGGATTGTAGACTTCATCGCCTGCCAAAAGCTTGTAAAAATGCATCCATTGCCAGATTCCCATTGGCATCTCTACTAGAAGACGCTCTGCATTTAGATACTTGAGTGTGACGACTTATTTTTTTGAAAGAAGTTCCTGGTTTTATTCCTGTTGTAGTGCATCTCAAGGTCTTCACACTCACGCCATTCCCCCTCTTGTTCCTTGTGAACAGTTACGCTCATCCTTTGTGTGCATTTACTTTATGACTTTAAGTCATGACTTAAAGCCATAGATTTTTTGTACTAGCAAATTTGTAGTGGCTCATTATCGTTTTTCTTCGGCCAAAACTCTGTAACTTTTGCACCGATAGAGATATTTTATAATTTTTTTTTTGATGGACAGATAACTTCTCCAGTTTTAATTTCATTAAAATCGGTTCAGCAGCTGTTGAGCAATTTAAGGTTAAAGTTGAACTTTTAATTTTTTATAACATTTAGTATGAAAAAGCGGATTTTTTTATTTTTGTATCAGCTTTACTTATAAAAAAGTTGTAAGCAGTTAATAACAAATTGTTCGGTCAAGCTCGACCATATAATACCCTACACTATAATTTATGTTCGTGAATGATTTTCGGAAGAGGGCATTATATGGGAGCTATGACTAATTATGGACCGATCGCAATGAAATTAAGTCGTGTGATTTATGTCTATATGAAAGTTATTTGTGTTGAATTTTGTGTTTATACCAAAATTTTTAAGAGATTTATGCTCGTTAAAGTGATTTTCGGGCCTTATATGGGAGCTATGACTTATTATATACCGATCATCATAAAATTAGGTGACATTAATTTAGTTTAGTATATAAAACTTATCTGGAGCAAAATTTGCATAGATACCTATATAAATTAAATATTTACGATCGATAAGGTATAATTTCGGGAGAACATTTGCATGGGTGCTAGGTGAAATAATGGACCGATTTCAGTCACTTTCAACAGGCTTTGTCCTCAGACCACAAAAAATGTATGTACCAAATTTTGTCGGAATATCTTCAAAATTACGACTTGTACTTTGCGCCAGTCATACACAGAAAGAAAAAAGCACATCTAAATTTAAGTTTATTTTACTCAAATTTAGCCAGAATTGTACTTAAAAATTTAAGTACGATTCATTCTCATTTGTACTCAGAATAAGTATAAACGGGATTGATTACAAAAATCAAGCGGAAATTTTCTTAAAACAAGAACGAAATTCTTGAATTAAGTAAGAAAATCTTGTTTTAAGTACAAGTGAGAAGTTAAATCAAGTAGTTAATTCTTAAACTTCAAATTAAGAGTAAGATAACTTGAAATAAGAAAAAAAATCTTATATTGATCCATAATAGAAAAAGAGCGGTATAAAATTTACTCTCTGAGCTGTTCTCAAAGTAATTTTCTACTCGCGCTGTCGGTTAGTTATATGAATAAACAAGCAAATTCATCAGTCTGTGTTGTGCGTTCCGTGTTCCGCGTTGTTCTGTATTGTTTTCGGTCTTTTGTGTTTTTTTGTGTTGTGTGAAAAAAATATGAGTGAGGCAGAAGTGGTTCCGGACAAAGAAGACACCCTCCTGCTCCAGCTTCTCCAGGAGTTTCATCAGCCCAGTGTTTATGGGTATTTAAAAGGTAAGTCTATAATTTATTTATTATTGTGATTTATTTTCAAATAATACAGTTATTCTATTTATAAAACATAATACTGCAAGTCAATCGAAAACTTTAAATAATCCTATTTTTGGATTATATCAAGTACGAATTCGTGCTTAAATCTAGTTCAGAATTCTTGAAACAAGCTCATTTTGTTATTAATTCAATGTCGGACATTCTTAAATCAATCCGATTTTTGGATTATATCAAATATGAATTCGTGCTTAAAACAAGTTTAGAATTCTTAAATCAAGCTTATTTTAAGATTAATTCAATCTCTGCCGTACTTAGGGAGAGCTAAAATTAAGATTTTTGGGCTTGATAATCCGTACTTGAATCAAGTATTATGTACTCGGTTTAAGAAAATCCGTGCTTACCCTACTATTGACACCGCTCCGGATTGATTTAAGTACGGATTACTCAATTTTTTATGAGTGTATGAATAGGTAAATAAAAATAGAAAAAAAATTTGGGAGTAATTTCATTAAAATGAAAAAAGTGTTCAACAGACAGGTCAAAACTGGTCAACAAGTATATATATGCTTAAAGAGGACAGCTTGGCATTTCTCCTGGTAGTAAAATTTGTTTAACCCCTTTTGACCCTAATCACTTTTATTCCACTGAAATTAAAATTTGACTAAATTATAGTACCTGTGAAAAAATTTAATAACCCAGCAGGTGTAAATTACACAGTAACAGGTCATGCCAGTTCTTAATGACTATTATCTTACCAATATAACAAAAAATAAATCATGCAATTATCGATAATAGTTTGCGAGTAATGATAATTTACTTCTGATCAAATTTTCAAAAATCACATTTTTTATAAAATGACATAAAATAACTGACTTTAACAGCATGCCACGCACACAATTGACAATATTTTTATTAATTTTTTGGCTACCTTAGTTTCAATGTGTTTACTATTGAATGACAATAAAATTTTTGAAATCGGAGTTAACAAAAAGTTGGACTTTTGGCCGATGAAATTGAGAATGAGCCACAGTGCGGCAAACAAAAAGGCACATTTTCTGTTTTTCATGGCTTTTTTTATATTCTGCCCATTTCTTATTGGTTATTGATGATGAAGATGACGATAGTGATGCCAAAAAAGACATGACTTTAAATAGTAATGTAAATGTCGCCTTTCTCTCCTAACTACACCACTGGTCGCAACATTCCTTTCGACATGCATAGCAGCTGGCTGGAGGGTTGTTCGATGTGCATAGTTTTTCTCTGCAGTGGCATCATGACATTCCTGGTCGTACCACTGGTTCTTTCGATCTTGCCCTAATACCTCTTCGGCAGCAGCTCGAATTGAATTGAACATATTGGTACATTGTTCGTCTATAGTAGGAAGTATAGCATTTTTTTGAAGCATTTAGGAGAGTTTATCTATCTGTTGTTGAGCTTTGTGGTGTCTAGTTTTCATTTCCTACCAATCAGCCGAATAGGCACCAAAGCGAAATATCCATGGCGGTAGGGTATTTTCTCTGTATTTGATGGTAGCAAAAGGGTCATATCTCTTATGAGCTGCTGAAATCTAACCAGACAATCACAGGGAATATTTGAACCAAACATTGGCCGAAAAATATCCGGAATTTTCGGCCAGACATGAAACCGTAATAATCCATCATGACAACGCTCGGCCACATTATAAAATACCTCTTAAAAAGTATTTAGAATGAAGTGTTTTGGAAGTTTTGCCTCACCTGCTTACAAACCGTGCCCGTCCGACTACAATTTATTTCGATCGATGCAGAATGTTCATTTTGGGATACGCTTCACTTTGGAACAGATTGGCCTCAAAAGGTGAGCAGTTTTGGCTCGGAATCCATATGTTGCCAGAAAGATAGGAAAAGGTCATAGCTAACGATGGCCAATAATTTGAATAAATTTATGTTGTTCAAAATAAAAGCTATACATTTTAGAAAATTCCTCATTTTGAAGTCATAAGCCCAATAAAATAATAAAAATAGTTACCAGAGATATTCATGAACAAAGCAAGAAAGATAAACTTCCACATTTTTAATTAATTAACACAAAATTATTTGTATTAAATATTTCTGCTTTTATTTATTACTAGCCCTATTAATATTTCCAAGAAACAATTATTTTCATTTATACAGAGTCATCTATTTTAACGAAGAATTAAAGTTGACATACATTATTTTCCTGTATTTTATATTTTTGTTTTTTGTTGCCCTTTAAGTTATTTTACAAATAAAACTTATTGATGGCCATTTGTCTGTTCTAATTTACTTTCGTTTAATTTGCCATGTCGACATACTCCCTCCTATTCATTTTAACACAACTAAATGACATTCGTACGATAGCAATTTACTTTCATAATCACTATTCGCCGCCTTAGTATTTATCTGAGGGATCTCTTTCTTAGCATCACATTTTGACCATCATTAAATTATAAAAGAAATAAACTACATACGTTTGCATTTAATCATCAATTGTGAGAATGAAATTTGTTTGGTTGGGTGTGTGATGTGTGTTAGTCCGTAGGGTGTGCCTTTAATAAATACTTACTACTTCTTAAATTTACTATAATAATAATAATATCTACAATATTTTTGAAAGAAAGTCACAAAGAATTAAAGCTAATTATTGACTCTCATTACAACTTTGATTTTAGCTATAGCTAGGGACTCCCTTACATATCACTCTATTTATCTGTCATACTTAACGAAATAGTCCATTTGATCATTTAACATCGCATATATGTATAAAATCCAAACATGTTCTGTTAAGTATTGTCTACTAAATGATTTTCTATAAATCATGTCAAGAAATCACAACTTCCACTTGCTAAATATGTCATATCCAACAAAATAAAGATACAACTAAATGAAATGAAGATACAACAATAATAGCAACAATACAAGAAAAAACTTCATCGTCATCGCAACAATAACAACAAGTGAAATAAGCAACAGTAGCAATTTCAGTAAATGTTTTTGAAAAGAAACTCATACACATAACACCAGACAGTGGGGAATAAGTGTAATATTGGAAAGGGGCCAGGAAGGTTCAGGGAATACAAAAAGAAATGTATTTGACAAATATACTAGTTAGTAAATGAATTGAAAGATGTGTCAAGAAATATAAATGATAATGTATAAATATACAAATGTATGTGTATACTAGCTTACACCCACATACAAATATAAATATCTATAGATATGTAACACATACTTATACAGAAAATTGTAAATAACACTATTCTACACCAAATATATGCAGAGGTTCTCATATAGCAATTGTATTGAAGTCCATAGAGTTCGCAAATATTTATAGTTTTTATACCCTTTACCTTTGTGAGCAGGGTATATATAAGTTTGTCTTTCTGTTTGTAATTTCCACAATATAATTTTCCGATCCTATAAAGTATATATATTCTGGATCCTTATAGATAGCGGAGCCGATTAAGCCACGTCTGTCTGTCTGTTGCAATCAATTTTCTGAAGACCCGAGATATCTTCGGGATCCAAGTCTTCAATAGTTCTGTCAGACATGCTTTCGAGAAGTTTCCTATTTAAAATCAGCGAAATCGGTCCACAAATGGCTAAGATATGAGGAAAAAACCAGGACAACCTCTATTTTTTTGACCTATATCTGGATTACTAAGTCATTAATATAGACAATATGGATATCTAATGATAGATATTTCAAAGAACTTTTTTTTGGTGAAAAAAACAAAAAAAAAGAATTTTAAAATTTAAAAAAAAAATTTTAAAATTTAAAAAATTTTAAATTTAAAAAAAAAATTTAAAATGAAATAAAAAAATTTCCAAAAAGTGAAAAAAACAACCAGAAAAAAAAATAAATTTTGTTTACCTAAAAATATTTCTAATTTGTATTTTGAAGTATAATTTGGTGAAGGGTATATAAGATTCGGCACAGCCGAATATAGCTCTCTTATTTGTTTTCTATCACTTCGTTTAGTACTTTTTTTATTATCAAATGTCTGTCCGTCTATCTGTCTGTCTGCTGCAATGTTCAATAAATACTCTCTGTTGCTGTTTGATATTAAAAATGGGCAATATCGGTCCATGTTTTAACCTGGAAACCACACAAATGTCCCCTCGGCACACTGTTTGAGCAGTCATAAATACGTACTTACTTACTAAGATGGCTATTAACAACAGTTAAGGTCAGTAGCCTGATTTGGAATAGCTTTCCAGTTTCTAGCACCAAGTTTTGCGAGTTCTTCCTCAGCTTGATCCTTCTCCTTGATATTGACCCAGTCTTGTTCGTTTATACCATTACTGATACCATTAATACTGAAATATCATTGCATAAATGACGAAATGCGCAAGATAGGATTTGATTTTATACCTATGGTTTCTTGAGGAAACTTTCCGTAGATTGCGTTTCTGCTATAAGATTTTTTATTTTTTAATTGTCCATACAAATCGACCCAGCCTATTATATACCTATAGTTCGTTTAGCACTTCGAGCCACAACTAATCTATATTTCTGTTCTATATATATCTATGTTTTGTAGTAATTATCGTAAAGTTCATATTCCGTAATGCTTTGTTCTTAAAGTTTTTACCGAAAAAAATGTCCATTGAGAAATTTCATATCAATCCAAACAGCCAGTTATATCTGTACCATATTTTGTGGAATTAGCAGTATGTACAAGAGTCATTTACAGGTTGTATTGTAAAATCAAATGAAGTTGTCAACTAACTGTTCCAGCCATCGAAATGAGTCGAAAACTTTAAATCTTCTTCCTGCGAGAGCCTGTACATTACCAACCTGTATAAAAAATAAGTTAAGACCACTCATTACAAAATAATGTATGTGGTAACAAGTTGCCATGACCAAAATTCACAAAATGTTTGCTGGAAATATTCCATATTATTCTGAGTATACTTGATATTCAATATAACTCAAACGCACAACTGGTTCATGAGAAAAATTCTACTATAACTGAGAAAAAATCGTTTGTAAAAGGCATTTTCCTCAATTTTTATAACATTCTGGCTCACATTTTTATACCCTTCACTTTCGTGAGAAGGGTATATACAAGTTTGTATATTATGGATCCTTATAGATAGTGGAGTCGATAAAGCCATTTCCGTCTCTCTGTCCACCCGTCTGTCTGTCTGTTGAAATCAATTTTCTGAAGACCCCAGATATCTTCGGGATCCAAATCTTCAATAATTCTGTCAGCTGATTTAAAATCAGCAAAATCGGTCCACAAGTGGCTGAGATATGAGGAAAAAACCAGGACAACTTCGATTTTTGACCTATTTTTGACCTATATCTGGATTAGTAAGTCATTAATATAGGCAATATGGATATCTAATGATAGATATTTCAAAGAAAATTATAGATATTTAAAAGACGTTTGCAACGACGTATATAAGGCCATAGTAAGTTGGACCTACAATCAAAATCGGAAAAAATATTTTATACCCGAATTTTTTTTCACAAAAAAAAATTAAAAAAATTTAAATTTTAAAATAACAATTTGAAAAATTTTTGTTCCAAAAAATTAAAAAAACAACTTTGGAAAAAAAATTAATTTTGTTTACCTAAAAATATTTAAAATTTGTATTTTGAAGTATAATTCGGTGTGAAGGGTATATAAGATTCGGCACAGCCGAATATAGCTCTCTGACTTGTTTTGTTTATAACTATTATAAGTAAGATAGTTGATTAGTTTTACTCATCTTAGTCCTTGCTACAAACATTCATGCACAAATACTTTCATACAATTATACATGAAATGTTTGCTACATTTACATCATCTTGAAAATACAAGGGAAAGTGAAGTAAGAAATTTGTCTTGATATTCCTGATGCAAGTTTAATTTGTAAACCATAACCGAATAATATACTATACAAAATGTTTATGTATTGTTATATATATACATTAGACGTGCACATTAAAAAATAGATTTGGTTTTGTTCTAACTGCTTAAAAATTTAAGGCCAATTATTTTTCAGAAATTTCCAATTATATTTCAGAATTTTCTAATTGAATTTCAGAATATTCCATTTATACTTCAGAATTTTCCATTTATATTTCAGAAATTTGTAATTGTATTTTAGAAATTTCTAATTGTATTTCAGAAATAAGTATCCATTTGTATTTCAGAATTTTTAATTTATACTTAAAAAGTTTCTAATTTTATTTCAGAATTTTCAGGGATTTTTTTAAGATATCCAAAAAAGTTCCATTATTTGCCCAATTTTAGAACTTTCAATCGATTTCAGGCATGGGTTAATTTATCCGATTGCATTTAAATTGTTCAGTAGTTAGGATTTAGCTTCTAATGAACGAAATTTCTTCAGTAAGGGCATGTCTAATGCATTTACACATAAAGATGAATACTCTCTCCGTAAGAGATATTTGTACAAATATGATGGTTTGAACTGGTATGACCAGTGTGTATAACAATTGAGTTAATCGTAAATTGTTAACAATATTAAATATAATGCTTAACAAAGCACAATATCATTTTACAAATTACTAAATATACATAAATACTTAGATACATAACATATAAATTTATAATAATTCTGAATTTAACTTTAATTCTTTATTCACAACATACTCCTGTGTATATTTCAAACAGTCTGTAACATATTAAAACTAAATTGATTAAATTGTTATAAAAGTACATGTGATGTTGTTATAATGAAAACAAGAACATTTTTATTAAGAAGTAAAGTAGAAAACCAGACCAATATTTTGCATATACAATACTCACCAACTACAATAAATAGAATTTCAATCACTTTGGATATTGATTATCAATGATAATCAACAATTTAATTAGAATTGCATGTTTTGTTTGAGTACGTACATATATTTAATCATTTTAATGCTTATTAATGGATAATATTATAGGAAATAAGTAAATGGAGTAGTACATTTTAATTAAGAGTATCTGTAAATGTTATAATTTTTTTTAGTTTTTAAATAATGAATTGGACATTAAATGAATTGTTAGTAATATATGGTACTCTGAAATGCATGTAAAGAATTGCAATATTTAATTGAAATTAAAAACAAGTAAGAGAGCTATATTCGGCTGTGCAGAATCTTAAATTATACTTCAAAATAAAAATTAAATATTAAATATTTTTAGACAAACACAATTTATTTTTTTTTGCAGTTTTTTTATTTTTTGGAAAATAATATTTTCGAATTGTTTTTTTAATTTTTTTTTTTTTATTATTTTAGCGAAAAAACTTTTGGTGAAAAAAAAATGGATTAAAAAATATTTGTTCCGATTGTGACCCATTGAAGGTCCTACTTACTATGGTTTTATATACGTCATTGAAAAGGTCTTTGAAATATCTATCATTTGATATCCATATTTTCTATATTAATGACTTATTAATCCAGATATAGGTCAAAAATCGAGGTTGTCCTGGCTTTTTCCTCATATCTCAGCCATAGGTCAAAAATCGAGGTTGTCCTGGTTTTTTCCTCGTATCTCAGCCATTTGTGGACCGATATTGCTGATTTTAAATAGCAAACTTTTCGAAAACATGTCTGACAGATTTATAGAAGATTTGGACCCCGAAGATATCTGGGGTCTTCAGAAAATTGATATCAACAGACAGACAGACATGGCTTTATCAACTCCGCTATCTATAAGGATCGATAATATATATACTTTATAGTGTCGGAAATGAAAAATGTAGAAATTACAAACGGAATTACCCTTCTCACGAAGGTTAAGGGTATAAAAAGATCAGCATTTCAAATGTATAATGAAATGAACATTTGATTAAGGGCTAAATAAAACAAGGACTGTGGGAGCCATAAATCGCAAACTTTAGCCGTTTGCTGTAAAAATCAGTGAAAAAATTAGAAATTTTTCCAATTCAAGCTTTTATAGTTAGTATTAAATCTATTAAAAGTAAATATTTTATGGTTCCATTATAAAAAGTATATACATATATTAAAGTATATAGTAAATTTTTTTTATAAATATTTTTGATAATTTTTTTAAAAAAGTTTCCGCATAAGTCAGAAAAAGTTGAAATTATTTTTATGGATTTTAGAAAAGTATAAGTAGATATTATATTTATAAAAAAGTCCACACAATGCCCGGCCCTTTTTTTATTTTCATTTTTGTGTATGAACTCATTTATTGAACAAGACCAGTAAATGATAACAACGATGAAGATAGTGATGATGATAATGATGAAGAAGATTATAATAATGATGATGAAGATAATGTTTATAATGAAGCTTATGATAATAGGGATATTTGTGGTGAATTTGAGAATGCAGAATAATACAAATATTTTAATATATTTTTTTTATTAAGAAGGTAAAACGAAACCAAAGATTTGTTCATATTTTATATCATAGAATAAACACATAGAACGGATGATACAATAACAAAATACATGCAATACATTCTCATGAATTAGGTTTTTGACAACAGACTTAGGTTTTTGGCTCTCAGTTACCTATCTAGTTATTGTCTATGTTTTATATTTTCAAATTAAATCAAGAAGGCTTGAAAAATATAATTTCAATTTCATTTACATATATTTTTATGTTGTTGAAAAATGTTTGAAATTTTCTTTGGGAAATTTTTTATTTATTTTTATGATTTTCAGCTACAAAATGAGCAAATATGCTCGAAATTGATTAATGGGATGATATGCTTAATGTTTATTTTTATTTTATTATGGTTAATGATATTTTTGATTTTCAGATATTGTTGATTCATCTTAAAATACTGGCCAATATATGGCTATTATGCAAATAGTTTTGAATTAATTCATTATGTGATGCAATTTATTATAAAATATTATTAAAGTTATGCAAAAAAAGCAAAAATTTCCGTCATGAACAATTTTTTAATATTTATGAACATGTTCTTATTCTGAATGAAAAAATTTTGGAAAAAAAAAGTCAAGTTCGATTAATAATATTTATTACAAAATTCATTGCAATTATGAATTTCTTTTTTCTGTGTACATGACTTTATTGAAAAAAATTATAAATTTATACAATGTTGTTTAATACAAAATTTGGATTTTAAATTAAATGTATACTAACAAAATACATACAATAAATTTATAACTTGAATTTTTAATAGCACATGCTTTAATTTCCAATTTCGAAAAAAAAAATGTTAACCTTTTTTTTCTAAAATGCTGTGTTTTTGTGTGCTTATAATAACTCATCAATAAAGAAATATTATATTTTAAAACTACAGCTTCCATGAATTAATTGCCACTTTGGGTACCATCCAAGCTCCTAGGTCTGGCGAACCACATTTTTTGGCCAAAACTCAAAACTTCTTTTCCTATATTTGTGGATAGAATATAGTAGCAAACACTTCAGATAAACAAAAAAATAATTTGTTTTTACAAACTTCAATTAACCGTTAATCTATGAAGTGAGAAAGTTCAATGTTTAAAGTGCAGTGGTAAACTGAAACACGTCGTGCATTTTTTTGTTTTATTTGAGTCACATGTTACACGAAAATAAAAAAAACTTTTTAAATCTGTTAGTTATGGATATTAATGACGATGGTAAGTATTTAAATTTTTAATAGTGAAATATTCAATAAAAATTATGGTAATAAGAAATTACATAAAAAACTTTCATAACCTAAAAATCAGGGATTTTAACTTTTTATAAAAAAAAATATAGTATATAACTTACAAAATTTCAACCTATTTGAACGAACCAAAAACGCACAAAATTACAGTGATATTTTGTGCTTACGAATCATCAATAACTTTCTGCTAGTTTTTGCTTATATTTAAGAAATTAATTTTTGTTTCAGGAAACTTTTGCTTCAAAAATTGTGATTTACTCAGAGTTTGGAAGAGTGTAGGTGAAAAACAGGAAAAAAATTAAATTTTTTAAAACTTAATAAAATTTATGTTTTTTTGTTATTAATTGTATCTTTTGTATGAATTTATGTATATAAGTGAAT
Organism: Calliphora vicina; assembly: GCF_958450345.1. Taxonomy (NCBI): domain Eukaryota; kingdom Metazoa; phylum Arthropoda; class Insecta; order Diptera; family Calliphoridae; genus Calliphora; species Calliphora vicina. The sequence goes on from NC_088784.1 coordinate 31,106,752, forward strand.
ATTTTAGTTTTGGCCAAAAAAAGTGGTTCCCAAGACCTATGTGCACTGTGCGGTGGGGAGTTTCGTATCAATAGGCAAAATCTACTAGTTTTGCTAGATATCTAAATCACTTTTTTGAAGGTTTTTACGCAAATAAAAATAATGGCGTATTTTTTTTTGAAAATTTCCACTCCTTGTGGTGGTTCAACGCACCTAAAGACGAGCACTTTGAGCACATTTTTCTGTAGAGCAAAAACGGTTGAATATATTGCAAATCTGATTATTTTTTAATGAGATTTTCGCCCCCTGTTTTGGGTTTTTGGAACTATTTTTAAGGATTAAAAAAACATCAATTGTATTAATTATTGATTCTGAATCGACTGGTGAAATCAGATTTGTAATATATTCAACCGTTTTTGCTCTACAGAAAAATGTGTTCGAAGTGCGCGTCTTTAGGTGCTGAACCACCACAAGCAGTGGAAATTTTCCAAAAAAAGGACGCCATTATTTTTTACGTTATTTTATTTACGCAAAACCTTCAGAAAAATTATGATACCCGCAAATCCAATTTTTGAAATTAATTTTAATGTACATATACTGAGATATCATTGGATAAAAGATTCTCTTGGGGAGAATTTCATAGAATTTTCCGTAGATTGCGTTTCTGCTATACGATTTTTCGTGAAAGAAATCGACCCGGCCTAATGTACATATATTTTCTGGATTCTCATAAGATTTTGATATACTCTAGATATGTCCGTCCATCTGTATCTCTGTTGAAAATACGAAGAGCTAGCTGGCTGAAATTTTTAACCAATACTCTCTGTTGATATTGAAAATAGGTAATATCTGTGCATGATTTCACCTTTTATACTTTTTTAAAAAGCTTTACACCAAATATTTAAAATATTTTAAAATGTTTTTTACTTGGCAAATTAATAAGTGGAAACTTAACAGATCATTTACCTAATATAGAAATTCATAAAAAAGAATGTTGCCTACCTAACAACCTAATCGAAATACAAAATAGGATGGTTTTAAAAATTTTACATACCCGTGGTGTTCTATTTTGGGGGCCCCTGGTCGCGCCCATTGTGACCCATGAGGTCAAAATTCAAAACTTAAACTCGACAACACTTCATCTTTGCATATGTGGATTACTACTTCTTCATAAGTTTTTCTAAGTATATAATATTCTTTAGTATTTCGAAATTATGGATTTGAATTAATTAAACTTAAACTGGAAAATTTGTAGTGATTAATCCAAATGTTGTGGTGATTTATTTTAACTATCGCCCACCACTTATATACATTGTATTCAGATGTAAGATTTATAAACATCAATGTTGCTAGTAAATGTTTAATTATTTGATGTCTACTAATTCCTGCAGTTCTAGATACTGCTGGTGATTTTACCTAACGTTTTGGAGTAAAAAATAAATTATTTACCTAAACTATTTATAGAATCATTTTGTTTGTAAAAAATATAAGCACAACTTTATATTTTAATAGTTACTAAATGATAAATTAAAAAAATCCAAAAAAATAAATTTTTATAAAAAACATTTGTGAAAAAATGTTCATTACAAAATCATATATGGGCATTTCCTAGGGTCACGAAAGTACGTTCGTACGCTTTTGATGTCCAAAGAATATAGAAAAAAAACTTTTCCTAGCATTTTTTTTGCGGTTCGATAGCATTTTGGTAGCTCTATGTTTAGTGGAAAAGATGGATTCCATCGACTATACGTTTTCATAATGATAGTTATAAACATGTGGTAAAGAACGTACGCAAAATAGAAGTCAACTTTAGCTTTTAGTAGTGAAATGAAAAAATCAGCGATATGGAACGGAATATTTAAAAACGATTAATTTATTTAAAAAGTACACTTTGTAGGTCTCTACTCGGTATTTACACAATAAAATATCTCTATTGGTTTTTGTTTAATTGGCTTAAGTACCGGTCGCGCACGTACGTGTCGCGAACGTACGATTTTTCCATATGTTTTTTTTATTATTATTACCGTGCATTTTCTCATAAATATCTTCAAATTTCCTTAACAAACAAGGAAGAAAGAATGGTCGGTCAAGCCCGACCATATTATACCCTACACTAAGTAACATTTTTCTTTTAAAAACTCAATAATTTATATTCGTGAGTAATTTTCGAAATGGGCATTATATGGGAGCTATGACCAATTATTGACCTGTACTTTGCGCGCAAAGCTTACATGGAACATCGTTTCAGATCGACTCAGAAAGTTATTCTGAGTCACAGAAAATCACAGAAGATCGAATGCATCATTCTGACATGTGTTAAAAAAATAAATGCATTCTTTATGAAAAAACTTACTTAAGGTAGCGAACGTACGAAATTTTGCAAATGAAAAAAACTTTATTTAATTGTAACCCAGAAGTTTTTTTTTTACAAATTAGTGACACCGAACTTTATTAAAATGGGTTCTGTCTGGCTCCAATTGACGTTTAATGCAAAGCAATTACAATAAAATGATGTTATCGGTCGCGAACGTACGATTAAAACATAGATAAGAAACAAAGTAAAAATTAACCGTTAATCGAACTTTTTTTTGTTCTCCTTACACTTTTCACTTCTTAATTGATTGTTATAGAGTGATTTTGAAGAAAGAGTGCAAACATAATATATTTTTTACATGTAAAATAACTAAATATAAAAATGTCTTTAGAGTCTTTGGAATTTCGGTTTTTTGTGAACCGGTTAATTTAAATCAGCGAAATGCAAACTCACACCACTACAGTTTTTAGATATTGTAGTTGTATGAGTTGAGTATTGTTCTCTGGCAAAAACAAAAACAAATAGCTGAAATAATGAAATAAACAAGCATAAAAGCGTAACACAACCTGCTTCTATCAACGCTCATGCGAGACTGACTGTTTTTATACAATGTGTGTGCTTGTGTACATGTGAAAACAAAAATAAGAGAGCTCATTTGAGAGCTCACTGCAGCTCGCTGCTTTAGACCAGTCATGTTCACGCCCAGTGATGTTAACCGTACGGTAATTACCGTATTGTACGGTAATTTAGACCTCCGTACGGTAGGCAGGTAATTTCTACATTTGTACGGTAATTTTAAAAAGTTTAAATTTTTAAAAATTATATCCTAAACGTTATATTTCCATAATGTGTCTACATATAATGTACATATTTCTCATTAAAATAATCATAAAACTTTGAGGATGATGATAACCAACTACCACTAGACAAAATATATCTACGCGGTAAAGTAATCGCAAGTCTTTCACGTATGGATATTTCAACATACAAATTAGTATTGAAAACTGATCGTAATAAATCCCCAATTGTTCGATACCAATATTTCTATAATTCCTTTAGTTTTGCATTTCCCAGAAGCTGTTGAAATGGATGAATTTAAATAAATAGATACGGAATTTATATTATAAGGCAAATAAATGATGTTGATAAAAATGGCATTCTGCTGTTTTACAAACATGGTCCTATATTCAAAACCCACTATCTTTGATATTCACGAAAATTACTTTTTGATAGTAAAATGTTCAGTAAAACAGCCCTCATCTATGGTGTGAATTCCTTACAACCTATTGTCTTTTGCTGTTTTATTTGCATTTTTGTTATTTCTCTATGTTATACAATTATTTTTTTTCAAATAATTTTCAAATATTTTTTTGTAATAATATCTTCTTGCAACATGAATTCATGCTGAACATGAATTTTATATTTTTCAATCATTTAAAAAATGAATTACCATGAAAATATTTTACCATTTTGTTTTTGGAAAATATAATTTCCATTGTTTTTTAAGATAGAGAGTTTTGAATATAGGCCCTCGATATATTGAATTATAAAAATAAACCTGTTTCAATAAGAAAATATTATTATTTTTGTACTAAACTTTGGATACGGTAATTTTACCTAAAAAACGGTAATTTGTTTAGGGCTGTACGGTAATCGAAATTAAAATGTTAACATCACTGTTCACGCCATACAACAATTGTTTGAAAAATTTACACACATTTGTTATGCTCTTTTAAAAACTTTTGTTCATTCATCGCTGAGAATGCGAAGAAACCACATGTGACGGACTATCGCAATTTTTTTGCAGAAATTTATTAAGCATTGTTGTTGGTTGTTTTTGTTTGAAGCATAGCAAACACACGCGTTTCAATTACAATTGAACACAATAAAACAAAGTCAAAAATAAATACAAAATTTAAGAGAATTTCGGACTTACAATGTATATTTTTTCATTTCCTTAAAATTTAAATTACATTAATTTAATAAATTGGTTTTATTTGACAAAAATTCTAAATCTAAACTTTCTTCATTTTGTTATTATTTTAAGTGTTTGACATTATGTTTGCTGGGTAGCTCTCTCACCAATACATCTTCATTTTTATTTTTGAACATCACTAGGTCTAAAGTTTAAGCTAGGTCTAAAGTTTAGACCTAGCTTAAAAAGAAAATATAAAATTTTACAGTTTCCAGCCCAAATTTCTCAATTAAAACAGCTGAGATATGCTATGAAACCATTCTATTATAAAAACATAGACTGATTTTAATAATTATAAAAAATAAAACACGATGATTATCAAGATTTTATTTTTCGATCCTGGTAGACCATTCAGGGAAAATGCCCATATACAAAACAATAATTAATATTTTGGATTTCAAAGTTTTGGAAATATACCTAAATTTAAAACAAGTGTGCTTTATACTTTAAGGTCTACTATGTAATTATATTTTAAATTCAACTAATTTAATCGACTTATACTTAAACTCTCTTGCAAACAAACCTCAATATTCAGTAAATAAATTCCGAGGAACATTTGTGGCTTTAAAGAATTTCAGCAGTTATGACAACATGAAGCAATTGTGCTTTTCTAAAACCGTGTATACTCCCACTAAGTGCAAAGTTATATTAATTTTTATTTTTTCATGGCAAAACGTTTAAAGAATTTTAAGAATTAAACCGAAATTTGTTTTTTATACTGTTGAAAACCATACAAATTACTCTGGCATAAGTAAATTTAATATTTATTTCGTTATTCAAAGAAAGAAGTTAAAACCGGAAATTGGCAGTAGCTGCAAGACAGCTAATTGAGTTGTTCGAATTTTCTGCCGTTTTGTATATCTATTTTGAAGCCCTTTAAATATATTTTTTTGGTGGTGTAGCAAAAGCTTAAAGGAACAGTTTCTTTTTAAGTTGTAATTTCAGCTATATACTACGAGTAGTGGCACAGTGATTAATTTTACTACACTTTCTTAAGTTGTAAGTTCATATGGGTGTGAGTGTATTCAATTGTATGTATATATTCCAAAGTGCTAATACTCATACGTATGTATATTAGGGCGCGACGAAACGTTTAAAAAAATGTATATCCTCTAAACCTTTTCTCAAATGTTCCGCATTTGATTTTCAGATGACGGAGTACAATTTTGGAAATTTTAAACATCGAAAATAAAGAATGTGCAAAATAAGGTCCAACCTAATGTACATACATTTAAAATATACACATATATCATTTTTATTTCGTTTCGTTACATTTCTGTTTTTTGTAATACCAGCTTTAATGAATTTTTTTTCTTTTACTTTCATCAAATCAAATTGTATGTTTGTATGAGTGTTAGTGTTGAGTGCGTATGTGTTTGTATCGAATTTAGCTTTGAACATACAGGAAATTCAGATTAACATCCTGTTTTACTTTAGCAATAATTTTTTTCTTCTGCTTCTGTTGTTTTTTCTTTAATTTTTTTATGTTTGCTTTGTATATATATATGAATTTGCTTGTTATGATAAATATGTTTCTTTTTTTCTATATTTGTATGTATGTATGCCTATATAGTTGTGAATGTGTTTCTAACATAAAAACATACATTAATTTTCATGCTTTATTTTCCAGTATTTTTTTGTTTAGCTTTAGCTGTATGTGTTTTTTTCCAGCTGTACTCTGTATTTTGTGCAAAATAACTTTAGATCCTTTAGTAAAGTACTTTACTTAAGCCTTAAACCGGAAACAGCAACAGCACAACACAACAAAAAAGTAATACTTGTACTTGAAAAAAAAAACGAAACTGTATAATAATATAATTTTTTTTGTTGCTGGTGCTGACTTTTGTTATTGTTGTAGTTGTAGTTTTCTATACTGGGATAAGGGTGTCCTCTTAGCAAATGTTAAGAAAATTGTGTTGAAAATTTTAAGTAATGGAGAAAATTCGTTTTGTCTTCTACATGATCATTTATTTTCCATATATAACACATTAATATATAACACAATCAATCTTTGATGAGTACTTAGTCTGGCAGTATCCTAATATATCTTCAGTTTTGATACTATAGAAACAAATTAAGATATTGGAGAAACAAAATCAGTTTGTAATATATAAAAATACGTTGCATATTTTTTAAAACGGATTTGAATTTGGGATAATTATCATTTTACGCATATTTAATTTCGATTGCAAATTGTTTTTTCTATTAAAACCGATCACAAAACTTTACATAAAACATTATAGAGTTAGTTTAAGAACAGATATTTACTACTGACAGATTAGTAGATCTAGTAACGCCACACATTGCTTTGTTTTCATATAGACAATGGACAAAAATAGAAGGAGTTATTGCAGACGAATAAAAATTAGTAGAATATTACCTTTTGATAAGATTAAGAAAGAAAATAATTCTTGAAAAAATCCGTGCAAGGTACTCGTGTCCTCCCATATATCCTGAACATATAATTTTGAAATATACTCCTAAAATTTTGAAATTTTGTTATAATCATTTTAATAAAGTTATTGTTGTTTGTGAAAAGTTTTATTACAATCGCAGCAAGGATTCGGGTTGCTTAAAAAACCTATAAACCTGAATTAAATTATTGATTTTCAGAAATTATTGTTCTCTTATGATATTAGATGCAAAATTATGAAAATGTCATCGGAAGGATATTCATAATTCCAAGACATCAAGATTTCAATATCCTGTATAACATCTATTTTTTTAAAAAATTCGTAAAAATCGTTTTATAATTTGGAACCAATCTTTAATTTAGTTATTAGCATTTTAATTCTATCAAGGATTTACATACTTGCCATATATCCTTTTTTAAAAAAATATATAAATATATTTAAAATCGTATAATTGTTTCAAAATTTGTACCAAGTTAAACCAATCAACATCATTCCCTACAAACTTGTATTAATATGCACACAATTTATTTAAAATTAGGCTATTGAAATAGTGAAATATTGTATATATTTTCTAAATTCGAAAGGACGGATGGACGGACGTTTTGAAATATTCATAGACTTATGGTTCAGCTTTAATATTATAAACTGGATGTTGGATTATACTTTAGGTGTTCATAATATCAGCAGAATCTCATATTACTATCTCAACCTAAGGATATGTACACGCAGAAAAAAAAAAAAATTGGGCATGGTTACTGTAACCATTTAAATAGTGTTACAAGATTTTTAGAAATATTATAGTCACAGTAACCATTTACATGATTGTGGTAACCATAATATGGTTAATTTACGATTCACATGATTGTATCAACCATATATATGGTTACAGTAAACAAATATATGGTTGTGGCAACCATATTTATGATGAATAATTTTATCATAATATGTTGTTCTCAGATTATGATAAGCCTTAAGCCGAGAGCAACATAATATGATAAGTCCATCATCATATGAATGGTTATCACAAACATATATATGTTTACTGTAACCATATATATGGTTGATACAATCATGAGAATCGTAAATTAACCATATTATGGTTACCACAATCATGTAAATGGTTACTGTAACTATAATATAGTTACAAAACTTGTAGCAATATTGAAATGGTTACAGTAACCATGCCCAATTATATTTTTTTTCTGCGTGTAGGTTATATAAAATTATTGAGTTACTTACATTTACGGTAAAATTGTATTATTTATTGGTGCCATCAAAAACAATTTTTTTTTTAAAGTTCTAGTCAAAATGGAGAAATAATGATTTCACATTATACTAAATAAGAGATAGGCATTAGATAAAATTAAAGAAAAATTAAAATTGATTAGCATGTTTTTTTGCAAAATTAAATCAAATTTTGGTATTTTTTTTTTTGATTTCTAGTAAAAAAATGTACAACTTCAAGAACCAAATAAAGAAGTATTAATACACATTATGGCACATGACTACTCTTATCAAATAAGGCAATATTTCTTAGTTATTTAAAAGAAAGAATGGTATTTTTTTTTATAAAGAACCAAAAATCTGCAGCTATTTCCCCAAACCATAAAATTAAAAATTTACGAAATGTGAATTTATACATTTAAACAAAAACTAAATTTTAATCATTTTCATACGAAAAAACAACTAATGATTACATTTTCTTAAAGATAATACTAAAGGCTATTTTACAGCAAAACGATTAACATGTATTTTACTAATATTCCAACAAAGTTTTGGAATTTTTTTTTTTTTTTTTTTGTTTTTATTCATTAATTCAAAAAATTACAATTTTCATTAATATGGTCTCAGCGCCTCTAGGGCATTGTTGAGACAACGTTGGCTACAATATACAAATTATTAATGCTTCAAAAACTGATTTAAAAATTTAAAAAGAGATAATATTACATTAGAAAATTTAATAATTTATACTATATTAAAAGCATTTCAATATTATTTAAATAAAAATCTTTAAGTTTTTTCTTAAACAACGATATTGACGAACAGTTTTTTATAGACTGAGGCAAATTATTGTATTCTAAACTACCAATATACTCAATTCTTTGTTTTGTGATTTCTAGACGACATCTAGAAATCCATAAATTCAAGTTGTTTCTTGTATTAAAAACAGTCTGGTTGATAGAAAATCTGATTGTGTGATGTCCAATTCCATGTATTATTTTATAAATATAAGTCAATAGCTGCAGTTTGTAAATACCATATATTGGTAAGTCTTTTTTAGCAATATCCCTATACAGCAGCAATGTCGGATATATTTGCGGCAGATTAAACACAGCCTTTAACGATTTATTTTGTATAATTTGTAAACTCTTTAAATCAGCGTTTTTTTAAATCCATAAACAAGTGTAATATAGTTAAGATGACTTTGAACCAGAGCTTGAAAAATTATATATTTGGTTTTTTCATCAAGTTTATGTCTTAGTTTAAAAAGAATACCAAGTGCTGGAGATATTTTCGATCGAACATATTTAATGTGATGATTCCATGTTAAATTACTTTGCAGGATAATTCCCAAAAACTTTATTGAGTCGACTTCAATGATTTCTTTTCCATCTATAAACAAAGGAAATTCGATGTGGTTGGGGTCTGAAACGTACTAGTTTTGTTTTGTTATGATTTAACACTAATTTATTTATTCTGGCAAATTCTTTAATTAATGATGCATCTCTTTCTGCAGATATTTTAAAAATTAAATTTTCCTTATATGGGTATAGTAGACAAATTTTTGATGTCATTAACATAAATGTTAAACAATGAAGGCCCCAGCACACTCTGTTGAGGAACTCCATATTCGACATTAGCCATTGAACTTATGCTTTTATTAATTTGCACATACTGCTTGCGGTTTTGCAAATAACTTTTAAAAAATTCCAATTCCCTGTCTGCAACAGGTCTAAATTTATCTAGTGTATTCCCAAGAACTTCCTTAGGGATAGGAATAATTCTGTGAATTTTAAGACTGTCGGGATATACTGAATGACTCATACATGAGTTAAAAATTTTTGTTAATAACGGTGTCACAAATTCTTTACATTCAAAAATACACATGGATGTTATACCATCACTTCCTGGAGTTTTATTAATATCCAAATGCGTAAGTAAATCATAAACTTCATTTTCATTTGTATGATGTAAAATAAATTTATTACGATTATATCTTAAAGATTTCAGGCTTACAATAAAAAAATGTTAATTATTAAAAATTGCGCAGATTAAACAGTATCCTTTTGTTGATAAATGCGGTAATATCCCTTAATTCCATATTTATATTCTATCATTTGCAGCCAATCGTAAAATGATATCTTTTAAAACGAACTTTTAATAATTATTTTAGTTAACCATACAAAAATATATTTTTCTCTATAAAAATTATGTTGAAAATGTACTAAATTTAGCGTCCTCTAGTGACGACGAAAAGGGATAATGATAAAAAATCTTTATTACACGAATGTGTTATTTAGTTGTCTATTTAAACATATATATTTCATTAACATCTATGAAATGATCTTATTTTTGATTTTTGTCCATTGAACAAAGCAATGTGCGCCACCTGTAAATATAACAAATTTTCCGTGATTTGTCGGCTGTAGGGTAGGGTATAACTACACCACCATAGTGGGGAGGGTATTATGCGTTTGCAGATGTTTGTAACGGCCAAAAATATTAATCTAACACCCACCATAAAGTATACCGATCGACTTAGAAATCGAGTCGATTAAACGATGTCCGTCCGTCCGTCTGGTCGGCTGGCTGGCTGTCCATGTAAACCTTGTGCGCAGAGTACAGGTCGCAATTTTGAAGATATTTCGATCAAATTTGGTATATATTATTTTTTCGGTCCATTATTTCACCTAGCCCCCATACAAATGTCCTTCCAAAATTGGACTTTATCGGTCATAAATGTTTAATTTATAAATGTATCTCCACAAATTGCGCTCCAAATAAATTTTATATATACAAAATTCATGTCACCAAATTTTGTTACGATCGGTCCATAATTAGTCATAGCTCCCATATAGACCCGCTTCCGAAAATTACTTTAACGTGTATAAATCGCTTAAAAATGTTGGTATACACACAAAAATCAACATAGTAAACTTTCATATAGACACAAATCACACGACCTAATTTCATGGTGATCGGTCCATAATTGGTCATAGCTCCCATATAAGGCCCACTTCCGAAAATCACTCAAAAATATAAATTATTGAAATTTTAAAAGAAAAAAATGTTTGCTCTTTTACTTAGTGTAGGGTATTATATGGTCGGGCTTGATTCTTACTTGTTTCTATTTGGATTACGCATAATGTGATGCAGTATAACTTTTATAGATCATGAACTTATAAACCTTCACAACTAGAGCTTATACTATCCCATTCCTAGCTCCCATCACCAACTCATCCGAGTACAGCCTACTAGTCTACGGTCTTGAGATATCAGTCGAGCTTTCAGGCAGTAATAATGATGACAGCAAAAGTCTCTCACTTCACGTAAAAATGCACCTGCCGTCCAATAATTGGTTGTCAGGACTGAGGGTATTCCAGACAAGTGAGGGAGCTATATTCCCTTCATCAAAGTGTACTTCAATATAAAAATTAAAAATATTTTTGGGTGAAATAAATTTTTTTTGTAAACAGGTTTTATTAGAGAAAAAATATGATTAAACAAAAATTTTTGGTTAAAAAAAATTGGGTTAAAAAATATTTTCCCCGATTTTGGCCCATTGTATGTCCGACATATTATGGCGTTATAGGTCGTAGGAAAGGTCTTTAAAATATCTGTCATCAGATATGCATATTGTCTATATGAATGACTTAGTATTCCAGATATAGATCAAAAATAGGTGACAGTCGTGGTATATTTCTTATATATCAGCCAGTTTTGGGCCGACTTAGCTGATATATTGATGTATGAGTCATTAATTTAAGATATTTGGAGGCTACGGAAAGTTGATTTCAACATACAGACGAACATGGCTCTATCACGTCCGCTCTCTATGACGATCCAGAATATAAATACTTTCTGTAAGTGGTTGAAAATGAAAAATGTAGAAATTACAAACATATATGTTCCCTTGCCACTTATGACGAAGGGTATACAAATAAACAACAATTCCTCGAACAGAGTACTTGGTAATATAAATAAAAGGATTCCTGATACAATAGTTTCCCAATATCATATAAAAATAGCTCATGCTCAAAACCAAACCGATATCAGTCTAGTGGAGAATCGCTAAAAGTAGAAAGATACTTGAGATGTCGATATTTGGATCATGTACTCGCCAAAAGAGATATCCTGGAATTGTGGTATCTAATAATGACATTAAGTGCAGCTCACAGTACTTCACCGTCCAGTCTCCGAGTCTCGAATGATGTTGAACTGCAGTTAGCTTCTCTTCGATTACAATCCATAAGTTGCACAAAATTTAAGCTCCTTGAATAATGTATAAAGATTTGACAGTTAGTTGTCAAATTATTGAAAGTCATCACAAGGACTTTCAGGTTATATCTCAGAAACAAAGTGGATTTTTGTTTTCCCTTCTTCCGCACTATTGTAGTTATAGAGCAGGAGGAAAAATCTGTAAAGCAAACTAATCCGAAACAACTGCATACAGTGCCTAAAAATTGCTACAATGAATGTCGAAAAATTTTAGCATGAACATATTAACGTTTTCTTCCATTACATCTTCGTGATGAATTTCTGTAAGAAAACGTAAATAGGAAATACAACACAAATCTCAAGAATATACTAATATCCGATTAAGACTCTCCACACATAAGTAATACCCTCGAAATTAAGTTATGATCAAACACACTGTATGACTCCATCTTACTAAACAACCAATTATTTATACAAAAATTCCACCTTAGAATATAAAAAAAATCCTCTTAAGGCTAACCCTAATATGCATATGTAGCCATCGCATGAAATTTATATGACAAATGTTTGGCATATGGTCTCAAAGCATGTTAAGTATGGTTGCTATTTTTACTCCTGTTCATGCCATACATGTTAATAACACGATATTTGGAGTTATGGCAGGGAATAAATAATTCCTTATGTTTTTTTTCACTTGCATTTCCATTTTTTAGACAAAAATTCCTCACACCATACAAACAGCTATTTCTTTTCAAACTCCTAAATACTCACAGTGTTGAATTATACAAAATATACACGCTTGTATATTCAGGTGTCTTTAGTCCCCACAAAAAGCCAAAAATGAAAATAAATAAATGTGCGCATTTAATATAAAGTCATTAAGATGTTATAAATTACTTTTTTGTTTCATTGTAAGTGTTGCTATTATTCGGGGAGGTTTTCTTTTATGTGCTCTCGAATTAAAGAAAAAAGATTAAATTGATAATTTAAAATGATATGTCAGAATAAATTGTATTAGTTTCAAGTCATGGTTGTTAAATATTTGCTATAAAATTCTTGGTAGAGTAACAACGAAGTTATAATAAGTAAGTGAATTTCTTTCTTAAAGGTAGATTTTAAGACATCTAAGTTAGTGCAAGAAAATAAGTGAAAACCCACGACGTATGCGTGTTATTTAAATAATCAATAATACTTATACGTCATGTGGTAATCAATGATACATATAGGATGACAACGAAAAAACAACTTTGATATTTTCAACATATTAGTTCAATGTTTTTTTGTTACTGGATCTAAAACTCATATGCTGAAAATTTGAGCAAAATAAGTTAACTCTAAGCCTAAAATTAGCTTTAAATAATCGTCTTTTTTACATATTTTGATTAAAATTAATGTCATTTGTTTCTCAGATTGAGATCAACAATAAAATTTTTGAATAATCTGATATTGGCTTAATAATCTATGTAAAAGTTTTATTTTTTTTGAGACGAATTGCATAAAAAATAATAAAACTTTATTAGCGAGGAAAGCAGTAAGATTTTTTTATATTTTTTTTTTTAAGAATTTTTTTTAAAAATTTTCCTAATATTCCTTATTTATGTATAAAACTTTACATATTTTTGACCATTTCAGTTCTCACTGCTGATTTGTAGTCAAATAAACTTAATGCTACATACACATTCCTAATTGTGGTCTTACAAATTATTACGAAACATAGCTATCGCTTTTTCAGCTCCCTCAGCATTTATATACTTATGTTTTTCAAGCTTTATCAGAAATTGAATATCATTTAAAGGATATAGTTCTGTTTTGTTTAAAGTAAACTGGAAAACCGCGAAACACTTAAAATTAATTTCTAAGACGGAGGTATCAGGGAATTGTTTTTGAAACAACAATAATTTAAAGCAATATATTCCATTACCCATCCATCTGGCTATGTGGATTGCACCAGGTTTAACCAATTTTGAATCCCGCTAGGTCCATCCACACAACATGTAATGATTAGCTCAAGAAACTACTGAAATAACTACGTGAAAAATCCTCTATAATTTTCTTGTCAGCAAAATCTAAAATATGTGCTAAAATATTTTCTTTATTCTAGGAATTTGTATTCCTGTCAAAAATTCGTGCTTTTATTCGTCTTCAATTAAAAACGAAAATTATTTAATCAACAACACTCTTCAACAGCATTTTTGGAACAGAATAGTGACACTTAATGAAATTTTTCGGCAAAAATTTTCGTAGAATATTTCTATTCATAAATATCCTTTTTGAAAGGACTTCTTTTGATTTTCTAGAAAAAAGAGCCAAATTGACCAATAAAGAGAGGAGCTATAGAATTAAGATCTTCCACAAAAACTATCCCCATAAGATTCCACAATGTAACTCTGACAATAAGAATTATCTCAGACATTTACTTACAGCATTTTTTTCAGTTAGTAGCTCCCTTCAATCAAAAAATTAAAACTTTGACCATTTCAAAAAAAAACTCAGACCAACTGGAGTATAAGTTTACTCTACAAAAATGATGTACTCTGCATGCCCTTTCAGAATTATAGGGCCACTATTCTGTTCTAATCAAAAAGTCTCAATTTGTTGGACAGTGTAATTGAATTTAATTTTTATTCTACAAATTAGTAAAATTTTATACTAAATTGTACAATACTTACCATTTTTTAAAATATAATTTTCTTCGAAGATGCATTTAAAATTCGGTTAATTGCAATTAATTTTTAAAAAATAATTAAATTAACTTTAATAGACAAGATATTTTTAAAATTTTTAAATGCGTTTTTAAACCAATTTAAAATCGGAATAAATGTCTGTTACGCCAAAATGTGTCTTTATTTATTCAAAATTTTAAATCGAAAATAATTTTCTCGAAAACTTGAATTTTGAGAATTATTTTTCTAAGACTATCCACCAACGAATTTTCGTTATCAACGAATATTTTCTAACTTTAGCGCCCTCTTTTAATAACAATCGTAACCATATGTTGAAGCTGTTTGGAAACACATTTTTGTTATTTTTTTGTGTTTCAATTACGAAAATTATCTATTCAATAATTTTTGTATTTGAAATTCAACAATAACGAAAATTGTATATTCAATTGTCAAAATAATCAAATTCCAAACTCAAAATTCAATAGAAAATATCAAGAAATTTTGTCTTTGAGCAAATTAATACTTGATTTAATTATGAAATAATTGAAACCAGTTCAATATGGGATAAATGTTTGAATTGTAATATAATTTTTTCTGTGTGTATGAGTGTTATTTTCATAAGCAATAATAATCATACGTCATGTTGTACTCAATGATACATATCTGTGGACTTTTGACAAAAGAACTTTAGTGTAATTTTAAAATTTTTCAGTAGATCGTAAAAACTGTTGAATTGATCGAAAATTTTTTAATTATTTGATCTCAAAGAATTATACAAAGCTTTAGAAATTCTTTAAGAACAAATAATAAAATAATTATCGATCAATTCAACAGTTTTTTCAATATCCTGAAAATTTTGTAAATTCCACTAAAGTTGTTTTGTCAAAAGTCCACACTTTTTAGCACAGGAAAAAAATCGCACGACCTTGGAGACCAATTAACAAGTAATCGCCTAATTTTGATTTCACTAAATTGATGGTTCTGGTAAGCAAAAAATAACACCAATCTCTGAACAAAATCTTTCGATAAAAGAGAAGTCTATAAGTTGCGGAAATCAATGAAAGATTTTCAAAGTAAATTGCATAGTATACCGGTCTCAAATGTCAATATTTCTATGTTCATAATTTCTATCGGGCATTTAAAAATCTCCCTTTATATTTCTTACAATGGGTACTTTTTCATTTAATGGTACTTTTTTAATATATTTAATTATTTAAGTAAGAAATAATCAAGGGTAGGGGGCTTAATTTTGTAAAAGTACCAAGAATGGAGAACTATTGGTACTTTTTCGTTCAATAATAATGAAGCTAGAATCAGGAAATTAACCCAATAATTTAGATTGCTATCTTACTCACTGCAGTATCTTAAGTTTCTTAGTGGTGTGAAAATATACGGAATCACAGATTATACCAGTGCAATATCGTTGCTAAAAGCATATAATGTTATATCCTTAACCCTTTCAGGACTACTAAGAAAATATGTCCCAGCAATTTTCAAACTTTCGTATTTTATTTATTTTCAATACAATTTCTTATCTAAATAACCCCTAACCCATGTTTAAGAGTTGTTTATAATATTTGAATAAAAACATAATGGTACATGTCAGCGTATTCATGCAGCTTGACAATGAATTTCACAACATTGTTGAAATTTGAGCAGTTTGGAAGACGGCCGCATAGTGGTGTAGAAAAAAAAATAGAGGAAAATAAATCTGTAACTTATAAACTCTTAATCCAATTTGAATTAAATTTGACTCGAGTAAAGAGAAAGTATTGTCGAGTTCAAGTTTCGAATTTTTACCTCATGGAACAGCCAAGGACAGGGCCAGGGGATCCCAAAGTGGGTCGCCTCCGCTATATTAAATTTTAAAAAACAATTATATTTCTTCGTTTGGATTCCGATTTACAAAAAATTCCATGTAAAGAATCTCCTCAAACACTGTAAAAGACCCTCTTGTATCTCTTAATTATCTCTTGCAGCTTAAGAGATGGTCCAAATATTTCCCGACTTTCTAAATTTTTATTTTGTTATCGAAAAGTGTACAAAGATGATATGCTCAGGCAGCAACAACGATTTGAGTTATAAGTGTTTTGGACCATTTCACAAATTAAATCCCTAACTACACTTCTAAAATGCTATAAATAAGCAAATAAATGTGCACTTTCATCTAAATTTAATAATATTCTAATGTTTTATTCATTTTTTTAATTTTGAATCACCCATCAAGAACACTGATTGGGATTATATGTCCCACGAAAAATGCTTATAGGGATTATATGTCCCAGGATAAAAGGACGATTTCAGGATATCTGAGTATGCAGAACATAATACTTTTTCCATAGCTTTTAGAATAAGCAAAAATTTCTACTATACATATTTTGGTTTTCAAAATAAAACTCCATCTCGAAAGAGTTAAAATCTACATCAAATTTCCATTATTAAACAATTTATAATTTCGACGTGGAACGAGTCAGCTAGTTTTAATATATTTTAAGACAAATATGTTTTTTCAATCCTATAAAATATTTATACTTTGCATGTGGTTTTCCAAATTAAGGTCATCAATCATTTCTTAAACATAAAAAAAAAATATTTGTGGTTTTCTAACAGAATGTAAAGGCTTTTTATGATAAGTATAAAAGGCGGTTTTAGTTTTTAAATAGTTTTACTTTAATAATATGTATGTTTGTTGTTAGTTTAATAATATGCTTGAAATAATATTAAAGAATTAAATAATGTAATTAGTTTTTTCAAAAGGGAATTTTATTTAAATAAAATTATTATCATATAGAATAAATTTAAATGAATGTAAATATTTATATGTGTATTCCTTTATAAAAGAAAATATTTGAATTTACAAAGTTATTTAAAAAGCAAGTAAGAGTACTATATTCGGCCGTGCCGAATCTGATATACCCTCCACCTAAATATGATGGTAAGTTAACACGTTTGGATCAACATTTTGCAGTTTTAACCTCAAGTGAAGAAACAGAGTATAAACAAGTAACAGAGCTATATTCGGCTGTACCGAATCTTATATACCCTTCACCAAATTATACTTAAAAATATTTTTTTTTTTAAATATTTTTATTTAAACAAAATCAAAATTTTTTTTTAATGTTTTAAAATTTTTTTTTTCCAAATTTTTTTTAAAAAAAGTTTTTTCAAATTTCTTTAATTAATTTTTTTGGAAAAAGAATTTATGACAAAAAAAAATTTGTATGAAAAAAAATTCGGGTTAAAAAATATTTTGACCCATTGTATGTCCAACCTACTATGGTCTTATATACGTCGTCGCAAAGGTATTTGAAATATCTATCATTAGATATCCATATTGTCTATATTACTGACTTAGTAATCCAGATATAAGTCAAAAATAGGTAGAAAATCGAGGTTGTCCTAGTTTTTTCCTTATATCTCAGCCATTTGTGGACCGATTTTCTCGTTTTTAAATAGCGACCGAGCCGGAAGAATTTCGGAGATATTGATGTATGAATCGTGTATGTAAGTTATTTGGGGCTTCGGAAAGTTGATTTCAACACACAGACGGACAGACGGACATGGCTATATCGATTCCGCTATCTATAACGATCCAGAATATATATACTTTATGGGGTCGCAAATGAAAAATGTGGAAATTACAAACGGAATGACAAACTTATATATACCCTTGCCACTCATGGTGAAGGGTATACAAATATGTCGCCGATGGCTCATATATTTATTTATTTAAATTTATTACGATTTTTATTTTTATTAATTTTAAAATTTAGTTTGTTGGGGATAAAGACTGCGGTAAGTCGCTTAATATATTTATAAGTTATTTTTTTGTAATAAGTTCTTTTTTTAGAAATAAACGGTTGCTCAAGTATATGCATCATTAATTGTAAATTTGTGGTTCATTTATTTGAGACTGGTTAAATTCGCTGTCCTCAACATATAGGCTCAGGTCGCAGCCAGCGACAAATTTTATTTCGCAATTTTTTGAGCGATCTTGTGGTTCCTTGCCCGTCGGAACAAATTATATTTCGCACTCTATGAGCGAACTTGTGGTTCCTTGCCTGCCGGAACAAATTTTATTTTGCAACCTTTGAGCGATCTTGTGGTTCCTTGCCCGTCGGAACAAATTTTATTGGATTTTGTGGTTCCTTACACGCCGGAACGAGTAAACTTGTATGAAATTGTAACCTGTCCTGGAACAAATTGTGTTTTTTTATTTGTGATAAATTGTGTGATTCCTTGGCTGCCGGAGCAATTAAATTTTAATCTGCAGTGAATAGCAATTAATTTGTGAATTTTTGTGAAGCCCCAAGCCTGCCGGAACAAATTAATTTTGTGTTGCTGTTTAATATTTGTGAATTTGTGTGCCCTTTGAAAATATTTGTGATTCAAGATGCAACGGTCGCCATCTAGAAAAAGCTCTCGTTTGCAGACAGCAATGAGCCAAAATGTGAATAGTTCCACGCCTGCCGGAACAAATAGTTCAGCAACTGTTTCTCAAATGCCGTCGGTACAAAATGTCAGTTCTGTTGCCCTCGGAACGACAATCGTAACTAGTGCCTCTATAAGTGCCCCTAGAGAACCGACACCTGCTGTATCAACGCAAAACATTTTCAGTTCAACAAGTGAAGAGCCCTTTAGTCTGCCGCCGTTAGTGCCCGGTCCTAATGTGAGAACCCAGCCACCACAAACCATATCGTCTGATAATGAGAACCTGCAACGACAAATTGATATCCTGCAAGCTCAATTGGCAAACGCTCAACGTGCTTTAAGAGCAAATCAAAATTTAAATACGCCGAATGTTATTGGACATAATGCGCCAGTCATCCAAAGTATTAGCAGTGGCCCTGAGAACATGGTTGATCGCCGGAATCCAACGCCATATTCCTATGTTAGTCAGTCAGACCAGTTGATGACATCTCAGCCTCTTATTGTTTCCCCTGCTACAGTGCCCATGCCAGTACAACGCAAACTTTATGATCTGCCCGAATTTTGTGGTACTCCCGAGGACTGGCCAATGTTTTTGTCTGCCCTTGAACATTCGACAGCGGCATATTCATACAATAATTTTGAAAATTGTTTGAGATTGCAGAAGGCTTTGAAAGGTGAAGCCAGAGAGTGCGTGAAGTCGTTGCTCATCCACCCAAATAATGTGCCAACAATTATAGAGCAATTAAAGCTACAATATGGTCGCCCAGAGTTGCTTATTCGATGCCAATTGCAACAGATGAAGGAAGTTCAGCCCATAGCAGAAAACGCGATCGATAAATTGGTGCCGTATTCCATTAAGGTCAGAAATTTAGCAGCATTTTTGGAATCTGCCAATGGTTATCAACATTTGTCGAATCCAACACTCATGGAGGAGTTAGTACAGAAGCTGCCAATGAGCAAACGTTTGGATTGGGCCCAGTTTGCTTCAACTTTACCTCAGTTGCCGACTATTTTGGATTATAGTACCTGGCTCCAGCGTGTTGCAAATTTGGTAAGAAGTGTGCAAATAAGCAGTTCAAGTGGCAATAGATCTAACAGTGATCCAAAACGAAAAGTGGTTTTATATGCTTCTGATGGCCCAGAACGTCAGTTAAAATGTTTTTATTGTGTTGGCCCACATAAAATTTTTGATTGTAAGAAATTTTTAGAATTGAGTGTGCCTAATAGATGGAGTGAAGTGAAGAGATTGAAGTTATGTTTTTCGTGTCTCAGTGGTGGCCATTCAAGTAAAGATTGTCGTCGGCGTAAGCAGTGTCCAGTGGAAAAGTGCCAAAGAAATCACAATAAATTACTGCATGAAACTAAACCTAATGAACCAAGTGAACGATCCGTAAATGTGCCGCCAACAGAGAGAGCTTCAACAGTCGAACCAGTGCTTAGTTGTGTTTCAAGTGCTAGTGAAAGAAGTGATTTGTTGTTCAGAGTGCTCCCAGTGGTTCTTTATGGACCAAATTGTGCTATTGAAACTTATGCACTCCTAGATGAAGGTTCTTCGGTCACGATGATGGATAGCTCTTTAGTGAGACAGCTTGGACTGCATGGTCGACAAAGTCAATTGAATTTGAGTTGGTATGGTGGTAAATCGGCACAAGAATCAGTTATGGTGGTGGATCTTCATGTGAGCGGTGTTAATAAGAAGAGGAAATATGCTTTGAAAAATGTGTATGGTGTCTCGAATTTGAAGTTGCCTAGTCAGAGTTTTAATGCGGATTTAGTAAAGAATCATGGTGTGCCTTTAAACTCATATGAATGTGTGGCTCCAAAGGTACTAATTGGATTGGACCATTGCCATTTAGGATTGCCCGATGAAATAGTCCCTTTGGAAGATGCTGGTCCATATGCTGCCAATACTCCTCTTGGATGGGTTGTTTTTGGAAACGTGAAAGGAGGTCGCCCTGGAACCCAAACATGTTTGCTGACACAGTTCGATAATTTAAATAATTTGGTGGCAAATTATTTTGAAACTGAAAATGTTGGTGTTAAGGCTCTACCAGTGATTGAGTCAAGAGATGAATTATGTGCACGAGAGATATTGAGAAATTCGACGAAGAGGGTTGCCGGAAGATTTGAATCCAGACTACTATGGTGTAATGATGACGTAGTCCTGCCGGATAGCTATTCCATGGCCCTTAATAGATTTTTTGGAATGGAAAGAAAAATGAAAAATAATCCTGAATTTGGTGCGGCCTATAAACAATTAATGAGTGAATATTTGCAGAAGCGGTATGTACGCAAATTATTATTGAGTGAAGTTGATACATTTCATCCGAGAACGTGGTACTTGCCCCACTTTGGTGTCGTAAACCCTAATAAGCCAGGGAAGATTCGTATGGTGTTCGATGCAGCAGCAAAGGTGGAAGGTGTCTCGTTGAATTCAAAGTTATTGAAAGGCCCTCAGCAGTACAAACCGTTGCCATCAGTTTTATTTAATTTTAGAATCGGTTCCGTAGCTGTTTGTGGGGACATAAAGGAAATGTTTCATCAAGTTGTTGTTGCTGAGGAAGACAGGTGTTCGCAGAGGTTCTTGTGGCGAGATGATGCTAGTGGTCCACCGGAAGTGTATGAGATGCTTGTGATGACGTTTGGAGCTGCCTGTTCGCCCTGTATTGCCCATTATGTGAAGGAAATACATAAAGTTGCTGGTTTTGAAATGCTCAGGAGACATAGTGTACTTTGGGATGAGATGTTGCCCATTGTTGCGTCATTACAAGCGATGTGGAATAAATGGCGCCAAGAGCTAAGAAATGTTGTCCATGTAAAGGTTCCACGATTTTATTTTGGAAATGGTTTGCCCTTGGAGTTAGAGCTGCATATTTTTGTTGATGCCAGTGAAGATGTTTGGAAATGGTTGCCTACAGTTCTCAATGTTGCCGATGATACTACAAGAGCTGAAAATAAAGTTGATTTTTCCATTGAAACACGTTGGTTCCAAGGGCCACAATTTTTGTATGAAAACGAAGCTGACTGGCCGAATAAGAATTCTGAGAAATCTGATGATTTGTGTGAAGAAGAACTACACCCCAAATTTGTCATGCTGGTTAGTACAAATTTAGTTATTGATTTTAATCGTTTTTCTTCATTTCTCAGGCTTAAACGAACAATGGCTTGGGTTCTGAGATTTATCAATCGCTGCCGAAAATATGATAAATGTAATGGTTCGAGATGCCTGTGTGCTGAAGAGTTAATGGTTGCTGAAACTAGTCTGTGTCGTCTGTCCCAAGAAAAGTGTTTCGCCTTTGAAATAAACGTTTTAAAATCTGGTGGTTCTTTAAAAAAGGATAACGTGTTATTTTCCCTTTCGCCATATTTTGATGAAAATAATTTACTTCGAGTGAGCGGTCGTATATATGCTGCGAGTTGGTTGCCTTTAGATGCCAGGCACCCCATTATTTTGTCGCCCTGTCACCGCTTTACACAACTATTTGTTGCCCATGTGCATAATAAAATGAGACATCAACATTTTGAGGCTACCATAGGCAAAATAAGGAAAAGATTCTGGATTCCACGACTTCGAAATCTGTTGAGTAAGACCACATCAAATTGCAACATTTGTAAGATTCGTCGTGCTGTTCCAGTAGCTCCTTTTATGGGATCGTTGCCAAGTGATAGACTAACTCCATATGTCCGGCCATTTACTTATACTGGTGTTGACTATTTTGGCCCATTAAATGTGACTGTTGGTAGACGCCATGAAAAACGTTGGGTTGCCCTGTTTACGTGCCTTACAATCAGAGCTGTACATTTAGAAGTGGCCTATGATCTATCTACTGATTCGTGTATTTTGGCTATACGGAATTTTATAAATCGTCGTGGCACCCCGTTGAAGATTCGGAGTGATAACGAAAAGAATTTTGTTGGAGTTAACCAAGAAGCCCAGCGATTTGATGAAGTATTTGATCTGGTTAAAATTGAAGATGAGTTGTCCACAAGGGGCATTGAATGGCAGTTTAATTGTCCACATAATCCTGCAGAAGGTGGAATATGGGAGCGAATGGTTCAATGTGTTAAAAAGGTTTTAAGAGTAACCCTAAAAGAAGTCGCCCCAAAAGAGCACACCTTGCAAAGTTTTTTAATTGAAGCCGAAAACATCGTGAACTCTCGCCCATTGACTCACTTGCCTGTCAGTCCGGAAGACGAAGAACCATTGACGCCTAATCATTTCTTGTTGGGTTCTGCAAATACGGCTCAAACGCCAGAAGGTATTGAAATTACAAAGCCAGTGGTACTGAAGAAGCAGTGGCGAATTGCTCGACAGCTACGAGATCATTTTTGGAAAAGATGGATTGTGGAATATTTGCCCACACTTACAAGACGGTCCAAATGGTGCGAACATACGAAGCCTGTGGCCCCGGGAGATCTTGTACTAATTTGTGATCCAGCTGTTTCCCGCCGAGGTCGTGTCGTAAATGTGTTTCCTGGCAGTGATGGTGTAATCCGAAGAGCTGATGTCCTAACAAGTAGTGGAATACTTAAACGCCCAGTTTCCAAACTAGCAGTCCTTGATTTGGAGTAGTGAATCGTTGCCGATCCACGGGGGTGGGAATGTCGCCGATGGCTCATATATTTATTTATTTAAATTTATTACGATTTTTATTTTTATTAATTTTAATTATTTCGGTTTGTTTATATTTATTGTTTGTGAGCTACCTTAATGTTTACTTAAATTGTCTTATTTACCAATTGTATGATCATTGTTGTTTGGTTCATTTGTCCGTTAGGATTTTTTATATTGTTTTGTATTCCCTTTTGTTCATATTTGTTTACGAACTAATCGCACTTTTTGTCCCTAAATTATACTGCAGTATTTTCGTTCAGTTTATTTATTTGGAAATGAACTGTTGTAATAGTACATAAACAAAAAGAAATTTGTAGGCTCAGTAATAACTGGCTTTAGAATTAAAATTTAGTTTGTTGGGGATAAAGACTGCGGTAAGTCGCTTAATATATTTATAAGTTATTTTTTTGTAATAAGTTCTTTTTTTAGAAATAAACGGTTGCTCAAGTATATGCATCATTAATTGTAAATTTGTGGTTCATTTATTTGAGACTGGTTAAATTCGCTGTCCTCAACATATAGGCTCAGGTCGCAGCCAGCGACAAAATATATTTAGACAAATTTCAAAATATTGGGTTGTGGGAATTATATGGGAGCTATGACGTATTATGATTCGATTGTCATAAAATATTTTAACGTGATTTTTATGTATTTATATGTGAGCTGTGTCCAATTATGGACCAATATTCACAAAATTCAGTATTATGATTTTTGAATACAAATTACTGATCTGTGTACTATTTTGGTTTAATATATGGACGCTATGCCCTATTATAATCCTAATTATTTGAGGGCTAATTTAGTAGAATTTCATATAAACAACGCTATTAACAAGAGTGTAGTACGATTCTTGGATACAAATTACTAATCGGTGTAAAATTTTGGTTCAGTATTGAATTTTTTGGATATTTGTGCAGGTTAATGTGTTTTCCTAAAGTGGTTCTTATGTGGAGGCTATGACCAATTATGGGCCTATCATCATAAAATTTGGTACATCGATTTTTATATATATTGAATCAATTTGTTTCGACTTACCACCTGATAACTATATTTGTAAGAAATTTATGAGTATTTTAGTGATTTTCGGGAGTGGACCTTATATGGGAGCTATGGTTAAATATGGACCGATATTCACAAAATCCAGAAGTATGATTACTGGATACAAATTACTGATCTGTGAGTAATTTCGTTTTGATATCGATATGTTTTTAATATTTTTTAAGGTGAATATCTTTTTCGGAAATGGGCCTTATAATGGAGCTATGACCAATTATCGGCCAATCTGCATAAAATTTGGTACCGTGATATCTATGTATATGAGTATTATTTTTGTCGAATTTTAGCATGATAAAGGTTTTTGGAAGTAGACCTTATATGGGAGCTATGGTCAAATATGGACCGATATTCACAAAATCCTGTAGTATGATTTCTAAATATAAATTACGGATCTGTGTGAAATTTTGTTTTGATATTGATATTTTAGATATTTATGTAGGTTATTGTGTTTTTCAGAAGTGGTCCTTATATGGGAGCTATAACCGATTTTTTTTTATGTGCCCCCAAAGTTTCTGAAAATCGGTGGGGCCTCTAAAAAAGGTGTCATCAGTTTTTGGTTAACAGCTAATTCAGACATTGTGATACGGCTTAACTTTATATGCCAATAATATAGCTAAGAGTCCGGCAAATAAATTTTGTTAAAATTTTTTTCCAAAAAATAGCTTTTTCGTGCACTTTTGTTGAAAAAATATAGGAAGAAAATTTTCTTTTTTTACTTTTTTTAGAATAACAAATTTGTAGCTAAGGAAAAGTTGAACAACTCTTGAGAACATATCAATGCATTCTGAACGTATCTAGTCACTTTAAATAGCACATAAAGATCACTTTGTACCTTAACAATTTACGTTTTTACTATTTTTCGACGCTAAAACAAAGATTTTTTGTTAAAATAGTATGATCAAGTCCACACTTCTATGTTGTGCTGTATTATTTACTCTGCTGAGGTGTTCGGAATGGGTATCAGTGAGTGGACCCTCAATGTCACACATTTAAAAAAAAATCGACAAAAAGCCATTTATGATACGAAATTTAAAATATAGATAGTTCTTGAAAAGGTCTACAAAAATATGCTTTTATCTGTAGGTTATCTCTTTTAGTTCAAGAGATATTTGGGTTTAATTTTTTTTTTAAATTTTGCTCGATCTTTTTTTTCGTATTTTATATATGATGGGCCTACGAAAGTTCGAAATTTGTTTTTTATATTTAACGTATATTTGCGATAAAATTCTAAAGAAGATAAAACAAATCTGATAAAAATTATTTCGTTCCTATAAAAAGTTACACGCATCCAAAGTTGAAGCTTCTTTTTATATATTTCAACTTTGTATGCGTGTGTTTTTTAAGTTTTTTCCCAAAAAAGTCCCCATATTTTTTCTTTTATAAAAAACTAATTTTCTTCGTGGCTATATACATTTTTTTATGATTTGGAAATAGAACTTAACGCAAAAACGTATAAGGTAAAATTTGACTAACTTAAGGGGACAGTGTACCCCCCAGCCCTATCGAAACTTGGCCAATTTTGAAACAAAATTTTAGGTTTGAGTAAAAAATTCTAAAAACGCAAAGCAGCGATCCTCAGAAACTCGACATATTTGTATAGCCCCATATGTTGTTTATATACGTACAAAACGTTTTTACTATCATACTGTAAATAACTTCAAAGTGGGCTATTTTCTAAAAA